>NC_057361.1:69573059-70197290 GCF_016509475.1 Prionailurus bengalensis
CATCACAAAGCAGCAGAACATATTTTCTTCTTCAGTGTACATGGAATGTTCTCCATGATAGATCACATACTTGGTCACAAAACAGCCCCCCCAAAATATAAAAGTATTGAGATCATACTATGCACACCTTCAAATCACAAAGCTATGAACCTTGAAGTCAACCACAAGAAAAAGTCTGGAAACCCTCCAAAAGCATGGAGGTTAAAGAACATCCTACTATCCGGAGTCAAGATGGCGGTGTAGGAGGACGCTGGGCTCACCGTGCGTCCTGCTGATCACTTAGATTCCACCTACACCTGCCTAAATAACCCAGAAAAACACCAGAGATTAGAAGAACGGAGTCGCCAGAGCCAAGCGCAGACGAGAGGCCCACGGAAGAGGGTAGGAAGGGCAGCGAGGCGGTGCGCGCTCCACAGACTGGTGGGAGGGAGCCGGGGAGGAGGAGCTGCTCCCCGGCCAAGCAGAGCCCCCAAGTCTGGCTTGCAAAAGCGGAGGGGCCTGACGGACTGTGTTCCCACAACAAGCGCGACTTAGCGTCTGGGAGGTCATAAGTTAGCAGCTCTGCTCGGAAAGCGGGAACGATGGAGGACAAAGGGAGGTAGAGCTGCTGAGCCCCCGGACGACAGAGCTCAGTTTGGCGGGGAACAAAGGCGCTCGCCAGCGCCATCTCTTTCAGCCATCCCCCAGCCAAAAACCCAAAGGGAACCGGTTCCTGCCAGGGAAATTGCTCACTCCGCACAAACACCCAACTCTGTGCTTCTGTGGAGCCAAACCTCCAGCAGTGGATCTGACTCCCTCCCGCTGCCACAGGGCCCCTCCTGAAGTGGATCACCTAAGGAGAAGCGAGCTAAGCCTGCCCCTCCTGCCCCCGTGCACCTTGCCTACCCACCCCAGCTAATACGCCAGATTCCCCAGCATCACAAGCCTGGCAGGGTGCAAATAGCCCAGACGGGCCACTCCACCCCACAGTGAATCCCGCCCCTAGGAGAGGGGAAGAGAAGGCACACACCAGTCTGACTGTGGCCCCAGCGGTGGGCTGGGGGTAGACATCATGTCTGACTGCGGCCCCGCCCACCAACTCCAGTTATACACCACAGCACAGGGGAAGTGCCCTGCAGGTCCTCACCATGCCAGGGACTATCCAAAATGACCAAGCAGAAGAATTCCCCTCAGAAGAATCTCCAGGAAATAACAACAGCTAATGAGCTGATCAAAAAGGAATTAAATAATATAGAGGAAGCTGAGAAAAAGAGAGATAAAAAAATCCAGGAGTATGAAGGGAAAATTAGAGAACTAAGTGATACACTAAAAAGAAATAATATACGCATAATTGGTATCCCAGAGGAGGAAGAGAGAGGGAAAGGTGCTGAAGGGGTACTTGAAGAAACTATAGCTGAGAACTTCCCTGAACTGTGGAAGGAAAAAGGCATTGAAATACAAGAGGCACAGAGAACTCCCTTCAGACGTAACTTGAATCGATCTTCTGCACGACATATCATAGTGAAACTGACAAAATACAAGGATAAAGAGAAAATTCTGAAAGCAGCAAGGGGTAAACGTGCCCTCACATATAAAGGGAGACCTATAAGACTCGTGACTGATCTCTCTTTTGAAACTTGGCAGGCCAGAATGAATTGGTACGAGATTTTCAGAGTGGTAGACAGAAAAAATATGCAGCCGAGAATCCTTTATCCAGCAAGTCTGTCATTTAGAAGAGAAGGAGAGATAAAGGTCTTCCCAAACAAACAAAAACTGAAGGAATTTGTCACCACTAAACCAGTCCTACAAGAGATCCTAAGGGGGACCCTGTGAGACAAAGTACCAGAGGCATCACTAGAAGCATAAAACATACAGACATCACAATGACTCTAAACCCGTATCTTTCTATAATAACACTGAATGTAAATGGATTAAATGCGCCAACCAAAAGACATAGGGTATCAGAATGGATAAAAAAACAAGACCCATCGATTTGCTGTCTACAAGAGACTCATTTTAGACCTGAGGACACCTTCAGATTGAGAGTGAGGGGATGGAGAACTATTTATCATGCGACTGGAAGCCAAAAGAAAGCTGGAGTAGCCATACTTATATCAGACAAACTAGACTTTAAATTAAAGGCTGTAACAAGAGATGAAGAAGGACATTATATAATAGATACAGGGTCTATCCATCAGGAAGAGCTAACAATTATAAATGTCTATGCGCTGAATACCGGAGCCCCCAAATATATTAAACAATTACTCATAAACCTAAGCAACTTATTGATAAGAATGTGGTAATTGCAGGGGACTTTAACACCCCACTTACAGAAATGGATAGATCATCTAGACACATGGTCAATAAAGAAACAAGGGCCCTGAATGAGACATTGGATCAGATGGACTTGACAGATATATTTAGAACTCTGCATCCCAAAGCAACAGAATATACTTTCTTCTCGAGTGCACATGGAACATTCTCCAAGATAGATGATATACTGGGTCACAAAACAGCCCTTCATAAGTTTACAAGAATTGAAACTATACCATGCATGCTTTCAGACCACAATGCTATGAAGCTTGAAATCAACCACGGAAAAAAGTCTGGAAAACCTCCAAAGACAAGGAGGTTAAAAAACACCCTACTAAAGGATGAGTGGGTCAACCAGGCAATTAGAGAAGAAATTAAAAAATATATGGAAATAAACGAAAATGAAAATACAACAATCCAAATGCTTTGGGATGCAGCGAAGGCAGTCCTGAGAGGAAAATACATTGCAATCCAGGCCTATCTCAAGAAACAAGAAAAATCCCAAATACAAAATCTAACAGCACACCTAAAGGAACTAGAAGCAGAACAGCAAAGGCAGCCTAAACCCAGCTGAAGAAGAGAAATAATAAAGATCAGAGCAGAAATAAACAATATAGAATCTAAAAAAAACTGTAGAGCAGATCAACAAAATCAAGAGTTGATTTTTTGAAAAAAATAAACAAAATTGACAAACCTCTAGCCAGGCTTCTCAAAAAGAAAAGGGAGATGACCCAAATAGATAAAATCATGAATGAAAATGGAATTATGACAACCAACCCCTCAGAGATACAAACAATTATCAGGGAATACTATGAAAAATTATATGCCAACAAATTGGACAACCTGGAAGAAATGGACAAATTCCTGAACACCCACACTCTTCTAAAACTCAATCAGGAGGACATAGAAAGCTTGAACAGACCCATAACCAGTGAAGAAATTGAATCGGTTATCAAAAATCTCCCAACAAATAAGAGTCCAGGACCAGATGGCTTCCCAGGGGAGTTCTACCAGACGTTTAAAGCAGAGATAATACCTACCCTTCTCAAGCTATTCCAAGAAATAGAAAGGGAAGGAAAACTTCCAGACTCATTCTATGAAGCCAGTATTCCTTTGATTCCTAAACCAGACAGAGACCCAGTAAAAAAAGAGAACTACAGGCCAATATCCCTGATGAATATGGATGCAAAAATTCTCAATAAGATACTAGCAAATCGAATTCAACGGCATATAAAAAGAATGATTCACCACGATCAAGTGGGATTCATTCCTGGGATGCAGGGCTAGTTCAACATTCACAAATCAATCAACGTGATACATCACATGAACAAAAAAAAAAGGATAAGAACCATATGATCCTGTCAATCGATGCAGAAAAGGCCTTTGACAAAATCCAGCACCCTTTCTTAATAAAAACCCTTGAGAAAGTCGGGATAGAAGGAACATACTTAAACACCATAAAAGCCATTTATGAAAAGCCCACAGCTAACATCATCCTCAACGGGGAAAAACTGAGAGCTTTTTCCCTGAGATCAGGAACACGACAAGGATGCCCACTCTCACCGCTGTTGTTTAACATAGTGCTGGAAGTTCTAGCATCAGCAATCAGACAACAAAAGGAAATCAAAGGCATCAAAATTGGCAAAGATGAAGTCAAGCTTTCGCTTTTTGCAGATGACATGATATTATACATGGAAAATCCGACAGACTCCACCAAAAGTCTGCTAGAACTGATACATGAATTCAGCAAAGTTGCAGGATACAAAATCAATGTACAGAAATCAGTTGCATTCTTATACACTAACAATGAAGCAACAGAAAGACAAATAAAGAAACTGATCCCATTCACAATTGCACCAAGAAGCATAAAATACCTAGGAATAAATCTAACCAAAGATGTAAAGGATCTGTATGCTGAAAATTATAGAAAGCTTATGAAGGTAATTGAAGAAGATTTAAAGAAATGGAAAGACATTCCCTGCTCATGGATTGGAAAAATAAATATTGTCAAAATGTCAATACTACCCAAAGCTATCTACACATTCAATGCAATCCCAATCAAAATTGCACCAGCATTCTTCTCGAAACTAGAACAAGCAATCCTAAAATTCATATGGAACCACAAAAGGCCCCGAATAGCCAAAGGAATTTTGAAGAAGAAGACCAAAGCAGGAGGCATCACAATCCCAGACTTTAGCCTCTACTACAAAGCTGTCATCATCAAGACAGCAAGGTATTGGCACCAAAACAGACACATAGACCAATGGAATAGAATAGAAACCCCAGAACTAGACCTATAAACGTATGGCCAACTCATCTTTGACAAAGCAGTAAAGAACATCCAATGGAAAAAAGACAGCCTCTTTAACAAATGGTGCTGGGAGAACTGGACAGCAACATGCAGAAGGTTGAAACTAGACCACTTTCTCACACCATTCACAAAAATAAACTCAAAATGGATAAAGGACCTGAATGTGAGACAGGAAACCATCAAAACCTTAGAGGAGAAAGCAGGAAAAGACCTCTCTGACCTCAGCCGTAGCAATCTCTTACTCGACACATCCCCAAAGGCAAGGGAATTAAAAGCAAAAGTGAATTACTGGGATTTATAAAGATAAAAAGCTTCTGCACAGCAAAGGAAACAACCAACAAAACTAAAAGGCAACCAACGGAATGGGAAAAGATATTCGCAAATGACATATCAGACAAAGGGCTAGTATCCAAAATGTATAAAGAGCTAACCAAACTCCACACCCGAAAAACAAAGAACCCAGTGAAGAAATGGGCAGAAAACATGAATAGACACTTCTCTAAAGAAGACATCCGGATGGCCAACAGGCACATGAAAAGATGTTCAGCGTCGCTCCTCATCAGGGAAATACAAATCAAAACCACACTCAGGTATCACCTCACGCCAGTCAGCGTGGCCAAAATGAACAAATCAGGAGACTATAGATGCTGGAGAGGATGTGGAGAAACGGGAACCCTCTTGCACTGTTGGTGGGAATGCAAATTGGTGCAGCCGCTCTGGAAAGCAGTGTGGAGGTTCCTCAGAAAATTAAAAATAGACCTACCCTATGACCCAGCAATAGCACTGCTAGGAATTTATCCAAGGGATACAGGCGCACTGATGCATAGGGCCACTTGTACCCCAATGTTCATAGCAGCACTCTCAACAATAGCCAAATTATGGAAAGAGCCGAAATGTCCATCAAGTGATGAATGGATAAAGAAATTGTGGTTTATATACACAATGGAATATTACGTGGCAATGAGAAAAAATGAAATATGGCCTTTTGTAGCAACGTGGATGGAACTGGAGAGTGTGATGCTAAGTGAAATAAGCCATACAGAGAAAGACAGATACCATATGGTTTCACTCTTATGTGGATCCTGAGAAACTTAACAGGAACCCATGGGGGAGGGGAAGGGAAAAAAAAAAAGAGGTTAGAATGGGAGAGAGCCAAAGCATAAGAGACTGTTAAAAACTGAGAACAAACTGAGGGTTGGTGGGGGGTGGGAGGGAGGGGAGGGTGGGTGATGGGTATTGAGGAGGGCACCTTTTGGGATGAGCACTGGGTGTTGTATGGAAACCAATTTGTCAATAAATTTCATATAAACAAAACAGAAAAAAAAGAACATCCTACTAAAGAAGAAATGGGTTAACCAGGCAATTAGAGAATAAATTAAAATATATATGGAAACATATTAAAATGAAAACACAATAATCCAAGCCTTTGGGATGCAGCAAAGGCAGTCATAGGAGGAAAATATATTGGAATCCAGGCCTATCTCAAGAAACAAGAAAAATCCCAAATACAAAATCTAACATCACACCCAAAGTAATTAGAAGCAGAACAGCAAAGTCACCCCAAACCCAGAAGAAGAAGAGAAATAATAAAGACCAAAGCATAAACAAACAATATAGAATCCAAGAAAAAACACTAGAACAGATCAATTAAACTAAGAGTTGTTTTATTTTTTTTTTGAAAAAGTAAACAAAATTGACAAACCTCTAGCCATGCTTCTGAAAACAAAAAGAGAGAGGACCCAAATAGATAAAATCATGAATTAAAATGAATTTATCACAACCAATCCCTCAGAAATACAAGATATTATGAGGGAATACTATGAAAAGTTATATTCCAACAAACTGGACAGCTTGGAAGAAATGGACAAATTCCTAAACATGACACACTACCAAAACTCAAGTGGTAAGAAATATAAAATTTGAACAGACCCATAACTAATAAAGAAATTGTATCATCAAAAATCTCCCAACAAATAAGAGTCCTGGAACAGATGATTTCCCTGGGGAATTCTACCGGATATTTAAAGTAGAGTTAATACCTATCATTCTCAAGATGTTCCACGAAGTAGAAATGGAAGGAAAACTTCCAGATTCATTCTATAAAGCCAGCATTACTTTGATTCCCAAAGAAGAGAGAGACCCAGCAATAAGAGGCAACTACAGGTGAATGACCCTGATGAATATGGCTGCAAAAATTCTCAATAAGATACTAGCAAATCAAATTCAACAGCATATAAAAAGAATTACTCACCAGGATCAAGTGGGGTTTATTCCTGGGCTGCAGGGCTGGTTCAATATTTGCAAATCAATCAATGTGATACATTACATTAATAAGAGAAAGATTAAGAACCATATGATCCTGTCAATAGATGCAAAAAAAGCATTTGACAAAATATAGCATTCTTTCTTGATGAAAACCCTCAAGAAACTCAGGGTAGAAGCAACATACTTAAACATCATAAAAACCATTTATGTAAAGCCCACAGCTAATATCATCCTCAATGGGGAAAACCTGAGAACTCTGCCCCTGAGATCAGGAACATGACAGGGATGTTAACTCTCACCACTGTTGTTTAACATAGTGTTTGAAGTGCTAACATCAGCAATCAGAAAACAAAATGAAATCAAGGGATCAAAATTGGCAAAGATGAAGTCAAACAGCTTTTCGCAGATGACATGATACTCTACATGGAAAACCCGACAGAATCCATAAAAACTCTGCTAGAACTGATACACGAATTCAGAAAGGTGCAGGGTACAAAATCAATGTACAGAAACCAGTTACATTTTTATGTACCAATAATGTAGCAATAGAAAGAGAAATAAAGAAACTGATCCCATTCACAATTTTACCATGAATCATAAAATACCCAGGAGTAAACCTAACGAAAGATGTAAAAGATCTGTGTGCTGAAAATTATAGAAAGCCTATGAAGGAAATTGAAGAATATACAAAGAAATGGAAAAACATTCCGTAGTCATGGATTGGAAGGATAAATATTGTTAAAATGTCACTACTACCCAAAACAATCTACACATTCAATACAGTCCCAATCAATATTTCACCAGCATTCTTCTCAAAGTTAGAATAAAAAAAATCCTAAAATTTGTATGAAACCACAATCCTAAAGTTTGTATGGAACCACTAAAGAAGAATAAATATTGTTAAAATATCAATACTACCCAAAGCAATCTACACATTCAATGCAATTCCAATCAAAATTGTACCTACATTCTTCTCAAAGCTAGAGCAAACAATCCTGAAATTTGTATGGAACCACAAAAGACCATGAATAACCAAAACAATATTGAAGAAGAAAAACACAGAGGGAGGCATCACAATCCCAGCCTTTAGCCTCTACTACAAAGCTGTAATCATCAAGACAGTATGGTATTAGCACAAAAACAGACACATAGACCAATGAAATAGAATAGAGAACCCAGAATTGGACCCACAAAAGTATGACCAACTAATCTTTGACAAAGCAGAAAAGAGTATCCAATGGGAAAAAAAAGACAGTCTCTTTAACAAATGGTTATGGGAGAACTGGAAAGCAACATGAAGAAGAATGAAACCAGACCACTTTCTTATACCATACACAAAAATAAACTCAAAATAGATAAAAGACCTGAATGTGAGACAGAAAACCATCAGAAACCTAGAGAAGCATCAGGAATAAGCCTCTTTCACCCAAGGTGCAGCAATTTCTTACTCAAAACATTTCCAAAGGCAAGGGAATTAAAAGCAAAAATGAACTATTGGGACTTCATGAAGATAAAAGGCTTCTGCACTGCAAAGGAAACAATCAACAAAACTAAAAAGCAACTGTCAGAATGGGGAAAGGTATTTGCAAATGACTTATTGGATAAAGGGCTAGTATCCAAAATCTGTAAAGAACTCACCAAACCCCACACCCAAAAAACAAATATTCCAGTGAAGGAATGGGCAGAAGACATGATTGGGCACTTTTCCAAAGAAGGCATTCAGATAGCCAATAGACACATGAAAAGATGCTCAACATCATTCATCATCAGAGAAATACAAATCAAAACCACACTGAGGTACATCTCATGCCAGTCAGAATGGCTAAAATGAACAAATCAGGAGGCTATAGATAATGGTGAAGATGTGGAGAAATGGGAACACTCTTGCACTGCTGGTGGAAATTCAAACTGGTTCTGCTGCTCTGGAAAACAGTGTAGAGGTTCCTCAAGAAATTAAAAATAGAACTACCCTATGACCCATCAATAGCACTGCTAGGCATCTATCCAAGGGACACAGGAGTGCTGATGCATAGGGGCACATGTACCCCAACAATCTTCAAATTATGGGAAGAGCCTAAATGTCCATCAACTGATGAATGGATAAAGAAGATGTGGTTTATATATACCATGGAATACTACTTGGCAATGAGATGGAATGAAATCTGGCCATTTGCAGCAAAATGGATGGAACTGGAGGATATTCTGCTAAGTGAAATAAGTGAGGCAGAGAAAGACAGATACCACATGTTTTCACTCATGTGGATCCTGAGAAACTTAACAGAAGATCATGGGGGAGGGGAAGAAAAAAAAAAGAGTTTAGAGAGGGAGGGAGCCAAAACAAGAGACTCTTCAAAACTGAGAGCAAACTGAGGGTTGATGGGGGGTGGGAGGGAGGGGATGGTGGGTGATGGGTATTGAGGGCATCTGTTGGGATTATCACTGGGTATTGTATGGAAACCAATTTGAAAATAAATTTCATATTAAAACAAAGCCAACTAGAAAAAAAAAGAAAAAGAGGGGGAAAAAGAATAAATTTAACAAATAAAGCACAGGATTTGTGCTTGTTTTCATTGAAAACTACAAGACTGATGACAAAAATTGACAAAGAAATGAATGGAAAGATACCTTGTGTTCATGAATAAAAGTAATTAGTATATGTTGGTGGGAATGCAAACTGGTGCAACCACTCAGGAAAACAATGTGGAGGTTCCTCAAAAAATTAAAAAGAGATCTACCCTATGACCCAGCAATAGCACTGCTAGGAATTTACCCAAGGGATACAGGAGTGCTGATGCATTGGAGCACTTGTACCCCAATGTTTATAGCAGCACTTTCAACAATAGCCAAATTATGGAAAGAGCCTACTTGTCCATCAACTGATGAATGGATAAAGAAATTGTGGTTTATATACACAATTGAATACTACTGGACAATGAGAAAGAATGAAATGTGGATTTTTGTAGCAATGTGGATGGAACTGGAGAGTGTTATGCTAAGTGAAATAAGTCATACAGAGAAAGACAGATACCATGTGTTTTCACTGTTATATGGATCCTGAGAACCTTAACAGAAGATCATGGGGGAGGGGAAGGAAAAAAAGTTAGAGAGGGAGAGAGCCAAACCTTTAGAGACTCTTAAAAACTGAGAATAAACTGAGGGTTGATGGGGGCTGGGAGGGAGGGGAAAGTGGGTGATGGACATTGAGGAGGGCACCTGTTGGGATGAGCACTGGGAATTGTATGGAAACCAATTTGACAATAAATTTCATATTAAATATATAATAAAATAAAAATAAAATACTACTTTTAAAAAAAGGTAATTAGTATAATTAAAATATCCATACTAACCAAAGGTTTCTATAGATTTAATGCAATTCCTGTCAAAATTTCGATGCCATTTTTCACAGTTACAAAAAAATATTTCTACTGAACCACATAAGACCCTGAATAACCAATACAATCCTGAAAGATAAGAACAAAGCTGTAGGTGCTTATTTCCTGTTTTAAAATTATGCTAAAAAGCTATAATAATGAAATAATATAGCAATGGCTTAAACATAGATGCATAGACCAATGCACAGGATGAGAACCCAGAAATAAACCCTTACATATAAGATCAACTAATATTTGACAAAGGATCCAGGAATGCTCAATAAGGAAATTGTAGTCTCTTCAATAAGTTATACTAGAAAAAACTGAGTAAAACATGTAAAAGAATTAAATTAGATCCCTATCATACACAACTTACAATAATTAAAAATTGATTAAAAATTTAAATACAAGAAAAGAAAACATAAATCTCCTAGAAAAAAATAGGAAAATGCTTCTTTACATTGGTTTGGCAATGATTCTTTGGGTATAATACATAACACATGAGCAACTAAAGTAAAAATTAGTAAATGGGACTACATCAAATTAAAAGCTTCTGCACAGAAGCAATCAACAAAATGAAAAGTCAACCTATGAAATGGGAGAAAATATTTGCAAATGATATATCTGAAAAGAAGTTAAATTCCAAAATAGGTAACAATGTATATAATTCAATAACATGATGAACAGTACAAATTAAAAAAGGACAGAGGAAGTGAAAAGACACTTTTCCAGAAACACATACAAATTTCCAACAGGTACATGAAAAGCTTCCTAGCATCACAAATCATCAGAGAAACGGAAATGAAAACCACAATAAACTATAACCTCACACTGTTAAAATTACTATCAACAAAAAGACAAAAGATAACAAGTATTGGCTAGGATACGAAGAAAAGGGAATACTTATGCACTATTGAAGGGAATGTAAATAGGTATAGAAACTATAGAAAACATTTTGGGATTTCCTTAAAAAATTGAAAATAGAAATACCATGTGATTTATCAATCTCATTTCTGTGTACACATCCCATGAAATGAAAACAAGATCTTGAAAAGATATCTGAACTCTCAAGTTCATTGCAGCATTATCCATAACTGCTAAGATACAGAAACAAGTGAAATGTGTAGCAAGGGATGAATTGGTAAAGAAGATGTGATATACATAAATAATTATTCTGCCTTGAAAAAGAAGGTAACCCTGCCATTTGTAACAATATGGATGAATTTTGAAGGCACTATATTATGTGAATGAATTAGACATATACTACATCATATCACTTATATGGAACCTGAAAAACAGTGACATCGTACGAACAGAAAATTGAAGTGTGGTTACCAGGATCAAGGAAGGAGAAGAAGTGGGGAAGTATTGGTCAAAGGGTACAAACTTCCATTTACAATATGAAGAATTTCTGACTATTTAATGTACAGAATGGTGAGTAAACATATATTTAAAAGTTTCTAAGGGAGTAAATTTTATGTGTTCTCACCACAAAAGAAAAATGAGACTTCTGTAACGTGGATTGTGATGTTACCCAATTATATGGTAGTGATTGATTTTCAACATATAAGTGTATCAAATAAACACATTGTATACCTTAACTGTAAAAAATGTTATATGCCAATTGTATCTCAATAAAGGCAGAAGAAAATAAAGTAATTGTTTAAATCTTGGATACAGTTCTTCAATTGTATTATTTGTTTTCAGTTGTTTTACCTTTGTTTTATTCTTTGTTTCTTTGCTTCCCTCCCTCCATTTTTTTTGTTTTTTTTCTGTATTATATGAATTATTTTAGTCTGCCCTTTTAGTTTATCTACTGAAGTTTTAAGTATCTTTATGTAGAGTTTTTTTGTAACTCTTCCAGGAATTAAAATATATACTTTATTTGCTCCAAATTTGAAAAGTTTTCAACAGTTATTATATATGTATAATATATAAATATATATTTAAAGATATAAATATATATTTGCAAGACACTTTTTTTACTTTTATTCTCTGGATCTAATGGCAAAAATGTTAGTTTTGTCGAATTTGCCTTAGAGATCACTGATTATTATTTTTAATCTATTTTTCCTATTGTTCAGATTATATACTTTATTTTTGAGGGATTTAATTTATATATATATTTATATATGTATAAATATGTATAAAACTTAATATTATATATATAATGTATATAATGTATATATACACATTTTATGTATATATATGTATGTATACATATGTATGTATGTAACATATACATACATACATATGTATACATACATATACATATATATGTATACATACATACATATGTATACGTATATATGTATGTATATAATACATATGTATAATACATATGTATATAATAATACATACATAAATGTATATAATGTGTATATATATGTATAATATGTGTGTATATATATACATATATATATAATGGGTCCACATATTCACCATCCAATCCTTCATCTCAGAAAGTCATTTACGTACATGTATATGCATTGAGAATACCATTCTTAGTCTTTTATGTGCCCCAATATTCCTGAGATACCACTTATTCTTCCACTTCCCAAAACTACCAGGGTCTTCACAGAGTTAGTGATAAGAAGGTGGTTGGGGGCAGAATGAATTCATCACGGGATTTAAAGACCTCTCACACAATTCTAAACACCACTAATTCAAAATTCAATACTACCTGTTATTTCCCAGTGATAATTACAGGCAATCAGTTCCTGAACTACTATGTTCTGGGCTGATTTAATAACAGAAATAAGTGCTAAAGAAAAGTTTTTATAAATGGCATTGGCATTCAGACAAGGATTTTCTTTTCATTTAAATCTATAGGTTTATTGGGGGGAGTGGCATGAATTTTTAATTTAAATTCAATTTGCTTAACATTTAGTGTAGTATTGGTTTCAGGAGTAGAATTCAGTGATTCATCATTTACATATAACACTCAATGCTCATTCCAGCAAGTGCCCTCCTTAATGCTCATCACACCCATTTAGCCCATCCCTCCCACACCTCACCTCTAGCAGTCATCAGTTTATTTTTTTTATTTAATATATTCTTATGTTTTGCCTCCCTCTCTGTTTTAATCTTATTTTATATTTCCTTCCATTCTTCTATGTTCATCTGTTTTGTTTCTTAAATTACACATGTGAATGAAATCAAAGGATATTTGTGTTTCTTGACTGACTTATTTTGATAGCCTAATACACCCTAGTTCCAGCTACATTGTTGCAAATGGCAAGATTTCATTCCCTTTTTTCTAATTTTTTTAATGTTTATTTATTTTTAAGAGAGAGACAGAGAGACGGCTAGTGGGGGAGGGGTAGAGAGAGAAAGGGAGACAGAATCTGAAGCAGGCTCCAGGCTCTGAGCTGTCAGCACAGAGCCTGACGTGGGGATTGTACCAACGAACTGTGAGATTATCACCTGAGCCAAAGTCGGACATTTAACCAACTGAGCCACCCAGGCACCCCAAGATTTCATTCTTTTGATCACTAAAGAAATACTCCATTGTATATACTACCACATCTTCTTCATTCATTCATCGGTCAATGGACATTTGGGCTCTTTCCACGATTTGGCTATTGTTGATAGTAGTGATATAAATATTAGAGTGCATGTGCCCCATAAAGTCAACATTTTTGTATCTTTTGGATAAATTCCTAGTAGTGTGATTGCTGAGTCATAGGGTAGCTATATTTTTAGCTTTTTGAGAAACCTTCATACTGTTTTCCAGAGGGGCTGCACCAGTTTTCCTTCCCACCAAGAATGCAAAAGTATTCTCTGCAACCTCACCAACACGTATTGTTTCCTGTGTTGTTAATTTTAGCCATTCTGACAAGTGTGAGGTGATATCTCATTGTGGTTTTGATTTGCATTTCCCCGAAGATGAGTGATGTTGAGCATCCTTTCATATGTCTGTTAGCCACCTGGATGTCTTCCTTTTAAAAATGTCTATTCATATCTTCTGAACGTTTCTTCATTGGATTATTTTTGGGGGGGGGCTGTTGAATTTGATAAATTCTTTATAAATTTTGGATATTAATCCTTTATCTGATATATCATTTGCAAATATCTTCTCCCATTATGTCAATTCTCTTTTAGTTTTGTTGATTGTTTCCTTCACTGTGCAGAAACTTTTTATCTTGATGAGTTTCAAATAGTTCATTTTGCTTTTGTTTCCCTTGCCCCTGGGATATGTCCAGCAAGAAGTTCCTGTGGCATTGGTCAAAGTGGTAGCTGTCTATTTTTTGCTCTAGGATTTTGATGGTTTCCTGTATTACATTTAGATCATTCATCCATTTTAAATTTACTTTTGTTTATGGTGTAAGAAAGTGGTTCAGTTTCATTCTTCTGCATGTCACTGTCCAATTTTCCCAGCACTATTTGCTGAAGAGACTCTCATTTTTCCATTGGATATTCTTTCCTGCTTTGTCGAAGATTAGTTGGCCATGTATTTGTGGGTCCATTTCTGCGTTCTTTATTGTATTCCATTGATCTATGTGTCTGTTTTTGTGCCAGGACCATACTGTCTTGATTACAAGTTTTTAATACAGCTTAAATTTCAGAATTCTGGTGCCTCCAGGTTTGGTTTTATTTTTCAACATTACTTTGGTAATTTGGGTTCTCTCCTAGTTGTATACAAATTTTAGAATTGTTTTTCTATCTCTGCGAAGAATGCTGGGGCTGTTTTGATAGGGATTAAATTGAATGTGTATATTCCTTTGGTTATTATAGAAATTTTAACAATATTTGTTCTTCCAATCCATAAGCATGAAGTGGTTTTCCATTTCTTTGTGTCTTCTTCAATTTCTTTCATAAGGATTCTGTAGTTTTCAGAGTACATATATTTTACCTTTTTGGTTAGGCTTACTCCAAGATATCTTAAGTTTTTGGTGCAATTGTAAGTGAGATTGATTCCTTTATTTCACATTCTGGTGCTTCATTATTTGTGTATAAAAATGCAAAAGATTTATGTATGTTGATTTTGAATCCTGCAACTTGGTTGAATTCATGTATCAGTTCTAGCAATTTTTTGGTGGAGACTTTTGGGTTTTCCACATACAGTATCATGTAATCTGTGAAGAGTCAAAGTTTGACATCTTTCTTTCCAATTTCTATGCCTTTCATTTCTTTTTGTTGTATTATGAGTGAAACTAGGACTTTCAGCACTATTTTGAACACAAGGAGTGAGAGTCTACATTTTGGTATTGTTCCTGATCTTAGAGGGAATGCTCTCAATTATTTCACATTGGGGATCATATTAGCTGTAGATTTTTCATATATGGATTTTAATGTATGTTCCTTCAACCCTACTTTCTTGAGGGATTTTATTAAGAAAAGATGATGTATTTTGTCAATGCTTTTTCTGCATCAATTGAGGGGATCATATAGGTATTACTCTTTTTTTAAGTATTAACGTGGTGTATTACATTGATTGATTTGTGGATATTGAACCAGCCCTGCAGCCCAGGAATAAATACCACTTGATCATGGTGAATAATTCTTTTAGTGTATTATTGGATTTGATTTGCTAATATCTTGTTGAGAGTTTTTGAATCCTGATTCATCAAGAAAATTTGTCTGTAATTCTTCTTAGTGGTGTTTTTGTCTGGTTTTGGAATCAAGGCAATGCTGGCTTCATAGAATGAGTTTGGAAGGTCTCTTTCTCTTTTATTTTTAGAACAGTTTCAGAAAAATAGGGATTAACTCATCTTTAAATGTTTGGTATAATTCCCCTGGGAAGCCATCTGGCCTGGGACTCTTGTTCATTGGGAGATTTTTTATTACTGTTTCAATTTCTTTACTGGTTATGCATATGTTCAAATTTTCTATTTATTCCTCTTTCAGAGTTGTTAGTTTGTTAATTTCTAGAAATTTGTCCATTCCTTCCACATTGGCCAGTTTGTTGGAATATAATTTTTCATTACATTTTCTTATCATTTTTTTGTATTTCTGTGGTGCTGGTGTGGTCTCCCTTGTATAATTTGTGATTTTATTTACTTGGTCCTTTTTCTTTCCTTTTTGATAAGTCCTCCTTGATCTGCTCTACTCTTTTTTTGATTTTGATATCACTGGTTCTTCTCTAATATTTTTTATTTCATTTTTTCTGCTACTTTTGGGTTTTATTTGATGTTATTTTTCCAGCTTCTTTAGATGTAAGGTTATTTTGTGTATTTGAGACATTTCTTCATTCTTTAGGAAAGCCTGGATTGCTAGATACTTTCTTTTAGGAATGCCTTTGCTGTATCCCAAAATTTTTGGATTGTTGTGTTTTCATTTTCAATGGTTTCCAGGTGAGTTTTTATTTACTCTTTAATTTCTTGGTTAACCTATAATTCTTTAGTAGGAAAGTTCTTTAACTTCCACTTATTCCAAAAAAATTCCAAATTTTTTCTTGTGGTTGATTTCAAGTTTCATAGTGTTATGGTCTGAAAATATGAATGGTATGATCTCGATCTTGTTCTTACTTGTTGAGGGCTGATTTGTGACCCAGCATGTGATCTATTCTGGGGAATGTTCCATGTACACTCGAGAATAATGTGTATTATGCTGCTTTAGGATGAAATTTTCTGGATATATCTGTTAAGCTTGAATATATCTGTTAAGCATGAATATATCTGTTAAGCAATCTACCCTGGCTTTCTTTTGATGTCCATTAGCATGATAATGCTTCACTTTCAATCTGCAGGTGTCTTCAGGTTTAACATGAATTTCTTCTGGGCATAATATGGATAGATCTTATTTTTTGTCCATTCTGATACCCACTATATTTTGATTTGAGCATTTAGTCCATTTTCATTCAGAGTGATTTTGAAAGATATGAATTTAGTGCCATTATGTCGCCTGTAGAGTTGGTGTTTCTGATGATGTTCTCTGGTTCTTTCTAGTATTTGTTGCTTTTATTTTGTTTTCTTTTGTTCTCTCCACTCAGAGCATCCCCCTTAAGTTTACTTGTGGGGCTGGTTTAATGGTCATCACTCCTTTAGTTTTTGTTTGTCTAAGAAACTCTTTTTCTCTCCATCTATTCTGAATGACAGCCTTGCTGTATAAAGAATTCTTAGCTGCCTATCTTTCCATTCAGCATGTTAACTATATCCTGCCACTCTTTTCTGGTCTGCCAAGCTTCTGTGGACAGATCTGCAGCCTTCTCTTATAGGTTAAGGACTTTTTTCCCCTTCCTGCTTTCATGATTTTTTCCCTGTGTGTGCATTTTATGAATTTCACTATGATATGCCTTGGTGATGGTTTCTGTTGAATTTAATGGGAGTTCTCTGTGCCTATGGATTTTGGTGTCTGTGTGCTTCCCTAGATTAAGGAGGTTTTCAGCTATAATTTGCTCACATAAATCTTCTGCCTTGTTTCCTGTCACCATCTTCTGGGATTCCTATAATATGAATGTTATTCTTTTTTAATAAGTGGTTTGTTCTTTATGTCTTGTATTGTGATCTTTTGCCTTGTTTCCCTCTTTTTTACAGATTCATTATTTCCATAAATTTGCCTCTTTTTAAAAAAAAATGTTTATTCCTTTTGAGAGAGAAGAGAAAGAGTAGAGGAGCAGCAGAGAGCAAGGGAGAGAGAGAGAATCCCAAGCAATTTCTGCACTATTAGCACAGAGCCCAAAACAGGGTTCTACACATGAACTGCGAGATCATCACAACTGAAATCAACATTCAGTTTTGAACCAAATGATTCATCCAGATGCCCCCATAATTTTATATTCTCCATCACTGATTTGCTGCTCTGCCTACCCCATCCTCGTGATAGCATTTTTAATTTTGGCCTGACTAGATTTTAGTTCTTTTATCTCTGCAAAAGAGGATTATCTGTTATCTTCCATACTTTTTTTCAACCCCAGCTGATATTCCTATATTTATGATTTTAAATTCTAGGTCAGACATCTTACCTATACCTGTGTTCTTGGCCATTATTTCTTCCTGTTCTTTCTTTTGGGGCTAATTCCTTCACTTTGTTATTTTGGAGGAAGAAAAAAATAAATTAAATTAAAATTAAAAGTTAAAAATTTAAAAACAAAACAAAAATATCAAATAAAGGAAATTAGATCCCAGGTGTCGTTTGACCTGCTTGTTAAGAGAAGATTGATAGAAAAGAGGGAAAAAAAGAGAAAAAAGAAAAAGAATAAAAGTTTAAAAAATTAAATAATAAAAGAGAAATAAAATAAATAAAATAGAATAAGAAATTTGCTCCCTCTGTATCCAGGAAAGAAAAAGAAAAGAAAGAAAGAAAAACAACGACATAAACAAAAACAGAAGCAAAGAAATGAACAAATGAACAAACAAAAAGAAATTCAAATGAAGCTAGATCCAGTTTCTCCTAGAACTGAAACTTTCAGCACACTATGATCCCTATACTAAGGTTGTGGAAGTGATTTGTTCTGGTCTTCTGGGGGAGGAGCCTGCAGCTCTGATTCTCAGGTTGACTTGCCCTACTGGAGATGTGCCTGAAGGGTGCAGATGGGCAGGGCTTGGTATAAGGATTCTATTCTCCACTTGGTGGTGCTGCTTAGCTCACTGAGTTTCATTGGTGCTGGAGGGTTAGAGGTGAACATTGCTTTACCCTGCTCTCTAGTCTCTGGAGAAGGAATTTTGCAGGCTCACAGGGATGCAATCACCCTTCTTTTGTCTCAGGCTCCCATCCACTCCCTGCCTTTACCTTGTGTACAAGCTGTCTGCCTCCCAGATGTCAACTCCCTCCAGAGTATTATCTCAGCTGGGGCTGTTTCAAAACCCCCACTTCAGTGACCCCCATGGCTCAGACCCATGTTGATCCTCTGGGAGAGGGTCTCACTGAGCAATGGCCAGGTACTGATTTGTCCAGAAAAGTTTCACACGAGTGCAGTAGCAGCTGCTCAGTTTATGTTAAATCGCAGTTCAAAGTGAGAGCCACTCTTTGCTGCCCTCAACCAGTGTCTTTGTTCCTATACCAGCAAATGTGGCAGCTCTCTGGGACCCCGCTGAGACTTTTTGCCCTGGGAATGGCCATATTGTCTCTACCAAATGTACCCCAAGCAGGAGAACTGCTTCTCCCTGTGTGTCACAGGGGCCTCTAAGTGCTGCTTGTTACCAGGGATTCACTCTGTTTCCTCACTGGGGTACCACCAGACACTGAGCTCTGAATCTTTAGACTCTGCATTCTGCTGTTTATAAAAAGCTGGTGTTATTGAAACCCTCTCTTTTTCCCCTGTCAGTGGCTTTGGGGAACACATTTCTTGTCCAGCCCGTGCAAGGATTTTCAGTCTTTCTCTCTCTCTTTCTCTCCATCTAAATTCAGCAAGAGTGCTTTCCTTGCATGATCCTGACATTCTGTACTCTCGCTCCCTTTCTCTTTCTCTGTCCTCTCTCTATGTAAACAGGTCTCTACCTTCCATGGCACTGCAGCTTTTCTCTCCCTTCTCTCCCAATTTACCTCTCTTCACAGTGTACCTGCTAAGATTTGCCTCACAAATTATGCAGATTATGTTAATTCTAAGATCAATTTCCTACATGTTAAAAATGATTTGATGTTGACATAGCTGTGTCTCAGGGATGACACAAGTTCAGGATCTCCATACTACTCATCCATCTTACAGATTATATAATCTCTATTGATCCTCAAATTAATTAACTCTTTCATCTACCATCTTCATTTTTTAATTGAGTACCTCCAATCAACTTTTTGTTTTGGATATTTTTTTAACTTAATAGTGTAACTTTGTTTCTTTGTGATAACTTCCCTTTCACTACTATGATTTCTTATATATGCATGCCTTTCAAGAGTGTTTATCCTGCCTGCATGATTGAGGAGCAGGGAGGGGTTGGGAGAATATCATCCAGACTTCAGGATGTAACAAAAGGATTTGGATCCTACTAATTATGTTGAGACTTAAGTCAACAATCTAGCCCATGAGCTACTGGGGACATCTCACTTGCAAATTCCTCCAACTTGCCCAAAGGCACATCCAATGCACTGTGTCCTTCACACATATTCTTTTACAACATGGCTGGTTCCCTGTGAATAATCCCAATAGTAGCAAGACTTAACAGTAGGCTAATAAACATGTGCATAAAGCCAACCCAAATCTCAAAAAATAAAAGAAAGTCACAAGCATTAGCATTCAGTAGTGCCTTCAGGAAAGCAGACAACGGGTTTTCAGCACACAAAAAGCCTCTGCAAGATGGAAAGATGACATATGTGATATTAAGAATTAGTGTCCATGAGAGAACAGAATGTGTAGACCAGAATTATCCATTGAAAATGACTGAAAAATCCTCAGATTACCTAGAAGAATTGACAAAAGATGTTTTTTCTCCTAAGTCAGTTGGTAAAAATGAGCTGACTGCTTCTTTAAATCCAAAAACAAAACTTGAAAGGAACAGGAAAAATCAAGGGCACATGACACCACCAAAGGGACACAATAATTTTATTGTAACTGTTTGCAAAGAACTGAAGATCTATAGTTTGCTTAACAAAGAATTCAAAATATTTGTTTTAAGGAAACTCAAAGAGCTTCAGGAAAGACAAAAAGATTCACCAAAATCATAAGAAATTTACAAATTGAGAAGTTTAACAGAGAGATTGAAATAATAATATGATGAAATATATGAATCACATAATTATAAAGAAAACATCTAGAGACGAAGAGTACAATGAATAAAATGATGTATGCTATAGAGAGCAACAATAGCAAATTTAATCAAGCAGTAAAAATGATATGAAGTTGAAGACAGATCATTTGAAATCATGCTGTTAAAGAGAATAAAATAAATATAATGAAAAAGAATAAAGAATGCCTACATAAATTTTCAGAGAACATTAAAATAAATAGTTTTTACATTATTGGAGTATCAGAAAGAGAAATGGGCAGAAAGATAATTTTAACAAATAACAACAAAACTTCTTAAATTTGGGTAGAGGTTGAGACATCCAAGCTCATGAAATTCATAGGTTCCCCAAAGCATTCAATTCAAAGAGATCTTCTTTACAACACATTATAATAAACCTGTCTAAAAAAAACCTAATGGATAATTTTAAAGTGTCAAGAGACAAACATTTATTTGCATTAGGGGAACCACCATAAAATCGTTAGCATATTTTTCAGCAAGCATGTTTCAAACCAGGATAGAGTAAAGTGACATATTCAAAGTACTGAAAGAAAAACAAAACTGTCACTAAAGAATAAATTTCCTAGTAAAGCTGTCCTTCAAAAAAGGAAAAAGACCATCAAATATAAACAAAAAGCCAAGGGAATTCATAATCATTACACCTGCTTTAAAATAAATTCTAAATTTAATCTTTCAGCTGAAATAAAAGGATGTTAATCTGTGCATGAAAACACACAAAATATAAAACAAGATGGTCAAAGTATATACTAAAATTCAGAAAATCTCATACTAAAAACGTTGGTGTGTTGCCAACTTAACTTTATGGTGCAGCCACTCTGGAAAACAGTATAAAGTTCCTCAAGAAGTTAAAAATAGAACTATCTTATGATCCACAACTTCACTAGTAGGTATTTATGCAAAGAATACAAAAATACTAATTCAAAGGGATACATGCACCCTGATGTTTGTAGCAGCATTATCTACAATAGCCAAATTGTGGAAACAGCCCAAGGGTACATAAACTGATGAAAGGATAAAGAAGATGTGGTATATATAAACAATGGAATATTACTCAGACATAAAAAAACGAAGAAATCTTTCCATTTGCAATTGCATGGATGGACTTAGTATTATGATAAGTGAAATAAGTCAGAGAAAGACGAATACTATATGATTTCACTCGTGTGGAATTTAAGAAACAAAACAAGCAAACAGGTTAAAAAAGAGAGCAAAACCAAGAAACAAAAACTTTAGAGAACAAACTGATGGTTACCAGAAGAGAGGTGGGTGGGGGGATGGGTTAAGAAGGTGATGGAAATTAAGGACTGCACTTGTAATGAGCAGCAGGTGTTGTATAGAAGTGTTGAATGACTAAATTATATACCTGAAACTAACGTTACACCGAATGCTAACTGGAATTTAAATAAAAGCATTAAGGGGCGCCTGCTTGGCTCAGTTAAGCAACCAACTCTTGGTTTCAGCTCAGGTCATGATCTCATCGTTCAAGAGTTTGAGCCCTACATCAGGCTCTGTGCTGACAGTGCAGAGACTGCTTGGGATTCTCTCTCTCTCTCCTTCTCTCTCTGCCCCTCCCCACTTGCTCATGCATGCACTCTCTCTTTCAAAACAAATGATTAAAAACTTAAAAAACTTAAAACATATATAAATATTAAAAAAGATCACTTAACTTTAGTAAAAATGTTAAAGGTCAAGATATTAAAGATAACCATAACTATTAAAAAATTTAATGGATATACAATATAAAAGAAGTAAATTTTGTCATCAAAAACATAAAATGTATGTGGGAAGTGAAGAGAAGTGTAGTTTTTGGGGCACCTGGGTGGCTTAGTCAGTTAAGCTTCCGACTTCGGCACAGGTCAAGATCTCACAGTCTGTGAGTTGAAGCCCCGCATCGGGTTCTGTGCTGACAGCTTAAAGCCCAGAGCCTGCTTCGGATTCCATGTCTCCCTCTCTCTCTGACCCTCCCCCATTCATGCTGTCTCTCTCTGTCTCAAAAATAAATAAACATTAAAAAAAAGTGTAGTTTTTGTATTTGTTTGAATTATGTTGTTAGGAGTTTAAAATAGACTTATATTTACAAAATGTTTTGTGATAGCCACATGGTAACCACAAGGAGAAAACCTACAGTGTATAAACAAAAAGAGAAGGCTTTAATGAAGCATTTAATGAAAAGAAGTGGCTTTAAATAAACCACTCCAGGAAATCACCATTTCACAAATGAAGAAAGAAAAATATTAAGGAAGGAACAAAGTAAAAATAAGAAAGCTAGAAAACAAGAATATGGCATTAGTAAATATTTACCTATGAATAATTACTTCAAATATAAATGGACGAAATTCTGCAATCTGTAGACATATTATGTCAGAATGTATTAGAGAAGAATGAATAAGACCTAAGGATTTCCACAACATGACATTATAGGAATATCCTGAATTTACCACTCCCATGGACACACCAAATCTAGAGCTGCATATGAATCATTTCCCTCTGAAAAAGTTCTGAAAACTAATCCACAAGGGATTAAAAGACCACATCAAATCTCTGAAACAAAGGATTAAAATATGACATTAAATAGGTAGGAGAGGTAGAAACATCAACTTGTCCCAATTCCACACCCACTATGTCATCACACTATAGGGAGGTAGCTCACTGACCCAGCCTTTCTCTGAGAGAATTGAGGAACTTCTGCTCCACATTGGGGTCCCCAATTCCTGGGATCTGAAGTAGATAGGTGAGCCAATAAATGTGTGACTTAGAAAATCAGTAATTTTGACAAACGAGGCACTGAAACTGCTATAGGAAACAGATTTCCCTATTAAAGAGCTTCATGTGGTCTCACTTGCCCCAAAGCCAGAATAAACAAACAAAAACCAAACCAAACCAAAAACCCACTAGTTTGAAAGCACCTAGACTATAGGTAAATGAATTTAATTGCTGATTTAAAAGCATCTTCTGGAGAAGTAGGGACCAGTTGAAACTATCTTTGGAGTTGAAGCTGTAACAGATACAACTTTTATATTCTTCACATAGCTTGCTAACACAGGTTGCCAAACTCAGACACAGAAACTTGATGCCAACTTGCTTAGGTACTCAAGGGATAGCCGTCATGGCACTATCCCACTATATTTCTGACTGGAGAACATGGATAGTTGTAACATTTCCCTGCTCCATGGCTGGGGCTGGCAAGCATGAGCCAAATCATCAAGACATTCCACTATTCCAAGCCTAAAGCTGATGCATGTACAAATACAAGACACTCTCCTGTTGCCTTACTGAAGAACACAGGTGCATGCAGTCAAGATATTTCCCCACCTTTTTTTCTGAGGCCAGGGAGTATGTTCTGCCCCCTACAGTCTCCAGTTCTCCAGCTAAATGCACCAGATGCATGCAATGAACATAGGTAACATGATTGTCTAACACTTGTGGCCAAGGAGGCTGGCATTCCTGAGCTCCATGAAATCGTAAAGAGCAGGAAGACAGTTATTGGCAAGCTACACCCCCAGGGCACTTCCCAGGTATCACACTGATATATAACCCCCATTTTCCTATTAAAAAATTGTTTATTTGTTTGGCCTGGAGATTCAGCCTGAAGGACAGGCTTTATGTTTCCTACACATCTAGGGGCTAAGACACCATTTTTGTGCACCCCCTTGGCCTAGCTACAGATTGATAAGGCCTGTCAGAATGTAGCTTATACACTCCTCTGGAGCCCCAACTTATGCAATTGTCACCCAGATGACACCTCCACATCTCCTGGTGTGGGGGAAATAAGAGAATATAATTTCATTCTGACAGGATAGTATATATTTTCGAACTTTAAAAGCTGCTTGCATGAGTGTCTGGTTTCCAAACAGCCTGAGACTAAGGGTTGAATGAGATTATTACTCTTGGAAAACTGAAAACACTTGGAACACCCTCAACAGCAAGGACATATCAAGAACAATCATGTTGTTTGTATAACCAAGAGTTTTAGGGATAATGAATAGCTAGGGTAATGTTATGTGAGGAGGTTCATCACCTACATAAACTGCAACTTCAAGGCTGAGAAATGCAGATGTTTCACCTAATACATAGAATCAGAGTCAAACAATATGAGGAAAGATAAATATTTTCCAAACAACAGTAACAACAAAGTAACAAAATCTCAGCTAAAGATCTTAAGGATACAAAGATAAGTAATTTTTCAGAAAAGTGTTCAAAGTAAAGGTCCTAAGGATGGTCCCCAGATTTGGAAGAATGGAGGAACAAGGTGAGAACTTCAAAAAAAAGAAAACATAAAAAAACATCAAAGAATGGACACAGAACTGAAGAATACAATAAATGAACTGAAAAATAGACTAGAGTGGTTCAACAGGAGACTGGATGTAGCACAATAATGTATCAGTGAGATGGAAGAATAAAGCAATAAAACTCATCCAGACAGAGTGGTAAAAAGAAAAACAAATTACACAATGAATATAATTAAGGAATCTTGGGAAAACATCAAGTGGGATAACATTCACATTATAAGGATCCCAGAAACAGAAGACAGAAAGTGGGAAAACAAATCTTTGAAGAAATAATGTCTGAAAACTTCCCAAACCTAGAGAGAGAAATAAGCATCTAAGTTGAGGAAGTGCATAGAGTTTCAAATAAGATGAGTCCAAAGATAGCCTCACCAACACATATTCTTATTAAAATGTTAAAATTTAAAATAGAGAATCAAGAAACAGCAAGAAAGAGTAAACAGATATGAATAAGGAAAACCACATAAAACTACCACATTTCTCAGCAGAAATTTTGCAGGCTAAAAATGAGTGGCATGACATATTCAAAGTGTTGAAAGGATTAAAACCTCCAAACAAAAATGTTTTACACAGCAAATTTATTATTAAGAACTGAAAGAGGGATTATTTTTTTTCCCAAGTAAGCAAAAGCTAAAAGAGTTACTAAACATGAAAGAGGATTTCCTTGGGCTGAAAAGAAATGACACAAATTAATAACAAGAGAAGATATTAAAGATCTCACTAACAAAGATAAATATATATTAGAAATATTGGATTAGTCTCTTATAAAAGTTTCTATAAAGATTAAAAGACAAAAATGGAAAAATTAATTAAAGCTACAATAATTAGCTGAAAAGTACATAAAGTAAAAAGACATAAAAAGTTACATTGAAAGCCAAACATATGGTGGAGTAAAAATGTAGTTTTGGAATGTGTTCTAATTTAAGTTGCTATCAATTTACGGTAGCCCATTTTATACATAAAATGATATGTGTGAACCTCATGGTAACCACAACGTAAAAATTTATTGTAAGTTCACAAAACAAAATTAAAAAGGAAACTACAATAAACATAATAAAGCAAATGATAATAGATTAAAGAGAAAATTTTACAGCAATACAATAATAGGGAAATCGAACACCCACTTACATATATAGATAATCCAGATGGAAAATTGATAACTCTTGACCATAAATGACACATTAGATGAGATAGACTTAATAGATGAATATATAAAACGCTCCATCCAAAATAATCAGGACACACATTCTTCTCAAATGCACATAAAACATTCTTCTGGATAGATCACATGTTCACTCACAAAATACGTTTCAATAAATCCAAGAATCTTGAAATCATATCAGGTATCTTTTCAAACCTCAACTGTACAAAACTAGAAATCAATTTCAAGAAGAAAATTGAAAGAAAAATACAAACACATAGAGATTAAACAACATGTTACTGAACAAATACTATGGCATAGAAGACAACAAAAGAGAAATAAAAAATACCTAGAGGCAAATGAGAACAGAAATACAACATACCAAAATCTATGTGTTACAGCAAAAGTGGGTCTCAGTGAAAAGTTTATTGTAATATAGGACCACCCCAAGAAACAAGAGAAGTATCAAATAAAGAATTTGAAGTTTTACCTAAAGTAAATGGAGAAAGAAATGCAAAGCCCAAAGTTAGTAGAAGGAAGAAAATAATAAATATCAGAGCACAAATAAATAAAATACAGACTAACAGGAAAATAAAAAAGATCAATGAAATTAAGAGTTGATTCTTTGAAAAGATAAACAAAAATGTACAAATCTGTAGCCTGACTCACCAAGAAAAAAAGAGAGGACTCAAATAAAATCAGAAATTAAACAGAAGTTACAAATGATTGATATCACAAAAATACACAAGAACACAAGAAGCTGCTATAAACAATTATATGTCAACAAATTGGGTAATCTAGAAAAAATGGATAATTCCTAGAAACTTACATTCTTTCAAGATGGAGTCAGAAAGAAATATAAAACTATTTTTTTTCAATGTTTATTTGTTTTTGAGAGAGAGAGAGAGACAGAGCACAAGTGGGGGTGGGTCAGAGAAAGAGAGGGAGACACAGAATCTGAAGCAAGCTCCAGGCTCTGAGCTCTGAGCACAGAGCCCAATGAGGAATTGAAACCACGAACTGGGAGATTATGATCTGAGCCCAAGTTGGATGCTCAACTGACTGAGTCACCCAGACGACCCCAAGAAATAGAAAATTTTGATAACAGTTACTAGTAAGGAGATTGAATCCGTTGTCAAAAGCCTCCCAATGAGGAAAAGTCCAGGATGAGATGGCATCATTAGTGAATTTTACCAAACATTTAAAGATTTAATTCCTATCCTTTCAAACCCTTCCAAAAATTTGAAGAGAAGGGGATGCTTCCAAACTACTTTATGATACCTGTATTACCCTGATACTAAACCAGACAAGGACAACACAAAAATATAAAAGTATAAGTCAATATCCCCAATGAATATAGATGCAAAAATTCTCAACAAAATATTAGAAAACTAAATTTAACAAAACATTAAAAGAATCATACACCATGATCAACTTGGATTTATTCCCATGATGCAAGAATGATACAGCATCTGCAAATCATTCAAAGATATATCACATCAGTGAAATGAAAATAAAAATTATATTATCATCTCAATTGGGCACCTGGATGGCTCAGTTGGTTAAGCGTCCAACTTAGTCTCAGGTCATGATCTCACAGTCCATGAGATGGAGCCCTGCATTGGTCTCTGTGCTGATAGCTCAGAGCCTGGAGCCTGCTTCAGAGTCTGTGTCTCCTTCTCTCTCTACCACTCTCCCACTCATGCTCTCTCTCTCTCTCTCTCTCTCTCAATAATGAATAAAACATTAAAAATTTTAATTATATTACCATCTCAATAAATTTATAAATAACATTCAACAAAATTCAACATCCATTTGTGATAAAAATAGAGGCCAGGTGGGTATAAAGGGAGGGTACCTCAACATAATGAAAGCCATATATGACAAACATGAACATAATATGGTACTCATCCAATAAAAACTGAAAGATTTTCTCTAAGATCAGGAACAAGACAAAGATGCTCAGTCTCCCACTTTCATTCAACATAGTATTGGAAAACCAAGTCATAGCAATTAGGCAAGAAAAAGAAATAAAAGCCATACAAATCAAAAAGGAAGAAATAAACTTGTCACTATTTGTATATGATATGATAATATGTATAAAAAACCCTAAAGACTTCACTTAAAAACTGTTAGATCCAATAAATACATTTGGTAGATTTGCAGGGTAAAATTTTAATACACAAATGTTGGGTGCATTTTTGTATACTAGTAAGCAACTATCTGAAAGATAAATCAAGGGGTGCTTGGGTGGCTTAGTCGCTTAAGCATCCAACTTTGGCTCAGGTCATGATCTCACAGCTGTTGAGTTTGAGCTTCACATCAGGCTCTGGGCTGATAGCTCAGAGCCTGGAGCCTACTTCAGATTTTGTCTCCGTCTCTCTGCCCCTCACCCGCTCTCCCTCCCTGACACACACTCTCTCTCTCTAATGTAACTAAACATTAAAAAAGAAAGATAAGTCAAGAAAGCAAGCCATTCACATTTGCATCATAAAGAATAAAGTATGTAGAAATAGATTTAACAAAGGAAGTCAAAGACTTATACACTGAAAATTATAAGACATTGATGAAAGAAGTTGAAGACATGAATAAATGCAAATTGAATACATGAATAAAGACAAAGATATTACATGCTCATATGTGAGGAATAAGTTTAGGAATTTTCTGAGCTTACACCAGTGGGTTAACAAGGCTTAAGACAAAAGCATCCAGAATAGGTACACAGGGCAAAAGACCCCAAGCATAGAACACAAGCGTAGGATCATTAGGATCAGAAGCTACTTCCACAGGATGAAAGCCTCCAGAATAGGTAAACAGGGTGATAGACCCCCCCCCCCCGCAGCTGGGTGAAATTGCCTGAAGCTGATTAGCAAAAGAAAGGTGCCTTGTTGACCCTGAGGTAGCATGTCCTACCTGTCTTATCCCCTAGGTACGTTAAGACAAACAGACACAGTGCCTGGTTCCTGCTGTAAACAGCCATCTGCTCAGTGCCAAGATTTTTTTTATTGACCCAAACCCCTAACACCACATATCTCCAAAACATCCTTTCTCTCTCACACATGATAATGATCACTGTTTCATTGTTTCTTTCTGTACATCCATCACGTTTGTAAGCTTCTGATCCTAATAAATATGGAGCAAGGACCCTTACTTGGGGCTCTTGTCTCCTTCCAGACATTAGCCTCCCTCATATTTAATTCTGCATCTACTGTCTTGCTGGACAAGAAAGAACTTCAGACTCAAAGTCTGACACTCATGGATTGAGGGAAATAATATTGTAAAAATGTCCATATTACCTATAGCAATCTATAGTTTCAATGAAATCTCTATCAAAATTCCAATGGTATGTTTTATTTTTTTAACGTTTTATTTATTTTTGAGACAGAGAGAGACAGAGCATGAACGGGGGAGGGTCAGAGAGAGGGAGACACAGAATCGGAAACAGGCTCCAGGCTCTGAGCTGTCAGCACAGAGCCCGATGTGGGGCTCGAACTCACGGACCGCGAGATCGTGACCTGAGCCGAAGTCAGACGCTTAACCGACTGAGCCACCCAGCCGCCCCTCCAATGATATGTTTTATAGAAGTAGAACAAATGATTGTAAAATATGTGGAATTATAGAATATTCAGAATAGTCTAAATAGTGTTGAAGAATAACAAAGATGTATATACCAGGATCCCTGATTCTAGATTATACTAATAGTGATAATTACCAAAAGAATATAAACATAAAACCCACACACATATAAGTGGAACTAAATAAACTGTTCATTTAAAAAGCCACATATACATGGGCAATTATTTTATGAGAAAGTAGCAGAAATATACAATGGGAAAAATGGTTTCTCCAATAGATGGTTTTGGGAAAAGTGGGCAGATACATGTAAATGAATCAGAATGGACAACTACTTTACAATATATGTAAAAATTAACACAAAATTAATTAAAGACTTGAATATAAGACCAGCACACTTAAAACTGAAAAAAGAAAGCAGGCAGTAAGCTCTTTGGTATTATTATTATTATTATTATTATTTTAATCTGACTCCAAAGTCAAGAGAAACAAAAACAAAAATATATAAATGGGGTTACATTAAATTATAAAGCTTCGGCACAGCAAAGGTAACCATCAAGGAAACAAAAATGTAACTGAGTAGGGGCGCCTGGGTGGCGCAGTCGGTGAAGCGTCCGACTTCAGCCAGGTCACGATCTCGCGGTCCGGGAGTTCGAGCCCCGCGTCGGGCTCTGGGCTGATGATGGCTCAGAGCCTGGAGCCTGTTTCCGATTCTGTGTCTCCCTCTCTCTCTGCCCCTCCCCCATTCATGCTCTGTCTCTCTCTGTCCCAAAAATAAATAAATGTCGAAAAAAAAAATTAAAAAAAACAAAAAAAACCAAAAAAAATGTAACTGAGTAAATGGGATAAAATATTTGCAAATCATATATTCAATAAGGGGTTAACAATCAAAATACAATAAAAAATTCATACAAGTCAACAACAATAACAACATCAAAACAATGTGATTTAAAAATTAACAGAGTATCTGAGCAGGCAGTTTTTTTAAGAGAAAACATATAGGTGACCAATAGTCACATAAAAAGATACATAATATCACAAATCATAAGTAAAATGCAAATTAAAACCACTATGAGATATCAGATTATACTTGTTATGATGGTTATTATAGAAAAAACAAGAAATAACAAGTGTTGGTGAAAATGTGGAGACAAGAGTACATTTCAAACTGTGGGTGGGGTGTAAAATTTTGAAGCCACTATGAAAAATATTATGGAAGTTTCTCAAAAATCTTAAAATAGTACTACCATATGATCCAGCAATTTCACTATTGAGAATTTAGCCAAAGAAAATTAAGACACTAACTCAATGAGATATAAAAACCCCTATATTGAATGCGGCAATATTTACAATAGCTGAGATATGGAACTATACCAAGTGTTCATAATGTATTAAAAAATAAAAAAAATAAGATGTGGTATACATATACGGTAGACTATTACTTAGTTATAAAAGAGATTGAAATCCTGCCATTTGTTACAACATGGATGGAGCTAGAGGGTACTATGTTAAATTAAATTAATAAGATGTTGAAGGCAAATATCACACAATTTCACTTATATTGGAATCTAAAAAATAAATAAAACAAACTCAAGTGCATAGACACAGAACAAACTGATGGTTGCCAGTGGAGAGACGGTTTGGGAGGAGTGATATGAGTGACGTGGATCAAGAAGTGTAAACTTTCAGTTATAAAATAAATAAGTCATGGTGATGTAATATACGTCATGGGGAATTATAGTAAATAACATTATATTACATTTGTATCTTGACAAATCACTACTAGACTTATTGTGTTTATCATTTTTCAATGTACACAAATTTTGAATCACCATGTTGTATACCTAAAATTCAGATAACATTGTATGTCAGTTATACCACAATAAAAAAAATAAGACCCAATTACACTGCCTATAAGAGACTCACTTCAGCTATAAGATCACAAATAAGAAGCAGGGCTTTGGAAAATGTTGTTGGAATAGGAGAACCCTAGGCTCACCTTGTCCCACAAACACAACTAGATAATTATCAAATCAATCAAAATACACAGAAATTGACCTGAAGACCAACAGAACAAACTCCAAAATGAAAAGGATAGAAGAGGCCACATCATGTGCAGGTTCCTCAAAAAATTAAAAATAGACCTATCCTATGACCCAGCAATAGCACTGCTAGGAATTTATCCAAGGGATACAGGAGTACTGATGCATAGGGCCACTTGTACCCCAATGTTTATAGCAGCACTCTCAACAATAGCCAAATTATGGAAAGAGCCTAAATGTCCATCAACTGATGAATGGATAAAGAAATTGTGGTTTATATAGACAATGGAGTACTACGTGGCAATGAGAAAGAATGAAATATGGCCCTTTGTAGCAACGTGGATGGAACTGGAGAGTGTGATGCTAAGTGATAAGTCATGCAGAGAAAGACAGATACCATATGGTTTCACTCTTATGTGGATCCTGAGAAACTTAACAGAAACCCATGGGGGAGGGGAAGGAAAAAAAAAGAAGTTAGAGCGGGAGAGAGCCAAAGCATAAGAGACTCTTAAAAACTGAGAACAAGCTGAGGGTTGATGGGGGGTGGGAGGGAGGGGAGGGTGGATGATGGGTATTGAGGAGGGCACCTTTTGGGATGAGCACTGGGTGTTGTATGGAAACCAATTTGACAATAAATTTCATATATTGAAAAAAGGAAAATAGGAAAAAAGTCATCAAATTATAGTTGAAAAGTTGAAAATAAAAAAAAAAAGAAGAGGCCACATCAAAGAAGGCAGGAAAGGCAGAGATGTGGTTTAGGGTGAAAAAGATGACAGATGCTGTGGAGGGGAGGGAGCTGTGGTACAGAGAAGGGTGGGTGAGGGAGGAGCACACAGATAAATGCACAAGGAGAAGGTTTCCTCAAAGCCATTGGCATGAAAATGAGAGTGGCTACATTTGTTGAGTTCTTGCAGCCAGCAGGACTTAAAGTCTAGAATTTCAAAGGTCAGCAGGCTTGGCTGGGATAGAGCCCAGAGGGCTCTGTACTGCCCCTGGAGAGAAGGCAGACAAATAACTTGGGGACACAGAACACTCATCTGAAGAACACCTGCAGCACACAGTAAGGAGATTATTTGCACTTTTCAGAGCATGTCCTTGAGAGGCAGCCTTCACTAAGACACCCATCCAGGAGAAAAAAAAATAACTTCTTCATGCCATTTACCTCCTCTGCCCCTCAGCATAAACACAAAGTTAACTTGAGAAAGCAATGCAGTGTCAACAGTGGCTACCTAACTGGCATACCAAGCCCCACCCCAGTGCACTCTTTTGGGATAGCCTTTTATATTCACCCTTGCATCAGTCACAGAGTGGTAGAACCCCCTACCCCTGCCTCAGGAAGACCAGCACAAACCCCTGTACACACCACAACTTCAGACCAGAGAGTTCTAAAGGAGTTCAGTTATGGTGGAGGTGGTGTCATCTGTAATTTCACAAGCAGACCAGAGCACAACTAGTTAAAACTAACCACATTCAGGGGTGCTTCGGAGGCTCAGTTGGTTAAGCGTCTGACTCTTCTTCATTTTGGCTCAGGTAACGACCTTGCTGTTTATGGGTTTAAGCCCCATGTTGGACTCCATGATGGCAGTGTGGAGCCTGCTTGAGATTCTCTTTCCCTTTCTCTCTCTCTTTGCCTTTCCCCTGCTCTCTCTCTCTCAAAAATACATAAACAAAAAATATTTAAAAAAAACATAATAAAACTCATCACATTCAGGCCAAGAAACGGCACTGCTCACAGCAGGCAAGAAGAGACTACAGATAACTGTCCTGAAGGATAGAGCAGACAAAGTAAAACATCAGATATAACCCAGCACACACCAGAGGACACACGATGAAGTGACAGGGTCTGGGCACTACATGACCCTTCTTAAGGCAATTATTTTCAAGAGCAGGGGATATAACTGGCTTTTCTCACACGGAGAGGAAGGCAGAGATTTAGACAAAATGCAAAGATGGAGGAGTTTATCCCAAAGGAAAGAATAAATAAGGCCATGGCCAGAGATTTAAGCAAAACTGACATAAGGAACATGTGTGATGGAGAATATAAAGCCACGATCATAAAGGTACATGCTGGGCTTGAGAAAAGAATAGAAGACATCAGTGAGATATGTACAACAAAGATAAAGACTTTGAAAAAAATCAATCAGAGTTGAAGAGGGCAGTAAATGAAATCAGAAAATGTTTGATGCAATGAACAGCAGGCTAGAAGAAGCAAAGGAACTAATTAATGACCTAGAAGATAAAGTAATGGAAAGTCATGAAGCAGAACAAAAGGAAGAAAGAATTATGCAAGATGAGAATAGACTGAGGGAAAAAAGTGACCCTATAAAGCATAACAAAATTCATATTATTAAAGTCCCAGAAAAAGAAGAAAGAGAAAACCAAGCAGAAAATTTATTTGAAGAAATAATAGCTGAAAACCTCCCTAATCTGAGGACAGATACATCCAGATGCAGGAAGCACAGAGAAATCCCATCAAAATCATAAAAAGCATCAAAACATATTGTAATTAAATTAACAAAATATAGTGATAAAGAAACAATGTTGAAAGCAAGAAAACAAAATATGTCCTTAATTACAAGTTAAGACCCATGAAGCTAGCTAGAGGTTTCTCAACATAAACAGGGCAAGTCTAAAGGGAGTGGCATGATATATTCAATGTCTTGAATGGGAAAAATCTGCAGCCAACAATACTGTATCTAGCAAGGCTATCATTCAGAATAGAAGGAGAAATAGAGTACCCTCCCCCACCCACACAAATTAAAGGAATTTGAGACCACTAATACAGCCCTGAAGAAATAATAAAGAGGACTTCTTGAGTGTAACGCAGAGACCAAAATTAACAAACACACGAAAATATAAGAGAAAATGCCCAGAAACAATGACAAAACAAGTAAGTAATAAAATATGAATAAACACATATTTATCAATAATTAGTTTGAATGTGAATGGAGTAAATATTCCAATCAAAAGACATAGGGTGTCAGAATGGTTAAAAGGAAAAAGCATGACTTATCTATATTCTGCCCACAGGTGATTCATTTTAGACCTAAAGTCCTCTGAAGATTGAAAGTGAGAGGATGGAGAAACTTTTATCACACAAATGAGTATCAAATGAAAGTCTAAGTAGAAATACTTAAACTTTAAAACAAGGGCTGTAGCAAGAGACAAAAAGGACACAATATAATAACAAGGGACACAGTCCAACAAAATACGTAACAATTGTAAATATCTATGCAATTAACATGGGAGCACCAAAATATATATAACAATAACAAGCATGAAGTAATTTAATAAATAATAATACAAACATAGTAAAGGATGTTTACACCAATGGACAGATCATCTAAACAGAAAATCAACAAGGAAACAATGGCTTTGAATGCCACACTTGACCAGATGGATGTAACAGATACATTAAGAACCTTCCATCTTAAAATGGCAACATATACATTCCATTCAAGTGCACATTTAACATTCTCCAAAATATATCACATATTAGTCCACAAAACAAGAATCAACAAATACAAAAAGATTGTAATCATCCATGCAATTTTTCTGACCACTATGTTATGAAACTAGAATTCAACCACAAGACAAAATCTGTAAAGACCACAAATACATAGAGGTTAAACCACATCCTACTAAACAATGAATGAGTCAACCAGGAAATCAAAGAATAAATAAAATGCATGCAAACAAATGAAAATGAAAACACAATATTCCAAAACTGATGTGATGCAAGAAAAGCGATCCTAAGAGTAATATAAACCTACTACAAGAAGCAAGACAGTCTCAAATAAACAATTTAATCTTACACCTAAAGGAGCTAGCAAAAAAAACAACAAACGAAGCCCAAAGCCAGCAGAAGGAAGGATATGATACAAATAAAAGCAGAACTAATGTTATAGAGACTAAAATGCAGTAGAACAGATAAATGAAACCAGTAACTTTTCTTTGAAAATAATAATAAAATTGATGAACTTTTAGTCAAATGTATCAAAAAGAAAAGTGGAAAGAATCAAATAAATGAAATCAGAAATGTGAGGAAAAAATAACATACTACACCACAGAAATACAAACAATAACAAAAGAATAATATGAAAAACTGTATGTTCCAACCGGGACAACCTAGAAGAAATGGATAACTTCCTAGAAAGAAATAAATTATTAAATTTGAAACATAAAGTTAAAGAAAAGTGTAATATACCAATAGCCATTAATGAACTTGCATCAGTAATAAAAAATTCCCAAAAACAAAATAAAAAATCCAAGACCAGATGTATTCACAGGCAAATTCCACCCAAACCTTTAAAGAAGTGTTAATACCTACACTTGTCAAAGTATTCCAAAAACTAAAAAGGGAAGAAAAAACCTCAAATTAATTCTATGAGGCCACTCTAGGCCACTCTCTAAAAAAGAGAACTACAGGTGAATATCCGTGATGAACATGGATGCAAATATTCTTAACATAATACTACCAAATCAAATCCAGCTGTAAATTAAAACAGTCATTCGCCATGATCAAGTAGGACTTGTTCATGGCTGGCAAGGGTGTTTCAATATTTGAAAATCAATGAATGTGATACACCACATTATGAAATGAAAGGATAAGATCCTTATGATCCTTTCAGTAGATGTACAAAAATAATTTGACAAAGTACAACATCAATTCATGTTAAAAACCCTCAACAAAGTAGGGTTAGAAGGAACATACCTCAATGTAATACAGATTATATATGAAAAATCCACAGCTAATACCATAATCAGTGGGGGAGAAACTGAGGGCTTTTCCTTTATAGTCAACAAAGCAGGGTTGTCCATTTTCATCACTTCTATTTAACATAGTAATGGAAGTTCTGGCCACAGCAATAAGACAACAAAAAGAAATACAAGGCATCCAAATCAGCAAGAGAGAAGTAAAATTTTCCTATTTTCATTGCACATGACATGACTGTGTGTGTGTGTCTCTCTCTCTCTAGGTGTAGGTATATATATATTATATATATATATATATATATATATATATATATATATATATATTCACAAACCCAAAAGACTTCACCAAAAACCTACTAGAAAGATAAATAAATTCAGTGTAATTGCAGTATACAAAATCAGCATTGAGAAATCTGTTGCATTTCTATACATCAATAATGTTGCACCAGAAAGAGAAAGTACAGAATGAATACCATTTATAATTGCAAAAAAAAAACATTAAATATCTAGGAATAAACCTATCCAAAGTGGTGAAAGAAGTTTTCTCTGAAAACATGAAAGCAATAATGAAAGGAATGGAAGAAGGCACAAAGACATGAAAAGACATTCCATGCTCATGGATTGGAAGAACAAATATTAAGATATCTATATTATGCGACACAATCTCCACATTTTATGCAATATCTATAATAATACAAAAAGCATTTTCACAGAGCTCATACAAGCAATCCTAAAATTTGCATGGAATCATAAAAGACCCTGATAGCCAAAGCAACTTTGAAAAAGAAAATGAAAGCTGGAGGCATCAAAATTCCAGACTCAGGTTACATTACAAAGATTTAGTAATCAAGACAGTATGGTACTGGCAAAAAACTAAACACATAGATCAATGGAACAAAATAGAAAACACATAAATGAACCAACAACTAGATGGTCAATCAATCTTTGACAAACCAGGAAAGAATATTCAATGGGAAAAGACAATCTCTTCAACAAATGGTGTTGGGAAAATTTGACAGCAACATGCGAAAGAATGAAACTGGACTACTTTCTTATGCCATACACAAAAATAAATTTGAAATTGATTAAAGTCCTAAATGTGAGACTTGAAACCATAAAAATCCTAGAGAAGAACACAGAGAGCATCCTCTTTGACATTGGCCATAACAACTTCTTCTTACTATATATGTGCCCTGAGGCAAGGGGGAAAGAAAAAGCAAAAATAAACTATTGGGACTTCATCAAAATAAAAAGGTTCTGCACAGGGAAGGAAAAGTCAATCAATTGAATTAGAGAAGATATTTATGATAAAGGGATAGTATCCACTATATATGAAGAATTTATGAAACTCCACACCACAAAAATGAATAATCCAATAAAAACTGGGAAGAAAACATGAAAACATGAACAGACTTTTTTTTTCAACGAAAACATACAGATGGCCAGCAGAGACATGAAAAGATGTTCAGTGTCACTGATCATCAGGGATATGCAAGTAAAAACTACAATGAGACATCAACTCACATCTGTCAGATGACTAAAAGCAATAATACAAGAGTTAAGATGGCAAAGGAGTACGGGTAGCCTAATCATGTATTGTCCCTTGAACACAGCTAGATAAGTGTCAAATCACTTAGCATAGGAACACTCAAGAAACCGATCTGATGACTGAGAGAGTAAAACCAAAAGAAATCTATCTGAGGACTGGGAGAGCACAACTATGCAACTAGATGTAGAAAAATGGCCATTGTGGCAGGTAGGAGCTGCAGAGAATTTATTAGGGGGAGAAAAGATCTGCAGGAACTACAAAGGTGAGGGAGACATGATCACAGAGAGAGGTGCAAGAGAGAGAATGAAAGTGTGTACAGGGGATTGCACAAGAAAAACTCTTCCCCAAAATAATTGACAAGGGAAAGGAGTAGGGCTGATTACCTCAAGTTTCTACAAGCACTGGAGTGCAAATTATGAAATTTGGAGGTCTGTGCCATCACCATGGCCATCACCAAGGCCATGTCTGGTGGGATTAAGGGTGAACTAATGGGAAGAAGGGCAGAAACTCAGGAGCAGGCAGTGTGGTCTAAGGATCCCCTGGGTTGTAAGGGGAAAAAGAGTTCCCCTGCTTGGAGTGTATTTGGGAGTGGTGGCACAGCCTCTCCAGAGACAAAAGAACCAGCAGGGACAACATGCTTTCCTGATCCCTAGCATAAGAACAAAGACACCAGATGAAGGCAGTAGTAAAGTGCAGAAAAAAAGGTGCACCAAGGATTGCTGCCACCTTTTTTCTGCACTTTACCCATTAACTCCAAACAACTGTGCAGCCACACAAAAAAAATTTCTGGGAGAAACTGGCACTGGCCACAGTGCAATGAGACCTGCCCACAGATGATCAGTGTGGGTTTGCACCCCATGGATCTCTAAAATTTGGAGTTTTGAAACTTAGCCATGCATTTGAGATAAAACAGGGTAAAGTTATGAATTGGGTAGAAACCAAGGACACAAAAGACGTGATAGTATACTCTTCTGTGAAGGCTTCCTGAAGAGGGGTGACGTGTGAATGTCCCACTCTAGGGACAAGAGAAAGAGGTCATGCCATTTATCCCTCACCCATCAGCAAAGACCAACTTTAGTTATGAAAACAGCACCATCCAGAGAGAGACAGACAGAGAGACAGAAATAGAGCACAAGCAGGGGAGGGACAGAAAGACAGAAACAAAGACAGAGAGAGAGAGAATCTCAAGCAGGCTCCACACTGTCAACGCAGAGCCTGATGTGGGGATTGAACTCACAAACCACGAGATCATAACCTGAGCCAAATTCAAAGCTGAATGCTTAACCAACTGAGCTACCCAGGTTCCCCTCAATCACTGTTTCTTGACAGATTACCCTTTGCCTTTGAATTGCTTTAGCACCTTCATTGAAAATCAATTCACCATATATATTTGTGTCTGTTAAGAGATTCTCTACTCTGTTGAATTGATCTATATGTCTAACCTTATACCATTAAAGTACTATTCTTGATTACTGTAGTTTTATAATAAGCCTTGATATTAGGTAGGCAGTCAAAGCTCTCTGACTTTGTTCTCTTTATTTTCAGAATTTCTTAGGTGTTACATGTCTTTGCATTTTCATATACAATTTAAATCCAGCTGGGTGATTTCTACAAAAATAGCCTTCTGATATTTTAATTGTGATCACATTGACTCTATAGATCAATTTGTGGAGAATAAATTTCCTCACAACATTAAGTTGTCTGATCCATGACCACAGATTTCTATTTCTATTTATTTAAGGTTTTCTAAATTTCTCTCAGCAATGTTTTCTTGTTATCATTATATCAGTCATGTATATCTTTCAACAAATTTTAACCTTGAGCATTTCATATTTTTAAAACTACTGAAAGCAATATTTTTTTAATTTTTAATTGTATGTTGCTAGTATATGAAACATACCTGATTTGATTTTTGCATATTGACCATATATCCTGAACTTTTGCAAAGCTCACATAATTCTAGTAGCTTTTCTGGAGTCCTGATGAGTTCTTTACATAGACAGCCATGCATTATATTTAAAATAGTTTTAATCTCTTCTAATATATATGTCCTTTATTTGTGTTTCTTTTCTATTACACTGGCTATGACCTCCAGGACAATATGAAATAAAAGTAGAGAGATGTGACTTTGGTGTCTTGTTCTTGATTTTAGGGAGAAAATATGTATTCTTTCATAATGTAATATAATTTTAGTTGTAGATTTTTTCATGGATGACCTTATCAGGTTGAAAAAATGCCTTTCTAATTCTAGTTGCTGAGAACTTTTGTCATGAATGGGGGTTTAATTTTGTCAAATGATTTTTTCTGATCATATACCTTTTTTTTCTTTTTTCATCTATTAATTTGATGAATTGTATTTGATTTTCTTTTAATTTAATGCTCATTTATTTTTTTTTAATTTTTTTCAACGTTTATTTATTTTTGGGACAGAGAGAGACAGAGCATGAACGGGGGAGGGGCAGAGAGAGAGGGAGACACAGAATCGGAAACAGGCTCCAGGCTCTGAGCCATCAGCCCAGAGCCTGACGCGGGGCTCGAACTCACGGACCGCGAGATCGTGACCTGGCTGAAGTCGGACGCTTAACCGACTGCGCCACCCAGGCGCCCCATAATGCTCATTTATTTTTGAGAGACAGAGAGAGATAGAGCATCAGCGAGGGAGGAGCAGAGAGAGAGGGAGGCACAGAATCCAAAGCAGCTCCAGACTCTATGCTGTCATCACAGAGCCTGAAGCAGGGCTCAAATTTACAAATCATGAGATCATGACCGAAGTCAGATGCTTAACTGACTGAGTCACCCAGGCGCCCCTGTATTTGATTTTTTTAAATTTTAACTTTTAGTATACGAACTATAGAGTGCTTCATAGTTTCAATTCTAGGGGAAACTGGATGTAACTTCATTCAGGTTTCATTCTCTTTGCTGGTTCATTTATTTGTTCATTTTCATTGCTTCTATTTTTTGCTTAAATCATTTTATTTTTTTCTTTCTTTTCTTTTTCTTTCTTGGATACAGAAAGAGAAGAAATCATTTTTTACTCTTTTAATTTATTTTTTATTCTATTTCATTTTCTTTATTTTCTTTTTTTCTAACTATATATATATATATATATATATATATTAAATTGTTTTCTTACCATTTTTTTTTCTTTTCTTACCCTTTTTTTTTCTCTATTCTATCAAGCTTCTTTCAAAAAGCAGACCAAAACACACCTAGGATCTAGCTTCCTTTACTTGATTTTTTCTTTTGTTATTCATTTTTTAATTTTAATGTTTATTTTATTAAATATTTTCTTCCACTAAGATGACAAAATGAAGGATTCACCCCAAAAGAAAGAACAGGAAGAAATGACCCCAGGAACTTAATAAACACAGATATAAGTAAGATGTCAAATAGAATTTAGAACCACAATCGTAATGCTAGCTGGGGTTGAAAAAAGCATAGAAAACACAAGAGAATCTCTTTCTGTGGAGATAAAAGAAATAAAATCTTGTCAGGTTGATATTAAAAATGCTATAACAGAGATGCATTCTCGAATGGATGCCATGACAGCAAGGATGGATGAAGCATGAGAGCAAATCATTGATATAGAAGATAAAATTATGGAGAATAATAAAGTAGAAAAAAGGGAATAAAAGGCAAAAGATCATGAGACTTAGAGAACTCAGTGGCTTTTAAAAAGGAATAACATCTGAATCATGTGAGTCTCAGAAGATGAAGAGAGAGAAAAAAGGGTAGAAGGGTTGTGTGAGCAAATTATAGTGGAAAACTTTCTTAATCTGAGGAAATACACAGACATCAAAATCCAATAATCACAAAGAACTCCTATTGGATCCAACAAAAACCTATAATCTCCAAAGTATATCATAATCAAATTCACCAAAATTCACAGACAAGGACATAATTATTAAAGCAGAAATGAAAAAAACAAAGTCCTTAACCTATAAGGGAAGACACATCAGTTTTGCAGCAGACCTATCCACAGAAACTTGGTCAGCCAGAAAGGAGAGGCAGGATATATTCATTGTGGTGAATCAGAAAAATATGCAGCCAAAAATTTTTTATCCAGCAAGACACTCGTTCAAAATAGGAGAGAGAGTTTCCCAAATAAAAACAAAAGGAGTTCATTATGGGGAATAAGCTTAGAAATTCCCTGGGCTCACACAAATGGGTTAACAAGGCATAAAGAATTACAAAGATATAGGGTGCTCTTACCCAAGTTTGGGTAAACAAGATAAGACCCCTAGAGTAAAATAAGGAGGGGCCAGAGCCGCAGAATAGAGAGGGGGGTCTAAGGCCCCCAATACAAAGGTATATAAGGTAAACAAGATTAGGTGCTCAGGGCAGAAGAGCCCCCCCCCCCAATTTAGTACTATAGCAGAAAGCTACTTTCATAGAAGGGAAGGACCAAGTTAGGTAAACAGGTAAATAGGGCTATAGACTGCTATGCAGCAGGTGAAGCTGCCCAGAGCAGAGATGATTAACAAAGGAAAAGGTGCCTTGTTTACCCTGAGGTCATATGTCCTACCTGTCTCACCCCCTAGGCTAGCTAAGATAAACAGAGGTGGTGCCTCATGTCTGCTGTAAACAAACTTCTGCCCCACTGCCTGGTGCCAGGAATTTGTTTTGTATTAACTCAAACCCTTAACCCTGAATATCTTCAAGATCCCCTTTCCCTCACGTCCCCAAGTTAATGCTCACAATTTCATTGTCTCCTTGTGCACATCCATCACCATGTTTGTAAACCTTCTGATCCTAATAAAAACTGGGCAGTGACCCTTATTCAGGGCTCTTGTCTTTTCCCAGACATTAGCCATCTCTCACATTTTAATCCTGCATCCCGCTCTCTTGCTAGACAGGAGAGAACTTTAGACTTAGAGCCTATGACACTTCATGACCACTAAACCAGCCCTGCAGGAAATTGTAAGAAAGAATATTTGAGTGGAGAAAAGACAAACAAAACAAAAAGGAACAAAAGCAACAAAGACTAGGAAGAACCAAAGAACATCACCAGAAGTACAAACTCTACAGGCAATACAAGGGCACTAAATTCATATATTTCAGTACTCGTTCTAAATGTAAAAGACTAAATGCTCCAATCATAAGACACAGGGTATCAGAATGGATAAGAAAACAAGACCCTATCTGCTGCTTCCAAGAGACCCATTTTAGACCTAAAGGCACCTGCAGATTGAAAGCAAGGGGATTGAGAACCATCTATTATCCTAATGAAGATCAAAAGAAAGCTGGAATAGCCATACTTATATCATACAAACTAGATTTTAAAATAAAGGCTGTAACAAGAGATGAAGAAGGGCATTATATCATAATTAAGGGGTCTATCCACCAAGAAGATCTAACAATTGTAGACATTTATACTCCCCAAATAGGAGAACTTAAATATATAAATCAATTAATCACAAACATAAAGGAACTCATTGATAATAATACCATAATAGTAGGGGACTTCAACACCCCACTTACAACAATGGACAGATCATGTAAAAAGATCAACAAAGAAACAATGGCTTTGAATGGCACACTGGACCAGATGGACTTAACAGATATATTCAGAATATTTCATCCTAAAGCAACATAATACACATTATTTTTGAATTCATATGGAGAATTCTCCAGAATAGATCACATAATGGGTCAAAAATCAGCACTCAACATTTACAAAACGATTGAGATCATACCCTGCATATTTTCAGACAACAACGCTATGAAACTCAAAATAAACCACAAGATTTAAAAAAAATTGGAAAGACCATGATACTTGGAGATTAAATAACATCCTACTAAAGAATGAATTGGTTCAACAAGAAATTAAAGAATAAATTAAAAACTACAAAGGAAGCCAAGGAAAATGAAAACATGACAGCCCAAACACTCTTGGATGCAATAAGGGCAGTAATAATAAGGAAATATATTCAATCCAGGCATTTCTAAAGTAAGAAAGGTCTCAAATATAAAACTTAACCTAGCACCTAAAAGAGGTAGAAAAAGAAGAGCGAATAAAGCCCCAAACCAGCAGAAGACATGAAATAATAAAGATTAGAGCAGAAATCAATGATAAGAAAAAACAGTTGAACAGGTGAATGAAACCAGTAGCTGGCATATTGCAAGAATTAACAAAATTGATAAACCCTGAGATAGTTTGATAAAAAAGAAAAAGGAAAGGAACTAAATAAATAAAGTCACATATATAAGGGAAATATCACAACCCACACTGCAGAAATACAAACAATAATAAGAGAATATTATGAGCAATTATACGCCAACAAATTGAGCAATCTGTAAGAAATAGAAAAAAAATAATAGAAACATTAACAAAACCGAAACAGGAAGAAATATAAAATTGGAACACATCCATAACCAGGAAAGAAATTAATCTGTAATAAAAAATCTCCCAACAAACAAGAGATCAGGGCCAGTTATCATTCCAGGGCAATTCTACCAAACATTTAAAAAAGAGTTAACACCTATTCTTTTGAACCTGTTCCAAAATATAGAAATGGAAGGAATACTTCCAAACTCATTCTACAAGGCCAGCATTACCTTGATTCCAAAATCAGTAAAAGACCCCACTAAAAAAGGAGAGCTACAAACCAATTTCTCTGATGAACATGAATGTAAAAATTCTCAACAAGATACTAGCAAACCAGATCTAACAATACATTAAGAGAATTATTCACCATGGTCAAGTGGAATTTTTTCCTGGGATGCAACTCTGGTTCAATACCCACAAATCAATCAATGTGATACATCAAATGAGTAAAATAAAGGATAAGAACAACATGATCCTTTCAATAGATGGAAATGAAAGCATTTGACAAAGTACAGCATCTTTTCTTCATAAAACCATCAAGAAGTTAGGGATAGAAGTAACATACCTCAACATTATATAGGCCATATATACAATTAATATCATCTACAATGGGAGAAAAACTGAGAGCTTTACCCCTAAGGTCAGGAACATGACAAGGATGTCCACTCTCATCACTGTTATTCAACATGGTGTTCAAAGTCCTAGCCTCAGCAATCAGACAACAAATGAAATAAAGGCATCCAAATCAGCAAGAGGGAAGTAAAACATTCACTCTTCACAGATGAAATGATACTCTATGAAGAAAACCCAAAAGACTCCACCAAAAAACTGCTAGAACTGATACATGAATTCATCAAAGTTGCAGGATATAAGATCAAAGTACAGAAATTGGCTGCATTTCTATATACCAATAAGGTAGCCACAGAAACTAATCAAGGAATTGACCCAATTTACAATTTCACCAAAAACCATAAAATACCTAGGAATAAACCTGATCAAAGAGCTGAAAAAACTAGACACTGAAAACTATGGAAATCTTATGAAATATATTGAAGGAGACACAGACACACACAAAAATGGAAAAGCATTCCATGCTGATAGATCAGAAGAACAAATATTGTTAAAATGTCAATACTACCCAAAGCAATCTACATATTCAATGCAATGTCTATCAAAATAACACCAGCATTCTTCACAGAGCTGGAACAAATAATTCTAAAATTTGTATGGAAGCAGAAAAGACCCTGAATAGCCACAGCAATGTTGAAAAAGAAAATCAAAGCTGAAGGCATCATTCCGGACTTCTAGATGTATTACAAAGCTGTAATCATCAAGACAGTATGGTACTGGCACAACACCAGACACATAGATCAGTGGAACAGAATAGAGAACCCAGAAATGGACCCACAAACATATGGCCAGCTAATTTTTGACAAAACAGGAAAGAATATCCAATGGAAAAAAGAGTCTTTTCAGCAAATGGTGTTGGGAAAACTAAACAGTGACATGCAGAAGAACGAACTTAGACCACTTTATTACACCATACACAAAAATAAACTCAAAATGTATGAAAGACATAAATGTAAGACAGGAAGCCACCAAAATTCTAGAGGAGAAAACAGGTAACAACCTTTTTGACCTCGGTGCATCAACTTCTTACTTGACATATCTCCAGAGGAGAGGGAAACAAAAGCAAAAATGAACTATTTGGACCTCATCAAGTTAAAAAGCTTCTGCACACCGAAGAAAACAGTCATCAAAACTAAAAAGCAAGGGACCAAACGGAAGAAGATACTCACAAATGATATATCAGATAAAGGGTTAGTATCCAAAATCCATAAAGAACTTATCAAACTCAACACTCAAAAAACAAATGATCCAGTGAAGAAATGGGTAAAAGACATGAATAGACACTTCTCCAAAGAAGACATACAGATGGCTAAAAGACACATGAAAACAGGCTCAACATCACTTATCATCAAGGAAATACAAGTCAAAACTACAGTGAGATACCACCTCATGTCAAAATGGCTAAAATTAACAACTCAGGCAACCACAGATATTGGCAAAGATGTGGGAAAGAGGAAGCCTTTTACACTGCTAGTGCGAATGCAAACCGGTGCAGCCACTTTGGAAAACAGGATGGTGGTTCCTTAAAAAAATTAAAAATATGGGGCACCTGGGGGGCTCAGTCGGTTAAGCGTTTGACTTTGGATCAGTTCACGATCTCGTGGTTCAGGGGTTTGAGCCCCACATCAGGCTCTGTGCTGGCAGCTGAGCCTGAAGCATGCTTCAGATTCTGTATCTCCCTCTATCTCTGTCCCTCCCTTGCACATGCTCTCTCTCTCAAAGACACATAAATATTAAAAAAAAATTTTTTTAAAGAACTACTTTATGAGCCAGCAATTGCATTATTAGTTATTTATTCAAAGGATACAAAAATGCTGATTCAAAGGGGCACATGCACCGCGATGGTTATAGTAGCACTATCAAGAATAGCCAAAGTATGGAAAGAGCCCAAATGTCCATCAACTGATGAATGGTGAAAGAGGAAATGATAGAGATATACGCTGGAATCTTAGTGATTAAAAGAATGAAATATTGCCATTTACAACAACATGGATGGAACTAGAGTATCTTATGCTAAGTGAAATAAGTCAGTCAGAAAAGACAAATTAAAATACAAATATCATATGATTTCAATCATATGTGGGATTTAAGAAACAAAACAGATGAATATAGAGAAGGGAAGCAAAAATAAGATAAAAACAAAGAGTGAAGCAAGCCATAAGAGACTTAAATACAGAATACCAACTGAGGGCTGCTGGTGGGGTTTGGGTGGGGGAATGGGTTAAATGGGTGATGGACATTAAAGAGGGCACTTGTTGGGATGAACACTGGGTGTTATATGTAAGTTAATGAATCACTAAATTTTATTCCTGAAATCATTATTATACTCTATATTAACTAAGTTGGATTTAAATTTTAAAAATTAAAAAAAAAGATTTCACATATTAGTGATACCATGTAGTACATGTCTTTCCCTGTCTGGCATATCTTGCTTAGTATGTGCTCAATATCCATTTACATGGTTGCAATTAAATACAGCCTTCTTTTCCATGGCAGAATAGTATTCTGTTGTGTATATGCATCACATCTTTTTTATTCCTTTATTCAGTGGTGGGCATATAGATTGTTTACATATCTTGGTATTATGAATAATGCTGTAATAACCATAGGAGTGCAGGTATCTTGTCCAAATTCTGTTTTCATTTCCTTTTTATATATACCCAGAAGTGAAATTGCTGGATTTTATGTTGGAACTCTTTATTTTTTTGAGAAATTTTCATATTGTTTTCAGTAGAGTTTGAAGAAATTTACACTGTCACCAACAGTGTATAAGTGTTCACTTTGCACCACATCCTCACAAGCACTTGTTTCTAATCTTCTTGATTACATTTATTCAAAAAGGCATTAAGTAGGTAATAACTCACTGGTTTTGATTTACATTTTGCTGATGATTAATGATATTAAGCAACTTCTCATGTGTTGAACATTTTGAGCTCCTCTTTGGAAATTTCTATTTAGTTCTGCCCATTTTATTTTATATTATTTTATTTTATTTTATTTAATATGGAATGCTTCACGAATTTGCGTGTCATCCTTGCGCAGGGGCCATGCTAATCTTCTCTGTATCGTTCCAATTTTAGTATATGTGCTGCCAAAGCAAGCACAGTTCTGCGCGTTTTAAAAAGAAATGAAGTATTGACATGTGTTATAACATGGATGAACCTAAAAAAAAATATGCTGAAACCATACAAAAATGTTCATGATGTATGACAACCTTTAAATAAAATTCTAGAAATAGAAACTAATTTATAATGATAGAAAGCAAGTTACTGGTTGTCTGGGAAATGAGGGAAAAGAGAAGAGACAGATTAAAAAATGACAAGAGCAAACTGTTCAGAGTGATCAATAAGTTCAGTGTCTTGATAGAGGCAATGGCTTAATTTACCTCAAATATACATCAAATAAATAAAATCTCATCAAGTTGAACAATATTAATATGCATGTTGTATTTATTTATTTATTTATTTATTTATTTTTAATATATGGAATTTATTGTCAAATTGGTTTCCATACAACACTCAGTGCTCATCCCAAAAGGTGCCCTCCTCAGTACCCATCACCCACCCTCCCTTCCCTCCCACCCCCCATCAACCCTCAGTTTGTTCTCAGTTATTAGCAGTCTCTTATGCTTTGGATCTCTCCCACTCTAACCTCTTTTTTTTTGCCTTCCCCTCCCCCATGGGTTTCTGTTAACTTTCTCAGGATCCACATAAGAGTGAAACCATATGGTATCTGTCTTTCTCTGTATGGCTTATTTCACTTAGCATCACACTCTCCAGTTCCATCCACGTTGCTACAAAAGGCCATATTTCCTTTTTTCTCATTGCCACGTAGTATTGCATTGTGTATATAAACCACAATTTCTTTATCCATTCATCAGTTGATGGACATTTAGGCTCTTTCCATAATTTGGCTATTGTTGAGAGTGCTGCTATGAACATTGGGGTACAAGTGGCCCTATGCATCAGTGCTCCTGTATCCCTTGGATAAATTCCTAGCAGTGCTATTGCTGGGTCATAGGGTAGGTCTATTTTTAATTTTTTGAGGAACCTCCACACTGCTTTCCAGAGCGGCTGCACCAATTTGCATTCCCACCAACAGTGCAAGAGGGTTCCCATTTCTCCACATCCTCTCCAGCATCTATAGTCTCCTGATTTGTTCATTTTGGCCACTCTGACTGGCCTGAGGTGATATCTGAGTGTGGTTTTGATTTGTATTTCCCTGATAAGGAACGACGTTGAACATCTTTTCATGTGCCTGTTGGCCATCCGGATGCCTTCTTTAGAGAAGTGTCTATTCATGGTTTCTGCCCATTTCTTCACTGGGTTCTTTGTTTTTCGGGTGTGGAGTTTGGTGAGCTCTTTATAGATTTTGGATACTAGCCCTTTGTCTGATATGTCATTTGCAAATATATTTTCCCATTCCGTTGGTTGCCTTTTATTTGTTGGTTGTTTCCTTTGCTTTGCAGAAAATTTTAATCTTCATAAGGTCCCAGTAATTCACTTTTGCTTTTAATTCCCTTGCCTTTGGGGATGTGTTGGGTAAGAGATTGCTACGGCTGAGGTCAGAGAGATCTTTTCCTGCTTTCTCCTCTAAGGTTTTGATGGTTTCCTGTCTCAAATTCAGGTCCTTTATCCATTTTGCGTTTATTTTTGTGAATGGTGTGAGAAAGTGGTCTAGTTTCAACCTTCTGCATGTTGCTGTCCAGTTATCCCAGCACCATTTGTTAAAGAGACTGTCTTTTTTCCATTGGATGTTCTTTCCTGCTTTGTCAAAGATGAGTTGGCCATATGTTTGTGGGTCTAGTTCTGGGGTTTCTATTCTATTCCATTGGTCTATGTGTCTGTTTTTGTGCCAATACCATGCTGTCTTGAGGATTACAGCTTTGTCTTGATGATTACAGCTTTGGGATTGTGATGACTCCTGCTTTGGTCTTCTTCGTCAAAATTTCTTTGGCTATTCGGGGCCTTTTGTGGTTCCATATGAATTTTAGGATTGCTTGTTCTAGTTTCAAGAAGAATGCTGGTGCAATTTTGATTGGGATTGCATTGAATGTGTAGATAGCTTTGGGTAGTATTGACATTTTGACAATATTTATTTTTCCAATCCATGAGCAGGGAATGTCTTTCCATTTCTTTAAATCTTCTTCAATTTCCTTCATAAGCTTTCTATAGTTTTCAGCATACAGATCCTTTACATCTTTGGTTAGATTTATTCCTAGGTATTTTATGCTTCTTGGTGCAATTGTGAATGGGATCAGTTTCTTTATTTGTCTTTCTGTTGCTTCATTGTTAGTGTATAAGAATGCAACTGATTTCTGTACATTGATTTTGTATCCTGCAACTTTGCTGAATTCCTGTATCAGTTCTAGCCGACTTTTGGTGGAGTCTGTCGGCTTTTCCATGTATAATATCATGTCATCTGCAAAAAGCGAAAGCTTGACTTCATCTTTGCCAGTTTGGATGCCTTTGATTTCCTTTTGTTGTCTGATTGCTGATGCTAGAACTTCCATCACTATGTTAAACCACAGCGGTGAGAGTGGGCATCCCTGTCGTGTTCCTGATCTCAGGGAAAAAGCTCTCAGTTTTTCCCCGTTGAGGATGATGTTAGCTGTGGGCTTTTCATAAATGGCTTTTATGATCTTTAAGTATGTTTCTTCTATCCCGACTTTCTCAAGGGTTTTTATTAAGAAAGGGTGCTGGATTTTGTCGAAGGCCTTTTCTGCATTGATTGACAGGATCATATGGTTCTCTTTTTTTTTTGTTAATGTGATGTATCACGTTGATTGATTTGTGAATGTTGAACCAGCCCTGCATCCCAGGAATGAATCCCACTTGGTCATGGTGAATCATTCTTTTTATATGCCGTTGAATTCGATTTGCTAGTATCTTATTGAGAATTTTTGCATCCATATTCATCAGGGTTATTGGCCTGTAGTTCTCTTTTTTTACTGGGCCTCTGTCTGGTGTAGGAATCAAAGGAATACTGGCTTCATAGAATAAGTCTGGAAGTTTTCCTTCCCCTTTTATTTCTTGGAATAGCTTGAGAAGGATAGGTATTATCTCTGCTTTAAACGTCTGGTAGAACTCCCCTGGGAAGCCATCTGGTCCTGGACTCTTATTTGTTGGGAGATTTTTGATAACCAATTCAATTCCTTTGCTGGTTATGGGTCTGTTTAAGGTGTCTATTTCCTCCTGATTGAGTTTTGGAAGAGTGTGGGTGTTTAGGAATTTGTCCAATTCCTCCAGGTTGTCCAATTTGTTGGTATATAATTTTTCCTAGTATTCCCTGATAATTGTTTATATCTCTGAGGAATTGGTTGTAATAATTCCATTTTCATTCATGATTTTATCTATTTGGGTCATCTCCATTTCTTTTTGAGAAGCCTGGTTAGAGGTTTGTCAATTTTGTTTATTTTTTTCAAAAAACCAACTCTTAGTTTCCTTGATCTGCTCTACAGTTATTTTAGATTCTATTTTGTTTATTTCTGCTCTGATCTTTATTATTTCTCTTCTTCAGCTGGGTTTAGGCTGCCTTTGCTGTTCTGCTTCTAGTTCCTTTAGGTGTGCTGTTAGATTTTGTATTTGGGATTTTTCTTGTTTCTTGAGATAGGCCTGGATTGCAATGTATTTTCCTCTCAGGACTGCCTTCGCTGCATCCCAAAGCATTTGGATTGTTGTATTTTCATTTTCGTTTGTTTCCATATATTTTTTAATTTCTTCTCTAACTGCCTGTTTGACCCACTCATTCTTTAGTAGGGTGTTCTTTAACCTCCATGCTTTTGGAGGTTTTCCAGACTTTTTTCTGTGGTTGATTTCAAGCTTCATAGCATTGTGGTCTGAAAGTATGCATGGTATAATTTCAATTCTTGTATACTTATGAAGGGCTGTTTTGTGACCCAGTATATGATCTATCTTGGAGAATGTTCCATGTGCACTCGAGAAGAAAGTATATTCTGTTGCTTTGGGATGCAGAGTTCTAAATGTATCTGTCAAGTCCATCTGATCCAATGTATCATTTAGAGACCTTGTTTCCTTATTGACTCTGTGTCTAGATGATCTATCCATTTCTGTAAGTGGAGTGTTAAAGTCCCCTGCAATTACCACATTCTTATCAATAAGGTTGCTTATGTTTATGAGTAATTGTTTTATATATTTGGGGGCTCCGGTATTCGGCGCATAGACATTTATAATTGTTAGCTCTTCCTGATGGATAGATGCAGTAATTAGTATATAATGCCCTTCTTCATCTCTTGTTACAGCCTTTAATTTAAAGTCTAGTTTGTCTGATATAAGTATGGCTACTCCAGCTTTCTTTTGGCTTCCAGTAGAATGATAAATAGTTCTCCATCCCCTCACTCTCAATCTGAAGGTGTCCTCAGGTCTAAAATGAGTCTCTTGTAGACAGCAAATCGATGGGTCTTGTTTTTTTATCCATTCTGATACCCTATGTCTTTTGGTTGGCGCATTTAATCCATTTACATTCAGTGTTATTATAGAAAGATACGTGTTTAGAGTCATTGTGATGTCTGTATGTTTTATGCTTGTAGTGATGTCTCTGGGACTTTGTCTCACAGGGTCCCCCTTAGGATCTCTTGTAGGGCTGGTTTAGTGGTGACAAATTCCTTCAGTTTTTGTTTGTTTGGGAAGACCTTTATCTCTCCTTCCATTCTAAATGACAGACTTGCTGGATAAAGGATTCTCAGCTGCATATTTTTTCTGTTTAGCACACCGAAGATATCGTGCCAATCCTTTCTGGCCTGCCAAGTTTCAAAAGAGAGATCAGTCACGAGTCTTATAGGTCTCCCTTTATATGTGAGGGCACGTTTACCCCTTGCTGCTTTCAGAATTTTCTCTTTATCCTTGTATTTTGCCAGTTTCACTATGATATGTCGTGCAGAAGATCGACTCAAGTTACGTCTGAAGGGAGTTCTCTGTGCCTCTTGGATTTCAATGCCTTTTTCCTTCCCCAGTTCAGGGAAGTTCTCAGCTATAATTTCTTCAAGTACCCCTTCAGCACCTTTCCCTCTCTCTTCCTCCTCTGGGATACCCTTTATGCGTATATTATTTCTTTTTAGTGTATCACTTAGTTCTCTAATTTTCCCCTCATACTCCTGGATTTTTTTATCTCTCTTTCTCTCAGCTTCCTCTTTTTCCATAACTTTATCTTCTAGTTCACCTATTCTCTCCTCTGCCTCTTCAATCTGAGCTGTCATCGTTTCCATTTTGTTTTGCATTTCGTTTGAAGTGCTTTTCAGCTCCTCCTGACTGTTCCTTAGTCCCATGATCTCTGTAGCAAGAGATTCTCTGCTGTCCTGTATACTGTTTTCAAGCCCAGCGATTAATTTTATGAGTATTATTCTAAATTCACTTTCTGTTATATTATTTAAATCCTTTTTGATCAGCTCATTAGCTGTTGTTATTTCCTGGAGAATCTTCTGAGGAGAATCCTTCTGCTTGGTCATTTTGGATAGTCCCTGGAGTGGTGAGGACCTGCAGGGCACTTCCCCTGTGCTGTGGTGTATAATTGGAGTTGGTGGGCGAGGCCGCAGTCAGACCTGATGTCTGCCCCCAGCCCAAGGCTGGGGCCACAGCCAGACTGGTGTGTGCCTTCTCTTCCCCTCTCCTAGGGGCGGGATTCACTGTGGGGTGGCGTGGCCCGTCTGGGCTACTTGCACACTGCCAGGCTTGTGATGCTGGGGATCTGGAGTATTAGCTGGGATGGGTAGGCAAGGTGCACGGGGGCAGGAGGGGCGGACTTAGCTCGCTTCTCCTTAGGTGATCCACTTCAGAAGGGGCCCTGTGGCAGCGGAAGGGAGTCAGATCCGCTGTTGGAGGTTTGGCTCTGCAGAGGCACAGAGTTGGGTGTTTGCGCCCAGTGAGCAAGTTCCCTGGCAGGAACTGGTTCCCTTTGGGAGTTTGGCTGGGGGATGGGTGGGGGAGATGGCGCTGGCAAGCGCCTTTGTTCCCCACCAAACTGAGCTCTGTCGTTTGGGGGGCTCAGCAGCTCTCCCTCCCTTTGTCCTCCAGCCTTCCCGCTTTCGGAGCAGAGCTGTTAAGTTATGACCTCCCAAAGGCTAAGTCGCACTTGCTGTTGGAACACAGTCCATCAGGCCCCTCCGCTTTTGCCAGCCAGACTGGGGGGCTCTGCTTGGCCAGCGAGCCACCCCTCCGCCCCGGCTCCCTCCCGCCAGTCCGAGGAGCGCGCACCGCCTCGCCGTCCTTCCTACCCATTTCCATGGGCCTCTAGTCTGCACTTGGCTCTGGAGACTCCGTTCTGCTAATCCTGTGGCGGTTTTCTGGGTCATTTAGGCAGGTGTAGGTGGAATCTAAGTGATCAGCAGGACGCGCAGTGAGCCCAGCGTCCTCCTACACCGCCATCTTCCCTGTCTCCTTGCCAAAATAATTTCATTGAAACGAGGATTATTTTCAGTTCCCCATATAGGGCGATCTGGAGAGGAGAGCTTGATCCAGCGAGACCAGATAGAATGTTCTAACAAAACCTCCAGAGTAATTAACAGGCGTTATCTACCCAAGGAATGGAACAAATAGGAAGTTCAGGTTCTGAGGAGCTGCCTTGTTTGTGCCAGTAGCCCCCTGCTAGCTCTTTATTAATTGCACCACCTGGGATGCTGATAGCGAACTGAGCTTTGGAACATTTCAGGCCTGGCATGGAATGCAGTTTTTACACAAGTGTCTTGTGGTTCAGAAATCCGATTTCACAGCTTATCTCCGTTAGATAAAAGTGTTTACGGTGTGTCTGGAGCTGGAGTAAGTTCCTGCGGGTGCCCAAGAGCAGGGGCCTCCTCTCTCCTCTCATTAATTTGCTGATGCCTAACTGCACTGACGCAGCGGTGAGATACCGGGGAGAGAGGCATGTTGTATTTAATGTTAACTAAATCTCAACAAATCTGTTAATAAAAACTAAATTTCAATAAGTCTTTTAGGAAAACAGACCAAAAAGTAGCCTAATAATTACTTTTTTCTGTGGGTCCTTTTTATGGAATGAATTGTGTTTCCACAAAAATTAATCTGTTGAATCCCTAACCCAGAATACTTCACAATGTTAGTGTATTTAGAGATAGAACCTTTGAAGAGATTATTAAGATAAAATGAAGCCATTAGAATATCTTAATTCAATCTGATTGGTATCCTTATAGAAAGAGGAAGTTTGAACATACAAAGAAACACAGGGATGTGCCCACACAGAAAAAAAAAAGATCATGTGAGATCATGTGAGATCATGTGAGATCAAGTGCATAAATAATCACTAATATTTTTAAATATTATGTTGTGTATGCCACTGATAAATTTATTATGATCTTTATTTTCAGCGAAAAAAAGAAATTCATGGGTCAAATTGTACAAACTCAGAACAGATCCTAATGAATAGATCATCCTTTGGAATAATTTTCACAAAACCATGACTATCATAGAACTAAGTAGAAAGATAGTTCCAATATTCATCAGCGTCAATCAAGATTGCATCGTAGTATAGTTTCTTTTAAAAATTTACCTTGATCACTTTATATAGACCACAGTCAGGAATATCTGGAACTGTTGATCAGTTAATACCAGAAAGGCCAACCTATCTTAAATGATTTTAGGTAATCATTTGGTAGGTGTTCTAACTTGGTAGGTGTTCACCAACATTTTTGTGATCAATCTTAAATAACTCAAAACTTTTAACTACAGGAAGTACATTTTGTTTTCTGTGTTTTTTTACATGAAGTATATTTTGAAATTATTTTATTGCATCCACCTCGCAGAGGTGTTCCCATTTGTTATTGAATAATCTTATAAGATTCATCATATTTGGAAAATATTTTCTCACATTTTGAAAATCTATTAGAAACTATTTTCACTATGCCTCATATATTTGTCATTTAAATGTTGAATTAAAATGATGTAATTTAGTGTTTTATTTTTGCTGTCAATTCTTGGAAACTGACCTACTGCTACATTCATTTTGTTTGTTTGTTTAATTGAAATATAATGAACATACATCATTTTATTAGTTTCATGATTACAATACAATGATTCAACAACTCTTTACATTTCTCAGTACTTACCCACATAAGTGCACTCTTCATTCCTTTTATCTGTTTTCCTTCCCCTCCCACTACTGCTACATGCAAAAGAAGGAAACTGAATTAATTTCTTATACCATAGACAAAAATAAAAAGGATTAAAGACCTAGATATGAGAACTGAAACCATGAAATTCCTAGAAGAAAACATAGACAGTAATCTATTTGACATTCGTCATAGAAACATTTTTCTAGGTATATCTCCTTTGGCAATGGGAACAAAAGTAATTTAAATGATTGACACTACACAAAAATAAAAAGCTTTTGCACAGAGAAAGAAACCATAAACAAAATGAAAAATGCAGTCTATTGTAAGGGAGAAAGTATTTGCAAATGATATATCTGATAAGGAATTAATATCCAAAATATATGAAGAACTTATACAACTCAACACCAAAAATTTCCAAATAATCCAGTTAAACAATGGACAGCATCATAGATATTCATTTTTCCAAAGAAGAGATACAGATAGTCAACAGACACATAAGAAAATTCTCAACATCACTGATACTCAGGTAACTGTAAATTAAAACCACTATGAGATATCACCTTTCACCTGTGAGAATGACTAAAATAAAAAACACAAGAAATAACAAATGTTGGTGAGAGTGTGGAAAAAAGGAATCTTTGTGCACTCTTGGTGGGAATGCAAATTGGTGCAGCCACTGTGGAAAATACTATGCAGGTTCTTCAAAAAATTAATAATAGAATTACCATATGATCCAATAATTGCACTACTGGATATTTACCCAAAGAAAACCAAATTTAGTTTTGACATAAATAAATTAACTCATCTTATGTCAGAGAATGTGAGTGAAGCCTCGCTTAAGATATGTATTATCAGTATAGTTATAACCACTCACAACAGAACAGTAACACTGTTATATCTAACATTTTTAAATTAGAATTTACCTTAGTATTTATTATTTTCTACTCATTGATCTTTTTTTACCACATGTTCTGCTTTCTATTTTTAAGGATTATTTTTCTTTCCTTCAGTCGTTCACTTATGTAAATGAGATTATATCCACAAAAACCTTCAGAAGCAGAGACATGCAGAATTTTGAGATCATGAGAATCTGGCTAAAACTCACATTTCTTAATTCAATTCTCCCTCCCTAAGGGGAAAAAACAAGTAACACACAGTCAATTTGAGAACAGATCACTATTTATAACTACTTATATTCATTCTTGACCAGTGAGATATTATTACTGATGAATTGGAAATAGTTCTTACCAATGTATATTCTTCAGTATGTAAGACAATCCCATGGGCATGATGAGAAGAAAAATATAAGTGGATAACTTAGGCAGTAAAAGAGGACCTATGTTTCTCTTTATTTTTTTTACTCTGAATAAAAATAAACTCTCAAATACTAGCTACACATTCATGTTTCAAATAAGCTTCTTTATAAATGTTAATCCCATACCGCACTCTCCCAAAATCTATTAACTAGAGATTTTTCAAATTTTCAAATTATAAATGGAAGATAATCATTTAAATTATTTCACTTAAAATAGCATGGAAAAGAAAAACACTTTCATTTCTCTCTTTTCCCAAGATATTCAAATGTTGTTTTGCTAATGAAAATGACAAGATTAAACTTCTGAATGAGAATCCTCATGAAAAGGACACTTGAATACATATTATTTGAAGGCTAGGGTAATCATACCCTCTTCTGGTGAATGGAACCCAATATTTTTTAAATTGCACACTTCTGTAAAGAAGACATCCAGATGGCCACCAGGCACATGAAAAGATGCTCAACGTCACTCTTCATCAGGGAAATACAAATCAAAACCACACTCAGATACCACCTCACGCCAGTCAGAGTGGCTAAAATGAACAAATCAGGAGACTATAGATGCTGGAGAGGATGTGTAGAAATAGGAACCCTATTGCACTGTTAGTGGGAATGCAAACTGGTGCAGCCACTCTGGAAAAAAGTGTGGAGGTTCCTCAAAAAAATTAAAAAGAGATCTACCCTATGACCCAGCAATAGCATTGCTAAGAATTTACCCAAGGGATACAGGAGTGTTTATGCATAGGGGCACTTGTACCCCAGTGTTTATAGCAGCACTTTCAACAATAGCCAAATTACAGAAAGAGCCTAAATGTCCATCAACTGATGAATGGATAAAGAAGTTGTGGTTTATATACACAATGGAACACTACGCGGCAATGATAAAGAATGACATATGGCCTCTTGTAGCAACATGGATGGAATTGGAGAGTGTTATGCTAAGTGAAATAAGTCATGCAGAGAAAGACAGATACCATATGTTTTCACTGTTATATAGATCCTGAGAAACTTAACAGAAGACCATGGGGAAGGGGAAGGAAAAAGGTTAGAGAGGGAGAGAGCCAAACCGTAAGAGAATCTTAAAAACTGAGAATAAACTGAGGGTTGATTGGGGGGTGTGAGGGAGGGGAGAGTGGGTGATGGGCATTGAAGAGGACACCTGTTGGGATGAGCATTGGGTGTATGGAATCCAATTTGACAATAAATTTCATATTTAAAAAAAAATAAAATAAATAAAATAAAATAAATGTATTTGCCATAATTGTGAAGTCTGAAACTCTAAGATCAAAGTGCTGGTGTCTGGTGAGATCCTTCTTGATTAAGGACTACCAACTTACTGTGTCCTCACAAAAAGAAGGATGTGAGAGCACGCCCTGAAATCCCTTTTATAAAAGTACTAATCTCATTCATGAGGACCCAATAACCTCCAAAATTACACACCTAATATCATCACATTGAGGGTTAGTATTTCAACATTTTATTTAGATATATTTCCAGAAGTGGAATTGCTGGATTTTTGGTAGTCCCATTTAATTTTTTTTTATTTCAGCTTTAAGAAATCCTTTTTTTTTTTTTGCAAGGCAGGTATAATGGTAATATACTTCCTCAGCTTTTGTTTGTCTAAGAATGTCTTAAGTTCACCTGCATATTTGAAGGACATTGTTGAATAGAGCGTTTTTGGCTGGAAAATATTCTTTTTCGACAGTTTCTATGTGCCATTCCAGTCTCTTCTGGTCTGTACGGTTTCTGCTGACAAACCTGCTGATAACCTTTAATTGTTGTTGCTTTGTAGGTTATACTATTTTTAACCTGGTTTCATTTAGAATTTTCTCTTTATTTATTTTTTGTGTGCTGTGGAGTTAATTTTAGAGAACACATTGTAAGTCCTGAAGGGTGAATAGACACTGAACCATCAGCAATGTTCTGGTCTCAAGGCTGTCAAATGTGATAGCATTCTGAGGACAGAGCCCCATGATCTCCTAAAGGACACTTTAGATACAACACCTGCTATAACTCCTTGACATTCCTTGAAACCACATGCACTCTCTTCTTGCCTTCACATAGGTGTGAGATGTATGTCTGGCTAATGTCTAAAGATCCTCTGTGCTTTCTTTCCTTGCTTTGATATACTTTGATACTTCTATCTGAATGAAGGCTATGTGCAGTCTGCAGCCACTGCTGTTTTCACTGACAGAGACAACCCAGAACGTCCATTCAAACTAAGTGTCTGAGAATTTTTTCTTCAGTGCACAGCAACAGTGTGTGTCAGTGTCATTATAACATGTCTTGAAGAAGGTCTTTTTGCATTGACATAATAGGGTAATGTATTAGCTTTGTGAACTTGAATATCTCATTTTTTCACCAACTTTGGGAAGTTCTCTAACATTATTTCTTTAAATAAAACTTTTGTTCCCTCCTCAAGCCTTTTCTCCTTCTGATGCCCTGATTATTCTAATATTTTCTCTTTTGATGAAATGTCATATTATGGTCACAGAGGTTTTTTATTCTTTTTTATATGCTTTGTTGTCATTCTCCTTTGAGTTATTTCAAAATTTTATCCTCTGACTCACTTATTCTATCTTCTGTGTGTTCTACTCTATTGCAGATGCTCTGTATTACATTTTTTTCTCTCATTGAATTCTTCAATTTCAGATTTTATGTTTGAGTTTTTAAGAATTTATATTTTTTTCTATTTTATTTCTATCTCATTGGTAGAAATCTCATTTTGTTCATATATATGTTTGAGATTTATATTGACTTGTCTTTCTGGGTTTTCTTGTAGATCATTGAGTTTTTCCAAACATTTTTAATTTCTTATTAGCTAAACCAAAACATTCTGTGCGTTTGAGCTCAGTTATTGGATAATTACTGTTTTCTTTTTGTGATGGCATGTTTTCTTGATTTTTCATGTTCCTTGTAGGTTTGCATCGCTGCTTTTACATTTGAAGTAGCAGATACTTCCTTAAATCTTTGTTAGTTGACTTCAGATAGAATATTCTGTTTGATAGTGGTGTTATTATGTGGGATTTTCTGTCTTCCTGTGGGTACATCCATTCTACTCCTCTTACTTCATTTTGTGGCAGATTCTTTAGCTTTCATGTCTTCTCTGGTTGTTACAACTCACCAGGTTGCCTGCTGGAAACTTTTCCTATTTCCTATAAGGTGGCATTAGAGCTCAAGTTTCTATTTTCTTCCTTGCCCAGACTATAATCTGTTTTCTAAATACAATCTCTGTATAGCTCTCTTTTGACATTGCCCAACAGAAACATATGCAAGGGAACAGCCACAGAGTGGAGAGAAGTGTGGGTTTAACATTTGGTGTATTAGAGTTTGCATTCAGACCTGGTAAGAAGATATTTGTTTTACAATATTTCCCAAGGCATGTGTGTAGACTTCCTAATAAAAACAATCTATTAATTCCCTTTTAAATTTCTATATGCTTTTTCCTAATCTCCTCCTTTGACCCAATCATGGAGGTTCCACTTCAATGTTCCAGGTGTGGCAGGAGAGAGACAGGTTATTTCAACCACTTCCTGCATGGCTGATACAGCTAGACACTCGCTCATTGATCTCTTTTTTCCACATAGGAGACGTCATTGCAGCTGTATGAAACATCCCTGTGCAATGTTTCCTTGAAGGATATGGTGGTGCAGGGAAAACTTATCTAACTACCATCTCCACTACTACAAGCTCATATTTCTTTTTCAGGAGATAGGGGGCTAAAATTGAATGCTGGAATCTCACCTAGAGAAGATGGACTTCTGGAAATTGCGTTTCATGTGTCAGTATCTTCCCAGGGAAGCACTTTCCAGATCCTTTCCCTAGAGAAGTCTGTGAAGGTTCTTTGATTCTGCTGGCTTCATAGATGGTACCAAGGCCTGTTTACCTAGTAGCAAATACACAGGTAAGTGACACCACCTTTGGGTCCCTTGGAATATGGTGCTAGATATCACAATACCCACAAAGGCACTTTTTTTTCATGGATAAATGTCTAATTTGTTGTTAAAAATGATAGATAAAAAATAACAACATGTTATGTACCATGATTCTGACATTGTTACAGCAATATTTAAATATCTTAATTTCCTTTAGGGTTAGGGTTAGGGTTAGAGTTAGGGTTTCTTCTTTGGTCCTTAGATATATTTTGAGTAGTATTGACCTTTTACCATTAATTCTTTCAGTCCATGAACATGGGATAATGTTTAGGTATTTGTGTTATCTACAATTTCTTTGATCAATATCTTATAGTTTTCAATGTACAAATATTTCAGTCTCTTCATTAAATTTATCCTGAAGTAATTTGTTGTTATTATAAATGGGATTTTTGAACATTTATTTTCAGATAATTAGTGTGTACAAATGAAACATATTTTTGTAGGTTGATTTTGAATCCTGCAATTTAACTAAATTTCTTCATTAGTTCTCAGGGTTTTGGTGGAGTCCTTAGTGTTTTCTAGATATAAAAAGTGTCATCTGAAAGCAGAGAGAATCTTACTTCCTTTCTTATTTGGATGCCTTTTATTTATTTTTTAACCTAATTTGTCTAAAACCTTCAGTACTATGTTGAATAATAGTGGCAACAGTGCCCTTGTCTGGTTTATGATCTTTGAGGAAAAGTTTTCAGCTTTTCATCATTGCTCACAATGCTAGTCATGGGTTTGTCATATATGACTTTTATTAGGTTGAAGTACATTTTATCTATATATATTTGTTCAAAGTTTTTTTTTTTCTTTTTTATTATTAAAGGGAGTTGAATTGTTTCAAATACATTTCTGGGTTTTGTTGAGATTATCAAATGATTTTGTCTTCCATTCTGCTAATGTAGTGTGTCATATTTATTAATTAGTGCATGTTGAATTATCCTTATATTCTATGGATAAATTTCACTTAATCATGTTATATTATCCTTTTGATGTGCTATTGAATTTGGTTTGCTAGTATTTTGTTGAGGATTTTTTAAATCTAGCCTTATCAGGGATGTTGGCTTTTTTTTTTTTTTTGTAGTGTCATTGACTGACTTTGGCATCAGGTTTATGCCCTGATCTCATAAAAAGAGGTAAAAACTCTTCCTTCCTATTTAATTTATTTAAAATTCTTTTGAAGTTTTCATATTAAGTATTTATTTAAATGCTTAATAGAATTCACCATTGAAGCCATTTGTTGTGGGACTTTTATTTTGGGAGGGAGGTGTTTGATTAGTGATTCAATCTTACTCATTATTGGTCTGTTTGGCTTTTGTATTTCATCATAATTCAATCATGGTCAGTTTTATATTTCTCGGAATTTATCTAATTTTTTCTGTTTCCCAAGATGTTAACTCTTCTTTAAATGTTTGGTAGAATTCTTCTGTAAAGCCATCCAGCCCTGGAGTCTTGTTTGTTGGGAGAGTTTTGATTACTGATTCAATTTCTTTACTGGTTATGAGTCTATTCAAATTTTCTCTTATCTTGTTTCAGTTCTGGTAGATTACATGTTTCTAGGAATTTGTCCACTTCTTCCACACTGCCCAACTTGTCGGCATAAAATATCTCATAATATTCTGCTGTTATTGTTTGTGTTTCTTCAGTATTGATTGTAATCTCTTCTTTGTCATTCGTAATTTTATTTATTTGGGTCCTTTTTCTTTTTTTTCGTTTTTAATTTTTTAAATGTTTATTTATTTTTGACAGAGAGAGACAGAGCATGAGCGGGGAGGGGCAGAGAGAGGGAGGCACAGAATCTGAAACAGGCTCCAGGCTCTGAGCTGTCAGCACAGAGCCCGACGCAGGGCTCGAACTCACAGACTGTGAGATCATGACCTGAGCCGAAGTCGGATGCTCAACCGACTGAGCCACCCAGGCGTCCTGGGTCCTTTCTTTTTGACAAAACTTGCTAATGGTTTATCCATTTTGTGAATTCTTTCAATGAACCAGCTCCTGGTTTCATTATTTCGTTCTACTAGTTTTTGCTTGTTTTTTCTATATCATTTATTTCTCTTCTAATCTTTATTATTTCCATTTTTCTGCTGGTTTGGGGCTTTATTTGCTGTTCTTTTTTCCAAATTCTTTACGTGTAAAATTAGATTATATATTTGAGAATTTTCTTGGTTCTTAAGGTAGGCTTCTATTTCTATATTCTTCCCTCTTCTGACTGTCTTTGCTGAATTTTGGACTGTCATGTTTTCATTTTCATTTCTTTCCATGTATTTTTTTCTATTTCTTCTTTAATTTCTTGGTTAACCAGTCATTATTAGGATGTTCTTTACTCTCCATGTATGTGTGGTCTTTCCTAATTTTTTCTTGTGTCTGATCTCAAGTTTCATAGTATTGTGGTCAGAAAATATGAATGGCATGATCTCAATATTTTTGTACTGGTTGAGGGCTTATATGTGACCCAGTATGTGATTTATTCTGTAGAAATTCTATTACAAAAGCATATGTATTCTGTTGCTTTAGGGTGAAATGTTCTGAATATATTCGTCAAGCCCAGCTGATCAAGAGTGTCATTCAGAAGTATTGTTTCCTTGTAGATCTGCTTAGATGATCTATACATTGTTGTAAATGGGGTTTTAAAGTCCCCTGCTATTATTGTAAAATTATCAATTAGTTTCTTTAAGTTTGTTATTAATTGATTTATATATGTGGGTACTTTCAAATTGGGGCCATAAGTATTTAAAATTATTAGAAGTTCTTGTTTACTAGACTCTTATTTTTTTGTAATTTTTTAATGTTTATTTATTTTTGAGACAGAGAGAGACAGAGCATGAATGGGAGAGGGTCAGAGACAGAGGGAGACACAGAATCTGAAGCAGACTCGAACTCACGGACCGTGAGATCATGACCTGAGCAGAAGTCAGACGCTTAACTGACTGAGCCACCCAGGCGCCCCATAGACCCCCTTAATATGATACAGTGCCCTTCTTCATCTCTTATTACAGTATTTGACTTAAAATATAGTTTCTCTGATATAAGTATGGCTACTCCAGTTTTGTTTTGTTTTGTTTTGTTTTGTTTTTTGATACCCATTAGCATGATTAATCACTCTCCATCCCCTCACATCCAATTGAGATTTGACTTTGGGTCTAAAATGAATCTCTTGTAAGCAGTAAATCAATGGATCTTGGGTTTTTTTTAATACATTATGATACCCAATGTCTTTTGATTGGAGCATTTAGTCCATTTACATTCACAGTAGTTATTGATAGATATGAATTAAGTGCTATCGTCTTACCTGTAATATCATTGTTCCTATAGATTGTCTCTCTTACTTTCTAGTCTTTGTTTCTTTTGGTCTCTCTTTCCCGCTCAAAGCATCTCCTTTAATAATTCTTGTACAGTAGGCTTAGTGTTCACAACCTCCTTTGGTTTCTGTTTGTCTGGGAAACTCTTTACCTCTCCTTCTATTCTGAATTACAGCCTTGCTGAAGAAAGTATTCTTGGCAACCTATACTTCAATTTTAGTACATTGAATATTTCATGCCAATCTCTTCTGACCTGCAATGTTTCTGTGGACAGGTCTGCAGCTAAACTTATTTTTCTTTCCTTGTCAGCCAGGGGCTTCTTTCTCTTGCTGCTTTTATGATTTCCCCCCTTATATCTATATTTTGCAATTTTCACTGTTATATGTCTTAGTGTTGACCTGTTTTATTTTGGGGGGGGGGTGGGGAGTTCTCTGTGGCTCTTGGACTTGAACGTCTGTTTCTTTCTCAGGATTTGGTAAGTTCTCAGCTATAATTTGTTCAAATCATCCTTCTTCCCCTTTTTCCTGTGCTTGTTTTTCGGGGATGCCTATTATATGAATATTATAGTACTATATGGAATTGCTGAGTTCTCTAAGCAGTTATATTTGTGATCTAATATTTTTCTTTTGCTCTTCTTTTCAGCTTCATTATTTTCCATATTTTTTTCTCTTACAATACCTATTAGTTCTTCAACTTCTACATCCTTGTGATTATATCCTGTATGTTTTGCATTTCAGTTATAGCTTTTTTTTTTAATCTCAGCCTGTCTAGTTTTTTATGTCTTTCATCTCTGAAGCAAGCATTTCTCTCATGTTCTCTATGCTTTTTTCAAGCCTAGCTAGTATCCTTTATTTTATTTATTTAAATCCAAGTTAGTTAACATATAATGTAATAATAGTTTCGGGAGTAGAATTTAGTGATCCATCACTTACGTATAACATCCAGTGCTCATTTCAACAAGTGCCCTCCTTAATGTCCATCACCCTTCCCCCACCCGAAATCACTCCAGCATCCCACAGTGTGTTCTCTGTATTTAAGAGTATTTTATGGTTTGTATTCCTTTTTGTTTTCATGTTATTTTTTCCCTTCCTCTATGTTCATCTGTTTTGTTATTTTAATTCCACATGTGAGTGAAATCACATGATATTTGTCTTTCTCTGACTGATTTGGCTTAGCATCATAGAATATAGTTCCATCCACATTGTTGTAGATGCAAGATGTTCTTTCTAATTGCTGAGTAATATTCCATTGTATATGTATACTACATCTTCTTTATCCATTTATCAGTTGATGGACATTCGGGCTCTTTACATAATTAGGCTATTGTTGATAGCACTGGTATAAACATTGGGATACATGTGCCCTTTCACTTCAGCAGTTTTGTATCATTTAGGTAAATACCTAATAGTGAAATTGCTGGGTCATAGGGTACTTCTACTTTTAATTTTTTGAGGAACCCCTATACTGTTTTCCAGAGTGGCTCTACCAGTTTGCATTCCCATCAACAGTGCAAAAGTGTTTCTGCATCCTTTCCAATATCTGTTGTTTCCTGTGTTGTTAATTTTAGCCATTCTGACAGATATAGGTAGTATTTCATCATGGTTTTGATTTCTATTTCCCTGATGATGAGTGATGTTGAGCATCTTTTCATGTGTCTGTTGACCATCTGGATATCTTCTTTGGAAAGCTGTCTGTTCATGTCCTTTGTCCATTTCTTCAGTAGATTATTTGTTTTGGGGGGTGTTGAGTTTGGTAATTTCTTGTAGATTTTGGATACTAACCCTTTTTCTCATATGTAATTTGCAAATATTTTCTCCCATTCTGTCAGTTGTCTTTTAATGTTGTTGATTATTTCCTTCACTGTGCAGAAGTTTTTCATCTTGATGAAGCTCCCTTAGTTAATTTTTTTCCCCTTGCCTCTGGAGACATGTCTAGCAAGAAGTTGCTACAGAAGTGTTCTATTGACTGTTGTTCTAAATTCTTGTTTAGATATATTGTGTATGTCTGTTTAGAGCAAGTCCTTGGTGTGATTTCTTCTTGACCTTTCTTTTGTGGAGAATTTCTCCTTCTTGTCACTTTTCCAGACTTCTGTCTTTTGAGTGTTATGAAAGTTTTTTGTATTTCTTGATCCTGAGAGTAATGCTCTATTAAGATATGGTCCAACACTGTACAGGGCCTGGCACTTCAGGAAGTGTTTCTGGTGTATACTGTGTGCACTCTGCTGTTGTGATTGACTGACCTTTCCCCCAGGTCAGTCCTCTGCATAGTTCCTACTTGCTTGCAGTGGGGAGTGTTTGGTCCTTTTTAACTGAAGGTTAGGTGTGTTTTGATTTGTTGGTTAAAATTACCCTGATGAAAAACAAAACAAAACAAAACAAAACAAAAACAAAAACAAAAACAAAAAATAAGTGTGATCCAAAAAAAAAGAGAGAAAAGGAAAAGGAATAGAAAAACAAATGAACAAAAAACTATAAGCTTGTTCCAAAGAAAAAGAAACAAGAAAGAAGGGAAGAAGGAGGAGGAGGAGAAGGAGGAGAAGGAGAAAAGAAGCAGCAGAAGTCTGATCTGGGGCTCCTGGGTTGCTCAGTTGGTTAAGTGTCTGACTTCAGCTCAGGTCACGATCTCATGGTTCATGAGTTCAAGCCCCACGTCGGGCTCTGTGTTGGCAGCTCAGAGCCTGGAACCTGCTTTGGATTCTGTGTCTCCCTCTCTGTCTGTCTTTCCCCTTCTCATGCTCTTTCTCTCTCTCAAAAATAAATACATTAAAAAATGTATTAAAAAAGAAGTCTGATCTAAAAAAAATGAGAAAAAATTTAAAAAAGAAACAAAGAAAATACTATAATTCTGATTCAAAACAAAAACAAAACAAAACAAAAAACAAAGACAAACCTGTCCTATTTCCACCAGAACTGCAGTGAGACTTTGGAGTACTCTTTGTTTAGTAGACTTGGTACATGTGGTGGGAGTTGAGGGGCTGTTTTGTTCTTCTGCAGGAGAGGCCTACTATGCTGGCTCATAGTCATACCTGCCCTAGTAAAGATGCCCCTGCAGGGCACGGGGGGGGGGTGGGGTTTGATGTAAGTGGCTCCAGGCTCCACTGAGGGCACTGTGTTGCTCACTGAAGTCCAACTGTGCTGGTGAGCAGGGGTAAGAAGATGCCACTCAGCTCTGTTGTCCCCATTGAGTGGAGCTCATGCCTGCCATTGTTCAGGAAACCCTCACAGCCAAGTGGACAATCTCTCCTCCTGTGTTCCAGGCTTCTGTCAGATCCTTGCTCTCAACCCATTCGTGCCCAGGACATCCACACATACAGTGCCAAGAATCTCCTGTGTTTTATCTCTGGTACATGACTGAGATTCAAAACTCTAAATCCTAAAGGACTAGGCCGGGCATTGACCCATTCCCTTCCTCTGGAGGAGAGCTTCACAGCACTGCACCTGGCATTGTCCTGTCCCAGAAAAGCAGAATCATGGCCATGCAGTTGTCTGGAGTTTATGGTGAAGCAGAGCAAAAAGCTGTGACCAGTTATATGTCCTATTTGCACACCTCTATCCACTGCTGTTGAATAGCTGCTCAAAGGTATCAGCTGGGTCATTGTCCTGAAAGAGGAAATGTACCCTCTTCCAAATGCACCCCTGGCAGGGGAATGTTCTTTCTTAGTGCCACCCAGGGGATCCCCTCAAAGCTGTCTGATCCCAACTCTCTCTCCTTCTTGCCCCCAGGAGCATCACTGACCACCCAGATCAACTCCAGAAAATGGCAGGGACTCCCAAACCTTCTGAGTTTGAGCTCTTCTGTTTGCAAAAATTTGCTATAGTCAGTTTTTCCCAATTCCCCAGTCAGTGATTTGGGGGGAGTAATTTTCTTGCCCAAACCCAACACACTGAACTCTCTCCCCCTCTTTCCTTCTCTCTGTGAAAAGGGCTCCCTCCTCTTTCTGAAACCTCAGCTTTTCTCTCCCTTAATTCATGTCTCTGCACTTTTATGTGTCAGTTCTCTCCCTTAAATTATGCTAATTGTTCTCTTAATGCTCAAATCAATTTTCTAGGTGTTCAAAATGATTCAATGTTCATCTAGTTGTTTTAGAGGGGTGAGGAATCCCAGGGTCCCCCTAATACTCCACCCTTTTTAGTATTTTCATATTTAGGGGGTAAATACCTAGTAGTGCAACTGCTGGATCAGTAGTTAATTCTTAACTTTTTGAGAAAACTCCATACTGTTTTCCAGAGTGGCTGTGGCAGTTTGCATTCCCACTAACAATGCAAGATTGTTCCTATTTCTCCACATCTTCGACAACACTTGTGGTTTATTCTGTTGTTGATTTTAGCCATTCTGACAGGTGTGAGGTAATATCTCACTCGATTTTTTAATTGAAATTTTTCTGTGTGTGCGTGTTGAGTTGTGTAAGTTCTCTATATATTTTGGATATTAACCCTTGGCTGGTTATATCATGTGCAAATACTTTCTCTTATTCCATTAGTGAACTTTTAGTTTTGTTGATAGTTTCCTTCACTGTGCAGGGATGTTTTACTTTGATGTAATCCCAGTAGTTTATTTTTGCTTTTGTTTTCCTTGCCTCAGGAGACATATCTAGAAAAAAATGGCATTGGCTGATGTCAAAGAGGTTTTTGACTGTGTTCTCTGCTAAAATTTTTTATGGTTTTAAGATTTATATTTATGTCTATGATCTATGTTGAATTTATTTTTGTGCATGGTGTAAGAAAGTGATCCAGTTTCATTCCTTTGAATGTGGCTGTTCAGTTTTCTCAACACTATTTGCCGAAGAGACTGTCCTTTTCTCACTGGATATTCTTTCCTCTTTACCAAATATTAATTGACCACATAATTATGGGTCTGTTTCTGAGTTTTCTATTCTGTCCCATTAATTTTTCTATTTCTGTGAAAATACCATAATGTATGATGACTACAACTTTGTAGTATTATTTGATGTATGGAACTGTGATGCCCCTAGCTTTGCTTTTCATTTTCAAAGTTGCTTTGGCTTTTCAGTGTCTTTTCTGGTTCCATACAAATTTTGGAATTGTTTGTTCTAGTTCCGTGAAAAATTCTGTTGATATTTTTATAAGATTCCATTAAATGTATAGATTGGTTTGGGAAGTATAGATATTTTAATAATATCTGTTCTTTCAATCCATGAACATGGGATGTCTTTCCAATTCTTTGTGTTTTCTTCAGTATTATTCATCAGTATCTTGCAATTACAGAGTATAGGTCTTTCACCACTTTGGTTAGATTTATTTCTATCTATCTTATAATCTTGGGTTCATTTGTAAATGGGATTGTTTTCTTAATTTTTCTTTATCCTGCTTCATTACTCTTGTAAAGCAATGCAGCACATTTCTCTACATTTATTTTGTTCCTGTGACTTTACTGAATTCATTTATCAGTTCTAGGAGTGTTTTGGTAGAATCTTTAGTGTTTTCTACATATTATGATACCATTAGTAAATGGTGAAACTTTTCTTTTTCCTTACTGATATGGAAGCCTTTATTTCTCTTTGTTGTCTGATTGCTGTGGCTAGAATTTCTAGTACTATGTTGAGTAACAGTGGTAAGAGTGGACATCTTTGTCTATTCCTCACTTTAGTGGAAAATCTCGCAAATATTCCCATGGAAGAAGATATTAACTGTGGGTTTTTTTTTTCATATATGGTCTTTCTTATTTTCTCATGTGGAGTTATGTTCCTGCTAATTCTACTTTGTTGAGGTTTTGTTTGTTTGTCTGTCTGTCTATTTGTTTTAGGAATTGATGTTGTACTTTGTCAAATGTATTCTCTATATCTACTGAAATGATCACGTTTCTTGCCCATTCTCTTATTAGTATGATATAGCACAATAATTGATTTGGGAATATTGAACCACCCTTGCAACCCAGGAATAAATCACACTCAATTGTGGTGAATGATTTTTGTAATTTATTGTTCAATACTGTTTGCTAATATTTTATTATTTTTGCATGTATGTACATCAAAGAATTTAGCCTTAGTACTCTACTTTAGTGGTGTCTTTACCTGTTTTTGATATTAAGATAAAGCTGACCACATAAAGTGAATTTGGAAGATGTCTTTCCTTTTTTTAATTTTTTATATTTGGAATAGTTTGAAAAGAATAGGTATTAGCTTTCCTTTAAATGTTTGGTAGAATTTGCCTGTGAAGCCATTTGGTCCTGAACTTTTGTTTTTTGAGAAATTTTAAATTACTAATTCAATTTCTTCACTGGTTATACGTCTGTTCAAATTTTCTATTTTTTGCCATTTCAGTTTTGGTAGTTTCTTTGTTTGTAGGAATTTATCCAATACTTGGTTGTCCCAATTCATTGGCATATATTTTTTCATCATATCCTCTTTTTATTGTTTGTATTTCTGTGGATTTGGTAGTTATTTCTTAGCTCTCATTTGTGATTTTATTTATATGGGTTGTTTCTATTTTTTTCTTTTGATAAATCTGGCTAGATATTTATGAATTTAATGATTTTTTCAAAGAAACAGCTCCTAGATTTATTGATCTGTTCTAATGTTTTCTTAGTTTCTATATCATTTATTACTGCTCTAACCTTTATTATTTCCTTCATACTGATGGCTTTAAGTTATGTTTGTTGTGTTTTTCCTAGCTATCTTAGGTGTAATGTTATTTATTTAGGTGTAATGTTGTTTATTTGAGATTTTTGTTGCCTCTTGTGTAGGCCTGTATTGGTATAAACTTCCCTCTTAGAATTGTTTTTGCTGCATCCCAAAGTTTTTGAGCATTGCGTTTTTGTTTTCACTTATTTCCATGTATTTTTTAAATTTGTTCTTTGATTTCTTGTTGACCCATTCATCCTTTAGCAGCATGTTGTTTAACCTCCATGTCTTTATTGCCTTTTCAAATTTTTTCTTGTGATTGACTTCAAGATTCATAACATTGTGGTCAGAAAAGATGCATGGTATGATCTCTATCATTTTATACCTGTTGAGGCAAATTAGTGATATTCTGCAGAATGTCTCATGGACACTTTAAAAGAATGTATATTCTGATGTTTTAGGATTCCGAATATATCTGTTAAGTCCATCTGGTCTAGTGTGTCATTAAAGCCATTGTTCACTGGTTGATTTTCTGTTTAGATGATCTGTTGTTTGATGTAAGCGGGTTGTTAAATTCACCTACTATATTGTATTACTATCAATTAGTGTCTTTTTGTTAGTTGTTAATTGTTTTTGGTGCTTTAATGATGTGTGCATGAATATTTAAAATTGTTAGATTTTCTTGTTGGATTGTCCCCTTTATTATTATATAGTGTGCTTTGTCTCATCACAGTCTTTGGTATAAACTCTAGTTTCTCTGATATAAATATTGCTACTCCAGCTTTCATTTGACAGAAATTTATGATAAAGATGTTTTCCCATCCCCTCTCTTTAAATCTACAGGTGTCTTTAGACCTAAAATGATCCTCTTGTAGGCAGGATACAGATATGTGTTGTTTTCTTCCGTTTTGCTCTAAGTTTATTTATCTCTTTAAAGAGAGAGTGTGTATGAGTGAAAGAGGGCCAGAAAGAGGGAGAGAGAGAATCCCAAGGAAGCTCTGTGCTGTCAGTGTAAAGCCCAGTGCAGGGCTCAATCCCACAAACTATGACATCATGACTTGAGCCAAAATCAAGAGTCAAGTGCTTAACCAAATAATCCACACAGGCCCCCAATAGGTGCTGTTTTCTTAAGCATTATGTCACTCTATGTCCATTGGCCAAGCGTGTAGTCTATTTGCATTTAAAATAACTATTGATAGATTGTGTATCTATTCACATTTTATTACTTGGTTAGTGTTTTTTACTGGAGATTTTGTCTGATCCTTACTTATATTTCTCTTTTTCATGTTTTGTTTTCTTTAGTGATATATTTGGATATTTTTCTCTTTATTCTTCGCACGTTTATTATTGTTTTTCTGACATATTGTTACCATTAGGTGTGTACATAAACTCTTTTGCCTATAGCAGTCTATGCTAAGTTGATTGTCATTTAAGTTTGAATCCATTTTTTTCTCCTCTTCTCCCCATGTTTTAGGTGTATGCTATTTTATTTTACATCCTTTTTTTGTGAATTCCTTGACTTATTTTTTACATAAATACTTGTTTTTACTATTTTTGTGTTTACTATCTTTAGATAGTAACTATCTATGGTCCCTTACAATATTTCTTCCAGGACTGATTTAGTGTTCATGAACTCTTAATTTTCATTTGTCTAGGAATCTCTTTATCTCTATTTCTATTCTGAATGATAACCTTGATATTTGCAGTGTTTTGGGTGCAGCTTTTTTCCATTCAGCACTTTGAGTATATCATGTCACTGATTTCTGGCTTGCAAAGTTTCCATTAAAAAAATCTCCTGCTAACCTTATGATTTTTCCCTTGAAACTTACTTAATTTTTCTGTATTATTTTAAGATTTTTATCTTTATCACTATATTTTGCAAAGTTAAAAAGCAGAGTTGGTCTGCTTTTGTTGATTTTGATGGGCTCTATCTCTTTGCCTCATGGATCTAGATATCTGTTTCCTCCCCCAGATTAGGGTAGTTTTCAGCTATTATTTCTTCGAATAAATTTTCTACTCGCTTCTCCCGCTTCTTCTTCTTTTTGAAACTCCTACAATACAAATGTTATGTTTGATGGAGTCACTGAATTCCCTTGGTCTATTCTATATTTCCATAAATTATTTTTCTCTCTTTTTTTCAGCTTGATTACTTTCATTTACTTTGTATTCTAGATCACTAATTTGTTCCTCTGCTTCTTCCATCCTGGTATTCATAGAACCAAAATGTTTCTCATTCTTTATATTGAGGTTTTTGTCTCAATTATATTATTTCTTGTATCTGTATTAAGGGTGTCACTCATGTCTTCCATTCTTTCCTCAAGTCCAGTGAGTGCCTTTTTGATCATTGTTTTAAATTCTCTATCAGGTATGTTACGTATATGTGTTTCACTTAGATCTCTGGCCATGGTCTGGCCTTTCCTTTAATTTGGGATAAATTTCTCTGTCTCTTCCTTATGTCTGCTTCTTTGTGTCTCTTTCTTTGTATTAGGAAGTCATTCATGTCTTGTGCTCTTGAAAGTAGTGTCTTTATGAAAAGGAGGTCATGGAATATTCTGCAGTGTAGTGTACTCTGCTCACCAGAACCTGGCACTTCAGGAGAGTATCCTATATGAGTTGCTTATCCTCTGTTGTGTCTGAGTCACTTGACTTTTCAGTGCAGTCATCTGCATCAACTCTCTGCCTGTTGTTGGATGTTCTTGATCTCTGTGATATTAGTGGGACCCATGTAGGCCTGTTATAAGAACCCATGCCTGCCCTGGAACATAGAAGTGGGGTGATAGTAGTAGCAGGTAGCAAAATTTGCATTGGACAACTAGTCATATTCCTGATTCCCTGACACTTTACGGCACCTGAGGAATGTTTGCCAGGGTGACCTGAGGCATAGCACTTGGTGGCTGCTGTGTACCTGGCATTTGGACATGGTGTGAGAAAGTAAGTGGGGCAAGTGGCTGGGTTCTGTGCTGATTATGGGCAGAGCATGCAACCACAGCTGTGCGCCTGGGCCTGAGTTGGGCACACAAACAACTTTAACGAGATTTGCCCTGAGCCTTTGTTCTACACAAATATCTGTGAAGCTACCCCTCAGCATAAAAACAGAGCCACTAATGGGAAGAAACACAGCTTGGATACAGGCTATCTAACTTGCTTACACCAAGCCCCATACCCATGCACTCTGGTGGGATTGCCTTTCTCAGTCAAGCTTGCCTCAGTCCCAGCACAGCAGGCCCATCCTTCAGAAGACCAGAACAAGTCCCTGCACACAACATATCTCCCAACCAGCGAGTTCTGCAGGCTTCAATTCTACATAAATAGTATCATGTCTCATTTCACAAGTGGACCAGAGCACACCTATTTCTAAGGTCGTTACTTTCAGAGCAGGAGACATAGCATCCTTTTCTAACAGAAGAAAGCAGAGACTTAGACAAAATGGAATCCATTTTTCATCCTCCAGCCAATAATTCATCTCAAATGAAAGAGCAAGATTAGGCCATAGCCCGAGAGCTAAGTGAAACAGATATAAGAAAATGACAGAGAATTTAAAGGAGAATTTAAACCAATGATAATCATGATACTCACAGGGTTTGAGAAAAGAATAGAAGACATGAGTGAGACCTTTACCGCAGAGATAAAATAGGTGAAAAAGAATAAATCAGAGATGGAGTTTAAAGAAACAAGTTGGAAACAGGCTTAATGTAATGAAAAGCAGGCTGTAAGAAGCACAGAAACAAGTTAGTGGCATAGAAAACAAAATAATGGAAAATCATGAAGCTGAACAAAAGTGAGAAGAAAGAATTATGAAATATGATAATAGACTTAGGAAACTCAGTGGTTTGATCAAGCATAATAACATTTGTATTACAGGAATTCCAGAAGAATCACAGAAAGAAAAGGGGGGGGCAGAAAATTTATTTGAAGGGATATGGTTGAAAACTTCCCTAAACTAGGGAAGAAAACTGACATCCAGATCCAGGAAGCATACAGAACTCCCATAAAAATCAACAAAAGCAAGCCAAAACACTGAGAGATTTTGCAATTAAATTTTCAAAATATAGTGAAAAAGAAAAAAATCTTAAAATAGCAGCAAGACAGAAAAAAAAAGTTGTTAACTTACAAAGGAAGAACCAAAAGGTTACCTGTATATTTCTCTGCAGAAACTTTGAAGACTAGGAGTGGCAGGATATATTCAAAGTGATGAATGGCAAAAATATGCAGCCAAGAATACTCTATGCACCAAGGTTGTCATTCAGAATAGAAACACAGTAAAGTGTTTCCCAGAACAACAAAAATAGTAAAGGACTTTGTGGTGGCCGATAAACCAGCCCTATTAGAAATATTAAATCAAACTCTTTGACTGGAAAAGAAAGATAAAAACGATGAAGACAAGAAAATATCATAGTAAATCCATAAACAAATACAAAACAAGTAATAAAATTGCAGTAAATATGTATCTATGAATAATTACTTTGAATGCAAATTGACTAAGTGCTTTAATCAAAAGACATAAGGTAACAGATTGGATTTAAAGAAAGACGCATCTATGTGCTGCCTACAAGATTACTCTAGATGTAAAGTCACCTACAGACTGAAAGTGAGGGGGTGGGGAAACATCTATAATGTAAGGGGATGTCAAAAGAAAATCAGAGTGGCACTACTTATATTAGGATGAATTAGACTTTAAGGCAAAAACTGTAACAAGAGATAAAGAAGGGCACAATGTCATAAAAAGAAGACAACCGAACAAGAAGATTTAACAATTATAAATGTTTATGCAACCAACATGTGTGCACCCAAATATATAAAAAAATTAATGACTAACATAAAGAAACTGATTACTAGTAATACAATAACAGTAGAGGACTTTAACACTCCATTTACATCAATGGACATATCATCTAAACAGATAATCAACAAGAAAATAAGACTTTTAATGGCACACTGGGCCAGATGGACTTAACGGGTATATTCAGAGCATCCTGTCCTAAAACAGCAAAATATACATTCTTTTTAAGTGCACATGGGCCATTTTCCAGAAAAGGTCACATATTAGGTCACAAATCATGCTTCAACAAGCACAAAAAGATTGAAGTCATACCATGCACCTTTTGCAACCACAACCTTATGAAACTAGAAGTCAACCACAAGAAAATATTTGGAAAGACCACTAATATATGAAGATTACACAACATGCTACTAAATAATCAACAGAAAAACCAGGACATCTGAGAAGAAATATATAAAAGATACATATAAACAAATGAAAATTAAACCATGGCAGTGCAAAACTTTTGGGATGCAGCAGTATGTGCTGTGGTATGTGCCATACAGAGGGCAGTATGTGCCAAAACCACAAGAAGAAAGAAAAATCTCAAGTAAACAACCTATCCTTGCACCTAAAGGAGCTAGAAAAAGAAAAACAAGCAGTGACTTATGCCAGCAGAAAGTAAGGAATAATAAAGATTAGAGCAGAAATAAATGATATAGAAATTTTAAAATCTATAAAACAGGTCGATCAAACCAGGAGTTGGTTCTTTGAAAAAAAATTTTAATTGGTAATCATGAATCCAAATTTTCATGAAAAAAGAAAGGATCCAAAAATAAAGTCACAAATGAGAGAGGATAAATAACTACCAACACCACAGAAATACAGTTATAAGAGAATATTATCAAAAACAATATGCTAACAAAATTGGACAACCTAGAATAAATATATAAATTCTTAGAAACATATTGTCTACCAAATATTAAACAGAAAGAAATAGAAAAAGTGAAGAAACTGAAAACCACTAATGAAAATGAATCAGTAATCAAAAAGCTAAAAAACATAAGTCCAGATTAAAGTGGCTTCAGAGAGGAATTCTACCTGACATTTAAAGAAGAATTAAAACATATACTTGTCAAAATCTTACAAAAAAATTAAAATGAAGGGAAACTTCCAAATTTATACTATGAGTTCAGCATATCCCTGATACCAAAATGACATAAAGACTCCAATAAAAGAGAGAACTACAGACCAATATCCTGAAGAACATGGATGCAAAAATTCTCAATAAAATATTAGCAAACAGAATTTAAACAACACAATTAAAAACCCATTCAGCACAATAAAGTGGATTTTATTCCTGGGTTATAAGAGTTGTTGAATGTTCACCAATCAATGTGATACATCACATTAGGAAAAGAAAGGATAAAAATCATATGATCATTTCAATATAAGTAGAAAAAGCATTTCACAAAGTACAACATTCATTCATGATAAAAACCTTCAACAAGTAGGTTTAGAGGGAATATACCTGATTATAATAAAAGCCATTTGAGAAAAACCAAGAGCTAATATCATCCTGAATTGAGAAAAACTGAGAGGTTTTCCTCTATCGTCAGGAAAATGACAGGGATGTACACTCACACTACTGTTATTTAACAGTACACTGGAAGTTTTAACCAAAGCAATCAGAAAACACAAAGAAATAAAGGCATCCAAATCAGCAAGGAAAAAATAAACTTTGCACTATTTGCAGATGATATGATATTCCATATAGGAAACCTGAAAGACACCACCCGAAAACTGCTGAACTGATAAATGAATTCAGGAAAGTTGCAGGGCACAAATTCAATGTATGGAAATCAAATCTATTGCATTTCCACACACAAATAATAATACAAAATAAAGGAAAAATAAGGAATAAGTCCCATTTACAATTTCACCAAAACCTAGAAGATTCCTAGAAATATACCTAATCAAAGAGGTAAAAGACCTGTACTCTGACAACTATAAAGCATGGGTGAGAAAAATTGAACATGACACAAAGAACTGGAAAGATATTCCATGTTCATGGATTGGAAGAACAAATATTCTTAAAATGTCTATACCACCCAAAGTAATCTACATATTTTGATGAAATCCTTATCAAAATGCCACCAGATTTTCTTTTTGCAGAGCTACAAAAAACAATCCTAAAATTTGGATGGAATAAAAAGTCCCTGAATAGCCAAAGCAACTTTGAAAAAGAGAAACAAGTCTGGAGACATCAACAATTCCAAACTTCAAGTTATTTTAAAAGCTGTAGTGATCAAAACAGTATGGCACTGACACAAAAAGGGACACAGAGATCAATAAAACTGGCTAGAAAATCAATAAATAAATCCACAACTGTATGGTAAACAAATCTTTGACAAAACCAGGAAAGAAATATTCAGTGGGAAAAAAGTCTCTTAAACAAATGGTGTTGAGAAAACTGGAGAGCAATATGCAATAGAATGTAATTGTACCATTTTCTTACACTATACACAATGATACATTCAAAATGAATGAAAGACCTAAATGTGAGACAGAAAACCATTAAAATCTTCGAGGAGGACAAGGGGGAGGAGGAGGAGGAGGAGGGGGAAAAGGAGGAGGAGGAGGAGGAGGAGGAGAATCAGCATCAGTGGAGGAGGAATGAGAAGGGGAAGTAGAAGAAGAGGGGGAGGAAGAGGAGGAGAAGGAAGTGGAAGAGGAGGAGAAGAAGAGAAAATATGTGCTATAGGAAGGGCTAAGAAGGCGGAACAGCATGGAAGGTGTTTTTGAGTCTCTTGTCCCTGAAGTGCAGATCAACACTAAACAATCTTGCACATCTAGAAAACTGATTTGAGGATTAACACAACAATCTTCCCAACTTGAACCACAGAACTTGGCAGGTACATGGCTCAGAGAGGTGAACTGGGGGAGAGAGAAGCCATTGAAGGCAGGAAGCTGTTTTTGCTTCTCAAGAGGTGATAGAGATGGGGGAGAATACAGGAAAATGACCCCTCCCCCTGAAAGCAGATGGAAAGAAAAGGAAGAGTAGAAACAGCTGCAATGGACTGAACAAAAAAGGAAGAAAGGAGAAAGGAAAGGGTTTAAATTCCATTAAGACTCTATAAACAGGGGGGAGTGAAGTGTCTGAATCTGCAGTTCAATACATGGCAGTGTTCTTGTGGGAAGAAAGAAACCCCAGGAGAAGAGAGTGAGGTGTGAGGGGTCCTTGGGCCACATGGGGAGAGGCATTTCCCCTGCTGGGAGGATATTAGGTAGAGGTTGTGTGGCCTCCCCACAGGCAAAGGTCCCAGTGGACCCCAGAGAACAATCACATTCACTGGTATTGGAACAAGGACATTAAGGGTAAAGCCTGGTGCCAGATGTGTGTTGTGATTTACCATAATCCCTGAAACGCTGCTGCTACAAGATCATGCAAACTTTTTCTGGGGTGGGCTGGCACCCAGCAGCAGTCTCTGGACATTGGCAGCAGCACGGTTTCACAAATGTTCCTGTGGGCGGGATGGCACCTGGCCATTGCTAGGCAAGACACTCACCCAGAAGGTCAAAACGGGTCAAAGCTGCCGTCCTTCAGAAGTGAGGGGTTGGGAAACAGCCACATCTGAGATAAAACTCAGGAGGGAGTTGCCACCTGGCACCTTGACAGCTTGGTCATGGACAAGTAGAAGCGGAGAGTGGATGGAAGCTGGAGACAAAGGAGGGATGCTTGAATGCCGGTCAGGGAGAGCACAGAGTTCTGATACTAGAGACTGGGTAGCTGGGTGATGCTATTTTCACCCTTCAGGTGCATGCACATACACACCTACATGGGTCACAACAATCCACCACAGTAAGTGCAGCGCCATCTAGTGGAGGAAGGAGCTGTTACATTAAGCCTCGCCCAACTAGCCCAACCACACTCTTGAGGAACACCAGAAGTCTCTCCATCTGCTTAGTTTATTTACTATAAAGTGCTTCATAGTTTGACTTCTAGGGGAAACCGGATGTAATTTCAATGGTATTTCATTCTGTTTGCTGGTGCATCTATTAAATGTATTTTTCTGTTTTTCTTATACTTGAATACAAAAGTTGAAAAATTTTGTTTTTATTTTCTATTTTTATTAAAAAGATTTTTTCTTTAATTTTTTTTACATTTTTAACTTTTTTGTAAATTTTTAAGTTATATTTTACTTCCATCATTTCATTTTGTTCTATTTTATTGTATTCATTTTTTCAAAATTCCAAATGTTTTCCTCCCCCCCCTTTTTTCTTTTCTATCAAAATTCTCAACAACTATCTATCAATCAAATTCTCAACAACTAGACCAAAACACACTTAGGATCTAACATCATTTATTTGACTTTTTGTGATGTTTTTCATTTTTTTCATTTTTATTTTTTTAATATATCAATTATTTTTCTTCCTTCAAAATGATGAAATGATGGAATTCACCCCAAAAGAAAGAACAGGAGAAAATGACAGCCAGGGAATTAATCACAACAGACACAAAGAAGATGTCTCAACCAGAATTTAGAATAATGATAATAAGAACACTAGCTGGGGTTGAAAAATAGATTAGAATCCTTTTCTGCAGACATAAAGGAAGTAAAAGCCAGTTAGCATGAAATAAAAATTGCTTTAACTGAACTGCAATCTCAAATTGGTGCCACAACGGCAAGGATGTATGAAGCAGAGCAATGAATCAGAGATATAGAGGTCAGACTTATGGAGAACAATGAAGCAGAAAAAAAAGGGGGAGACTAAGGCCAAAGAGTGCGATAGAAGAATTAGAGAACTCAGTGACTCATTAAAAATGAATAACATCAGAATCATAGAGGTCCCAGAGGATGAAGAGAGAGAAAATGGGGTAGAAGGTTTATGTGATCAAACCATAGCAGAAAACTTTCCTAACCTGGGGAAAGACACAGACATCAAAATCCAGGAAGCACAGAGGACTCCCATTAGATTAAAAAAAAAAACTGACCATCAACAAAACATATCAAAGTCAAATTCACAAAACTTTCAGGCAAGGAAAGAATCATGAAAGCAGTAAGGTGAAAAAAAAGTCCTTAACCTAAAAGGGAAGGCCCATCAGGTTCACAGCTGATTTATCCACAGAAACTTGGCAGGCCAGAAAGGATTGGCAGGATATATTCAATGTGCTGAATTGGAAAAATATGAAGCCAAGAATTCTTTATCCAGAAAGGCTGATATTCAAAAGAAAGATAAAAAGATTCCCAGAAGAAAATTACAGACTGTGACCACTAAACCAGCCCTGCAAGAAATTTGAACAGAGACTCTCTGAGGGGAGGAAAGACAGAAAAAAAATACAAAAAGACCAAAAGCAACAAAGACTAGAAAGGACCGAACAACGCCAACAAAAACTCCAACTCTACAGTAAACATAATGGCAATAAGTTCATACCTTTCAGGACTCACTTTTGATGTGAATGTACTAAAGCTCCAATCAAAAGTCATAGGGTAACAGAATGTATCAGAAAACAAGATCCATCTATATGCTGTTTACAAGAGACCCACTTTATACCTAAAGACACCTTCAGATTAAAAGTAAGGGGATGAAGAACCATCTATCATGCTAATGGTCACCAAAAGAAAGCCAGAGTAGCCATACTTATATCATACAATCTAGATTTTAAAATAAAGACTGTAACAAGAGATGAAGAAGGGCATTATATCATAATTAAGGGAACTATCCATCAAGAAGACCTAATAATTGTAAATATTTATGCTTCAAAAATGAAGCATCCAAATATATAAATTAATAAATCACAAATATAAAGACACTCATTGATAATAATACCATAATAGTAGGGGGCTTCAACACCCCACTCACAGCCATGCACCAATCATCTAAACAGAAAATCAACAAGGAAACAATGGCTTTGAATGACATACTGGACCAGATGGGTTTGAGAGATATATGCAGAACATTTAATCTTAAAGCAGAATACACGTTCTTCCCCAGTGCACATGGAACATTCTACAGAATAGATAGCATACTAGGATACAAATCAGCCCTCAATAAGTACAAAAAGATCAAGATCATACCATACAAATGTTCAGAAGACAACACTGTGAAACTCGAAGTCAACCACATGAAAAAAATTGGAGATAACAAATAGTTGGGAATAAGGTCATCCTATTACAGAATAAATGATATAACCAAGAAATTAAAGAGGAAATTAAAAAGTACATAGAAGACAATGAAAATGATAACACCACAGCCCAAAACCTCTGGGAAGCAGCAAAGGCAGTCAGAAGAGGGAAGTATATAGAAATACAGGCCTTCCTAAAGAAGGAAGAATGGTCTCAAATACACAACCTAACCTTACACCTTAAAGAGCTGAATAAAGAACAGAAAAAAAAACAGCATAAGACAGGAAATAATAAAGATTAAAGCAGAAATCAATGATATCAAAACCAAAGAAACAACAACAAAAAGTAAAACAAAAAACAGTAGAACAGATTAATAAAACCAAAAGCTGGTTCTTTGAAAGAACTAACAAAATTGATAAACCACTAGCCAGTTTGATGAAAAATAAAAAGGGAAGGACCAAAATAAATAAAATCAAGAATGAAAGAGGAGAAATCACAACAAACACAGCAGAAATACAAACAAAAATAAGAGAATATTATGAGCAATTATATGCCAATAAAATGGGCCATCTGGAAAAAATGGACAATTCCTAGAAACATATACACTACCAAAACTGAAACAGGAAGAAATAGAAAATTTGAACAGGCCCATAACCAGCAAAGAAATTGAATTAGTAATCAAAAATCTTCCAGAAAACAAGAGTCCAGGGACAGATGGCATTCCAAGGAAATTCCACAAATCCTTTAAAGGACAGTTAACACCCACCCATTCTTTTGAAGCTGTTCCAAGAAATATTACCAAAAGGAAACCTTCCAAACACATTCTATGAAGCCAGCATTACCTTGATTCCAAAACCAGACAAAGACCCCACTAAAAAGGAGAACTACAGGCCAATTTCCCTGATGAACATGGATGCAAAAATCCTCAACAAGATACTAGCCAATAGAATCCAACAATACCTTAATATAATTATTCACCACCGAGTGGCATTTATACCTGGGATGAAAGACTGGTTCAATACCCACAAAACAATCAATGTGATACATCACATCAAAAAAAGAAAGGACAAAAACCACATGATCCTCTCATTAGATGCAGAGAAAGCATTTGACAAAATACAGCATTCCTTCTTGATAAAAACCCTCAAGAAAGTAGGCATAGAAGGATCATACTTCGGGATCATAAAAACCAAATATGAAAGACCCGACGCTAATATCATCCTCAATGGGAAAAAACTGACAGCTTTCCTCCTAATATTAGGAACAAGACAGGGATGTCCACTCTCCCCACTGTTACTCAAAATATTATTGGAAGTCTTAGCTTCAGCAATCAGAGAACACCAAAGAATAAAAGGCATCCAAATCAGCCAGGAGGAAGTCAAACTTTCGGTCTTCACAGATGATTTGGTACTCTATACGGAAAACCGAAAAGATTTGCAAAAAAAAAAAAAAAGAAAACCTACTAGAACTGATCCATGTATTCAGCAATGTCAAAGGATATAAAATCAATGCACAGAAATCAGCTGAGTTTTTATACACCAATAATGAAGCAACAGAAAAGGAAATCCAGGAATTGATCTCATTTAGAATTTCACAAAACCATAAAATACCTAGGAATAAACCTAAACAAATAGGTTAAAATATATATACTGAAAACTATAGAAAGCTAATGAATGAAACTGAAGAAGACACAAAAAAATTGAAAAATATTCCATGCCCCTGGATTGGAAGAACAAATATTGTGAAAATGTTGATACTATCCAAAGCAATCTACATATTCAATGCAACCCCTTTCAAAATAACACCAGCATTCTTCACAGAGCTAGAACACACAGTCATAAAATTTGAATGGAACCAGAAAAGACCCTGAATAGCCAAAGCAATCCTGAAAAGGAAAACCAAAGCTTGAGGCATCACAATCCTGGTCTTCAAGATGTATTACAAAGCTGTAATCATCAAGACAGTATGGAATTGGCACAAAAACAGACACTCAAATCAATGGAACAGAATAGCGAACCCATAAATGGACCAACAAATGTATGGCCAACTAATATTCAACAAAGCAGGAAGGAATATCAAAAGAAAAAAAGACAGTCTCCTCAGCAAATGGTGTGAAACCTGGACAGCGACATTCAGAAGTATGTACCTGGACCACTTTCTTATACCACACACAAAAATAAACTCAAAATGGATGAAAGACCTAAATGTAAGACAGGAAGCCATCAAAATCCTTGAAGAGAAAGCAGGCAAAAACTTCTTTGACCTCAGCTGCGGCAACTTCTTACTCAACACGTCTCCAGAGGCAAGGGAAACAAATACAAGAATGAACTATTGGAACATCATTAAAATAAAAAGCTTCTGCAAAGTGAAGGAAACAATCAGCAAAAAGAAAGGCAACCAATGGAATGGAAAAAGATATTTTCAAGTGACATATTGGATAAAGGGTTAGTATCCAAAATCTATAAAGGACTTATCAAACTCAACACTAAAAACCCAATAATCCAGTGAAGAATTGGGCAAAAGACATGAATAGACATTTCTCCAAAGAAGACATCTAGAAGACTAACAGACACACAAAAAGAGGCTCAAAATCACTCACCTTCAGGGAAATACAAATTAAAACCACAATAAGCTACCACCTCACACCTCTCAGAATGGCTCACATTAACAACTCAGGCAACAACAGATGTTGGCGAGAATGTGGAGAAAGAGTATCTCTTTTGCACTGCTGGTAGGAATGCAAACTGATTTAGCCACTCTGGAAAACAGTATGGAGGTTCCTCAAAAAATTGAAAATAGAACTATGCTACAACCCATAAATTGCACTACTAGGTATTTATCCAAGAATACAGGTGTGTTTCGATGGGGCACATGCACCCCGATGTTTATTGCAGCACTATTGACAATAGACAAAGTGTGGAAAGAGCCCAAATGTCCATCGATGGATGAATGAATGAATGGATAAAGAAGATGTGGTGTGTACACACACACACACACACACACACTGGAGTATTACTTGGCCATTAAAAATAATGAAATCTTGGGGCGCCTGGGTGGCGCAGTCGGTTAAGCGTCCGACTTCAGCCAGGTCACGATCTTGCGGTCCGTGAGTTCGAGCCCCGCGTCGGGCTCTGGGCTGATGGCTCAGAGCCTGGAGCCTGTTTCCGATTCTGTGTCTCCCTCTCTCTCTGCCCTTCCCCCATTCATGCTCTGTCTCTCTCTGTCCCAAAAATAAATAAACGTTGAAAAAAAATTAAAAAAAAAATAATGAAATCTTGCCATTTGCAACTATGTGGATGGAACTAGATGGTATTATGCTAAGTGAAATTAGTGAGAAAAAGACTAATTTCACATTCCTTAACTCATATGCAGAGTTTAAGATACAAACCAGATGAACATAAGAGAGGAAGAAAAAATAATATGAAAACAGGGATGGAGATGAAACATAAGAGACTCCTAAATATGGAGAACAAACAGAGGGTTGCTGGAGGGATTGTGGGGAAGTGGATGGGCTAAATGGGTAAGGGGAATTAATGAGTCTACTCCTGAAATTATTGTTGCACTATATGCTAACTAACTTGGGTGTAAATTAAAATAATTAATTAATTAATTTTAAAAAATTCTAGAGGAGATCACACGCAGTAACCTCTTTGATATTAGCTATAGCAACTTCTTACTAGATATGTCTCCTGAGGGAAGAGCAAGAAAATAAAAAATAAGTTTGGGGCTTCATCAAAAGAAGAAGCTTCTGCACAGCAAGGGAAACAGTCAATAAAACTAAAAGGCAACCTCTGGAATGGGAGAATATATTTGCAAATTACATATTTGATAAAAGGTTAGTATCCAAAAATCTATAAGGAACTTATAACACTCAACATCCAAATAACAAAGAATACAATTAAAAATAGGCAGAACACATGAGTAGACATTTTCCAAAGAAGATAAACATATGGCCCATAGGCACAAGAAAAGTTGCTCAACATCTTTGATCATGAGGGAAATACAAATGAAAACTACAATGAGATGTCACCTCACACTTGTCAGAATGGCTACAGTCAACAACACAAGAAACAATAGGTGTTGGTGAGAATGTTGGAAAAGGGGAATCCTCCTGCAGTGTTGATGGGAATGTAAATAGGTTTAGCTACTTTGGAAAACAGTACAGAGGTTCCTTAAAAAGTTAAAAATAGAAGTTCCCTACAATCCAGCAATTGCTCTACTATGTATTTAATGACATAATGAAACTATCTTAATCCAAAGAGATATATGCATCCCAATATTTATAGCAGCCTTATCTACAATAGTTAAATTAGGGAAACAGTCCATGTTTTCACTGACTGATGATTGGATAAAAATGGTAGTACACACACACGCACACAAACACACTCACTGGAATATAACTCAGGCATAAAGAGAAGGAAACCTTGTCATTTTAAATGTGTTTTTTTTAACGTTTATTTATTTTTGAGACAGAGAGAGAGAGACAGAGCATGAATGGGGGAGGAGCAGAGAGAGAGGGAGACACAGAATCGGAAGCAGGCTCCAGGCTGTGAGCCATCAGCCCAGAGCCCCACACGGGGCTCGAACTCACGGACCACGAGATCGCGAGATTGTGACCTGAGCTGAAGTCGGATGCCCAATCAACTGAGCCACCCAGGCGCCCCAGAAACCTTGTCATTTTAAAAGATGTGGATGGAGCTACAGAATATTAGGCTAAGCTAAATAAGTCAGTCAGAAAAAGAAAAATACCATATTATTTCACTTATATGTGGATTTCTAGAAACAAAACAGACAAGAAAACAGACAAAAAGAGTGAGACAAACCAAGAAACAGACTCTTTTTTTTTTTAAACGTTTATTTTTTTGGGGACAGAGAGAGACAGAGCATGAACGGGGGAGGGCCAGAGAGAGAGGGAGACACAGAATCAGAAACAGGCTCCAGGCTCTGAGCCATCAGCCCAGAGCCAACGCGGGGCTCGAACTCACAGGTGCGATATCGTGACCTGGCTGAAGTCGGACGCTTAACCGACTGCGCCACCCAGGCGCCCCATAAACAGACTCTTAACTATAGAGAACAAACTGATGGTTACGAGAGGGGATCTGGGTGTAGGGATGGGTAAATAAGTGATGGAGATTAAGTAGAGCACTTGTAATGAGTACCAGGTGTTGTACTTAATGCTGAATCACTAAATTGTACACCTGAAACCAGTTTTGCAGTGTACTAACTTTAATGTAGTAACAACTTAAAAAATGCAAAATATGATAAAAAATATTTTCAAACCAAATCCAACAATACAGTAAAATATAATTCACCATGATCAGGTGGGATTTATTCCTGGGTTGCAAGAGTGGTTCAATATTCACAGATCAGTCAATGTTATACAGCACATTAATAAAACAAAGGATAAGAACCATATGATCATTTCAAAAGATGCAGAAAAAACACTTGACATATTATAACATACATTTTGGTAAAAATCCTCAACAACATAGGATTAGAATAAACATGCCTCAGTATAATGAAGGCCAGAAATGAAAAAACTCACAACTAATATCATCTTCAATGGGGAAAACAGATATTTTCCTCTACAGTCAGGAATAAGACAAGGATGTGCACTCTCACTACTGTTATTTAACATAGTGCTGAAGTCCTAACCACAACAATCAGACAACAAAAGAAATAAATGTATCTAAATTGGCAAGGAAGAAATAAAACTTTAACTATTTGCAGATGACATGATACTTTTTTAATGTTTATTTACTTATTTTTGAGAGAGAGAGAGAGAGAGAGAGAGAGAAAGAGAGAGAGAGAGAAAGAGAGAGAGAGAGAGAGAGAGAGAGAGACTGAGCAGGGGCGAGGCAGAGCAGGGAGAGAATCCCAGTCAGGCTCTGCCCTGTCAACACAGAGCCCAATGTGGGGCTCAAACTCAAAAACCATGAGATCATGACCTGAACCAATACAGAGAGTTGGAGTTTTAACTGACTAAGCCACCCAGAGACCCTGACATGATACTTTTTATTTAAAAAAAAAAACTGGAAAGACTCCACCCAAACACTTCTAGGAATGATACACAAATTCAGTAACGTCACAGTGTACAAAATCAATTTTTTTAAACCTGTTTCTTTTCTATATATCTATAATGAAGCAGCAGAAACAGAAATGTGGGAACCAATGCCATTTACAATTTTATGAAAACCCATAAAATACTAGGAACGAACCTAAGGCGGGGGGGGGGGGGGACCTGTATTCTGAAAACTGTAAAACACCGATGAAAGAAACTGAACATGACACAAAGAAATGAGAAGACATTCAATGCTTCTGGATTGTAAGAACAGATATTCCTGAAATTTTTATACTACCCAAGGCAATCTAAACATTTGTTGAAATCCCTATCAAAATACCACCAGCATTTTTCACAGAGGTAGCACAAACAACCCTAAAATTTGTACGGAACCACAAAAACCCCTAAATAGCCAAAGGGATATTGAAAAAAGAAAAGCAAATGTGAAGGCATCACAATGTAACTTCAAGTTATATTACAAAGCTCTATTGATCAAAACACGACGCCAATGGCACAAAAATAGAGAGATCAACGGAACAGAATAAAAACCCAGAAATGAACCCACAACTATATGGGCAATTAATCTTTGACAAAATAGGAATCAATATTCACTGAGAAAAAGACAGGTTCTTCAACAAATGGTGTTGGGAAAACTGGACAGTGGCATGCAAAAGAATGAAACTGGACCACTTTTACACATACAGATTAATAAATTCAAAATGGATTAAATACCTAAATTTGAGAACTGAAACCACAAGCATTCTAGGGGTGACTGGGTGGGTCAGTCAGTTCAACATCCGACTTCCACTCAGGTCATGATCTCACAGTTCATGGGTTTGAGCCCCACATTGGGCTCTGTGCTGACAGCTTGGAGCGTGGAGCCTGCTTCACATCCTGTGTCTCCCTATTTCTCTATCCCTGCCCTGATCATGTTCTGTCTCTAACTCTCAAAAATAAATAAAAATTATAAAAATGAAACCATAAAAATTCTAGAGGCTAACACAGGCAGTAACTCCTTTGACATCATCCATAGCAACTTTTTTTCTAGATATGTCTCCTGAGGCAAGGGAAACAAAAGCAAAAATGAACAATTTGGACTTCCATCAAAATTGAAACCTTTTGCATAGTGAAGAAAACAATAAACCAAACTGAAAGTCAACCTATGGAATGGGAGAAGATATTTGCAGAAGACATATCTGATAATTAGTATCTAAAATATATAAGGAACTAACACACCTGCTTAATTATAACACCTATTTAACCCATCCCCCACCCACTTCACCTCTGGTAACCATCAGTTTGTTCTCTATGGTTAAGAGTATTTTTCTTTAAAAAATGTTTAATTACTTATTTTGAGAAAGAGAGAGAGCAGGGGAAGGACAGAGAGAGAGGGAGAGAGAATCCCAAAAGATTCTGTGATGACAATCCAGAGCCCAATGCAGGGCTCAATCCCATAAACCGTGATATCATGACCTGAGTCGAAATCAAGAGTTGGATGCTTAACAGACTGAGCCACCCAGGTGCCCCAAGAGTCGGTTTCTTGGTTTCTCTCTCTCTTTTTTCCCCTTCTTTGCTCATTTGTTTCTCATATTCCACAGATGAGTAAAATCTTATGGTCTTAGTCTTTCTCTGACTTATTTCACTTAGCAGAATACTCTGTAGCCCCATCCATGTCATTGGAAATAAGCAGTGAGTTCTGTACAGAAGTGTTGAATCACTTTATTGTATCTGGAAACTAATATTACACTGCATGTTAATTAATTGAATTTAAATAAAAATTATAAAACTTTTTTAAAAGTAAGCACAAAAGCAGGGTGTGAAATGGTGACTAATAAATCATATCAAACTTCAAAATGACACTTCTAATTTATTATTCTGATTGTGATTACAGTGATCATGAACTAGAGACTTTTCCTTAGTGTTTTCCACTTTTTCCCTTTGATGACCCTGTATTTCTCCTAACAGGTGGTACATTATCATTTAAAACTCCACTTTATTGCTAAAAATAGATTTTCTTTTTGGCCTGAACTGTTTGCTTTGTTTGACTGACTTAGATTAAACAGGAACCATCCAAATGTCAATTTTTACTCCTAACCTTAAAAGGATAAATTATTAGAAACCAGGAAGGTTTCTGAAAATTCCAGCAGGACAAACAATCCATGGATTATCCCATCAATGAGTGTTATTTATGTATGGTGTATATGATTGGTTGGGGTTTATTGGAAAGACCTGTTACTTGAGGAGATAATATCACAAGGGGTTGGAAGATCATGTGTTTCAATCTGTTTCATCTATAGAAAACTCAGTTAAAATTTGTAACAATTCCTCTTATAAATTTAATGTATTTAAAAGTAAGCATATTTTGAATTGGCCTAACCTGGGCCTTGGGTTCCCCAGGCACATTTTTAAAAAATGTTTTTATTTATCTTTGAGACAGAGAGACAGAGCATGAGCAGGGGCGGAGAAGAAAGAGAGGGAGACACTGAATCCAAAGCAGGCTCCAGGCTCTGAGCTGTCAGCACAGAGCCCAACGTGGGCCTCGAACTCACTGAGTGTGAGATCAAGACCTGATCCGAAGTTGGATGCCCAACTGACCGAGCCACCCAGGCGCCACTCCCCCAGCCACATTTTATTAATTTATCCTTATTTGATGGATCATTTTATATTTTAACACATTGGAATGGATTATAGTAAACATCTCCAATCTTGTTTTAGAATGAATTAAAGAATGAATAAATATTAACCATTACCAGTGTCAGCATAAAAATAACTAATATAACTGAAAACAGAAAAAAGAAATAATCCAATTAGAAAGTGAAGAAAATTGGAACAAACATTTCTCCTAAGAAGACATCCAGATGGCCAGCAGACACATGAAATGATGCTCAACATCACTCATCATTATAGAAATACAAATCAAAACTACATTGAGATATCTTCTCACACCTGTCAGAATGGCTAAAATCAACAATACAAGAAACAATAAGTGGTGGCAAGGTTGAGAAGAAAGGAGAACCCTCTTGTACTGTTGGTGGGAATGTAAACTCTTACAGCCAGTATGGAAAAGAGTATGGAGAGCCCTCAAAAACTTCAAAATAGACTACCCTACAGTCCGGTGACCACAGGACTGGGTATTTACCCAAAAAATACAAAAATAGTAATTCAAAGGGATACATGCACCCTTATGTTTATTGCAGCATTATTTACAATAGTCAAATTATGGAAGCAGCCCAGGTATCCTTCAATAGATGAATGGAGAAAGATGTCTGTATATAAACACAATGGAATATCACACATCTATAAAAAAGTACGAAATCTTGCCATTTGCAGCAACATGGATGGAGCTAGAGAGTATAATGCTAAATGAAATGAATCAGTCAGTGAAAGAAAAATACCATTTGATTTCACTCATATGTTGAATTTAAGAAACAAACAAATGAGCAAAGGAAATAATACAGAGAGAGAGAGAAAGACAGAGAAAGAGAAACATAAAAGCAGACTCTTAACTATAGAGCACACAAAGTGATGGTTACCAGAGGGGAGATGTGTGGAGTGTACACTTTAATCCCCATCACCTTAAGTGAATTAGGTGAAGGGGATTAAAGTTTACACTTAAGATGATGAGCTCTGAGTAATATGTAGAACTATTGACTCACTCTATTGTACACACAAAACTAATATAATACTGTATATTAACTATACTGTAATTAAAATTAAAAAAATTAAAAAAGATGTGCATTCTCATGTTTGGGGATGGAATGTTTCATATATATCTAATAGTTCCATCTGGCCTAATGTATGGTTAAAATTTGCTGTTTTCTTAATTATTTTGTCTGCATGATCTATACATTAATATGTTGGCTTATTTTTAATTTTTTAAAATGTATTAATTTATTTGAGAGAGAGAGAGAGAGAGCATGTGAGCAGGGAGGATCAGAGAGAAAGGGGACAGAGGATCTGAAGGGGCCTCTGAGCTAGCAGCAGGGAGCTCAATGAGGGATTTGAACCCATGAACCATGAGACCATGATGTTAGCCAAAGTTGGATGATCAACTGACTGAGCCACCCAGGTGCCCCACCATGATGTTTATTTTTAACATTTTCTGTATATAGAAGTCTATATTAACTTAATGCTTGCTTAGGTTCAAACAAATTCTAAAGCAATACATTTTTTACTTTCCCGTCCACATTTTTATATGATGTCATATTTTACATATTTTTAATTTTGTTTATCCCTTTAATAATTAATATAATTTAATTTTACTATTTTTGTCTTTTAATCTTCATACAAGCTTTCTAAGTGATTAATCTACTACCTTCATGTTGGCTTTTACCAGTAATTTTTTTTTCTTTCATAATTTCCTTATTCTAGTTATGGCCTTTTCTTTTCACTTAAAGAAGTCTCTTTAACATTTTTTTGTAAGACCAGTTTAGTTGTGATGAGCTCTTTAAACCTTTGTTTCTCTGGGAAACTCCATATTTGCTTTAGTTTTGAAATTAACCATGCCAGGTAAAGTACTGTTGGTTGTATATTTTTTTTTTTTTTGCTTCAGCGCTTTGAATATATCATGCCACTGGTTTCTCACCTGCAAAGTTTCTGTTAAAAATCAGCTTATAGCCTTATGGCATTTTCTTTGTATGTAACTGCTTTTATCTTGCTACTTTTAACATTCTGTCTTTATCTTTAATTTTTCCATTTTAATTATTATGTGTTTTCATGTGGACCTTCTTGGGTTTATCTTGTTTGGGTCTCTCTCTGCTTCCTGAATTGGTTGTCTATTTCTTTCCCCATGTTATGGAAGTTTTTAGCTATTATTTTTTTTCAAATAATTCTTCTGTCTCCTTTTATCTATCTGCTTTTGCTGTGACCCCTATAATATGAATGTTATTACACTTGACATCATTGTAGAATGTCAATTGTTGTAGAATTAATTTTTAATTTCTACATTTTTACTGTTAATTTTTGTTACTTTCCTCCACTTTATCTTCCAGATCACTGATTTATTCCTTTGTATCCTATAATCTGCCTTTGATTTTCCTCTAGTATATTTTAAATTTCCAATTATTATATACTTCTGCTTTGACTGGTTCTTTTTTTTATCTTTTATTTTTCTTTCTTAAGTTCTCACTGACATAATTCACTCTTCTCTCAAGTCAAGTGAGTATTTTTATGACCATTACTTCAAACTCTTTTTCAGGTATATTGCAGATCTTTATTTTGTTTAGTTTGTTTGGGGAGAGGAGGTGTGTGTTTCTCTTCTTTCATTTGGATATTTTTCCTTATTCTCCTTATTTTGTCTGACCCTTGGGATTTGTTAGTGTGTATTAGGTAGGTCAGCTACATCTCCTTGTCTTAAAAGTAGTGACCATATATAGAAAGTTGTCCTGGATACCAACTAGTGCAATCTACCTTGGTCACCAGCACCAAGCACTTTAGAATTGTCTTCTGTGTGCGTTGCATGCGCTGTCCCATTGTGTCTAGGCAATGACTGCTGTGGGCATTCTGGTGGGTGATGCTAGTCTTTAGCCCAGCTACCTGCAAAGATCAGCCATTACTGCTATGGGTGCATTGGTGGGCAGGGCCTACCCCTGGCATACCTGAGAAGCCTTCCTTAATCTACTATGGGTGTTCTGGTGGAGAAGGCCAGCCTTCAGTCCAGCTGTCTATAATAACACACCTCTATTGCTATGGTTGCACTGCTGAGAATGACTTTGCCCTTAGCATGGGTAACTGAAAGGTCCAGCTCGAGCTACTGCAAGCACACTTGTGGTTGGGGCCAGCACCCAGTGCAGCTGATTGAGAGACCTGGCTGTAGCTACTGTGTGCATGCTGATCTATGGGGCTAGCTCCTCCATTCCTTTCCAGGGCAGAAGTCACTCTGGAAGGGTGCCAGTTCTGGCCTGGGCTGTCTGCTCAGTCTGGCAGAGTGGTAATCACTCTGGAGAAATACCAGCTCCAACTGAGGCTGCCTGCCAGATATGGTGGAGTGGGAGCTGTTTTGGAGGTGTGACTACTGGGGTGGGTGGGTTGGGTGGGGCAGGCCCACAAGGGAACACTTGGTCAGGATAAGCTGTGCTAGCAAAGTAGATGGAGAGTTTCAGAACTGCTTCCCCATGTGTCCAGTCAGGAAGACTGAAAGAGAGCAATAAAAATGACATCTACCAGCAATACTATTCTTAAAGCAAACTCCTGCAGATCTCTGCCCCTCTAACACACTTGCTAAAATTAGTCAAATAAATATCCTTCATATATACCCTTTGCACTTTTCAAACAGCTGCTTCTGTGGTGGATCTCAGGCCAAGTGACATAGTGCATTGGCCCTTGAAGAACAGAGACTCAGTTTTTCTTTTAAATTTTTAAATGTATATTCATGAGGGAGAGAGAGAGAGAGGCAGAGAGAGACAGAGACAGAGACAGAGAAAGACAGAGAGAAAGGAGCAAGAGAACAAGGGAGGGACAGAGAGAGGGAAGCAGATCTGAGGTGGGCTCTGTGCTAACAGCAGAGGGGCTCGAATTCACTAACCACGAGATTATGACCTGAGCTTAAAGCCAGAGGCTTAACCAACTGAGCCACCCAGGCACCCCAGAAACTCAAATTTTTTTCATAGCCTTCTAGCTCTCTCAGAGTTAAACCTCACTGATTTTCACAGCTCCCAGAGCTAATCCCTGACAATTTTCAGAATCAGATATAGGGGCTCATCTTTCTGATGCAGATCCCCAGGGTTTGGGTGCCTGATATGGGGCTTGATTCCCTCAATTATCAGAGAACTTCTCCATGCCTATGATATCCTTCCCACTTGTGGGTCACCAGCATGATGAGTTTGGTTCTTTACTGTGTCTCTTCCCCTCCCACTATTCCCTATGTGACCTTGTCTTTATGACTTTAGCTGTACAAGATATGCTTTGCCAGTCTCAGGTTATTTTCAGAGTGAGTTGCATTGCATGTAATTTTTGTCTTGGTTTGTCCATGGGAAGAGATGAGCTCAGTGTCCTCCTACTCTGCTATCTTTCTCTCTCCATATCTATTTTTAAATTTTAAAATTTTAACTATTGAACTATGAAACGAGAATAAAAAGTCAATATTTTCTAGTTATTTTCTGGATTTGATGCCAATTTTCCAATAGAATTCCAAAAATAATAAGAACCAAATTCTCAATTTGAGCTAGATGAACTTGATATAAGTTCCCTACCAGCTCTAAAGTGCTATGGTTTTGTGACGTGTCAAGGATTTAAAAAAAATGTTTCACTCTTTTATTATTTCTCATTTGCTTGGATCTATAAAAAAGAGTCAAGTGGTTCAAACACATAAAAATATATAATTTTCCCACAATGACCCCATCTACATATTGGTTAAAAAGAGCTATAGTATAGGTGTTTAACTAAAAGGGTAGGTGATTTTTAAAAAGATTTGTATAATTTATTCACTCTAAATAAGATAACTTTTTAAAATATAATTTGTTGTCTAATTGGCTAACATACAGTGTGTAAAGTGTGTTCTTTGTTTTTGGGGTAGATTCCCATGGTTCATCCCTTACATACAACACCCAGTGCTTATCCCAACAAATGCCCTCCTCAATGCCATCATCTATTTTCCCCTCTCCTCCACCCACATACCCACCCTCAGTTTTTTCCCTGTATTTAAAAGTCTCTTGTGGTTTGCCTCCCTCCCTCTCTGTGTGTAACTATTTTTCCCCTTACTTTTCCCCATAGTCTTCTGTTAAGTTTCTCAAGATCCACATATGAGTGAAAACATATATCTGTCCTTCCCTGACTGACTTATTTCATTCAGCATAATACCTTCCAGTTCCATCCACGTTGCTGAAAATGGCATGATTTCATTCTATCTGAAATATATCAATGAAGCTTTTCTCTGAGTAGAGCTCTTTCCCTTACTGCACAATTATCAACAACATTTTGACATTTGTTTTACATCCCTTTATAAAATATTTCAATTAAGTCTTTATATCATAGTTGTGAAAACACAATGAAAAACTTTATAGGAAAAATAAGAAGACTCACAATTAATTCATTTAACTGTCTAAATTTCTGAATTTGAGTCTCTAAAGTTATTGAGAAAAAAATGCTCTTTTTTTAAATATGAAATTTATTGTCAAATTGGTTTCCATACAACACCCAGTGCTCATCCCAACAGGTACCCTCAATACCCATTACCCACCCTCCTGTCCCTCCCACCCCCAAACCCTTAGTTTGTTCTCAGTTTTTAAGAGTCTCTTATGTTTTGGCTCTGTCAACTTTTTTTTTCTTCCCCTCCCCCATGGTCTTCTGTTAAGTTTCTCAGGATCCACATAACAGTGAAAACATGATATCATTCTCTGTATGACTTATTTCACTTAGCATAACACTCCAGTTCCATCCACGTTGCTACAAAAGGCCATATTTCATTCTTTCTCATTGCCAAGTAGTATTCCGTTGTGCATATAGACCACAGTTTCTTTATCCATTCATCAGGTGATGGACATTTAGGCTCTTTCCATAATTTGCCTATTGTTGAAAGTGCTGCTATAAACATTGGGGTACAAGTGCTCTTTTGCATCAGTACTCTTGTATCCCTTGGGTGAATTCCTAGCAGTGCTATTGCTGGGTCATAGGGTAGGTCTATTTTTAATTTTTTGAGGAACTTCCACACTGTTTTCCAGAGCAGCTGCACCAGTTTGTATTCCCACCAATAGTGCAAGAGGGTTCCCGTTTCTCCACATCCTCTCCAGCATCTATAGTCTCCCTATTTGTTCATTTTAGCCACTGTGACTGCCGTGAGGTGGTATCTAGGTTTTGATTTGTATTTCCATGATGAGGAGCGACGTTCAGAATCTTTTCAGGTGCCTGTTGGCCATCTGGATGTCTTCTTTAGAGAAGTGTCTATTCACGTCTTCTGCCCATTTCTTCGCTGGATTATTCGTTTTTCAGGTGTGGAGTCTGGTGAGTTCTTTATAGATTTTGGATACTAGCCCTTTTTCCAATAAGTCATTTGCAAATATCTTTTCCCATTCTATTGGTTGCCTTTTAGTTTTGTTGATTGTTTCCTTAGCAGTGCAGAAGCTTTATATCTTGATAAGATCCCAATAATTCATTGTTGCTTTTAATTCCCTTGCCTTTGGAGATGTGTCAAGTAAGAAATTGCTGCGGCTGAGGTCAGAGAGTTTTTTTTCCTGCTTTCTCCTCTAGGGATTCATGGATTGGAAGATTAAATATTGTTAAAATGTCAATACTACCCAAAGGTATCTACACATTCAATGCAATCCCAATCAAAATTGCACCAGCATTCTTCTTGAAGTTAGAACAAGCAATCCTAAAATTCATATGGAACCACAAAAGACCCTGAATAGCCAAAGTAATATTGAAGAAGAAGACCAAAAGCGGGAGGCATCACAATCCCAGACTTTACCCTCTACTACAAAGCTGTAATCATCAAGACAGCATGGTATTGGCACAAAAACAGACACATGAACTAATGGAATAGAATAGAGACTCCAGAATTGGACCCACAAAATTATGGCCACCTAATCTTTGACAAAGCATCAAAGAATATCCAATGGAAAAAAGACAGTCTCTCTAACAAATGGTGCTGGGAGAACTAGACAGCAACATGCAGAAGAATGAAACTAGACCACTTTCTTACACCATTCACAAAAATAAACTCAAAATGGATAAAGAACCTGAATGTGAGACAGGAAACCATCAAAAGGCTCTTTTAAAAAAAATATGAAAAAATCAAGATGAAAACAAATGTATGTGTTTTTACAAACGCATGTTTTAGGCCCCTCATTCAAATGGGATTAATAATGAAAAGTTATACAAGCCAAAAATACGAAGCATTTGATAACAACAACATATATAAAGGGCTGTGTGTCAGAAAACCTGGCCTGAGATTCTTAGCATTTTCATTAGTTTGCTGAATAAATTATTTACCTTCTCTGGAACTTAAGTTGTTTACTGTTAAATAAAGTGTTTTCTTATTTTTTTAATGTTCATTTATTTTTTAGAGAGAGACAGAGCATGAACATGGGAGGGGAAGATAGAGAGTGAGACACAGAATCCAAAGCAGGCTCCAGGTTCCAAGCTGTCAGCCCAGAGCACAACGTGGGGCTTGGACCCACAAACCGTGAGATCATGAACTGAGATGAAGATGGATGCTTAACCTACTGAGCCACCCAGGCACCCCAAAATGAAGTGTTAAATTCTCTTAAATCACTAGGATTCTATTAAATTCATATAAAGTTTAAAAAGCCTCGGGAAGAGCTTAGATACAATAATAGATGGTGGACCATAGGAATTTCTAAAAGACTTTGAAGATTTTTGAGAGTTCTTTTTTTTTGAGAGAGAGAGAGAAAGCAGGGGAGGGGAAAAGGGAGAAGAAGAGATAGAGTCTTAAGCAAGCTCCACACCCATAATGGACCCTGACATGGGGCTTGATCTCATGACCATGAGTTCTTGACCTGAGCCAAAATCAATAGTCAGACACTCAACTGACTGAGCCACCCAGGCACACCAAGAGATATTTCTAATAACTTAACTATGACATAATGGAAAATATCTACTGTACTTTCTTACAAAAATTTTTGGTGCCTCTGACAGGGACAAAACAGTAAGTGGAAAGGATAGTGTCATAACCCAACACAACCATGCTTAGGATCTCACAATATTTATTTTTAAGTCTGGAGAGAAGTTCCTTTACGTGAACCACAATTTGGACAATGTGGGAGCTTGTTATATTTTCCATCTGTGTAAAAATAAACTAATATCAGTTGGTGATTAGACATATCAGGTACACTGTGAAGGCAGCTATTTATTTATTTACTTATTTATTTATTATTTGGAAGCAGTATGCTTCTAAATGCTAAAATTCCAATGTTATGATTAGAACCATTAAAAGAAACAGGTAAATGCACTGACCTAGCCATATTTTAAAATGGAATCTCAGGAGCGCCTGGGTGGCTCAGTTAGTTAAGCATCCAACTTCAGCTCTGGTCATGATCTCGTATTTGTGAGTTTGAGCTCTGTGTCGGGCTCTGGGCTGACAGCCCAGAGGCTGGAGCCTGCTTCAGGCTGTGCCTCCCCTTTCTCTTCCCCTCCCCCACTTGCGCTCTGTCTCTTTCTCTCACTCTCTCTCAAAATTAAAATAACCATTAAAAATAAATAACTAAAACGTAATCTCAAACATAATAATTCACCACACATGACTTGCATTGTTTTCTTTTACAATTATTAACTTTATGTATGATATAGATTTTAGAAAAAACAAAAAAGCTTGAGTTTTGGTGACTACATCCATAAATTTTAAAATAGTAATAATGTCTATTGTCTTTTCCCTAAATCTAGATTCCATTTAAAGTGAATTACCTCCAAAGTCAACCATTAAAATCAGTATCTCCATTGTAAGCCTGTTTATCCTCCAAAGAAGAGCTAAATCCAAGTGTTTTGTGAATAATGCAAAAGTTAAGCATTTAGCATCTAAATTCTATTTTATACAATGAAATAACACTTAGTTTTTATTGTGACTAGTACTGTTTATGGCAGCACCAAATGACAAAAGCCTATGTGGTTTAGCCTCACTTTATCCCATTAGTCATTCCCAGTAAGCTCTATGAAAATTGTTTATGTTGAATCATGCTGCTTTTTTTTTAATCTTTCAAAACTCTATTTTAGCACAGAGTAAATTCTCCCACACAGCATCTAAAAAATTTAGTCAAATGAAAAATCAACATGTGAAGGATTTCATCAAATGAACAATCAATCCACAAAGATTTGTACACATTTGAAAACAGCATATTAAGAATATACTGTAGTGCTCATTTCATTGGGAATTTCCTTTATTTCTTTTTTTTTTTTAATTTCCTTTACTTCTAACAACTGTTTTGCCAGATTACTGTGGAGTTTCCACGGCCTGGTGGTGCTTAAGCTATCAAATTTTGTATTTAAATGTTTAGAAAGTCCTAAATTACAGTGTACTGGTGCAGCTATAAAAGTTATATAAAAGTAAATACTCGTAGGCTTGTCAGTCATCAGTCGTGGTAGCTTGGGCTATAGGGAGAAAAAAAACAATAGTAAAATACTGAATTCTTCACTCTCGATGGAAGGAAATGAAGGTCATGGCTTTGTGAAGGTTAAAATTAAACATTTCAGGTGTGTTAATGACCACCATTTTTAACGTTCATTCCTGTAGTTAACAATCACAGTATCAGTAGAATATCGTACTAGACAACTGTCAATTATAGACTGGTGTTAGCTAAATGAACCTGGAAGGGATCTTTCAAGTTTATTTTACAATGCTTTTTCAGATTATTTGGAGTTAGTTGTGTTTGGTTCTATCTTAGAGTTAACAGCAGAAAAAAGCCCACCTGGGGGATGAGTGCATATGTCAAATAAACTGATGGTTTAATTACTGGATTTTTAGAAACTAAAAATGCAATAAACAGACCTGTGAAAGCCCAAGTTAAAATAGATAATATTAGTTTCTCTCTTAAAACATATTTTTTTCTTTTATGTCACATTTGCTCATGAAATGATTGGTCAGCTTCCTTGAATTTTATTTTAGATGGCAATTTATTGAAATACTTCTATCTGGGGGTGCCTGGGTGGCGCAGTCAGTTAAGCGTCCGACTTCAGCCAGGTCACGATCTCGCTGTCCATGAGTTCGAGCCCCACATCAGGCTCTGGGCTGATGGCTCAGAGCCTGGAGCCTGTTTCCGATTCTGTGTCTCCCTCTCTCTCTGCCCCTCCCCGATTCATGCTCTGTCTCTCTCTGTCCCCAAAAAAATAAATAAACTTAAAAAAAAAAAGAAATACTTCTATCTGGAGGAAAATATTTCATTGGAATATAATGATGTCAAACTACAGAGTCTGTTCTTAGAGATACCAAAAATCAGTTGAAAAAACAAAACTTCAGTGAACACATTAATTTGATCTAAGCAATGATAAAGAATTCATTGATTCATTATTTCATTAATATTGGTTTTGAAAGAAATCAACTAAATTTTGTTGTGTGTTTTCTGTAGAATAAATTTTAGTGTATCTTCACTTAAGACAAAGACATTCCTGCAAGGAAGCATAAAATGTCATGTTATTTCATTTAATTCAATGTTTTTTTTTTAACACTGATGGTACTAAATCATAAAGTTCTTGAAGTCTGTGTGCAACTGCTTATATAATCCTTTGTGTTCTTACCACCACTCCTGAAACTGTCCTTGTTTTGTTACCAAAATATAAGAAAGTTACTGAACTTTTGTACTTTGTGCTTATTCTATTACTTTTATGGGGGAAGGGATTGTAAGAGCCATCTGTGACTTTATTTGGAAAAATACACTTGAATTGGTTTTTATTTGGAGGCATGGGCAAGAGGGAGAACCCAGGGCAATAGACTCCCCACAAGGGTAGGCTGAGGACTGGGGTTGAGCCTCAGGCAAGTCTCCTGTTCCTGACATTCCCTTGCACAAATGCTTCCCCCAAAGGCTCTATGTCAGACACAGAAATAGAGAGGCTGGGAGACCACTGTAGTTGTTCACTTTGTCAGGATATCAAACGATTTGGACACCAGCTTCCCATCATGGGTTTTGATCTTCTTCACAACCACAGCCCTGGAGGAACTGAAATGGCTGAAGGAACTGGAGCCCCCACCAGAGCTGAAGCTGAACTGGAAGGAGCTCAGGCCATAGTTGAGTCCAGGGCTTGTGAGGCTCCCAAAGGCCAAGCTCGGCCTGAGTAGTGGTGGTCTTAGTATCAACACTCATTTTCTGCATTTTAGATGCCAGCTGGCTTTCCCTACCCTCAACAAATTTGTGGTATATGTCAATCTTGATGCACAGGGCCAGCTTTATGCTCATGAACCCCTGGTGCTAGCACAGCTGTGATGCTATGTCTTGCTTGACTCACTGCAGGGAGGCCTCCAGCTTCTCTAGCTTGACAATGGTGTCCTTAACGGCTAGCTCCCCGTGATGATCAGCATCAGTGAGGGTGACCTTCATGGAAGACCTCTGGCCTTGGAGGCCCTCCATCTCAGCCTGGAGTCAGCAGATGGATGTTCCAGTTCATCTCGGAAATCTCCATCTTCCTGTGACAGAGGTCATACCCGTTCTCCCCAGTCAATGTCTGCAGCTCCATATATTAGATCTCGTACATGGTCTCCGCCTCAACCTAACTGTGGTTGGCAATCTCCTTTTACTGGTGCTTGATCCCAGTGATGATGCTGTCCAGGTCCAAGGACCAGCTGCTGTCCATGTACAGTAATATGAACATGTCCAAGATCTGGGACTGCAGCTCACAGATCTCCTTTTCATAAAGCTGTCTTAAGAAGCTGATCTCCTTGGTCGGCCCTCCCAGGCAGGATTCCAGCTCTACCTTATTCATGTAAGCTTTGTCTACATCCTTCTTGGTGAGGACAAAGTCATTCTCCATGTCTTCATACTCTTTGATCTCCTTCTCCTACTTATTCTTGAAGTTCTCCACCAGCCCTTGCATGTTGTCAAGCTCCACCTCCAGCTTCAGCTTCTCCTGGCTCAGTGTATCCAGCTGCCACCAAAGGTTGTTGATGTAGCTTTCAAACATATTGTTCATGTTGTTCTGAGCTGTTTCTTGCTACTGAAGGAGGCTACACTTGGTTTCCAGAATGTTTTTCTGCTACTCCAGCTGCCACATCTTGTCAACAAAGTAGGAAAACTTGTCCAGGGTCTTGATATGCTCCTTCTCCTAGGTGTGCACAACCTGGAGGTTGGGGCCCACTTCCAGCTTAATGGGGCTCAGCAGCCTTTGGTTCCCTGAGATAACTGTGATGTTTTCCATACTTCCAGCCCTGCCATAGCCCCTGGAAATAATTCATGCTGGCATCCAGGCTACCCCTGAATTTGCTTCTACTGCCCAACTGTGATAAGGTCATGGAGTTGATGCAGGAACCAGGCATGCTCATATATGAGTGGCTTCTGAAAGCCTGGGGGCTGAAAGTGGACACTCGGTAAGACCTCTGGGTCACCATGATGGACATGGTGAAGGCTGGAGTGGAAATGAGTAAGCTTAACCTGACAGGGGTTCTAGAAGAAGCTGAGAAGCTGCTTTTAGGTGGAGACCTATTCTATTTTTATATTCTAAGTAGCTTTAACACACTAAGCAAAACAATATACATGGGCATAAATGCACCTATTTTTCATCTTTGCATCATTTATGGACTATCTCTATCTTTATCAGTCTCTAATACATTAATGAAAACTGCAAAAGCAGACACCTGACATCTTAGTGAGTGATGGAAAATAGAATAAAAACAAGATGTCATCATGTGTGGACAAAGGAGAGCCAGCATAATATACAGGCAGGAATATTAGCGTGTAATCAAAATATAAGGACTGTCAATAGTTTAGTTAAGCTATTCCATGGTATTGCTACCTCAGCCTCCATTTTGTTAGATCAAGCAGCCTGAAGGATTCAAGAACTTTAAATCGACACTAGCCACATCATATAAGTGCATGACCTAGAGAGCAGCCCACAGTCACAAGCAAATGTGAGTTCCTGAAATGACTTTGCCAACAACACTTGTCATCAAGTACCTTCAACCTCCAGTGCTTTTATGCCTTATGTGACCCCTAGATAAGACCTTCATTGGGCTTAATAAAGCTCCACTTTTTAGTAGGAACTGACCAATCTGCTCTAGCCCAGGAAACGCAAAACAGTCCACCCACAGACTCTAATAAAAGCATGTTCCCCAGGTCTTGCCCTTTTTTTTTTGTCTTTACCCTGCACCGATCTCTCTGTCCCTTGAGTTGTGCCAAGTACTTTCTCCAGGACTTATGAGGAACAGATTTCTCTGTTTCAATGTCTTGTGTCTGTTGTTGAACCCGGGCTTACCACCCAGCGCCCTGTGCTTCAGTTTCATAAAGTCATAACGATGGCCTAGTTTCATCTGTGATTCTGAGAAAAGCCCTTCATTAATAATGGAGTTTCCCAAACTTTCTCAGTTCATGGCACCTCAGTGTGTTAGTAATTTTGTCATGGTACTCTTAGACCAACAGAAACATCTAACATTCCTGTTTATGAAGTAATTAGGTCTAAGCAACATACTATATACCCTAATAACTTAGCTCTATTGGGGGAAAAAACAGCATACAAATGAGAACCTGTGTGGTTCAGTCTGTTAAGTATCCAACTATTGATTTTGGTTCAGGTTATGATCTTGTGGCTCATGAGTTCAAACCCTGCATCCAGCTGTGTGTTGACAGTGCAGAACCTGCTTAGGATTCTCTCTCTCTCTCTCTGTGTCCCACCTCCTCTCTCTCTCAAAAACAAATACATAAATCTTTAAAAAACAATATGCATGAATGGAAATAAAAACCAATATTTATATTTCATTTGTATACAACAATAATTGCTTGCTAGTAAAATGAGTCTGACTATTACAATTTCTTAAGCCCTGGAATTAGATTTTACACCACCATTCTCATTACCTATTCCACATTAAATTTCATACAGTACTTGCTTTTTTATCACAATTGCCATAAACCCAACTTATAATGATATGATCATCAAAAATAATGTATTGATATTAAATGTTGACACTGTGAATTACCTCAGTGTTGAATATTACTGTTTCCCTTGAAAATTTAAATTATCCCATGGTACCCCTGTGAGTTTGCTCTGGTGCCCCAGAGCATTCAGTGCACTGTGATATATGTTCTACCTATTTTATAGCATTATTGTGAGGATCAAGTTAAATAATGGATATGAAATTACTTTAAAAAAACTGTAAAATATTGAAGTATAAAGGATTTTTATCATGGGAGACATCCATAGCTTTCTCTAAACAAAGAACAATCACAAATTTTAGAACCATCTACATGATGAGATAAGGGAGGAGTCACAGCCATCTTTAGTTAGTTTTATTAGATAGACCATTTTGTGCATTAGCACTACTGAATATACATACTTTTAAACTAGATAACATTTTACCCCTTTCTGTATAACTTGTGTCACTAATAATTTACTTTCTAGTTATGTCTAAGAGATAAATGATTGGATAAATGTAGCCTGTTCTATTTATCGTACACTCCACTGGCAGGTTAATGAATAAATCAATGAGTGATATCACTATCAGCCACTTATGGCAATTATTGACTCACTGTTAGGTAGTTCATAAGCACAAATTATGAATACCTATTTGACACAATATACTATATTAGATTCTTTGATTAATTTAGTTTTCATCTCTGTACACAGAGTTGTCAAATAACAGAAATAATCATTAAAAGGAAATAGAATGATTATGAACAATGTTTGTTAATAGCCATCATTTACTCCATCCCGTGTGGGGCTCTGTGCTGACAGCTCAGAGCCTGGTGCCTGCTTCAGATTCTGGGTCTCCCTCTCTCTCTCTCTGCCCCTCTCCCCTCGTGCTCTGTCTCACTCTGTGTCTCAAAAATAAACATTAAAAAAATTGTAAACAAATAAAAAAAGAAAGTATTTCAAAGGAATTTCTATGAAACCCACCCTGAGAAAACTTTGTTATTATTTCTAGAGAGAAAGAAAGAAAGAAAGAAAGAAGAAAGAAAGAAAATTCCAGTTACTAATTTAGTCTATTCTTGACTCAGAGAACAATATGCCCCCTTATTCAGAAGTCTGTCATATTGTATCTCAAGTTTTACATGTGTAAAACATGTATAATTCTATTTGCACCTCCTTTCTTGTCTCCCATTAATCTTATGTTATTAAAAAGAAAATGGCTGCTGGGAGCACTCAGTTCCTTGAGAAAGAATTACACAACTAGAAAATCTTATAGTCAGGCCTTATGCTGAGTTAAAAGCTACAGGAATAACTATAGGAACATAATATCAGTGTCACCTCTGGTAGGTATAAAGTCACTTTTTCTGAAAGATGCTGCATTTAAACTAAAAGAAATTGAATTGGTCCTCACCAAGTTGTGAAGTTACATATTGCTTCGTTTCTCATATCCCATGCCACTCTCATTTCCATACTCTTGAGCCCACTAGAACCAACCTTGGAAGTATCTGATTAAAAATTTCCCACTTGAAAGTGATCAATCACACGCGCGCACACACACACACACACACACGCACGAATGCATGCACACCTTGGGCTTTTGCCTAGTTAGTCTATCTCAGGCAATTTCTCTTCTTTTTAATGTGTATTTATTTATTTTGAGAGCTAGAGAGAATTCAAGTGGGGGAGGGGCAGAGAGAGAGGGAGAGAAAGAATCCCAAGCAGGCTCCTCACTGACAGCCCAGAGCTTGATGGGGGGCTCCATCTTATAAACCGCCTGATTGTGACCTGAGCTGAAATCGAGTTGGATGCTCAACCCACTGAGCAACCCAGGAAACCCTCAGCAATTTCTAACTATTACATAATTAGCTGGATTTGTTTAAATCCTTTCCCTTCATTCTAAAATTCTCTCTCTCCTTATTTTCATTATGTTTGTGACAGATTAGTACAGAGAATGGAACACAGGTTTTGTAGTCAGATGGTTTAGGTTATATAACTCTTAGCTCTGCTTTTCACTATTGGGTACCCTTGGACAAGTTACTTAACCTGTCTTTCAGTTTTAGTATCCTCATATAAAAAATTAGTAAACTAAGACTCCCTTCATTGAATAATTGTGAAGATTAAAGGAGACTATTATAAAAAATACCTAGCACAGTGCTTGACAAATGATATGTATTTCATAAGTGCCCCTATTAATTATGATTCAAAAAGGACCCTAACTGTAATTATAAACAATATGAATAGTTAAAATTATACTCCCATCTGAAGGAAAAACAAAACATTGAGTTTTAAACTGAAATTAACAATACAAAATTATCACCAACTTCCAGAATCTTTGTAATTTCCCAGAAAATGCTTTAAAATCTGGATAAAATAATTTCAGATTTCTCTATTCTACTATAATAATCACCTTTTCCTTTTAAAACAGCTAGGATTTATATATGAATAAATATTAATAAAATTCTTATTTTTAAGTTTCTTAGATTTTTCTGTTTAATTCCTAGCATTGGTCCCCATTATCTTCTCCCATTTTTTTTTATTTTACTATTACACATGTACACAATTTAATGTACTTGTGGATCACACATGGATTTCAGAAAATATCTGGTTTATTAACTTGGAACTACCCAGGCACCATGTATTTTTTGAATTATAAGGGAGTCACATTATTCTTATATACAGGCAACATTCTATTTTTTCAATTTTTTTCTTTCCAAGATTTTATTTAAATTCAAGTTAGTGTAGTATTGGTTTCAGGAGTAGAATTTAGTGATTTATCACTTACATATAACCCCCAGGGTTCATCACAACAAATGCCCTCCTTAATGTTCATCACCCATTTAGCCCATCCACCTCCCCTCCAGCAACCCTCAGTTTGTTTTCTATAGTTAAGAGTCTCTTATGATTTGCCCCCTCTCTGTTTTTATCTTATTTTTTCTTCCCTTCTTCTATTCTCATCTTTTTTGTTTCTTAAATTCCACATATGAGTGAAATCATACAGTATTTTTCTTTCTCTGAGTGACATTTTGCTTAGCCTAAGACACTCTAGTTCCATCCACGTTGTTTCAAATGGCAAGATTTCCTTCTTTTTGATTGGCAAGTAATATCTCATTGTATATATACACTACATCTTCCTTATCCATTCCTCGGTTGATGGATATTTGGGCTCTTTTCATAATTTGGCTATTGTTGATAGTGCTGCTACAAACATTAGGGTACATGTGCCCTTTCAAATCAGTATTTTGTATCCTTTGGATAAACACCTAGTAGTGAAATTGCTGGGCCGTAGGGTAGTTCTATCTTTCACTTTCTGAGTTAAAGTTCTATCTTTAACTTTCTTTAACACTGTTTTCCAGAGTGGCTGCACCAGTTTGCTTTTCCATCAGCAACACAAAAGAGTTTCCCTTTCTCTGCATCCTCACCAACATATGTTGGTTCCTAAGTTGTTAATTTTGTCCATTCTGACAGATGTGAGATGGTATCTAATTGTGGTTTTGATTTTTATTTCGCTGATGATGAGTGATGCTGAGCATTTTTTCATGTGTCTGTTAGCCATTTGTATGTCTTAGGAGAAGTGTTTCTTCATGTCTTCTGCCAATTTCTTAATTGGGTTGTTTGTCTTTTGGGTGTTGATTTTGATAGATTCTTTATAAATTGTGGATACTAACCCTTTATCTGATATGTCAGATATTTGCAAATATTTTTTTCTATTCTGTAGGTTGCCAAACAATTATGAAAGAAATTGAAAAAGACAAAAGAAAAGAAAACATTGAAAAAACATGGAAATGCTCTTGGATTTGGAGAACATATACTGTTATAATATCTATAGTATCCAAGGAAATATACACATTCAATGCAACTCTTATAAAGATAACATCAGTATTTTTTGCATAGCTAGAACAAGCAATTCTAAATTTTTTATGGAACCAGAAACGACCCTGAATAGCCAAATCAATGTTGAAAAATAAAAGGAAAGTGGAAGGCATCCCAATTCCAGACATCAACTTGTGCTACAAAGCTGTAATCATTGAGAAAGTATGGTAATGACACAAAAACAGACACATAGAAAAATCTAACTGAATAGACAACCCAGAAATCGATGCACAGCTATATGGTCATCTAATCTTTGACAAAGCAGGAAAGAATATCCAATGAGAAAAAGATAGTCTCTTCAACAAATAGCATGGGGAAAATTGGGCAGTGACATGCAGAAGAATGAAACTTTTTTTTTTTTCCAGAGGACCACGAAAAGAATTTATAGCCTAAAAGAAAGGAACTCAATTTGCTTAAAAAAGAGCAACAACGGGTGGGGGGAAAAGCGTTTCCTTCCCCCACCCTCACCCCCGGCACTCCTGGCTCTCGGAGCTGCGCCCCGACTCTCCACGCTGCCGCTTCAGGAGGCGTCCCTGGAGATCCAACCACTTTCCGTGAGGAAATTTAAAATCCTTTTCTTTAGCACTTTGTCCAAATAGCTAGGCAGGCGACTTTTGGAGGGAATCCCCTGTCGCTTTGATGCAGGTGGTCTTTGATGATGATCGTCTTCACGGTCACGTAGCCCGCGGGGCTCAGGTTCAGGGAGCTGCAGAGCACCTTCTCGTGTTCGGACAGGAGCTCGAAGCCGGGCAGGTTCTCGATGGCCGCAAACTCGCTTTCCTTCCGTCCTTCCTGCACCGCCCGGGGGGGCCGCCGCGCTCTTGTTCTCCTTCCGCTTCTCACGCTTGTGCCGCGACGCCTCGTACTCGGCCGACTCTTCCATCTTCGTGATGCCATTGCGCCGGTAGCGCTGCAGCTCGCGGATCTTGGCCCGCAGCATCTTCTCCTTGTGCATGTTCTGGAACAGGTCATCGAACTCCTTGCACGATATGAACTGGTAGAGCGGCCGCAGCTTCAGCCGCAGTTCCTTCTCCTCCTTGGTGATCTTGCACCATACACAAAAATTAATTCAAAATGGATGAAATATCTAAATATGAGACAGAAAACCATCAAAATCCTATAAGAGAACCCAAGGAGCAACCTCTTTGACCTCAGCCATAGCAACTTCTTCTTCTTCTTCTTCTTCTTCTTCTTTGAGAGAGACAGAGAGAGAGAGAGAGAGAGAGCACAAGCTGGGGAGGGGCAGAAGGAGAGGGAGAGGGAGAATCATAAATGTACTTCATGCTCATTGAAGAGCCCAATGCAGGATTTGATCTCAAGATCATGAGATTATGACCTGAACTGAAATCAAGAGTTGGCCACTTAACTGATTGAGACACCCAGGCACCCTGTAGCAATTTCTTACTAGACATGTCTCTGGAAGCAAGAGGAACACAACATTTTAGAAGCCACACTAGCTTTTTACCACTGAAGGAGTATTTCATGTTCAATCAGCAGAATTAATGTGGCTACCAATGAAGTCTAACTTATAATTACAGACTTATAATCAGATATGACATAATTATCTGCCTTGTGAACCAAAACAGTAACTATTATATACGTACAGATGAAATCCTCCTAAAGTTATATGAGCTTTACATACCTTTTGTGATCAAATCTTAAAACATTAACAAGCATTAACAAGATAGAAAAAAGCAGAAAGGAGTATTAATGGATAAACCATAATTCTTGACTTAACTTGCTTATCCAACACCTCACCTTCTACAATAGGGCCTATCATCAAAAGAAGTGATTACAATAAATAAATTTACTGATAAACATCTCTAGAACATGACATATTCATTTTGTTCTTAAATAATTTAATTTATCAGGCATTTTCCATGACTATTCTTCTCGTATTGCTTTCTTGAAAGTTTACCATATGTGGATCTTAAGAAACTGAACAGAAGACCATGGGGGTGGGGAAGGAAAACAAAGAGAGGAAGGGAGCCAAACCATAATAGATTCTTAAAGACTGAGAATAAACTGAAGGTTGATGGGGGTTGGGAGGGAGGGGATGGGTGATGGGCATTGAGGAGGGCATCTGTTGGGGTGAGCACTGGGTGTTGTATGGAAACCAATTTGATAATAAATTTCATATAAAAAAAAGAAAGTTGGCTGTGAAAATCTTGCTAAATCCAACTGGTTTTTCTCTATTCCATTTATTACTAACTTCTCTACTGAATTCGTCATGGTTAATTATTTCCCACTCCTTGAAATTATCTCATATTTTGAATTTAATGACATTTGGTGCATTGAGTTTTCCTTCTTATCTAAACATTTTTGTTTTAGACCTAATGGCCTTTTACTCCTATCATCATCAAAATACGGGGATTACTAAAGGTTCTTTCAGTCTTTGATCTTTTGCTCTTCTTTATACATTCTTCATCTCAGAGGTGTCATTAATGCACATACCATCAACTATTAACTCTTCCGAGGTTTTCTGCCAAAATGTAGTTTCCATCTTGAAAATTTTCTCCTTCCAGCCTCACTAAAATAAATGTCCCACTAGTTTTTCAAAACATCTAGCTCTTAGATCCTACTTATATTTGACTCATTCTTCTGTTATATCAAATATTTAAAATATTTATGAATACTGTCAATCATTCTCTTAAAATGTATATTATTTGTCCTTCCTTCTGAATTCCCACAATTCAGTATAGTATTTTATCATTTTATTGTAAATATCTCATAACTTTTATTATGTTATCTTTTCTTTAATCAATTAATTTGTAGTAGTAGATACATTTGTTTTCCAAATATATTTTATATATTTTCTACAATTGAGGGGTTTTTTTTGATTTCTAATTTTATTGCATTTTTGTGAGACAACATGGTCTTTATAATTTTTATTCCTTAATTTTTTTTGCTATTTCCTTGTGCTCTATTTTTAATAATTTTCTATGTGCATTTGAAAGAATGTCCAATCTTTGTTGGGTGCAAGTTTCTCTGTATTAGATTAAATTAGGTATTACTCTTTTTGAACTACTATTAGGTGGATTCTGGCCCTTCTGCAATCTATGTGTTTATTAACTTAACCTTTTAAAACTACCTTTCATCTTTTCATTCATTTGTGCTGCATTGAGAATTGCTTAGCCAAATTGTCCAGTTTATTAATTCTCTGTTCTTGTGTGTCTGTTCCATTATTCAACTCATCTATTGAATATCAACATATTGAAACTCATATTTATTTATAAAATTATTTATGTATTTTAATTTTTGTGGTTATTCTTTCTTGTGTCATGAATGCCATACCCTCCCTTACTGTTCTTATATTTATATAATTATACTTATATGTAAGTCCTGATCTGCCTTCTCCACTAGCTCTGGTTTCACACGTCTGTATTGTCTCACTTTTGTGGTGTTTACATGTCTCAAATGACCTATATTTTGTTATTGTGAGCTCATCCTGGTAACTGAGATTTACTCCAAGACAATCAGCTAAATCTGACTATACAGCCTGCTTTGGGGGCACAGGAGAGATAGTTTTTAGGAGAAGGATAAATGAGTGGAGCATACTGCAAGTTGGATAGTTTCACTACAATTGATCTTCTGGGAAAACATATATATATGTATATATATATATATATTCATATATATATATATTTTCATATATATATATTTTTTTTCTTCTTAGTATAGACATACTCATCTACAGGCTTTATCATCTCCAAGCACTTCTTCCTTCTGGAAACAGACACCTTTGTCACAGCTTTCAGAATAAGAGAATTAGAGAAAGAATGCTCAAGTATAAGACAGCCTCATTGCTCTCTCCTGCTCTGTTCCTACTAATCCCCAATTATTTGTCTCTCAGTTTATTTCTGTTATTAGTGCGAAGAACCTCTAGACATTAAGGTACCTTGGTGTTGATTCTTTTTAAAAACCCAGTACTCTCCCACTAGATCCCACATGCATCCTAGGCTCTGAGCCTCTGGGTTATCTCTCTGATTAAATCTTATCTGCTTTCGTTTTCTTTTCTCTTGTGATTTATCATTCCTATATTTGAATATGGTAATATCTTCATTAATTTTTAAAATATTCTTTTTAAAATTTTTATAGATTAATGTAAGGGTGGAAGCTGCAACATGTACTCATTATACCAAGTTGAAACTACAGTTTCTACCTATCAAACTCTTACTAGTGTTCTGTATTTTTAAAATTTTCTATAAATGGTGCATCAGTTGAAAAAATAAACACATCATAAATTTATTTTAAAATGAACACCTATACACTTACCAAAACATCCCATGAGAACATGCCCCAAGAACACATTTCTCCCATATTTCCCACATTGGAATAGACTCAGTGATTATTTTGTGTATGATTAATAGATTCACTGATTTATTATTGACACATTGCTTGAAAAACATTTTAAATTCTAATTTGTATGAGTACAAAAAAGATAACAGGAAATATGATACATGTCTCTCTTCATACAGCCTTTAATTATTTGAATGTAACTGTCCAACTTCAGAGAGAAAAAAATGTGGAAGATTCATATTTATCTCTAATTGACTTGAAGGTCGAAATCTAAAAAATAATTTCTAATTTAATTTTTTTTTATTTAAGTAATCTCTACACCCAACATGGGGCTCAAACTCATGATCATGAGAACAAGAGTTGCATGCTCTACTTTATTTCTGTTAACTTTTATAAAAGAATTAAGAGATATATTTTAGTTTCTACCAGACAGCCTATTTGTTTTCTTCTATTTTTATTTTTTCCAGCTTTATGTATGTATAAAGTATATATAAATATTTTTGAGATATAATTTGCATATAACATTGTATAGGTTTAAGGTCCCTGACAACAACTTTGTTATTCTCTGTTTACATGAATTTGGCCTTTTAAAATTTCACATAGAAGTGAGGTCATGCAGTATTTTACTTGTTCTGTCTGACAGTTCACATAGAATAGTGCCCCCAAGATTCATTAGTGTTGCTGCAACTGACAGGATTATCTTTTTATGGCTGTATAATAGTATAATATTCCATTGTGTGTATGTGTGTGTGTGTGTGTGTGTATACATATATATATATATATATATATATATATATATATATATAATCTTCTTTATATATACCACCTCTTATTTATACATTTAACCATGGATGAACACTTAGGTTGTTTTCACGTCTAGTTTATTGCGAATAATGCTGCAGTGAACATGGCCGTGCAAATATCCCTTTGAGATAGTGATTCCATTTTTTCTGTATAAATGCCAGAAGTGAGACTGCTGGATTATATGGTAGTTATATCTTTATTTTTTTTAAACTTTGCATACTGCTTTCTATAGTGACTATACAAATTTACATTCCCACAAACATTGTACAGGGTTCCCTTTTCTCCACACTCTCACCATCACTTGTTATCTCTTGTCTTTCTGATAATAGGCATTCTAACAGTTGTTAGATAACACCTCACCCTGGTTTCGATTTGCATTTCCATGATGATTAGTGATGTTGAGACTATTTTCTTATATCTGTTGGCCATTTGGATAAATGTCTATTCAGGTCCTCTGCCCATTTTATTTATTTACTTATTATTATTATTATTATTGTTAATTATTTTACTATTGAGTTATATGAATTCCCTACATATTTTGGATGTTAAGCCATTATCTTATCTATGATTTGCAAATATTTTCTTTCATTTCATAGATTGCCTCTTCATTCCACATAATCTTTTTAGAGTGATGTAATCTCACTTGTTTATTTCTCATTTTGTTGCTTGTGTTTTTGGTGACATATCTGAAAAAAAAATGTTGCCAAGGCCAATGTCAAAGGGATTTTTCCTTATGTTTTTTTTTCTATAGACAGCCTGCTTGTTAATCATTGTTTTGACCTACTCTGCTTTAGTATGTTGAATATTTTGTCTTTCAAGTGTTCTCTTTTATCCAACAACATTCTCAAATACACGTGTAAGGTTTATGAATTTGGAAATATTCAGGTGGCTTTTAAATTATTGGCCAAAAAAACAGTAAAGTAACTAGAAATATTGGACAGTATTCATTACTAAATAGATTAAGCCAAAGTATAGACAGTGACCTTGACCTTTGAATTAGCAAGAGAAATGGAAATGCTGAACATAAAAAAACCTCACCTGTCACAACACAATGGGTATATTATGAATATGTCTTAGTGGATGTAACCTTATAAATTAATTCTATGGTGGCTTGGATGAGCAGTCCAATTTTGATGTAAAAATGTCACATTGGTATTACTAAGATGCTTGAAAATGACAAATTTTGCATAAATCTAATGCCAGTTGCCAGAGGGCTAGAAGAGTTTAAAAGGCACAAAAAGAAAATGGGGATAGAAAATCCATAAACATAAAAACATGATATAAGTCTTTACACATATATACATCATTCACAAAATATTAAATGGAATACAACATCTGTAGAAAGCTAGTTTAGAGGTTAAAGTTCAATACAAATAAGTCAAGGTCCACAAATATTTTCCACATAATTAGTCATCTTTGAAGTCATGATAAAAAACAGTATCCCTAATATTGGACAGCTATATTTCAGACAATCACAAAGGGACATAGATGATTATATTGAAACAACCTTGCCATTGCTATGGCAAAAAGTATATGCCATGGAGGCAACCACTAAGTACTAAGATCTTTGATCTACAAATATTTAGTAAGAATGATTTTTGTGGTCTATTTATGTTCTCTTGAATGGGCAATCTAGTTATTCTGAGACCAAAAGTTTTTAATTAATAAAACCAAAGGCCTTTTTCTCCAATTTGTTCATCATTTACAACCTTGTTCTTGCATTGTCTGTAAGACTGTTATTTGAGATGTTTTTGCCTGCAAGTATTAGAAAACTCTAACTCAAATAAACTTATGCAGCTAAAGCATTTAAGTTACATAGTGTTTAGAACTAGAGAAAATTTCAGTGTTGGTTAATTCAGCATATCACAAATGTCATCAAAACCTGATTTCTATATCTAAATACCTTAGTTGTTTGGCTTTGCCTGTTTTGTGTCTCTTCATATTTACAAGATGGTTGTTGCATTGGTTTCAAGCATTGCAACCAGATATGAGTATTTCTAGGAGATGAAAATGGACTGGTTTTTTTTCTAGTGACAACTACATAAGAGTGAAAAAACTTTCCTAGAAGCCTTCTCTCAGATATAATTGGCTAGAACTGGATGATATCCCCTAAATCAATCACTAGCAAAAAAAAAATACTGAACAATGGCTTAGGGCAACAATAATTTATACTTATAGCTCTAGATAAAGTTTGCCTCATTTAAGTTATATGAGGAAAGTATGAACAATAAATTAAAATTGTGGTTTTGCTTATAAGGAAAAAATAGGGAAATGGATGTTGGTATATAATTAATTATATATGCAATGGACTGTAAGCTCCAGAGTCATTTTTTAAACAATTACATCATTAGCTTGTAGTAAAATGTCTGTCATAAAGTCGGTTCTCAATAATTACTTTTTGAATTAATGACCAACTCTGCCTAGGAAGCAATTAACTCTGAATGATAAAGTCTTCACAGAGCAAATAATAGTTGATCTGGTGCTTGATGAAAATTGGTATGGAAACAGATAGGGAGAATACCATTTTAGATGAGGGGAAAGACACTGGAAAAAGACACAGTCATAAACTGGCACAGAAAGTTGGATCAGTTATTATCGCTTTCTGAAAAAATGTAAGAGAAAACTCCATTGATAGCAGCTTAAACCATAAAGACATTACTGTTTTCTTAACAAGATTTTTTAAGTTTATTTATGTTGAGAGAGCACACACAGTGAGAGAGAGAGGTGGAGAGAGAATCCCAAGCAGGCTCCACACTGAGGCTGACATGTGGCTCAATCTCATGACATGGCACATAATCATGAAATCATGACCTGAGCCAAAATCAATAATTGGAGGCTTAGCCAACTGAGCCACCCAGACTCACCCTAGCATAATTTCAGAAAGATTTTTTTATATATAATTAAGTTAGAGGCTTAAAAATGTTATTACAGTCTTTCTGCTGAGTTATCTTTGGTGTTGTCAATATGTCCTCTCATGTTCACAAAATGCCTGCTGCACTTACAAGCATCATGCCATTATATAACAATATATGAAGCAGGAATAAAATAGGGTTTTTATCATAATAGAAAATCCCAGACACTCCCTAGAAGTATTTTTATTATTTATAATTGGCCCAATCTAGGTTGGGGGACCAGTACTAGCTACAAGGAAGCCTTGGAAACTATGCAAATGGACTCCCTAACTTTTATGGTGATGGCAGATAAGAAATACACAGGAAGGTAAAAATGTTGGGTAAGCAATCAATAGGTTCTATCACAATATCTTTCAGTGGACATGGGTATCAGGAATATGAGGGAAATGATAGAAAGAGGTTGGAGAAATAGATTGGGTGCACATGTTCACCTACTGAAGCATAGGGGTTATATGTGTAGTATTTATCTTTATATTAAAAGAAGGCAGTGCAAGGGTGTTGTCTATCTCTCTAATTCATTTGCCTTTTAAAAATGTATTCATTTGATCAATCAAAATAAATATCTAATGAACTCAGTCACGGATATTCTCAAAATATAGCCGCTATTTAGTCATTATGGGTCTTACATATAAATAAAATATTTAGTAAAGTTCTCTCAAAAGCTTTAGACAATTTCCTATTTTGTAAGACAAGTTCTTCTAATTCTGTGATTCACAATCATGCATGTACATGTGTTTATGGCACACATTTGAAAATGAAAATTTCTTAGCACATTTCAAATAAAAGATTCTAACTAAAGCTGTACTAAGCCATAATAATTGCAACACAATTACTAATAATAAATGTCACTAATGATCTATAAAAACATCCACTTTTGTACGATTTAAATTGTTGCATGTCAGTCCTTTATCTCTACCTGTGTACAACTTTTTCCTGATCATACCTTTCTTACATATTTATGCATTAAACAAATATTTGTTGAACGCCTAGTTTGAAGAAGCACTCTGCTAATCATGGAGATGAAATTATTAACTACAACAACAGCAAAAACAAAACGAAACAAAACAAAACAAAAACAGAAATAGCCTTACTTTCATGTGGGGCTTGCATTGCTTGTTCCAGGAAACATAAGATTGTTGACTCAAGTTTTGACATCCCAATTTGCCCCCTTTGAATTTGATGCAAGGTTTATTCCCCTCAATATCAGAAGATTCATTCACTTCAATGTTCCTTTTGACAAGATTTGAAGTGTGCAACCTCACTTGCAACAATCATTTATATTATCTCTTGATCAAAGTTTGAGAGCATCCTTATAAATGATTAGAGTTTAAGAGTTAAGAACCATTATTCTAACTAGATGGAGATATCAGGCTCTTTTTAGTCTACTGGAGTTTCCTGAGTAATGGTGGGAATAGAGCAAAGGGGTAATTTCAGATTTTAGCTTTTAACTTAAATCCTGAATTCCATAGAGTTTTCATATTCACAATTATATTCATTATATATCATTGCCAATTAAAATGCCTGATAAGTATTAAATAGTGGTGTTACCTTACTGGATCAATATATTACATGCAAAAGCACTCAGATTGTTTTACATAAAATATATTAATACAGAATGAAACCTATGTGAAATGTGGAATTTGGCTCTAGACCACTTGGTTACTACCCTCTTAGATCCTTAACAGTCTGTGTTACTCTAGGTTAACTAGCTATCTACTCCATCCCTATTACAGATTGAGACACCAAGGAAAGTTTAGTTGGCTTATCCAAAGCCATATGATTAGTGACAAAGCTGAAATTTTAACAGTGGTTTCCTGAGTTCTAATTTAGTATGTTTTTTCTCCCAAGCATATCCCTTCAAAACACTTCCACCCTTACCACCAGAACCAGCAGGGGATCAGTACAAAATGAAACTGCAACATAGTCATAAATTTTAGATCAAAATTAATGGCCAATTTAGTCCTATTACTAGTAGGTAGCAGTATATTGATCATTTAAGTCTTAGTTTTTCAGTGGCTACAGACATTAATGATGCTTTCTTAGTGAAAGAAAACACCTGAGATAGCCAATATTTCCTTCCATAATAATAAATTATAGATTTTATTCATTCAATAAAAATGTTTTAGTGTCACCTATTTGCCAGGAACTGGAGATACACCAGTAAATAAAACAAACAAAAATCCCTGCAGCCGTGGTCTGTATATTCTAGTGGTGGGTGATAAACAATAAACAAGTAAGTTATGTAGAATGCAATAAGTGCTATGGAAAAAAATAAATGAGATAGAGTGGAAGGGGGGCCCAGTGCAGGGGAGAAAGTGGTATGGGGGCTTCAGATTCAATTGAAGATGTGATGTCCTGCCAGTCTGTGTGTGAATATTGCTAAAGACTGAAACTGGTGACTGAATAAAATGTTATGTTTTTCTTCTTCAAAGCTCGAGGTCATGCTTGGAGAAGTCCAGGGCCCAAGCCAAATCTCGTTGTAGATGTGCATATGCTTTCACTGTTCCCTGCTTTGTATCTCATTTTAAAAATCTGAGAAAGTTTTGAAATGGGGGGTGGGGGGGAGGAAACAGGTGTGACAAAAGAGAAAGAGAGGAGGAGACAACCAGTCACCGTCTGCCTCAGTATTGCCTTGGTGATGGGGTTGTACAGGGCATGTACTCTGCTTGAGCCCTAGATCTCAAGAACAAGGGCTCTAGAACCCTAGAACAAGGCTGTTCTCTGGTTCTTCTTCCCTCTAATTTTCTTCCTTAAGATTAAAACTTCAAATCAATAGTATGTACAAATTTTTAAAAATAAAAACTTGAAGAATACTCTTCACATGAGTTAAAATAAGCCATTTACAGCTTTATATGTTCATAGATATTACTTAGTTAATTTTCCTTGACTGAATCTTAGAAATTTTGACAGAAATTTTGTATTAATTGAAGCTGAATTTATATCAATTTGACTATTTGAATTAACAGGTAAGTTAAAAAAATAAAGTAGTATTAGTCAAGATTATTTTGCGGGGTACCTGGATGGCTCAGTCGGTTGAGCCTCCAACTTCAGCTCAGGTCATGATCTCCAGGTTTGTGAATTTGAGCCGCCACATTGGACTCTGTGCTGACAGCTCAGAGCCTGGAGTCTGTTTCAGATTCTGTGTCTCCCCTGTCTCTGCCCCCCCCTCCACTCACACTCTGACTCTCTCAAAAATAAATATACATTAAAAAAATTAATAAAATGATTATTTTTTTAATTGGCTTTATCTACACAACAGTCTTTCAAAAGTAATACTAATTTTCTTATCAGGCCAGATAATCCAAGAATATAAATGTTCCAAATATTATTTCTATCTGCATTTGCAATGCTTTATATATATTTTAGTATTATATTTTTTGCTTATCAATATATACATATTTTGTAGGAATTTTTAAGTACAAAACATCATATGCAGAAAACAAAATTATCCATAACCCCACTTATACCATTATGATATATTTAACTTTATTTCTTTTTACAATAAATACTTCCACTTTACATGGTAGCTATCAAACTCTGTGTACAGTTCTACATATCTTTTTTTTTTCACACAAATGTTAGGCATTGACAACCAAACAGACATGATTCCTGCTCTCATGGAATTATAATCTAGGGATTTACTAAAACCATTCCCTAATCTTGGACATTTAGAGTGTATCTAAATTTTAATATTTTATGTAAAATTATAATTAACATCTTTGTGCTGAAATAGTTACTTAGGATGCATTCCTAGGAGTAGAATTACTCTGCCTGAGAGTAGGAACATTTTTCAAGGCACTTTACACATAGTGTTCCTTTTATTACTTTACTGATTGTGGTCTATTTTTGACTTACAAATTGAATGGCTTTATATTACTTTACTTCAGAAGGTAATACTTTTTGATAGTCTTTTAAGCTCAGTTTGGCCAATGGAAGGGCTCTGAGACTGTGTAACACTGCCCAAGTGAAAACTAACTTGGTGCTTGGATAACATTTTGCTTTTATTTTCTAAAAATGAAATAAGGTCAAGAGCGCCTGGGTGGTTCAGTCGGTTAAGCATTGAACTCTTGATTTTGGTGCACGTCATGATCTCGTGGTTGTGAAATTGTCTGTGCTGACAGTACAGAGCCTGCTTGGTATTCTGTCTCTCTCTCTCTCTCTCTCTCTCTCTCTCTCTCTCTTTCTGCCTCTCCCCCACTCACTCGTGCTTTCTGTTTTTCTCAAAATTAATAAACTAAAAAAATGAGATGAGCTTAGTATTACATAAGAAATATACACTTTCAAAAATAAATAAAAATTCAATGACAAAAAAGTAGCCAAAAATGAGAATAACTAATCAACTGCTTCTCTTCCTGGGACCAAAAAGATACTCACTTTTTGTTTTCTAGATCACATAAAAGACATCTTTTTTCTGTATGCATCCTTACCTACCACATGACTTTCCTTTATATAATGTAAAGTTCATATTTTTCAAATTTCCTGCCAAGTGGCATTTGATAACTTGTTCTAACATAACTTTGTACATAACAACAATTGTTTTTAGATTTGGGGAGAAAAAAAGTGTTTCAGACTTCTTGGTACTATTTTAATAGACATTTCACCTTTGTGTAACTTACATATATAACATGAAACTATATTCAAGTTATTTTGAAGAAATATCACTGTGAATATAGATAGATAGATAATAGATAGATAGATAGATAGATAGATAATAGATAGATACTTTTATGGGGGAAAGTCTGAATGTGAAGGAAATGTACAGGATTAAAGTAGCTCTTTATAGAGGAATGTTTATATTATTTTATATTCCTTTTAATACATATAGCTCCTTCATATGCACATATACACGTGTATATAGGTCTGTGTGTACACATGTATGTTCAAAACTGGTGTTAAAATAGTCTAATAACAATTAGATGTTTAGCAAACAACCAAATAGATTTAATCAATGAAAACCTGATTCTTCCTGTTCAAGCTGTGAAACATTATGTGTAAACACAGGTACAAGGTACAATTTTAGAATAGATTTCAGAGGCGTCTATGCACCATAAAATATAATTAACTCTGTCTTTTCCCTTCAACTTCCTGTTATTCACAGTGTCTTTATGATGTCATCACTCAACATTACCAGTTTTAAATTACAATCCTAAAGTCCTGGCAACATATAGGCAGGGGAAATGTCTCTTACAAGATTGTAAGTACTTTGTCTAATACTTTTTAGTATTTTTAATGACTAATATGCTCAACTTAGCAACATGTTTATATTTTTAAATGTGAATAATGTTTATCTCATTGTAATTTTATTTATAGATTAATACTTTAAAGAGAGGTATGAAATTTTCAACAATATCTTGGGTTTTTTGCTTTGAGATTTAGCTACTTCAGGCTTTGTCACAAAACAGTTCCATGGCCTTAACCATTGTGTGTGTGTGTGTGTGTGTGTGTGTGTGTGTGTACTTACAATCACATCTTATTTTGAGAAAGGAACTAATTAATGTGTGTGAAGGCACTTAAAATGTGAAGCATGATATAATGTAGTAAGACTTTATTATACAACTTTGGTATACTTAATTTTCTGTAAAAAGAAAGTTAGATCATCCTTTTGCTCTGCTAAAAAGGAAGACTTAGTATTATTTCCAAGAAAAGAAAGTTTAGTGAGTTGACTTTTAAAAGGATTCATTAAGTGGATGATGAAATATTAACATGGATTTAACAGTATTTCTGCAGGTTTTAGTTGGCCACATCTTTCAATGTTGGTCTTTATTTTAAAAGTTTACATCTCCACAAGAATATTGCTGAAATAATACAAAAATTAGGATAATATAGACCATATTGACTTGGAACTACCAGCTAATAGCGATGTGTATTATGTTGAATTATAGGAGATTGTCAATATTCAACCATTTTTACCTACAAAAATGGGAATTTCTTAAGATACAATCATATAAAAAGCTCATAAAGCTCAATAAGAAAGATACAATTAAGGTGGAATAAAAATAGTTGAAGGCTATGAACAGATATTTTATAGAAAAAGAAATGTGAATGACCAGTAAACATATGAAAAAATGCACAACCTCATTTATAAAAAGAACATTTAGAAAATCTTTGACTCAGAAATTCAAACTCTAAAAAACTTAAAGAGATTTTCCCTTTTTAAATGACACATTTTAATGATGTTTGGATGTTTTTCAATGAGTACGTACTACTTTTAAAATGAGAAATTTCAATACAGTGTGAAAGAAAGGAAAAGATGGTTTGATCTAGAAATTAAAATTGAGCTCCTAGTGATTTTGGAGAGGTATCTCTAGTTTTATCCTGCCTACATATGATCTTTCCTATTACATCACAAAGGCTTCAGGATTATGTCACCATTGGGCATTATCTCTGAAACACACTGTCATCAGCAAAATCCTCTATACCCTCCTCTGCCTCCTATCTGAATGATATCTCCACTTTATTGCTCTCCGAAACTCGGCTGTTTCTCAAATACATTGTTTTTCCTGGGGCCCTCTTGAATGGATATTTTCCTTCCCATGTCCCCTCCTGCCACTGGAACCAGAGATGCTATAGATGTATACTTGGTTCCTCAATGGCATTTCCAACTCATTCTACTTCTCTACTCCCTAAAAATAGCCAGCTTTGAATCTCATATCATCAGATTTATATCACCTGTTATGTTTCCTTGTTGTATTCATCGACTAACTCCCAGGTCATTCCCTTTATTTTGCCATGATTCTCTGTCTGGTCCACTGCCATTCCCTCTTTCTTTAATCCCTGGTGATTTTGATATGTAGATAATCATTCCCATATCCTAATATTTCATTCTTTTACTTCATTTTCTCAAAGTATCTTGCCTTCCATCTTATTTCAGTTGCTCATTTATATTCATATCCCTCCAAAATCTCAATTTCAAATATTCTCCAACCACTACTTCAGGTTCCTCTAATACCCACACTCCAACAATTCTTCTACCCCCTATAAGACCTACTATTGATTTTACCAACTTTGAACTACTGCTCATTAATCCTTTCCCAATGGCTTTACTTATGTTCTTACTCATTATAGATTCTTACCTATCTTAGGTTCCTATAGGCTCATAGTGAACCAAAACAAATAATTTCATGCATAAATATTCAATTCCTTTTATCCACTTTCATTTTGATATCTCTTAGACAAAACCCTAGTTATGGATATATCCAACTCCCCCATCACTTCTCAGTGGTACCTTTTTGCAAGCTGAATGTGGTTGAGGAAAATCATGTAACCATGATAATTGGCTTCAACTTAATTTATAATATCAAACTGCAAGTGGGCCATTAATGTTACCTGGCAATTGTATTAAACTTCTCTCATCTGTTCAAGTCTCTCCTTTAAGATTACTATTTCTTAATTTTTTTCTGTTAAATTTATAATAGATTTTTCCACTCCACTCGCACATAATAGAGATAAATAGGATAAATTTTCACCATAGCCACAACTAAATATACTAATCTATATGTATTTTACAACCTTTTTCCCCCTGACTTTTCTCCTATTATAGTAGATACTCTCTTCTTGCTCATATCTAAATATAACTTAAGGTATATTAGTTTCCTAGGGCTGCTGAAGCAAATCACCACAGATTGGCTGGCTTAAAACATTAGAAGTTTATTTTCTCAAATTTCTGTGAGCTAAAAGTCCAAAATAAAAATGTCAGCAATGTGGTCTCCTTGCCAAGGCTCTGAGGAAGAATCTGTCCGATGACTCTCTTCTAGCTTCTGGCAGTTTCTAGCAATCATTGACATTCCTTGGATTGTAGATCCATCACCCCAGTCATTGTTTCCATCATAGCTCACATGGCACACTCTCCCTGTGTGTGTCTGTGTCTAAATCTCCTTCTTCTCATAAGAACACCAGTCATTGTGTTCTAATCCAGTATGACCTTATCTAAACTTGATTACATGTACAGAGACCCTGTTTCCAAATGAGGTCAAGTTAACAAGTACCCAGTGATTGGACATGAATGTGTCTTTATGTGGGACACAATTCAACTCATAACACTGAGCATTGGATTTCCTTCACTACGTAAGAATATGGCTCCTATATTTAACTTATTTTCTGTAGCCTCGTTATTTTTATTTTTTTCTGTAGATTTATTGAAACAATTGAAATATAACTGTGTATGTTTGAGATGTACAATGTTATTATTTGATGCTCACGTGCATTGCAAAATTATGACTATGGTACGGTTATTTAACACCTCCATCACGTCATGTAATTACCTTTTTTTTTTTGGTGAGAACATTTGAGGTCTACTCTCTTACGAGATTTCAAGTATATAACGCAGCAGTGTTAACTATAGTCACCATATTATGCATTAGATCCTCACAACATATTCATCTTATAAATGGAAGTTTGTACCCTTTGACAACATCTGTTTCTGTGGAAAGAACATGTCTTCTTTGAAAAATGCCTATTCACATCCTTTTTCCATTTTTCAATCAGTTTACCAAATTATTATTTTGTTGTGTAAGTTACCTAAATATTTTGTATATTAACCCCTTATCAGATAATTGCTTTTCAATATTGATTGTTCATTTGTTGTGCAGAAGCTAAGTTTTATATAGATTCCACATACTTACTTTTGTTTTTGTTGCCTGAACATTTGGTGGCATATCCAAGAAAATCAATGTCAAGGGCATATCAAAGATCTTTCTCCCTATGTTTTTCTCTAAGAGTTGAAAACTTTCAGTTCTTATGTTCAAGGTTTTAAACCATTGCAAGATAATTTTTGTGACTTGTGTGTGACAGGGTTCCACTTTTATTCTTTCGCATGTAGATATCCACTTTCCCCAGAATCATTTAGTGAAGAGATGATCCCTTACCTATTGTGTGTTCTTGGTGCCCTCATGAAGGTTAGTTGATCATATATACATGGGTTTACTTCTCTGTTCTTGGTTAAATTCCCTTGGTCTATGTTTCTGTTTGTATTCCAGTACTATACTGTTTTAATTACTATACCTTTTTACTATAGTTTGCAATCATAAAGTGGAATATCTCCAGCATTATTCCTTTCTCAGAACTGTTTTGCCTACTTATAGTCATTTGTGTTTCCACATGAATTTTAGGATTGTTCTCTTTCTGTGGAAAAATTCTCTTGGAATTTTGACCAGGATTGCACTTAATCTTTATATGGATTTGGTATTATTGGCATCTTAACAATATTATTCTACTGATCCATGAACTTGGGATACCTCTCCATTTATTTGTGTCTTCATTTCCTTTCCTCAATATCTGAAAATTTTCAGTATAAAAATATTTAAATTCCTTGGCTAAAGATATTTGTAATCATTTTATTTTTAAAACTATTACAAATTAGATGGTTTACTTTTCCTTTTCTTTTTATTAAGTTTTTATTTAAGTTTCTGTTATTTAGCATACAGTGTAATATTAGTTTCAGATAAAAAATGTGCCGATTCAACACTTACATACAACACCTGATGCTCATCACAAAAAGTGCCCTCCTTAATCCCTATCACCAATTTAACCCATCCTCTTCCCCACCTCTGCTCTGGTAACCATCAGCTTGTCTGTAATTAAGACTATGTTTCAGGGCACCTGGGTGGCTCAGTTGAGTAAGCTTCCAGCTTTAGCACAGGTCATGATCTTGCAGCTTGTGAGTTCGAGCCCCATGTCAGCCTCTGTTCTGATAGCATAGAGCCTGGAGTCTACTTCAGATTCTGTGTCTCCTTCTCTCTCTGCCATTCCCTGGCTCATGCTCTGTCTTTCTTTCAAAAATAAAAGTGAAACATTAAAAAAAGAATGTGTTTCTTGGTTTGATTCTATTTTCCTTTGCTCATTTGTTTTATTTCTTCAATTCCAAATATCAGTGAAAACATACAATATTTCTCTTTTTCTTATTTATTTTTATTAGCATAATACTGGCTAACTCCACCCACATCATTGCAGTGGCAAGACATCATTCTTTTTTATGACTGAATAAGATTCTATTGTGTGTGTGTGTGTGTGTGTGTGTGCAAGTTTTCTACTTCTTACTGTTTCAATTTTGTTAGCTTATATGTTTCTTGGAATTTATCAACTTCTTTCAGGTTGTCTAATTTGTTGACATATAGTTTTTCATTATATTCTCTTACAATTGTTTTATTTCTGTAGTGTTGTCATTTTTCCTCCCTCCTTTGTGATTTTATTTATTTCAGTATTTCTTTTTTTAATGTTTATTTATTTTGAGAGACAGAGAGAGAGAGAGAGAGAGAGAGAGAGAGAGAGAGTATGAGCAGAGGAGGGGCAAAGAGAAGGGGAGACACAGAATCTGAAACAGGCTCCAGGCTCAGATGTCACAACAGAGCCAGACACAGGGCTTGAGCTCACAAGCCGTGAGAACATGACCTTAGCCAAAGTGGGATGCTCAAACACCTGAACCACCCAGGTGCCAAAATCTCTCTTTTTTAAGTCTGGCTAGAGGTATAACAATTTTATTAATTTTTTCAAAGAACCAGTTTCTTGTTTCATTGGTATTTTCTATTGTTGTTGCTATTGTTGTTATTTTTGTTGTTGTTGTTTTAATTTCTATATAATTTATTTCTCCTCTAATCTTTATTATTTCCTTGATTCTGTTGGCATTAGGCTTTGTTTGTTTTGCTTTTATAACACCTTTAGGTTTAAGGTTAGGTTGTCTATTTGATCAATTTATTGCTTCTTGTGGTAGGTTGGTATTACTATATTTCCCTCTTAGGACCACTTTTGCTGCATCCCTAAAGTTTTGGACTATCATGTTCTCATTTTCATTTGTTTCCACGTATTTTTTTTTAAATCTTTTCTTTGATTTCCTGGTTGACCCATTCCTTATTTAGTAGCATGTTGTTTAACCTCTATATATTTGTGGCTGGTTTAGTGATCACAAATTCCTTTAGTACTTTTTTGTCTGGGAAATTCTTTATCTCTCTTTCTATTCTTAATGATAGCCTTGCTGTATGAATATTCTTGGCTTTAGATTTTTCCCATTTAGCTTTCGATTTTTTTTAATGTTTATTCATTTTTGGGAGAGAGAGAGAGAGAGAGAGAGAGAGAGAGAGAGAGAGAGAAAGCATGAGCAGGGGATGGGCAGAGAGCGAGGTAGACACAGAATCTGAAGAAGGCTCCAGACAATGAGCTGTCAGCACAGAGCCTGATGCGGGGCTTGTATCCACAGAACACAAGATCATGACCTGAGCTGAAGTCGGACGCTCAATTGACTGAGCCACTGAGGCACTGCTCCCATTTAGTATTTTAAATATAACATGCCATTCCCTTCTGACTTGCCATGTCTCTGTTGAGAAATCTCCAGCTAGATTAATGGGTATTACCTTGTATGATAAGGACTTTTTTTATCTTGATGTTTTATAATTTTTACCACTATCTTTTGCAAATTTAATTTCAATATGTCTTGGTGTTGGACTCCTTTTGTTGATTTTAATGGAGTTTTCTGTGCCTCCTGGATCTAGATGACTGTTTCCTTATCAAGATTAGGGACATTTTCAACTATGATTTCTTCAAATAAATTTTCTGCCCTCTTTTCTCTCTGTGCTTCTTCTGGAACTCCCATAATACAAATGTTATTACACTTGATTGAGTTCCCTAAGTCTATTCTTGTGTTGCATAGTTGTTCTTTGTTTACTTTTTTCAGCTTCCATATTTTCCATTATTTTGCCTTCTAGGTCACTAATTCATTCCTCTGCTTCTTCCATTCTGGTATTCATTGCATCAAGCCTGTTTCTGATCTCATTTATTTCATTCTTCATCTATGATTGATTCTTTTTTAACTCTTTTATATCTGTGGTAAAAAGTTTCCCTGATGTACTTTATTCTTTTCTAAAGTGCAGTATCTCTATGATTGTTGTTTTTGGTTCTCCTTCAGACATGTTACTTATATCTGTTTCACTTAGATCTCTAGGTTATAGTGTTATGGTGTTCCTTCATTTGGGATAAATTCCTCTGTCTTTGAATTTTATCTGTCACTTCCTTTTTCCTGTGTTATAAAATCCAGTTATGTTTCCTGCTTCTGAAATAATGGCTTTATGATGAAGAGGTCATATAGTGTCCAGGGCTTGGTGCTTCAAGTAGTGTCTCTGGTGAGTGTTGTGTGTGCTCTTGCTACTGTATTTTGTCTGCTCTCTACTTCAGGCCAGGTTTCTGCAGAAGATTTACTTGCCTGCTGTGGGCAGTGTTTGGTCCTTGGACTAAATGTGGTAAGTTTTAACAATACCAGTGTTCTGGTCTGCTTGTGAAATGAGACCTGATACTACTTTCACCAGAATTGAAGCCCTGAAGAACTCTGGTTGGGAGACATGGTATGTGTGGGGTTTTGTCCTAATCTTCGGGGGGAGGGGTCCATTGCACTGTAACTGAGGCTAGCTTAACTGAGATGGGCATTTCCAACAGAGTACAGGGGGTGGGCTGGTGTAAGCAAGTATCTAGCAGGTGTTGGTGCTGAGCCTTTTCCCATAGGTAGCTCTGTGCTCATGCTGAGGGGCAGGGGAGGGAAAGGCACCAGCTAGCTCCTTTATTCCTGGGGAGGCTTCCCCTGAATGTTGCCTATCACAGAAGGGCTCTGAGAAGAATGAATAATGGCCCTCCTGTGTGTGCCATGTGTCTTTCAAATCCTTGTTTCCATGTTGTCTGCCTCCAGGCTTTTTGCCTGCCTTCTCTCCAGGAACACCACAGTGCTCTCCATGCTCGATCCCAGCAGAGATTGCTGAATTTTCAAACTCCTAAGTTTAGAGACATGTTGTGAGCAGTGGCTTGTGCTACTAATCTTACTTTAATATGATATTTATTTATTTTTCTTCTCTTTTCTTTTTTTTAATTTTCTTTTTTTAAAAATTTACATCCAAATTAGCATATAGTGCAACAATGATTTCGGGAGTAGATTCCTTAATACCCCTTACCCATTTAGCCCATCCCTCCTCCCGAAACCCCTCCCGTAATGCTCAGTTTGTTCTCCATATTTATGACTCTTTTCTGTTTTGTCCCCCTCCCTCTTTTTATATGATTTTTGTTTCCCTGCCCTTATGTTCATCTGCTTTGTCTCTTAAAGTCCTCATATGAGTGAAGACATATGATTTCTGTCTTTCTCTGACTAATTTCACTTAGCTTAATACCTCCAGCTCCATCCACATAGTTGCAAATGGCAAGACTTCATTCTTTTTAATTGCTGAGTAATACTTCATGTCTATATATACCACACCTTTTTGATCCATTCATCCATCGATGGACATTTGCGCTCTTTCCATACTTTGGCTATTGTTGATAGTGCGGCTATAAACATGGAGGTGCATGTGCCCCTTAAAAACAGCACAACTGTAACCACTGGATAAATGCCTATTAGTGCAATTGCTGGGTAATAGGATAGTTCTATTTTTAGTTTTTTGAGGAACCTCCATACTGTTTCCCAGAGTGGCTGCACCAGCTTGCATTCCCACCAACAATGCAAAAGAGATTCTCTTTCTCCACATCCTTGCCAACATCTGTTGTTGCTTGAGTTGTTCATGTTAGCCATTCTGACAGGTGTAAGGTGGTCTCTCACTGTGGTTTTGGTTTGTATTTCCCTGATGATGAGTGATGTTGAGCATTTTTTCATGCGTCGGTTGGACATCTGGGTGTCTTCTTTGGAGAAGTGTCTATTCATGTCTTTTGCCCATTTCTTCACTGGATTATTTGGTTTTTGGGGGTTGAGTTTGATAAGCACTTTATAGATTTTGGATACTAACCATTTATCTGATATGCCATGTGCAAATATCTTCTCCCATTCTGTCTGTTGCCTTTTAGTTTTGATGATTGTTTCCTTTGTTGTGCAGAAGCTTTTATTTTGATGAGGTCCCAGTAGTTCATTTTTTATTTTGTTTCCCTTGCATCCAGAGACATGTTGAATAAGAATTTGCTGTAGGCAAGATCAAAGAGGTTTTTGCCTGCTTTCTCCTAGAGGATTTTTATGGCTTCCTGTCTTACATTGAGGTCTTTCATCCATTTTGAGTTTATTTTTGTGTATGGTATAAGAAAGTGGTCCAGGTTCATTCTTCTGCATGTCGCTGTCCAGTTTTCCCAGCACCACTTGCTGAAAAGCCTGCCTTTATTCCATTGGATATTCTTTCCTGCTTTGTCAAAGAATAGTTGGCCATATGTTTGTGGGCCCATTTCTGGGTTCTCTATTCCATTCCATTGATCTGAGTGTCTGTTTTTGCACCAGTACCATATTGTCTTGAAGATTACAGCATTGTGGTATAGCTTGAAGTCTGGGATTGTGATGCCTCCTGTTTTGGTTTTCTTTTTAAAGATTGCTTTGGTTATTTGGGGTCTTTTCTGGTCCCATACAAATTTTAGGATTATTTGTTCTAGCTCTGTGAAGAATTCTTGTTTTATTTAGATAGGGATTGCATTAAATATGTAGATTGCTTTGGGTAGTGTTGACATTTTAACAATATTTGTTCTTCCTATTATGGAGCATGGAATTTTTTCCTTTTTTTGTGTCTTCTTCAATTTGTTTCATTGTCTTTCTATAGTTTTCTCTGTATAGACTTTTCCCCTCTTTGGTTAGATTTATTCCTAGGTATTTTATGTTTTTTTAATGCAACTGTAAATGGGATCAATTGCTTGATTTCACTTTCTGTCGCTTCAGTGTTGGTGTATAGGAATGGAACCGATTTTTGTGTGTTAATTTAATATCCTGCAACTTGCTGAATTTATGAATCAATTCTAGCAGTTTTTTGTGGAATCTTTTGGGTTTTTCACATAGAGTATCATGTCATCTGCGAAGAGTGAGAGTTTGACCTCCTCCTTGCTGATTTGGATGCATTTTGTTTCCTTGTATCCTCTGACTGCAGAGGCTAAGGCTTCCAATACTTTGTTGAATAACAGTGGCGAGAGTGGACATCCCTGTCTTGTTACTGATATTAGGGGCAAAGCTCTCAGTTTTTCCCCATGGAGGATGATATTAGTGTTGAGACTTTCATGTATGGCTTTTGTCATCTCGAGGTATGCTCCTTCTATCCCTACTTTGTTGAGGGTTTGTATCAAGAAAGGATGCTGTATTTTGTCAAATGCTTTCTCTGCATGTATTGAGAGGATCATATGGTTCTTGTCCTTTCTTTTATTGATGTGATGAATCATGTTAATTGTTTTGCAGATATGAAACAACCTTGCAACCCAGGTATAAATCCCACTTGGTCGTGGTGAATAATTTGTTTAATATATTGTTGGAGCCAGTTGGCTAATATCTTGTTGAGGATTTCTGCATCCGTGTTCATCAGGGAAATCAGTCTATGGTTCTCCTTTTTATTAGGGAATCTGTCTGGATTTCGAACCAAGGTAATGCTGACTTCATAGAAAGAGTATGGAAGTTTTCCTTCCATTTCTATTTTTTGGAAAACCTTTAAGAGAAAAGTGTTAATCCTTCCTTCAATGTTTGGTAGAATTCCCCTGGAAAGCAACCTGGCCCTGGACTCTTGTATTTTGGAAGATTTTTGATTACTAATTCAATTTCATTACTGGTTATGCATCTGTTAAGATTTTCTATTTCTTCCTGTTTCAGTTTTGATAGTGTATATGTTTCTAGGAATTTGTCTATTTCTTTAAGATTGACCATTTCATTGTCATATAACTGCTCATAATATTCTCTTATTGTTGTTTGTATCTCTGCTGTGTTGGTTGTGATCTCTCCTCTTTCATTCTTGATTTTGTTTATTTGGGTCCTTTCCTTTTTCTTTTTGATCAAAATGGTGAGTGGTTTATCAATTTTGTTAATCCTTTGAAAGAACCAGCTTCTGGTTTCATTAATCTGTTCTACTGTTTTTTAGTTTCAATAGCATTAATTTCTGCTCTAACCTTTATTATTTCCTGTCTTCTTCTGGTTTTTGGTTTTATTTGCTGTTCTTTTTCTAGCTCTTTAAGGCATAAGGTTAGGTTGTATATCTGAGATCTTTCTTCCTTATTTAGGAAGGCCTGGATTGCTATATTCATTCCTCTTATGATGGCCTTTGCTGCATCCCAGAGGTTTTGGGTTGTGGTGTTCATTTTCATTGACTTCCATATACTCTTTAATTTCCTCTTTAACTGCTTGGTTAGCCCATTCATTCTTTAGTAGGATGTTCTTCAGTCTCCAAGTATTTGTTACCTTTCCAAATTTTGTCTTGTGGTTGATTTCGAGTTTCATAGCGTTGTGGTTTGAAAATATGCACAGTATGATCTTGACCTTTTTGTACTTACTTAGGGTTGATATGTGCCCCAGTATATGGTCTATTCTGGAGAGCATTCCATGTGCACTGGAGAAGAAACTATATTCTGCTGCTTTAGAAAGAAATTTTCTGAATATATCTGTCAAATCCATCTGGTCCAGTGTGTCATTCAAAGCCATTGTTTCCTTGTTGATTTTTTGATTAGATGATCTGTCCATTGTAGTGAGTGGGGTGTTGAAGTCTCCTACTATTATGGTATTAGTATTGATGAGGTTCTTTATGTTTGAGATTAATTGATTTATATATTTGGGTGATGCCATATTTTTCGCATAAATGTTTACAATTGTTTGGTCTTCTTGGTCAATAAACCCCTTAATGATGATATAATGCACTTCTGCATCTCTTGATATAGTCTTTATTTTAAATTCTAGATTGTCTGGTATAAGTATGGCTACTCTGGCTTTCTTTTGTTGACCATTACATCATAGATGGTTCTCCATCCGCTTACTATCAATCTGAAGGTGTCTTTAAGTCCAAAGTGGGTCTCATGTAAATAGCATATAGATGGATCTTGTTTTCCTATCCATTCTGTTACCCTATGTCTTTTGATTGGAGCACTGAGTCCATTGATGTTTAGAATGAGTACTGAAATATATGAATTTATTGCCATTATGATGCCTGTAGAGTTGGAGTTTCTGGTGGTGTTCTCTGGTCCTTTCTAATTTTTGTTATAGATTAGAAAGGACCAGAGAATATATATATATATTTCATCTTCTTGCCCCTAAGAAAGTCCCCCTTAAAATTTATCACAGGGCTGTTTTAGTGGTCATTAATTCCTTTAATTTTTGTTTCTCTGGGAAACTTTTTATCTCTCCTTCTATTTTGAATGACAGCCTTAGTGGATAAAGAATTCTTGGCTGCATATTTTTCCTTATTCAGCACATTGAATATATCCTGCCATTCCTTTCTGGCCTGCCAAGTTTCTGTGGATAGGTCTGCTGCAAACCTGATCTGTCTTCCCTTGTATGTTTGGGACTTTTTTCTCTTGATGCTTTCCTGATTCTCTCCTTGCCTATTTTGTGAATTTGACTATCATATGCCTTGTTGATGGTCAGTTTTTGTGAAATCTAATGTGGATTCTCTGTGCTTCCTGTATTTTGATGTCTGTGTCTTTCCCCAGGTTAGGAAAGTTTTCTGTTATGATTTGTTCACATAACCCTTATACACCTATTTCTCTCTCTTCCTCTTCTGGGACCCCTATGATGCTGATGTTGTTCCTTTTTAATGAGTCACTTATTTCTCTTATTCTTAAATCGTGCTCTTTTGCCTTAATCTCCCTTTTTTTTCTGCTTCATTATTCTCTATAATTTTGTCCTCTATATCGCCGATGCTCTGTTCTGCCTCATCCTACCATGCTGCCACGGCATCCATCCATGATTGCAGCTCAGTTATAGCATTTTGTATTTCATCCTGACTGGCTTCTACTACTTTTATCTCCACAGAAAGGGATTCTAATCTATTTTTGACTCCAGCTAGTATTCTTATTATCGTGATTCTTAATTCTGTTTCAGGCATCTTGCTTGTATCTTTGTTGGTTAAATCCCTGGATGCCGTTTTTTGTGCTTTTTCTTTGGGATGAATTACTTCTTTTTGTCAGTTTGAAGGGATTAAAGGAATTAATGAGGTAAAAAATTAAAAAAAATTAAAATGAATAAAATATTAAAATTAAAAAGTTAAAACACACCCACACAAAAATCAAATAAATGATGCTAGATCCTAGGTGTGTTTTGGTCTGGATGTTGAAAGTGGTTTTATAGAGTAGAGCAAAAAAGGGGGAAAAAAGGAAATCATTTGAGAATTTGAAAAAACATTACTACACAGAAATAGACTAAAATAAAATGATGGAGTTAAAATAGAATTTGAAAAAAATTACATAAAAGTAAAAAAATATAGTAAATTAAAAAAATATTTTAACAGAAATTGTAAGTAAAAATGAAAGTTTTCTCTTTCTGTATTCAAGAAAAGAAAAAAAATGAAAAAGAGAAAAAAGAAAAAGAAAAGGAAATCGTTTGAAAATTTGAAAAAATGAATACTCCAAAATAGACTAAAATAAAATGATGGAAGTAAAATAGAATTTAAAAAAAAATTTAAACAAAAGTAAAAAAATATATAGTACAAAATTAAAGAAAAAATATTTTTAAAAAAATTGAAAATAAAAATGATTTTTTTTCTTTCTGTATTCAAGAAAAAGAGAAAAAAAAGAAAGAAAGGAAATTGAGTAGATGGACCTGCTAACAGATTCAAATAGGACTTAAATTACTTCCTTTTCCCCTAGAAGTCAGACTATGAAGTGTTTTATAGTCCATAAACTAAGCATGTGGTGAGACTTCTGTTCTTGAAGAGAGAGGTTGGCCCAATTCGGCAGGGCTTAGTGCAATGGCTCCGTTCTCCACCAGATGGTGCTGCTAGACTACGGGGGTGGAGTGTTGTGGTGCTTGTTAGTGCCTATGCCCAAGCACAGGAGCAGTGAAAATGGTGTCACCCAGCTACCTAGTGTCTAGTATTGGAACTGTGTTCTCCCCAATCAGCAATCATGCACCCATCCTCTGTCTTCAGCTTTCTCCCACTCCCCAGTTTTTCACTGTCCGTGACCAAGCCCCAGGCAGTACCTCTCTCTGGAGTTTTGTCTGAGATGCGGCTGTTTTCCCGTACCCTTACTTCTGACAGGCTGTGGCTTTGACCCATTCTGCCCCTTTACGGGAGTGTCTCACTGAGCAATGGCCAAATATTGGCTGCACCCAGGATAGCTTGCTGGACCCTGCTGCTGGCCAGGTTCCAGCCTGCCCCAGAGAAAGTTCTCAACATAGTGTATCAGCAGCTTTTCAGGGATTATGGAAAATCACAACACACATCTGGCACCAGGCTTCACTCTTGACCTTGTTCCAGCACCAGCGAATGTGGCTGTTCCCTGGGGTCTGCTGGGACCAAGTGGTTTCAACAGTCTCTACCAAATGTCCTTCCAGCAGTGGAACCGCTTTTCCCCATGTGGCCCAAGAATCTCCTGGACCCCACTCTGCTCCTGGGGATTCAGCCTTCCCAACAGAGCACTGCCAGTTATCGAGCTGTGGAGTTACAGACTCTGTGCTCCCTTTGTTTACAGTCTTAATACAGTCTTAAACCCTCTCCTTTCTCCTTTCTCCCTTTTTGGTTTAGTCCCTGTGACTATTTCCAATTTTCCACTTTCTCTCCAGCTGCTTTTGGGGAGGGGTGCTTTTCCTGCATTCCCCATCTCCCGTCTCCATCCTCTCTCTGCCCGCCATGGCTTCTCGCTCCCCAAGTTCACCTCTCTGTATTGTGTACCTGCTGAATTTTGTGTTCAGGTTGTGCAGACTGTTGTGTTAATCCTCCAATCAGTTTTCTAGATGTGCAGGATTGTTTAGTGTTGGCCTGGCTGTATTTAATGGACATGAGACACAAAAAACTTCCATGATGTTTCGCCATCTTGGCTCCTCTCCTCTCTACACTTGTGCCAGTATTCTGTGGTAGGTGCCTGTTGCACTGGGACTGAGGCAAACTTGACTGAAAGGGACAGTCTCCTCAGAGCTCATGGTAGTGGGGCTTAGTATAAGCTGATTAAGTAGCCAGTGTCCCTTCTGTGTTGTTTCCCTCAGGTGTCTCTGTGTTTATGCTGGGGAGTTGGGGAGGGAAATGGCACCAGGCAGCTTCTTTGTTCCAGGAGAGGTGTCTCTGTGAAAGTTACCTCTCAAGGGTGTGCTCTAAAAAGAGTGAATAATCTCTCCCCTGTGTACCCCAGGCTTCAGATCACTGTTTTCCCACCTTTTGCCCCTGAGTTGTTTGCCTGCTTCTCTCAAGAAGCAGGGCAGCACTCTCAGGACTCTATCCCAGCCAAGCTTGCTGATCTTTATAACTCCAGGATTTTAGCCCCATTGTTTGCAAGGACTCACAAAATTGAACCACTCTCATTTTTCAAGCCAAAGTCTTTGTGGAACTGTTCTCCTTGTGCACTGTCCTGTGTGTTCTACTCTCTCTCTCTCTCTCTGTCTCTCTCATCCTCTGTTACCACAGTTCCCTCCCCTCAATGGCACCCATGATCCCTTTCTCCTCTAAGCCAAATACCCAAACTTTCTACTTTCTTAGATGTGGCTTCTTCTCTCCCTTAGTTGTGGAGTTTGTTCTGTCAGACTTCACGTTGATTTCGAGGGTATCTAGCAAGATTTGATAGTTGTCTAATTGTGTTCCTGGGATGAGATGTGCCTTGTGTCCTCCTACTCTAGGGCCATCTTCCCCTCCTTCTCCTAGATTGTTTTCATTATTTTTCAGATATTTTGTTTTTATTTTTTTTTAAATTTTTTTTTCAATGTTTTTTATTTATTTTTTTGGGACAGAGAGAGACAGAGCATGAACGGGGGGAGGGGCAGAGAGAGAGGGAGACACAGAATTGGAAACAGGCTCCAGGCTCCGAGCCATCAGCCCAGAGCCTGACGCGGGGCTCGAACTCCCGGACCGCGAGATCGTGACCTGGCTGAAGTCGGACGCTTAACCGACTGCGCCACCCAGGCGCCCCTCAGATATTTTGTTTTTAGTGTATAGAAATGCAACCCACTTCTGTATCTTGATTTTGTATCCTGCAACTTTACTGAATATAGTGATTAGCCTCAACAGTATTTTTGTGGGATCTCTAGGATTTTTCTCTAAATAAGATCATATATATGCAAACAAATAATTTTACTTCTGGATTTGGATGTCATTTATTTGTTTGTTTGTTTGTTTGCCTAATTGTTCTCACTAGGACTGCCAGTACTATGTTGGATAGGAGTGGCCAGAGTGGGCACACTTATTTTGTTCCTAATCGTAGAGGAAGACCTTTCAACATTTCGTCCAGTAGAACTTAAGATGTGGGTTTGTCATATATGGTTTTTATTACATTGAGCTACATTTCCTTAATAGTCAATGTGTTGAGAGTTTTTACATGAAAGGATTTTGTATTTTGTCAAATGCTTATTTCTGCATCTATTGATATGATTATATGATTTTTCTTTTATTCTATTTATTTGTTATATTATATTTACCAATTTGATTTTATTTAACTATCCTTCTATATATCATTTGTGTATGTACTGTCTGATTTTGCTTTGTGTTACTATTGGTCTTAAAGAAAACATCTTAATAAATATAATAGTTCATTGTAAGCTGATAAGTACTTAACTTCAATTAAGTAGTGGTCAATTTACTACTGTATCATAGTATTAAAATATTCTGAATTTGACTATATATGACTTTTACTAATGTGTTAAATATATTAGTATATTTTGTATTAATTAATGTCCTTTAATTTCAGCTTGAATAACCTTTTTCAGCATTTCTTTAAAAAAATAGTGATTATTTATTTACTCCCTCAGTTTTTATCTGGAAAACTGTTTTTCTCCCTTATTTCTGAAGGATAACTTTCCAGATAGAGTGTTTTTTGTTGGCAAGGCTTTGTTTGTTGTTTTTTGTTTTTTTTCTCTTTCAGATTTTTGAATTTATCGTCATACTCTCTCCTTGTTTGCAAGATTTCTGAACTTTGATAACTCTTAGATTCTTTCTTTTTGTTGTATTCCATAAATTGTTTCAGCCTTCTTCACTTTTTTCATTATTTTTTTTGTTTTTTTTCTGACTCAATAATTTAAAAGGTCTGTATTCTAATGCATATATTCTTTTCTCCTATTTGATCCATTCTATTTGATGTTTCTCTATTGCATTTTGCATTTCATTCGCTGTGTTTTTCAGATTGAGAATTTGTTTTTCCTTTTTTATGTTTTCTATCCTCTTTGTTAAACTATTCAATTTGCTTTTGTATTGTTTTTTTGTTGTTGTTGAATATTCTTTTTGTGTTTTTGTAGTTCATTAAGCTTCCTTAAAATAGCTATTTTGAATTATTTATTGGGTAAATCACAAATCTCCATTGGGTTGTGTTTTGTTACTGAAAAATTACTGTAATCCTTTTTTGGTGTCATGTTTCCTTGATGCTTTATGTTCCTTGAAATCTTGCATTTTTGTTTTCATATTTGAAGTAGGAGTCACCTTGTCCATTCCTTACTGACTGACTTCAAAAGAGAACCACCTTCCATCTTCTCTGCTGGGGATCCTGAGGTTCTCTCAGACATTCTATGGATATACATGCTCCATGCTTCTTAGGCCTTTTTGTGGTAGAATTCTTAAGTTTGAATTCTTCTCTGGATTTTGCCAAGCAATAGGCCAACTGCTGACAGCTTCCAATTTACTTTCCTAGAGGCAACAATAAAGCTCAACATTGTATTTCCTGGCCCACAGATTCATGCTAGGTTTATGTACATTCTCACTAGCCATTTGCCAAAACTCACACTCTTCACCATCAGGAGTATTCACAGGCAGCCAAACACAATGTGTGAGTCTGTGTGGGTGAGGCAGTGTCATGGGTGCCCATGAGTCAATTTAGGGATCCATGTGCAAAGCATTCCCAGAAGCTCATGGGTAGGCTTCTTGATGGAGTCATTAACACAGTAGGATCCATATCCATTTAATGTCCTCTGAGAATTATATCTACTGCTCTCCCTGCCTCTTCATGCCCCTAGTCATGCTGCTCATGACTCAATACTCTGGATGTGATGAGATAGAAATTGACTTTTTTTTGTCATTTTCCCACACAGCTAAGGAAACTGGACATTCACACTTTCATTCTCCTCCATGGGAGAAATCAGAAGCTACACTTTTACTCACTTTTGGCAATGAGCTGTGCTGCTTTTGGGGATGGGTGATGCTTATAAAGTCAACTCCTCCAATTGTCTCTCTTACTCTAAGCAGCCTTCTTTCTTTCTTTCTTTCTTTCTTTCTTTCTTTCTTTCTTTCTTTCATTTATTTATTTTAATGGTGTGCTATAACTTCACTTGAAACCAGGGCTTCTGCAAAGGCTTATATGTGAGTGACTGTTTAAGACAGTGTTGTCCAGGATATTTTGGACCACGGTTGAGAGGGGCTAATGGTGGCTCATGGGCTACTGCAGTGTTCACAGGTGGTACCAAGGGCTATCGCCACATACAAAGGTGGGTAAGACTCTTCCTGGATCCCTTAGTATATGGTACCAAATAAAAATTGGTGCGGCCATGGTGGAAAACATTATCGAGGTTCATCAAAAAATTAAAAATTGAATTACCATATGATTCAGTAATTCCATTCCTGGATATTTTCCCAAAGAATATGAAAAGACTAGTTTGAAAAAGCATATGCAACCCTATGTTTACTTCAGCACTATTTATAATTGTCCTAAGGACCTTAAGGACATTTGGGTTGTTTCCATATCTTGATGAAATACAAAAATAAATAAATAAATAACAAGTGTTGGGGAAGATGTGGAGAGAAAAGAATCCTCATTCACTGTTTTATTTCTTGTATTTTTGATTTTACCTATCCTGACAGGTGTGAAGTAAAATCTCATTGTGGTTTTAATTTTCATATCCCTCATGATTAATGATGTTGAGCTACTTTTCATACTGCTGTTGGTCATCTATATGTCTTTTTCTGAAAAAAAAAATGTCTATTCATGCCCTCTGCCCATTTTTAATTGTACTATTTTTTGGTATTGAGTTGTATAAGTTCTTTATATGTTTTGGATACTAACCCTTTATCAGATATATTATCTGCAAATATTTTCTCCCATTTAGTAGATTATCTTTTAGTATTATTAATTTCTTCCTTTGCTGTGCAAAAGCATTTATTTTGGTATAGTCCCAATAGATTAATTTTGGTTTTCTTTCCTTTGCTAGAAGAGACATATCTAAAAAAATTTCTTTACAACTGATGTCAGAGAAATTCTGTTTTCTTCTAAGTGTTTTATTGTTTCGGGTCTCGCATTTTGCTCCTTAATTCACTTTTTTATTTGTGTGTGTGGAGTAAAAAAGTAGCCCTGTTTCAGTCTTTTGCATGTAGCTGTCCAGTTTTTCCAACACCACTTATTAAAAAGATCTATGTTTCTATATTTGTGCCAGGACCTTACTGTTTTGATAACTGTACCTTTGTAGTATACCTTGAAATCTGGAATCACAATACCTGCAGCTTTGTTTGTTTGTTTTGTTTTTTTCCTCAAGGTTACTTTGGCTATTTGGGGTGTTTTGTAGTTCCACACAAATTTTAGTATTATCTGTTCTAGTGCTGTGAAAAATGTTGTTGATATTTTGATAGGGATTTCATTAAATCTATAGATTTCTTTGGTTATTATGGGCATTTTAACAATATTGGTTCTTCTAATCCATGAGAGTAAAATATCTTTCCATTTGTTTGTGTCATCTTCAGTATCATTCACCGATATTTTGTAGTTTACAGAGTAGTTTTTCACCACATTAGTTACATTTATTATTTTATCATTTTTGTGCAATTGTAAATGGGATTGCTTTCTTAATTTTCCTTGTTGTTACTTCATTATTAGTGTACATAAAGGCAACAGGTTTCTGCATATTATGTATCCCATGACTTTACAAAATTTATTTATCAGTTCTGGTAGTTTTTGGTGGAGCCTTTAAGGTTTTCTGTATATAATATCATCTTCAAATAGGGAAAGTTTTACTTCTTCCTTACCAATTTGGATGTCTTTATTTGTTTTTCTTTTCTGTTTGCTTTGTCTAGGACTTCTAGTACTGTATTCAATAAATGTAGTGTAAGTAGACATCCATGTTTTGTTCCTGACCTTAGAGGAAAAACACTCTAGTTTTTCACCACTGAGTATGATGTTAGCTGTGGGATTTTTATATATGGTCTTTCTTATGTTGAGGCATATTCCTCCTAAAACAGATTTTTTGAGACTTATTATGAATAAATATTGCACTTTGTCAATTTTTTTCTGAATCTACTGAAGTGATCATATGGTTTTTACTCTTTTGTTAAGGTGACACATCACTTTGATTGAGTTATGAATATTAAAATACCCTTGAAACCCGGGAATAAATCACACTTGATACTGTATTGTTGGATTTAGTTTGCTAATATTTCATTGAAGGTTTTTGCATCTATGGTCATCAGAGATATTGGCCTGTAGTTTTCTTTTTTTGTGGTGTCTTTATCTGCTTTGTTTGTTTTTTTGTATCAGGGTAATGCTGGCCTTATAGAATATTTTTTTTTCTTTCCCCTTCTATTTTTTCAAATAGTTTGAGGAGTATTGGTATTAATTCTTTTTTGAGTGTTTGGTAGAATTTACTGTGAATACATCAGTTCTGCACTTGTTTTACAGGAGTTTTCTTTTTTTTAATGATTCAATTTAATTGCTAGTAATCAGTCTATTTAAATTTTCTATTTCTTCCTGATTCACTTTTGGAAAGTTTTATGTTTCTAGGAATTTATCCATTTCCTTTAGGTTGTCCAATTTGATACCATATAATGTTCCATATTTTTCTTTTATAATCCTTCATATTTTTCTGGTGTTAGTTCTTATTTCTCCTACTTCATTTCTTATTATATTCATTGAGTCCTCCCTCATTTTTTCTTGTTGAGTCTAGCTAAAGGTTTGTCAATTTTGTTGATACACTTTGTTTCAAAGAAATAGTTCTTGTTTAATTTATCTGTTCCATTTTTTTAGTCTCTATTGCATTTATTTCTGCTCTAATTATTATTTTTTCCTTTATTCTAATGGTTTTGGACTTTGCTCTTCTAGTTCTTCTAGGTTTAAGGTTAGGTTGTTTATTTTAGACTTTTCTTGCTACTTGAGGTAAACCTGTATTGCCATAACCTCCCTCTTAGAACGGCTGTTGCTTCATCCCTCAATTTTTGTTTTTACTATTTTGTTTTCATCTTCATTTGTCTCCATGTATTTTTTTATTTCCTCTTTGATCTCTTGGTTGACCCATTCATTGTTTAGTACCATGTTATTTAGCCTTCATGTATTTGTGTTCTTTCCAAATTTTTTCTTTGTGATTGATTTCTAGTTTCATAACAATGTGGTCAGAAAAGATGCATATGATTTCAGTCTTTTTTAACTTACTGAGAGTTGTTTTGTGGTATAACATCTGATTTATTTGGAAGAATGTTTCATGTGCCCTTGAAAAGAATGTGCATTCCACACGTTGGATAGCATGTTCTGAATCTGTTAGGTCTATCTAGTCCAATGTGCAATTCAAAGCTCCTGTTTCCTTGTTGATTTTCTGCCTGGATGATATATTTACTCCTGTAAAGGTGTGTTAGAGTCCCATACTATTATCGTATTATTGTCAACTTCTTCCTTTATGTCTGCTAATAATTGCTTTATGTATATAGGTGCACCTATTTTTGCTGCATAAATATTTCAAATTGTTATATCTGTTTGTTGGATTTTTGGCTGTAACACTATGTTGTGTCCTTCTTTGTGTCTTGTTACAGTGTTTGTTTTAAAGTCTATTTTTTTCTATACAAGTATTGCTACCCAGTTTTCTTTTTATTTCCATTTGCATAGTAAGGGTTTTTCCATTCTTTCACTTTCAATATGTATGTGTCTTTAAGTCTGAAGTAGGTCTCTTCTGGGTACCATATAGAGAACCAAAAGTGGTTCTTTCATTTTTATCCTTTCATTCAGCATGTGTCTCTTGTTTGGAGCATTTAGGCCATTTAGAATCAAAGGGATTACCAATAAATGTATAATTATTTCAATTTTGTTGTTTCGTTTTTTTTTTTTTTGTATTTTTTCTCTGTTCCTTTCTTCTCTTTTATTTCCTCTTGTTTGGTGGCTTTCTTTAATAATATGTTTGGATTAATTTTTTTTTCTTTGTTTTCATCTCTATACAGATTTTTCATTTGTGGTTACAATTAGCTCATATATAACTTCTCATGCATATAACTGTCTATATTAAATTGATGGTTACCTAAACGGAACCCATTCTGAAAGCACTAAATTTTTATTTCCCCCATGCACACATATGATATCATACTTTGAATCCTTCTATTTTGTGAATTTTGTGACTGGGTTGTATATATATATAACCGTTTTACTGCTTTGGAGCTTTAACTTCCTTCCTGTTTTTTTTTTTTAAGTTTGTTTCTTTTGAGAAAGCATGAGCAGGAGATAGAAAAAGAGGCAGAGAAAGAATACCAAGCAGGGTCTGTGCTGTCAGCTCAGATAAGGCTCCATCTCATGAACCATGAGATAATGACCTGAGCTGAGATCAAGAGTCAGATACTAAACTGAGTGAGCCATTCAGGCACCCTATGTTCATAGTTCAACCAAAATTCTATTTGTGACTACATAGGTATTCTCTAAGATGATGTTACATTTTCTCTATTGTGCTCTCCACTTCCTTCTGAACCCTCATCAACACTTTTAATGTCCGTATTTTACCAATAGTTTGTTTATTATGTATTCTTTAAGATGATATAGGCTTTTTCTATCATGCTCCTCACTTCCTCCAGAGTCCATCAGAGGAGTCTTTAACACTCATATGTGTACTAACAGTTTTTCCAAGGCAATATAAATCCCTTTAGCCTTTGCCCATATCCCAAATCTAAATTTACTTCCACATTTTTAGGTATTTGTTACAGCAGCACCCACACCCACTACTGGTACCACGATTTGTATTAATTATTATTGCTGTGAGAAAATGCCACAAATTCAGTGGGATAAATAATACAAACACATTTGATTACATTTCTGGAGGTTATAGGTCTGAAATCAGTTTTACTTAGGCTAAAATCAAGGTGTCAGCAAGGTTGCTTTCTTCTAAAGTCTTTGAAGAGGAAACCAATTTTCTTGCATAGTTTTAGCTTCTAGTGACCACCTGAGTTCTTTGGCTTGTGTCTCCTTTCCCCTTCTTCAAAGGGAATCGTTCCAATCTCTGTTTTCATCATCAGATTGCCTTATCGCCCTCTGGTTTTCTTGTTTTCCTCTTATAAGAACTCTGTTGAATACATTAAGTGTCTTGCTGGATAATACAGAATAATTTCCTGATTTCAAGGTTCTTAACCACATATGTACAATCCCTTTAGTCATATAAGATGACATTCACAGGTTCCAGTGCTTCAGATATGGACATTTTGTGAAGTTATTTACCAGCCTTCCACAGTACTCAATATTTATTAGTTGAATGAATACATGAATGAAAATAACATCATAATTTCTTATTCAAATTTGAAGAATTTACTTATTCAATTATCAAGGAATAGAATTTCAAGAAAAATAATGAATTAAATAAAAGTAGAGAAAAATAGTTAGCAGTTATGTTTATAAAAAGAAGATTTGAAGAAAAGGACATATAAATGGAGAAGGAAAAATAATTTTGAGAGCAGGATTTCATTCCAGAACAAATAAAACAAATTAAAATAGCTTATTATATTAAAAGGTATACTATACTTGAAAGTGCATTTTAAGCACTCTAAAACACTATAAAAGCACAATAAACATACTGTTATTATTGTTATTAATATCGTTATGACTACCATTTCTTTAAAAATATTTTATTATGATGTTCAAAGAAGAAATATGTCTTTTATCTACTTTTTTCTTTACATTTCCTTTTTTTTGGAAAAAGGAAGAGTGGTACAGTTAATACTCATTGGATAACAGAAGGCTTACATGTCATTCTATTCCATTAGGATTATAGATTTTTGTGTCCTGTTTAGGAAACACTCCACTGTTATTAAAATATTCTCCTATGTTACCTCTGAAAACATTTTGTTTTACTTTTCAGCTTTATGTCTATAATACATCTAGTACTAATTTTGGTGTGTAAAGTGAGAGAAGGACCAATAGTCACATCTTGTCCCTTTGAAGATATCAAATTGACTGGTACCATTTGTTGAAAATACTCTTTCCCCAGTGCATAACAATTTTAGTATAATTCATGTGACCATATCTTTATAGACATCTTTTTATATTTCCTATTCTGTTTCAATGGTTATTTGTTTTTGTGCCAATACTACATTGTCTTAACTGTTGCCATTTTATCATAAATTGATATATTGATATTTGGCAATGTATAATTTTCCTTTTTTTTTTCAAATTGTCTTGAATATTCTTGGCTCTTTCATTTCCATGTAAAATTTAGAATCAACTATCAGTTATAAAAAATGTCAAAAAATTTTATTGAGATTATATTCAATCAATATATCAATGTGGGAAGGTGTGTTATACATACAATATGGAATCTTTCAATTCCTGAAGATGGTATATATGTCAATTTATTTATGTTTTATTTAATTTATCTTAATATTGGTTTACACCCTTCATTATAGACATTTGGAAGATATATTTTTAGATTTATTCCTAAGTGTTTGGTACTCATGATGTTATCATATAAATGGTATATTTTCTAATTATATTGTTGTGTATAGAAATATAACTTATTTTCACAGTTAATCTTAGTATATAGCAATGTCACTAAATTCATTTATTAATTCTGATTGTGTCTCTGAACATCTTACATTTTCCATGTAGACAGTTGTGCTGGCTGCAAATAACAATTTTATTTCTCCTTTTACTATTTTTAGGCTTTTAACTTATTTTTTCTTGCCTTATTGCATAGGCTAGGACCTCTATTACAATGTCAGATCGAAGTTTACTAGTGGACACCCTTTTTATTCATCAGTTTAAGAGGAACACTTCTACTTCACCATTGAATATTACATTTATTCTGGTTTCCTATAGATTCTTTTTACCAGGCTAAAGAAATTTCTATTTCTTATTTGCCAAAAATTTTCCATAAATGAATTTTAGATATTCTTTTTTGTAAGTTTATTTATTTATTTATTTATTTATTATTTATTTTGAAAGAGAGTGACAGTGTGAGCAGGGGAGGGGCAGAGATGGAGAAAGCAAATTGCAAGCAGGCTCCACACCACCATTGCAGAGCCCAATGTGGGGTTCAAACTTATGAACAATGAGATCATGACCTAAGCCTAAATCAAGAGTCAGACGCTTAACCAACTAAGCCACCCAGGCTCCCCAAATATTAGGTATTCTTAAAGACTTTTTCTGTATACTGAAATGATCACATGACTTTCCCTCCTTTATTCTAATATGTTAATGTGGTGAATTTCAAATGTTGAACTGACTTAAAATAAGACTCATTTGGTTGTGATATAATATGCTTTCTATGTGTTGAATTTGATAAAATGTTTAAGCATTTTAGAATCTATATTTATAAAAGATATAAGACTAATTTTATTTTCTATTAATGACTTTTTCAGATGTTGTTATTAAGGCTATTCTCTTCTCATAGAACAAGTTGATAAATGTTCCCTTTTTCAGAAGAGTTTGTGAATAATTGTTATTTATTCTTCAGATTTTTGGGAGAATTTATCAATGAAGACATCCATACCTCAAATTCTTTATGTCGGTAAGTTTTTAATTATCAAGCTAATATCTTTAGTATACATACGATAATTTATATTTTTCTATTTCAGCTTTAATATGTGTTCTTTTTAAAGGAATTTTCTTATTTCACCTAAATTTTCAAATTTGCATGCATAATTTTTTTTGTTTTCTTTTCACCTCTGTTATCTTTATTTTTTAATGTTTATTCATGTATTTTGTAAGAGAGAAAGAGGGAAAGGGGTGGAGAAAGAGGAGACAGAGAATCACAAGCAGACTCCACACTGTTAGAAAAATGCTCAACACAGAGCTCAATCTCATGAACCATAAGATCATGACCTGAGCTGAAACCAAGAGTCAAATGTTTAATTGACTAAGCCACCCAGATGCCCATGTTATCTTTATTTTTTTTTCTTCCTACATATATATTGGCTTCAATCAGCTGTTCTGTTTCTAGTTTCTTGAGATGGATATGTAAAACATTTGTTTTCAGCTTCTTTTATTTTCTGATATATGAATAAAGCTATAAAATTCTTAGTAATTCTTTGCATCCATTCATATTTAACTATCACATTTTTCTTCATGATATACAAAATATATTTCAAAATATTTTCTAATTTTAATTGTTATTTACTCTTTAACACATATATATTACACTGTTAATTTCCAAATATTTAGATTTTTCAAAATTTTCTTTTTGTTATTGATTTCTAGCCTTATGCAACTGTGGTCAGCAAATATATACCATACAATTTCAGTACTTTGATATTTGTTGAAACAATTTATGGTACAGTCTATAGTCACTTTGGTTAAATATTCCATGTGAACTTGAAAAGAATGTGTACTTTGCAGTTGTTTGGTGTAGTGTCTTCATATGTCATTTTGTTAATAATGTTATTCAAATTGTCTATATCTCTACTTATATATTTTATATAATTGATCCTTTAGTTACTAAAATACACATACTAAATGTTCCAGCTGTAATTGTAAGTTTGCATATTGCTTTTAGTTGTATAACTTTTTGCTTGTGTATTTTAGTTATGCAAGTGAGTACATGCAAATTTAGACTTGTATTTTCCTATAGGATTGACCCATTTAGCATTATAAAATGTTGCATTTATCTTTATTTATGTTAAAATTAACTTTGTTTGACATTAGTATAGCTTTATGAGCTTACTATCCTTTAGTGTGTACACAGTACACTATCTCCACTAAAACATTAGTCTTTATGTGTTCTTTTATTTTGGTATATCTTCTATAATCCACTGAAAATGTTTTGTCTCTTAGTTTAATTTATCATTTTAGGATTTATAATCATGTAATTTTATTTATTTTAAATATTTATTTTTTATTTTAATTCCAGTATAGTTAATATACAATGTGATATTAGTATCAAGCGTACAATATAGTGATTCAATAATTCTATACATTAACAGTGCTCATCATGATAGGTATATTATTAATCCCCCTTAACCTATTTCATCCATTCCCCAAGCCACCTCCCCTTTGGTAACCATCAGTTTCTTCTCTGATGTCTTCCCCCAGCCTACTTCTTGAGTCACTGTTGGATTTGCATGTGTAGTTATCTTCCCCTCTCCACAGGCCAGGAATCACTTTGGAGTGGTGCTGGCTCCTAGTGAGGCTGTTTTTTGGCATTTCTTTCAATGGGCTGTAGACAAGGGTATACTGGAGGTGTAAGGTCCAGAGGAGAACATGGGGTCTGGAAGCACAGTGCCAGAAAGTTCTGCACACTTCTGCTGCTAAAGGGGGCTGCAGCTACCTGGAAAAACTCCTGCTGAAGCTTGGATGTCAGGGATGTTTCTGCAGGAGCACACAGGGTTGGGGAACACTACAAGCAAATGAAGTGGCAAGTATGCACTGTGCTAATTTCTGCTGTTGCCCTTGAATCTAGGTTAGGGTGTGGGGGAAGGAAATGGTACCTGCCAGCTCTTTTTTTCCTGGAGAAGTTCCCCAAAGATCCCTGCCCACCCAGGGCATTCTCTGAGATTAGTAAATAAATTTCCTTCATGCACACTCCAAGTGTTTTCAAAACTGCTGCTTCTAAACGACATCTCAACAGGGCTGTTTGTTGTGCTGTATCTTTAGTGGCAGAGACTCTGCCCTCCTAGCTCTCCCAGAACTGAGCTCCCCCTGGCTTTTTGTTTGTTTGTTTCATGTTTTTATTAAAATTCTAGTTAGCCAATATGCACTGTAATATTAATTTCAGGAGCAGAATTTAGTGACTCATCATTTACATACAATAATACCCACTGTTCATCACTTTGAGTGCCTTCTATAATACCCATCACCCATTTAGTCCATCCCCCACACACCTCCCCTCCAGCAACCCTTTTTATTCTCTATAGTTAAGAGAGCCTCTCTCTCTTTTATTATTATTATTATTATTATTATTACTATTGGTCCCTGGATTTTTAAAGTTCCAGTATTCAGTCCCCCTGATTGTTAGGCTTCTCTGGTTTTCAAAGCCAAATATTATGGTAATTTGTTTTCCCTGCATGGGTCCCTCCATGCCTGAGGTGCCTAGGGTGGATTCTGGTCTTCAGTTATCCTCCCAAGATGTTTTTGTGTGTAGAGACCTAGGTGCCTTCACTTGTACCCACTTCAGTTTCAGCTGTTCTGCTATGGCACCCTCTGCATGGAGAGCTCAGGGACCTCCTGACTGCACATTACATCAGCTCCAGCCACCCTGCCAGGCACCTCCTGCACAGAGTGCTCCAGAACACCATGGTTTACACCCATTTCAGCTTTATCTTACTAGGGTGGCCTCAGTGTGTAGAATGCTGAGAAAACCCTGCTTGCATACACTTTACTTTTAGTTGTCCTGACAGGATGCCCACTACTTGGAAAGCCCCAAGACACTCAGTCCATGCCAACCATAGCTCTAGCCAGCCAGGAAAAGTCACCAACAACATAGTCTACATAGAAGATAACCATACACAAGACCATTCCTTCAGTTTAGAAAATGTCGGTGATCTTCCTAATCCATAGAAACAAACACAGAAAGTCAAGCAAAATGGAGACACAGAAGAATGTTCTCCGAAAGAAAGAAAGAAAGAGAAAAGAAAGAAATAAAAGAAAGAGGAAAAAAAAGAAAGAAAAAAACTTCATAAAAACAACTAAATGAAATAGGTTTAAGCAATATGACTTATAAAGAATTTATTTTTTTTATTTTTTGATTGTTTTTGTTTCTTTTTTTAATATGAAATTTATTGTCAAAGTGGTTTCCATACAACACCCAGTGCTCATAACAACAGGCGCCCTTCTCAATACCCATCACCCACCCTCCCTTCCCTCCCACCCCCATCAACCCTCAGTTTGTTCTCGGTTTTTAAGAGCCTCTTATGCTTTGGCTCCCTCCCTCTCTAACCTCTTTTCTTCTTCTTTTTTTTCTTTTTTTTCCCTTCATGCCTTATAAAGAATTTAAAGTAATGATTATAAAGATACCAGGCTGTAGAAATGAGTGGAAGAACTCACTGAGATTCTCAATAAAGAAACACAACATATATAATATACCATAGGCAAAAGACCATCTGTTCAATAAGTAGTGCTGGGAGAACTGGACAGCTACATGTAAAAGAATGAAACTGGATCACCTTTTAATAGCAAACCTAAAAATAACTCAAAAGGGATTAAAGACCTAAAATCATCACAATCCTAGAAGATAATACAGGCAAAAAATTACTCTTACAATACAGGCAATAATTACTCTCATAATAAAGGCCATAATTATTCATACATCAATCATAGCAATATTTTTTCTGGATATGTTTCCTAAGGCAAGAGGAGCAAAACCAAGAGTAAACTATTGGGGCTTCATCAAAAAAAAAAAAAGATTTTCCACCACAAAGGAAACTATCAGCAAAACAAAAGGGCAGCCTAGTGAATGGGAGAAGACATTTGCAAATGATATACCTGATAAAGGGTTAATATTCAAAATATATTTAAAATGTATACAGCTCCACAGAAAAAAAATCAAGCAATCTGATTGAAAAATGTGCAGGGAATGAGAATAGCCATTTTTTTAAATTTAAATTCAAGTTAGTTAACATACAGTATTGTCATGGCTTCCGGAGTAGTACCCAGTGATTCATCTCTTACATATGACATCCGGTGTTTATCCCAAAAAGTGCCCTCCATAATACCCATCACCCATTTAACCCATCCCTCCAACCACTTCCCCTCCAGTAACTTTCAGTGTTTTCTTTGCATATGAGTCTCTTATGGTTTGCTTCCCTCTGTGTTTTTATCTTATTTCTCCTTCCCTTACCGGATGCTCCAAAGAAGACATTCAGATGGCCAACAGACACATGAAAAGATGCTCAACATCAATAATAATCACTGAAATGCAAATCAAAACCACAATTAGATATCACTTTATAACTTTTAAAATGGTTAAAAGACATGAAGTAACAATTAGTTTTGACAAGAGAGAATGTGGAGAAAAAAGGAACCCTTTCTTGTACCTTCTTGGTAGGAATGTAAATTGGTATGGCCACTGTGGAAAACAGTATGGAGGTTCTTTGAAACAATTAAAAATTAAAATACCACATGATCAAATAATTTCACTGATGGGTATTTACACAAATAAAACAAAAATAATAATTCACAAAGATATATGCACACTTATGTTAATTGAAGCCTTATTTACAAGAGCCAAGATATGGAAACCACTAACTTTCCCATGAATAGATCAATGGATAAGGAGGTTGTGTGTACACATGCAGTGGAATATTATGCAACCACAAGAAAAATGAGATTTTATTTTATTTTTTAAACAATTTTTAATGTTTATTTTTGAGAGAGAGAGAGAGAGAGAGAGAAAGTATGAGCAGGAAAGGAGCAGAGAGAGATCATGGCCTGAGCTGAAGTTGGATGCTTCAGCGACTGAACCACCCAGGTGCCCCCAAAAGGAAGAGATTTTAGACAGCATGGATGGACTTTAAGGGTGTTATGCTAAGTGAAATAAATCAGGCTGAGAAAGTCAAATACCATATAATTTCACTCATAAGTGGAATATCAAAAAAAAATTAATAAAAACAGAATCAGACCTATAAATGCAGAAAACTGATAGTTGACATTTATGGGAATAAAAGGCATAGCATAAGAAATATAGTTAGTTATATTGTAACAACAATGTATTGGGATGGATAAGGCTACACTTGTGAACATAACAATATATAAACTTGTTGAATCACTATTTTGTACAACTGAAACTAATGTAACATTGTGACAACTATATTCAAATGAAAAAATCCTCAAAGTGTTACTATTGAAGGATTATTAATAATAGTATTTATAATAATCATTATCCATAGTATAAATTTAATTGAAGTATTTTAGTATATGTTTATTGATGTTAATAATGCAAACTGTGTTTGTTTATTACAATATTGAATAATACATAAGAAGTACATAGTATTTTAACATGTTTTAAAATTGATGTTACTTTAAAAAAATGTTTATTTCTTTAGAGAGAGAGAGTGCACACAATTGGCGAAAGGCAGAGATAGAGAGGGAAAGAGAGAATCTCAAGTAGGCTCCAAACTCAGTGAGGAGCCTGATGTGGGGCTTGATCTCACAAATGTTATATCATGACCTGAGCTGAAATTGAGATTTGGACTATCAACAGACTGAGCCATGCAGGCACCCCAAAATTTATGTTACATTTTATTGAAGTATAGTTGACATGCAATATTATATTAGTTTTGTGTGTACAACATAGTGATTCAACAATTCGGTACATTATAGAGTGCTCACCATAATAAGTGCAGTTACCATTTGCACTATACTACATTGTTAAAATATTATTGCTTATATTCTTTGTGCTATACATTTCATCCCTGTTATTTATTTTATAATGGAAAGTTTGTACCTCTTAATACTCTTCACCTATTTTGTTCATCCTATCATCCTCTTCCCCTTTGGCAACCACCAGCTTGTTCTCTGTACTTATGTGTCTGTTTCTATTTTTGTTTATGTGTTCATTGTTTTCTTTTTTGATTCCACATAATAAGCAAAACCATATAGTATTTTTTATTTCTGTATCTGATTTATTTCACTTCACATAATACCCTCTAGGTCCATTCATGTTGCTGCAAATGGAAAGATGTAATTATTTTTTTAGTTGATTATACACACACTACATCTTTAGCCATTCATCTATGCATGGACAGTTAGATTGTTTCCATATCTTAGCTATTGAAAATAAAGCTGCACTAAACATAGTGGTTCATATATCTTTTTGAATTAATGTTTTTGCTTTCCTCGAGTAAATACCCAAAAGTGGAATTACTGTATGATATGGTACTTCTATTTTTAGGTTTTAGAGGAAACTCTACACTGTTTTCTACAGTGGTTGCACCAGTTTATATTCCTACCAACAGTGTGCAAGTGTTTACTTTTCTCCCCATCCTCACAGATACTTATTATTTTTGTCTTTTTGATGCCAGGCATTCTCACTGGTGTATTGTATTGTATTATATTATATTTATTGATGTATGACTACTATTAGTTATTATTAACTATAGCACAAATTTAATTGAAGCTTTTTTTTAACAGGCAAGAAGTAAACATCAGAATGTATGTTAATTCCATATCAAGTAAGAATTGAGTCTTTGAAATTCAATATTACTTAGATCATATTCAAAGTTATTTTGGGGACAAATAACTTTTGTTTTTTTGGAACAAATAACCATTCAAAGTAGTAAAGCATAAAGTGCCCTATATCTCTTAAAATTTAAAAGAACCTATATGCGTGTGTATGTGTATATGTGTGCATTGAAATATATGTGTGTTTAAAGTATTTCTGATCTTAATGTAGGTTTGTAGTAGCTATTTTAAAAGAAAATATTGGGACGCTTGGATGGCTCAGTCAGTTAAGTATCTGACTCTTGATTTCAGCTTAGGTCATTGTCTCATCGTTCATGGGATTAAGCCCCATGTCGTTCTCTGTGCTGACATAACAGAGCCTGCTTGGGATTCTCTCTCTCTCTTTCTCTCTCTCTCTCTCTCTCTCAAAATACATACATAAGTGAGTAAATAAATAAATAAACTGAAAAATGAAATATTTAGTTTGTTCTTCCTCATTATAACAACAAATCTTAATTACATAAGTTTCCTTTTATTTAAAAATCACAATTACAAAGCCCAAAGTAGAGATAAATCACAATTACAAAACCCAAAGTAGAGAAGAAATATAGTCAAAATGACGAAAGTGGACATACAATTTTGTTGAAAAGCTACAACTTAAATAAATTTTTCCTTATATATTGAGCTGATATCTTCCTGCACTGATACAACTTTTACCCACTGGAACTAGTTCTCCCCTCAGGAAATACATAAAGTCTCTAACATTGTGACCAAGACCACGGACTCTGAGCCAAATTACCTGTTTGAATCTTAGCTCTTCCCCATTATGAGTTTCAGCAAGCAGTTTAACCTCTCTCAGTGCTTCATTTTTGTATATCTATAAAATTGAAGCAATTATAAATTTTATTATCTAACTCAGTGTTGTGTGAATTAAACGTGCTTAAAACAGTCTGACACATAGTAAACACTATATGTGTTAGTAGTTGTGGTTATACTGTTACTATTACTATTATACTTTCATATAACAGTTATTTAAATATTTGAATATAAGGATCACATCCTTCATTAATCTCCTTATATCCGGGAGAACTATACTGAATTACCTCACTATTTCTTCTTTTGATGTTAGAACACCCAGATGGTTTGATCACTTTATTCTGGATGTGCTCAAGGGTGTATATACCAATCTTTAAATAGGTTTCCCTGAAATAAATTCAGTATTTGGGTTTGTGGCCCTAATTTTTTGTGGCTTGGATGTCATTGAGGTCAGAGGTGTGCTAAAATATATGATCAGATTTAATCAATAGAGACTTTATGGACTACTTTATGCTCTGCATTGTGATATTATGGAGACTATAGAAGTCACATTGTCTTCAAGGTAACCAAAATGACAAAATAAATCAAAATATGTAAGATGATGTTTGAAAAGAAACAGCAAATTTTTCTCCATTTTACATTCCTACTTATTGTATTATATTAACTATTATGATTTAAGTAAAAATTGCGAAAACAAGTTTAATTTAAAAAATAAAGTTACAAATGTAATTTTATATACAATTTAGTGCTAAATGAGGAAATTAGCTTTTATTTTCCCTAATTGATATGCAAATATACTAAAGAATCCAGGGAAGGAAGCTATATTTTGAGTTATAACTTAGTTTAATTTAAGCAATATATTTCTTAAGAATATTTCAGTGCTGATGGAAGTCTTTCTATTAACTGCAACTTGTGCATTGTTCTCACTCATTATAGTCAGTGAATCAAATAGAAAATTATGGAATCAAGATTACTTTACTTTGACATTTCCCAAACCACTCCAGCCAGGTAGAGAAAAGAGATCAAGATCTTCAGAATTACAAATCTCAGTTCCTGTAAGTATTGAAAATGTCATTTTTAACTAAATCTAAGACTATACAATATATTAATTTAAATAAAAAATATATAATTTGAATTTTAATTCCTTTTGGAAGCAGATATTTTAAATTTATAATTCCCTGTACAACAGACTACCTCCATCTGTTTCAGATATACTTGTATTTATACATAATTCTCATTTTCAAAGGCATTATATAGTAATAGGCTATGGAAGCTACAGAACCTAATGATGAAACTGGTGAGATCTCTCAGGAAATGTTTACCAGCTGCAAAAACATCTAAAATTTGAACCTTAGAACATGGGCCAATGTTGATGAGGTTTCAGGGCCTCTCCATTTTCTTTAATCTGGCATTCAGGATACTAGATACAGGGACATTCAAGATTTTACCTCTTTTATATAAAGTATAAATATCTTATTAATTAGGAAAAGGAAAAACTAGCTTACAGAGGTCACCCATGGTGATATCAAAATATGTTTTAAAAGCATAAGCCAAAGAGTAAGTCAATGCATTTATTTGAGTGCCATTTACACATCTTTAGTGATCCAAGTTTCATGCTTCTCTTTATGGTCCTCCTTTAATTCTATATGACCATTTCATTGGTGAAGTCCCTACTGAATAGTTAAAAGAATATAAGAGCTAAATGAAAAATTAGTGTATGAGATCCCTATGAAAACCAGATTTGACAGATTTGAGATTAGGAATTTAAAAAAATTACAGTACCTTTACACAAATTAATGGTATCATTTTTTTTTCATTTTATGTCCTTGTTCTGGGAAATAATTCACACCAGGGCTATAAGTCTCTTGATTTGATCAGAGACCTTAAAAGCAGGAGTACAAAGTGAGGCTAAGGCTTGAAGCTTATAGTTATCATAAAAATTGTCATGACAATCCACATGGGCATTCAGATTATTTCTGAGCTAACTTGGGGATGAAAGGTGCACAAAATGTTTCAAATGATCTCTCCTATACAGGGGTTGAAAAGGAACCCACTATCAATTGTGAGGATGAGCCCTTAAATGTCATGGATCATTACGGGCCTGCTCTAATCCCTATAAAAGTCATTGAGAAAATACCAAGATTTCTTCTAAAGTCATTTTATTTCTAATATGGAGTTATCTCACAGACATAACCCACACAGAATGTTGATTTTTTTTCCATTTGAACTAGATGGTTAATGAAAAGCTAGCTTATTTTCATGTTTCAATATTAAAAAGACATAACTCATTTGGGGCACCTGTGTTACTCAGTCAGTTAAAAGTCTGACTGATTGATTTTGGCTCAGGTCATGATCTCATCGTTGTGTGACTGAGCCCTGTATTGGGTTCTGTGCTTGGCATGGAGCCTGCTTGAGATTCTTTCTCTCCTTCTTCCTCTGCGCCAGCCCCACTTGGTCTCTTTCTCTCTCTAAAAATATATACATATTAATAAAACTTATCCAAAAATGATTAAAATTATTCTAATCTTTTCATAGACATGACAAAAGAAGATTAAAGGAAGTTGAGAAGCCAGATCATATAAGGATAAGGCATTCTTTTAAAAAAAATTCCCAAAGGCCATCTGTTTACTTAACTGTCAGGAGACAGGCTCTATTCAGAAATCCTTATACTCCTAAAACCCATCCTGAAAATGGAGAATCTGAAAAGTCCAAATATGACAAAAAAGGAAGAACTTTACAAAGAAATCCCAAAAAAAACAAAGGCCAACATGAAACAACTCCAGAATCCAAAACAGTAAATGATGAGGAACCTGAAGGAGGAAATAAATCAGATAAAACTCAATCAAAATTATAACATAAAAGTGAACTATTCGAGAAGCCAAAGTTTAAATTGGAAACAAATCCAGAATCCAGAGATTTTAAGACAGTCTCAATGGATCCAAAAAAAGATAAGAGAGATTCAAAGAAGTCCAAGGACGCAGATAATGAGTTCCTATGTGCAAAGAAGGATTCTAAGGGCTCAAAGAACAATTCTGATGTCAAATCACAGACTTGCTCAAAAAATAGTTCAAATATGGATTTTATATTGTATATAGAGGAGTCTGGTGCTGAATCCATGAAATTGGATATATGGTTAAAGAATTACTCTCACAATAATTCAAAGAAGCCTTCAAAGAAAGACACAAAAAAGGATGCAAAGAGCTCTGATGCTGAATCTGTAGATTCAAAAGATGCAAAGAAAAATGCAAATAAAGATAAGAAAAGTACAAAGAAAGACAGCAAGAAGAAAGATGCAAAGAAAGATGCAGAGTCTACTGATTCAGAATCTGTAGACTCAAAGGATGCAAAGAAAGATTCAAAGAAGGCTAAGAAAGATTCAAAGAAAAATGACAAGAAAAAAGATACAAAGAAAGATGTAGTGTCTACTGATGCTGATTCTGAATCTGAATGGGATTCAAAAAAGGGTAAAAAAGATGAAAAAAATTATAAGAGAAATTCAAAGAAAGATGACAGAAGTAAGTCTGTAATGAAGTCTGAAGAGTCTACTGAAACTGAATCTGATTGGGAGTCAAAGAAGGATAAGTATGATTCAAAGAAGGCTAACAAAGATTCAAAAAAAGATGCCAAGAAACAGGATGCAAGGAAGAGTACAGAGTCTACTGATGCTGAATCTGATGAATCTTCCAAGAAAGACTCAAAGAAGACTAAGACAGTCAAAATTTCAGATGCTGAATCTGAAGACTCCTTATATAAACTGGAGGCTAAAAAGAAAGGAGTTGACGAATCAGATGCCACATCTACAGCTTCAAAGAAGGAAGCACTGGAACTGAAGAAAGAATTCAAAATTTCATCCAAAAAGACTACATTCAAAGAAAAAGGGAAAAAATAGGTACAGGCAGAGTCCCCCCATCAAGAGAAAGACCACCACTACCTCCTTGTGAGCCTATACTACCATCACCCAAGGTCAAACGTCTCTGTCAGTGCAAGATGCCTCCTCCACCTCTAAAGCCAAGATATGCGCCTTTGGTATGTTTACTGTGCTTTATTTTTAGAAAAAAAGTGACTATAATGAAAATCATTTTAAAGGTTTGAATTTATATTTTCCTTAAGAATAGTTCAGTTTTATTGGAATATTGACAAGTTAGGGACTACCACATAAGAGAGTACTTCAAAAGAATTCGAAAGAGTTGAAAAACAAGTGTCAAAAAGTTAATAATATTTAGACTGGAACAGAGAACTGGCTTGTAACTTAAGGAAACATTTAAAAGTATTTGTAAAGAGAACACGACAAGAGTGGTTAAGTGTCCTATTCTTAAGAAGGAATAAAAAATTAAAATTGACTAAAACTTCTACAGTGGCAAATTTTAATGAGGTATGAAGACATTTCCTAGGAAGTTGCTAAATATCAACCAAAATCCAGAGATAGCAGGGTAAAAATGTAACATACAAGGATTCAAATATGCAATTAAATTATTTAATCTATATCTGAAATAAATTTATTTATAATTCATCATTCTTACTATTAATCAGAAAAAAAGTTAACTTGCTAGAAGTAACTAGATCCCTCTGGTTTATAACAGTCTCTTTCAGGTTAATTCCCTCTTTAGGGGAGTAAATGCTCTGTAAATTTAATTTCTTTTCTCTCCTCCAGGAGATCTCCTCTTCCATTCCCCTGCCTCCAAAATCTTGCTGTAAAGAGAAGCTTAATTAGACATCTCAGTTTGAATGTAGGGTCTCCTGTTCCCCATGTTGTCCACTATGCTGGCTCTCTCTAATCTTTGGTTGGGGTGTAATTTATTTGCATGGTTTCTGGGCATCAATATGTGTGCTCTGCTTCCACATAATGTTTATTGTTAATTCTCTTCATGATAGGGCTTATGTTCTCTGTCCTGCTAAATTCAGAACACCTGTAGATATTGCTGAGTCTTAACCTTGAGCTTCTTGTGTTAATTAAATTCTTGCATTAATTAAAATTTCCCTTCCTCCTCTTCCTCCCTGTTTTCCTATTCTTATTTCGTCTCAAATATTCCTCCTCTAATCTTGTGGGGATTTCCCTTTACATTTCATTCCAAGTTTTTTCTATCCTTGGTTTCTAATAAAATTTTATGTATAGATCTCCATTTTTATCTTCCTATATTTTCCTATTTTTATTTAGAAATCTTAAAAAAAAAAACTTCTGTCAAAAATCCTGGACTTTAAGTCCATTTTTTTTTCCAAGCAGACTCAAAAAGTCAGCTTTGAGACTTGAAACTAATTCATGACTTCTTTGTTAAAGGATAAGTCTTGGAGGTTGAATCAATGGATGAGTGGCCACTAGCGCAACAAGATTTACAAGAAATAAGAATGTATTGGTGTATAAATTTTAATGTAAATGAAAAAAAAAGACCTTCAAGTAGCTGGATTATTTTCCATTATATTTTTTTAATGAAAAATAAGTAAAATACAAGAAATCCAGTTGGGGACATGGATTGATTTTAATTGTAGAAGAAAACCTTTCAGGGTGTGTTATGGGCTTGTATACATTCAGACTGTCGCTTTAATAAACTTCCATGTGCATAGCTACCATTTAATTAGGCTCTTCTATCTCTATCACTTTACTGAAACTGCTCTTTCCAAGATTGCCATATATATGCTTGTGGCCACATCCACTGGTTTCTCCTCTCTCATCTTACCAACAGCATTTAAAATAGCCTCTCTCTCTTCCTAAAAAAAAATGCATTTTACTTCTAGGACTCAACTGTCATGTTTTCTTTCTACTTGTAGTTTTTGCCACCCTTATTGTAACCCCTCTTCCTCATCTTTGATGTTGCAGTGACCTAAGACTTAGTTCCTGACCTTTTATATCTACAACCTTTCTTTGGTAAACTCATCTAATCCAATGGCTTTAAATATCATCTATGTTTTAATTACTTCAAAATTAATACGTCTAGCTTGATCTTTCCATTGAGGAACTAATTCTTATATCTAAGCACCTACCTGAAATTTTTAGCATGAATTCTACTAGGCATCTCAAATTTAACATATCTTAACAACTCTCAACCCATTCCAAAACCTATACCTCCCCAGCCTTCTCCATCTTAGTAATGGTGCTGCCATCCACTAATTTGCTCTTTTAAAATCTGTATATCATCTATGATTCATCCATTTCGTCACTCACACATGTGATCAATCAATAAAATTTCTGTACTTTAGCTCCAAAATATATCCTGAATCAGTCCACTTCTCTGCATCTCAATTACTACTACTTTAATAGTTTCCATCATCATCTTTCTTGAAATTCTACAAAGGTTTCTAAGTAGTCTTGGTATCTCTATTCTCTACTGCTTCAAACACTTACCCTGGTTTTCAATGCCTACATTATCTAGACCCTACCTATTTTCCACCCTCATTTTGTATCATGTTTCCCCTTTTATTATATAATTTAGCCAAGCTAGCATGTGTTGTTTGATTCTTATACACACCAAGATTATTTTCTTGCAGGGATTTATGTATTTATGTATTTATGTATTTATTTAATGTTATTATAGAGTGATATAGGTTTAGAGTCATTGTGATGTCTGTAGGTTTCATGCTTGTAGTGATGTCTCTGGTACTTTATCTCACAGGATCCCCCTTAGGATCTCTTGTACGGCTGGTTTAGTGGTGACGAATTCCTTCAGTTTTTGCTTGCTTGGGAAGACCTTTATCTCTCCTTTTATTCTAAATGACAGACTTGCTGGATAAAGGATTCTCAGCTGCATATTTTTTCTGTTCATCGCATGGAAGATCTCCTGCCATTCCTTTCTGGCCTGCCAAGTTTCAAAAGAGAGATCAGTCACGAGTCTTATAGGTCTCCCTTTATATGTTAGAGCACGTTTATCTCTAGCTGCTTTCAGAATTTTCTCTTTATCCTTGTATTTTGCCAGTTTCACTGTGATATGTTGTGCAGAAGATCGATTCAAGTTATGTCTGAAGGGAGTTCTCTGTGCCTCTTGGATTTCAATGCCTTTTTCCTTCCCCAGTTCAGGGAAGTTCTCAGCTATTATTTCTTCAAGTACCCCTTCGGCACCTTTCCCTCTCTCTTCCTCCTCTGGAATACCAATTATGCGTAGATTATTTCTCTTTAGTGCATCACTTAGTTCTCTAATTTTCCCCTCATACTCCTGGATTTTTTTATCTCTCTTTTTCTCATCTTCTTCTTTTCCCATAATTTTATCTTCTATTCTCCCCTCTGCCTCTTCAATCCGGGCCATAGTTGTCTCCATTTTATTTTGCAGTTCATTGATAGCATTTTTTATCTCCTCCTAGCTGTTCCTTAGTCCCTTGATCTCTGTATCAAGAGATTCTCTGCTGTCCTTTATACTGTTTTCAAGCCCAGCAATTAATTTTATGACTATTATTCTAAATTCACTTTCTGTTATATTGTTTAAATCATTTTTGCTCAGTTCGTTAGCTGTTGTTATTTCCTGGATGTTTTTCTGAGGGGAATTCTTCTGTTTCGTCATTTTGGATAGTCCCTGGAGTGGTGTGGGACTGTGGGGCACTTCCCCTGTGCTGTCTTGAATAACTTGCGTTGGTGGGCGGGGCCGCAGTCAGACCTGATGTCTTCCCCCAGTGCACAGCTGGGGCCACAGTCAGACTGGTGTGTACCTTCTCTTCCCCTCTCCTAGGGGCGGGATTCACTGTGGGGTGGTGTGGCCCATCTGGGCTACTTGCACACTGCCAGGCTTGTGGTGCTGGGGATCTGGTGTATTAGCTGGGGTGGGTAGGCAATGTGCTCGGGAGCAGGAGGGGCAGGCTTAGATCGCTTCTCCTTAGGTGATCCACTTCAGGAGGGGCCCTGTGGCAGCGGGAGGGAGTCAGACCCGCCAGAGTGATGGATCCGTAGAAGCACAGCATTGGGTGTTTGCACGGAGCAAGCAAGTTCCCAGGCAGGAACTGGTTCCCTTTGGGATTTTGGCTGGGGGATGGGTGAGGGAGATGGCACTGGCAAGCGCCTTTGTTCCCCTCCAAGCTGAGCTCTGTCGTCCAGGGCTCAACAACTCTCCCTCCCGTTGTCCTCCAGCCCTCCCGCTCTCAGAGCAGAGCTGTTAGCTTATAACCTTCCAGATGTCAAGTCCCGCTTGCTGTCGGAACACACTCCATCTGGCCCCTCCGCTTTTGCCAGCCAGACTCTGGGGCTCTGCTTGGCTGGTGGGCCGCCCCTCCACACCGGCTCCCTCCCGCCAGTCCATGGAGTGCGCACCGCCTCTCTGCTCTTCCTACCCTCTTCCGTGGGCCTCTCCTCTGCGCTTGGCTCTGGAGACTCCGTTCTGATAGTCTTTTGGCGGTTTTCTGGGTTATTTAGGCAGGCGTAGGTGGAATCTAAATGATCAGCAAGACGCGTGGTGAGGCCAGCGTCCTCCTACGCCGCCATCTTCCCCAAGAACTGTATCCACCATTCCAAAAGCAGCATGTGAGATATATTTTGTTGGTTAAGAACATGGTTTCTCTAAAGAGCTGCAGACCATATGATACTAATGGACTTTCTGACATCTGTTTTTCCAAGCATTTCTACTCACACAAAATGAACAAATAATAAGGCATATTTTTTAAAAGAGTGTGGGGAGTCACAAAAGGGAATTGTGCATTCTAAGTGGAAGTCACAAAAGGATACATATATATTTTTTTCTCATTTTTATCCAGGGAATTTATAAACAAACTGTTAATAAGCCTTAGGTCTGTTTTAGTATGGGCTCAATGAATTATACTACTGTTCATAATTATCATAATGGACATAATAAGGGCTAATGTCATGTTTCAAGATCACCTCTGTTTATATTCCTGTATTAAAATAATTGACATTTGAAATTATGTTAGTAAAACATGCCATGATTCATAAACTGGAATAAAAAAAATAATTCAACTTAATATACAATGTTATATTAGTTTCAGGTATATAATATACTTTTTAAATCCTATATCTTTCTCAGTGCTCATCAAGATAAGTGTACTTTTAATCCCCTTTACTCATTTCACCGCCTTCCCTCTGAAAACTACAAGTGTATTCTCTCTATATAAGGGTGTGTCTTGTTTGTCGCTTTTATTCTATGTATTTGTTTTGTATCTTAAATTCCACAGAGTGAAACACGGTATTTGTCTTTCTCTGATTGACTTATTTAATTTAGCGTTATACCTTCTAATCCATCCATGTTACAAATGGGAAGATTTCATTCCTTTTCATGGCTAAGTATTATTCCATTGTGTAGATGTACCAGTTCTTTTTTATTCTTTCATCTATCAGAGCACACTTAAGATGCTACTGTATCTTGAATATTGTAAATAATGCTGCAATAAACATTGTGGTGCATATATTATTTAAATTAGTTTTCTTGTTTTCTTTGGGTAAATACCAAGAAGTGGAATTACTGAAGATATGGTAATTATATTTTTAATTTTTAAAGGAATATCCTTATTGTTTTCTGCAGTGAATATAGCAATTTGCATACCCACACAGTGTGCACGAAGATTTCTTTTTCTCTACATCTTCACCAAAATTTGTTATTGATTTATTTATTTATTTTAGCCATTCTGACAGGTGTGAGGTAATATCTTACTGTTGTTTTGATTTGCATTTCCTTGATGGTTAGTGATGTTGAGCATCTTTATATATGTATATATATTTTTTCACCCTCTGTATGTCTTCTTTGGAAAATGTCTATACATGTCTTTGGCCCATTTTTAATTGGATTATTTTATGTTGAATTATAAAAATTGTTTATATATTTTGGATATTAACCCTTTATCAGATGCAAATATATCTTTTGCAAATATCCTCCCTCATTCAGTTGGGTATAGTTTTGTTTTGTTGCTATTCCGCTTCACTATGCAGAAGTTACACATTTTGGTATAGTCCCAATAATTTAAATTCGTTGTAGTTTCCATTGCCAAAGGAGACATATCTAGAAAAATTGTTTTGATGACTGATGTCAAAGAGATTATTGCTTATATTTTATGCTAGGAATTTTATACTTTCAGGTTTCACATGTGTGTCTAATCTTTAAGTTTTTTGTGTGTGTATGGTGTAAGAAAGTGGTACAGTTTTATTTTATTTATTTATTTATTTATTTGCATGTAGCTGTTTAATTTTCTCAACACCATTTTTTGAGGAGACTGTTTTTTCCTCATGGTATATTCTTGCTTCCTTTGTTGAAGATTAATTGACCGTATAATCCTACGTTTATTTCTGGGCAATCTATTCTCTCCCATTGATTTATGTGTATCTTCTTCTGCCAGAATTATATTGTTCTGGTTACTACAGCTTTGTAGTATATCTTTAAATATGAGATAGTGATAACTCCAGCTTTGTTCCCTTTCTCACGATTGCTTTGGCCATTTAGAGTCTTTTGTGATTCCACACATTTTGGGATTCTTTGTTGTACTTTTGTGAAAAATGCTGTTGGTATTTTGATAGGGATTGCATTAAATATGTAGATTGCTTTTGGTAGTGTGGACATATAAACAATACTTGTTCTCCCGATTCATGAACATGGACTATCCTTCCATTTGTTTGTGTCATCTTCAATTTCTTTCATTAATGTTTAACATTTTTTGGAGTACACGTCATTTACCACTTTGGTTAAGTGTATTCCTAGAAATTTAATTCCTTTTGGTGCAATATAAATGGGATTCTTTTTAAAAAATTTTTATTCATATTCTAGTTAATTAACATACAGTGCAGTATTGGTTTCAGAAGTGAAATTTAGTGATTCATCACTTATATATAACTCCCAGTGCTCATCACAAATGTGCCCTCCTTAATATCCATCACCCATCTAGTCCATCCCCCACCAACCTCAATCTGTCAACCATCAGTTTGCTATCTTTAAGAGTCTCTTGTGGTTGTTTTCCTCTCTCTTTTTTCACCCTTTCACTTATTGTCATCTGTTTTGTTTCTTAAATTCCACATATGAGTGAAATCATATAGTATTTGTTCTATTCTGAACTGACTTATTTCATGTTTCATGATACACTGTAGCTCCATGCATGTTATCATAGATAGCAAGATTTCATTCTTTGTGATGGCTGAATACACACACATACACGCACGCACGCACATGCACATCTTCTTTAACCATTCAACAGTCAATGGACATTTGGGCTATTTCCATAGTTTGGCTATTTTTGATAATGCTGCTATAAACATCAGGTGCATATATCCCTTTGAATCTGTATTTTTGTATCCCTTGGGTAAATACCTAATAGTGCAATTGCTGGATAGTAGGGCAGTTCTATTTTTAGTTTTTCAAAGAGCCTCCATACTGTTCTCCAGAATGGCTGCAGCAGTTTGCATTCCTACCAACAATGCAAGAGGGTTCACCTTTCTCCACATCCTAGCTAATACCTGTTGTTTCTTGTGCTGTTCCTTTAACAATTCTGACAGAGGTGAGGTGGTATCTTACCATGGTTTTTATTTGTATTTCCCTGAAGATGAGTGATGTTGAGCGTCTTATCATGTGTCTGTTACCCTTCTGGATGTCTTCTTTGGAAAAGTGTCTATTCAATTTTTCTGCCCATTTCTTAACTGAATTATTTGGCATTTTTTTTTGAGGGGGGTGAGTTGTATAAGTTCGTTATATATTTTGGATACTTACCCTTTACTGATATGCAATTTGCAAACATCTTCTCCCATTCTGTGGGTTGCCTTTTAATTTTGTTGACTGTTTCCTTCTCTACAGAGAAGGTTTTGTCTTGATGAAGTCCCAATAGTTCATTTTTGCTTTTGTTTCCCATGCCTCTAGTGTCTTGTTTAATAAGAAGTTGCTACATTCGAGGTCAAAGAATTTGCTGCCTGTGTTCTTCTCTAGGATTTGGATAGTTTCTTGTCTCACATTTAGGTCTTTTAACCATTTTTGAATTTATTTTTGTATACAGTGTAAGAAAGTGGTTTGGTTTCCTTTTTCTGTATGTTGTTGTCCAGTTTCCCCAACACAATTTGGTGAAGATGCTGTCTTTTTTTCATTGGATATTCCTTCCTGCTTTATCAAAGATTAGTTGACCATATATTTATAAGTGAATTTCTGGGTTTTATCTTCTGCTCCATTGATCTGTATGTCTTTTTTGGTGACATACCATACTGTCTTTATGACTACAAGTTGTAATAAGCTTGCAACCAAGAATTGTGATGCCTCCAGTTTTGTTCTTCTTGTTCAGAATTGCTTTGGCTATTCAGGGTCTTTTGTGGTTCATACAAATTTTAAGATCATTTGTTCTATGTCTGAAAAATGCTGGTGGAATTTTGGTAAATATTGCATTAAATGTGTAGATTGATTTAGGTAATATAGATATTTTAGCAATGTTTGTTCTTCCAATCCTTGAGCACGGAATGTGTTTCTGTTTCTTTGTGTCCTCTTCAATTTCTTTCATAAGTGCTCTATAGTTTTCAGAGTACAGATCTTTTACCTCCTTGGTTAGGTTTATTCCTATTTATCTTACGGTTTTGGTGCAGTTGCAAATGGGATAATTCCTTGATTTCTTTTTATGCTGTTTCTTTATTGGTTTACTGAAATGCAGCAGATTTCTGTACATTGATTTTATATCCTGGGACTGTACTGAATTCATGTATTAGTTCTAGCAACACTTTTTTAGCAGTCTTTCAGGTTTTCTACATAGAGTATCATGTCATCTGCAAATAGTGAAAGTTTGAGGTCTTCATTGCTGATTTGAATGTTTTTTATTTATTTTTTTTCTGATTGCTGAGACTGACATCCAGTACTATGTTAAATACTAATAGTATAAGTGGATATCTTTGTCTTGATCCTTACCATAGGGGAAAGGCTCTCAGTTGTTCCCCATTGCAGATGATATTAGTTAGGGGTCTTTAGTATATGGCCTTTATGATGTTGAAGTATGTTCCATCTACACCTACTTTGTTGATATTTTTTAATCAAGAATGGATGCTGTATTTCGCCTAACGCTTTTCCTGAATTTATTGACAGGATCATATGGTTCTTATCCTTTATTTTCTTAATGTGGTGTATCACATTGATTGCCTTGCAAATATTGAACCAGCCCTGCAGCCCAGGAGTAAATCCCACTTGATCATGGTGAATAATCTTTTAATGTATTTTTGAATTCGATTTGCTAGTATCTTGTGGAAAATTTTTGCTTCCATGTTCATCAGGGCTATTGTCCTATAATTCTTTTTAGTGGGGTCTTTGGATTTGGAAACAAGGTAATGCTCATGGAATGAGTTGGGAAGTTTTCCTTCCATTTCTACTTTTTGGACAAGTTTGAGGAAAAATAGGTATTAACTCTTCTTTAAATGACTGGTAGAATTCCCCTGGTAAGCCATCTGGCCCTGGACTTTTGTAAGTTGGAAGATTTTTGTTTGCTGATTCAATTTCCTTGCTGGTTATGGGTCTGTTCAAATTTTCTATTTCTTCCTGCTTCAGTTTTGGTATTTTGTGAGATTCTAAGAATTTGTCCATTTTTCCAGATTGCCCAGTTCGTTGGAACAATTTTTTAAAAAATAATATTCTCTTATACTTGATTATATTTCAGTGATGTTAGCTGTGATTTATCCTAATTCATTAATGATTTTATCTATTTGGGTTCTGTATATTTGTTTTTGAAAAGGCTGGGGGTTATTAATTTCATTAATTTTTTCTAACAGCTCTTATTTTGTTGATCTTTTATTTTGTGTGTGTGTGTGTGTGTGTGTGTGTGTGTGTGTGTCTGTGTGTGTGTGTGTTTTCTTTTTGTTCCTGTATCATTTGTTTCTGTTCTAATCTTTTTTTTTATGAAATTTATTGACAAATTGGTTTCCATACAACACCCAGTGCTCATCCCAAAAGGTGCCCTCCTCAATACCCATCACCCACCCTCCTCTCCCTCCCACCCCCCATCAACCCTCAGTTTGTTCTCAGTTTTTAACAGTCTCTTATGCTTTGGCTCTCTCCCATTCTAACCTCTTTTTTTTTTCCCTTCCCCTCCCCCATGGGTTCCTGTTAAGTTTCTCAGTATCCACATAAGAGTGAAACCATATGGTATCTGTATTTCTCTGTATGGCTTATTTCACTTAGCATCACACTCTCCAGTTCCATCCACGTTGCTACAAAAGGCCATATTTCATTTTTTCTCATTGCCACGTAATATTCCATTGTGTATATAAACCACAATTTCTTTATCCATTCATCAGTTGATGGACATTTCGGCTCTTTCCATAATTTGGCTATTGTTGAGAGTGCTGCTATGAACATTGGGGTACAAGTGGCCCTATGCATCAGTGCTCCTGTATCCCTTGGATAAATTCCTAGCAGTGCTATTGCTGGGTCATAGGGTAGGTCTATTTTTAATTTTCTGAGGAACCTCCACACTGCTTTCCAGAGCGGCTGCACCAATTTGCATTCCCACCAACAGTGCAAGAGGGTTCCCGTTTCTCCACATCCTCTCCAGCATCTATAGTCTCCTGATTTGTTCATTTTGGCCCTCTGACTGGAGTGAGATGATACCTGAGTGTGGTTTTGATTTGTATTTCCCTGATAAGGAGCGACGCTGAACATCTTTTCATGTGCCTGTTGGCCATCCGGATGTCTTCTTTAGAGAAGTGTCTATTCATGTTTTCTGCCCATTTCTTCACTGGGTTATTTGTTTTTCGAGTATGGAGTTTGGTGAGCTCTTTATAGATTTTGGATACTAGCCCTTTGTCCGATATGTCATTTGCGAATATCTTTTCCCATTCCGTTGGTTGCCTTTTAGTTTTGTTGGTTGTTTCCTTTGCTGTGCAGAAGCTTTTTATCTTCATAAGGTCCCAGTAATTCACTTTTGCTTTTAATTCCCTTGCCTTTGGGGATGTGTCGAGTAAGAGATTGCTACGGCTGAGGTCAGAGAGGTCTTTTCCTGCTTTCTCCTCTAAGGTTTTGATGGTTTCCTGTCTCACATTTAGGTCCTTTATCCATTTTGAGTTTATTTTTGTGAATGGTGTGAGAAAGTGGTCTAGTTTCAACCTTCTGCATGTTGCTGTCCAGTTCTCCCAGCACCATTTGTTAAAGAGGCTGTCTTTTTTCCATTGGATGTTCTTTCCTGCTTTGTCAAAGATGAGTTGGCCATACGTTTGTGGGTCTAGTTCTGGGGTTTCTATTCTATTCCATTGGTCTATGTGTCTGTTTTGGTGCCAATACCATGCTGTCTTGATGATGACAGCTTTGTAGTAGAGGCTAAAGTCTGGGATTGTGATGCCTCCTGCTTTGGTCTTCTTCTTCAAAATTCCTTTGGCTATTCGGGGCCTTTTGTGGTTCCATATGAATTTTAGGATTGCTTGTTCTAGTTTCGAGAAGAATGCTGGTGCAATTTTGATTGGGATTGCATTGAATGTGTAGATAGCTTTGGGTAGTATTGACATTTTGACAATATTTATTTTTCCAATCCATGAGCAGGGAATGTCTTTCCATTTCTTTAAATCTTCTTCAATTTCCTTCATAAGCTTTCTATAGTTTTCAGCATACAGATCCTTTACATCTTTGGTTAGATTTATTCCTAGGTATTTTATGCTTCTTGGTGCAATTGTGAATGGGATCAGTTTCTTTATTTGTCTTTCTGTTGCTTCATTGTTAGTGTATAAGAATGCAACTGATTTCTGTACATTGATTTTGTATCCTGCAACTTTGCTGAATTCATGTATCAGTTCTAGCAGACTTTTGGTGGAGTCTATCGGATTTTCCATGTATAATATCATGTCATCTGCAAAAAGCGAAAGCTTGACTTCATCTTTGCCAATTTTGATGCCTTTGATTTCCTTTTGTTGTCTGATTGCTGATGCTAGAACTTCCAGCACTATGTTAAACAGCAGTGGTGAGAGTGGGCATCCTTGTCGTGTTCCTGATCTCAGGGAAAAAGCTCTCAGTTTTTCCCCATTGAGGATGATGTTAGCTGTGGGCTTTTCATAAATGGCTTTTATGATCTTTAAGTATGTTCCTTCTATCCCGACTTTCTCAAGGGTTTTTATTAAGAAAGGGTGCTGGATTTTGTCGAAGGCCTTTTCTGCATCGATTGACAGGATCATATGGTTCTTCTCTCTTTTTTTGTTAATGTGATGTATCACGTTGATTGATTTGCGAATGTTGAACCAGCCCTGCATCCCAGGAATGAATCCCACTTGATCATGGTGAATAATTCTTTTTATATGCCGTTGAATTCGATTTGCTAGTATCTTATTGAGAATTTTTGCATCCATATTCATCAGGGATATTGGCCTGTAGTTCTCTTTTTTTACTGGGTCTCTGTCTGGTTTAGGAATCAAAGTAATACTGGCTTCATAGAATGAGTCTGGAAGTTTTCCTTCCCTTTCTATTTCTTGGAATAGCTTGAGAAGGATAGGTATTATCTCTGCTTTAAACGTCTGGTAGAACTCCCCTGGGAAGCCATCTGGTCCTGGACTCTTATTTGTTGGGAGATTTTTGATAACCGATTCAATTTCTTCGCTGGTTATGGGTCTGTTCAAGCTTTCTATTTCCTCCTGATTGAGTTTTGGAAGAGTGTGGGTGTTCAGGAATTTGTCCATTTCTTCCAGGTTGTCCAATTTGTTGGCATATAATTTTTCATAGTATTCCCTGATAATTGTTTGTATCTCTGAGGGATTGGTTGTAATAATTCCATTTTCATTCATGATTTTATCTCTTTGGGTCATCTCCCTTTTCTTTTTGAGAAGCCTGGCTAGAGGTTTGTCAATTTTGTTTATTTTTTTCAAAAAAACAACTCTTGGTTTTGTTGATCTGCTCTACAGTTTTTTTAGATTCTATATTGTTTATTTCTGTTCTGATCTTTATTATTTCTCTTCTTCTGCTGGGCTTAGGCTGCCTTTGCTGTTCTGCTTCTAGTTCCTTTAGGTGTGCTGTTAGATTTTGTTTTTGGGATTTTTCTTGTTTCTTGAGATAGGCCTGTATTGCAATGTATTTTCCTCTCAGGACTGCCTTTGCTGTGTCCCAAAGCGTTTGGATTGTTGTATTTTCATTTTCGTTTGTTTCCATATATTTTTTAATTTCTTCTCTAATTGCCTGGTTGACCCACTCATTCTTTAGTAGGGTGTTCTTTAACCTCCATGCTTTTGGAGGTTTTCCAGACTTTTTTCTGTGGTTGATTTCAAGATTCATAGCATTGTGGGGGCGCCTGGGTGGCTCAGTCGGTTAAGCGTCCGACTTCGGCTCAGGTCATGATCTCGCGGTCCGTGAGTTCAAGCCCCGCGTCGGGCTCTGGGCTGACAGCTCAGAGCCTGGAGCCTGTTTCCGATTCTGTGTCTCCCTCTCTCTCTGACCCTCCCCCGTTCATGCTCTGTCTCTCGCTGTCTCAAAAATAAATAAACATTAAAAAAATTAAAAAAAAAAAAAGATTCATAGCATTGTGGTCTGAAAGTAAGCATGGTATAATTTCAATTCTTGTAAACTGATGAAGGGATGTTTTGTGACCCAGTATATGATCTATCTTGGAGAATGTTCCATGTGCGCTCGAGAAGAAAATATATTCTGTTGCTTTGGGATGCAGAGTTCTAAATATATCTGTCAAGTCCATCTGATCCAATGTCTCATTCAGGGCCCTTGTTTCTTTATTGACCGTGTGTCTAGATGATCTATCCATTTCTGTAAGTGGTGTATTAAAGTCCCCTGCAATTACCACATTCTTATCTATAAGGTTGCTTATGTTTATGAGTAATTGTTTTATATATTTGGGGGCTCCGGTATTCAGCGCATAGACATTTATAATTGTTAGCTCTTCCTGATGGATAGACCCTGTAACTATTATATAATGTCCTTCTTCATCTCTTGTTACAGCCTTTAATTTAAAGTCTAGTTTGTCTGATATAAGTATGGCTACTCCAGCTTTCTTTTGGCTTCCAGTCACATGATAAATAGTTCTCCATCCCCTCACTCTCAATCTAAAGGTGTCCTCAGGTCTAAAATGAGTCTCTTGTAGACAGCAAATCGATGGGTCTTGTTTTTTTTATCCATTCTGATACCCTATGTCTTTTGGTTGGCGCATTTAATCCATTTACATTCAGTGTTATTATAGAAAGATACGGGTTTAGAGTCATTGTGATGTCTGTATGTTTTATGCTTATAGTGATGTCTCTGGGACTTTGTCTCACAGGGTCCCCCTTAGGATCTCTTGTAGGGCTGGTTTAGTGGTGACAAATTCCTTCAGTTTTTGTTTGTTTGGGAAGACCTTTATCTCTCCTTCTATTCTAAATGACAGACTTGCTGGATAAAGGATTCTCAGCTGCATATTTTTTCTGTCTAGCACCCTGAAAATCTCGTGCCAATTCTTTCTGGCCTGCCAAGTTTCAAAAGAGAGATCAGTCACGAGTCTTATAGGTCTCCCTTTATATGTGAGGGCACGTTTACCCCTTGCTGCTTTCAGAATTTTCTCTTTATCCTTGTATTTTGCCAGTTTCACTATGATATGTCGTGCAGAAGATCGATTCAAGTTACGTCTGAAGGGAGTTCTCTGTGCCTCTTGGATTTCAATGCCTTTTTCCTTCCCCAGTTCAGGGAAGTTCTCAGCTATGATTTCTTCAAGTACCCCTTCAGCCCCTTTCCCTCTCTCTTCCTCCTCTGGGATACCAATTATGCGTATATTATTTCTTTTTAGTGTATCACTTAGTTCTCTAATTTTCCCCTCATACTCCTGGATTTTTTTATCTCTCTTTCTCTCAGCTTCCTCTTTTTCCATAACTTTATCTTCTAGTTCACCTATTCTATCCTCTGCCTCTTCAAGCCGAGCTGTGGTGGTTTCCATTTTGTTATGCATTTCGTTTAAAGCGTTTTTCAGCTCCTCGTGACTGTTCCTTAGTCCCTTGATCTCTGTAGCAAGAGATTCTCTGCTGTCCTGTATACTGTTTTCAAGCCCAGCAATTAATTTTATGACTATTATTCTAAATTCACTTTCTGTTATGTTATTTAAGTCCTTTTTGATCAGCTCATTAGCTGTTGTTATTTCCTGGAGATTCTTCTGAGGGGAATTCTTCCGCTTGGTCATTTTGGATAGTCCCTGGCGTGGTGAGGACCTGCAGGGCACTTCCCCTGTGCTGTGGTGTATAACTGGAGTTGGTGGGCGGGGCCGCAGTCAGACCTGATGTCTGCCCCCAGCCCACCGCTGGGGCCACAGTCAGACTGGTGTGTGCCTTCTCTTCCCCTCTCCTAGGGGCGGGATTCACTGGGGTGGTGAGGCTCGTCTGGGTTACTTGCACACTGCCAGGCTTGTGATGCTGGGGATCTGGCGTGTTAGCTGGGGTGGGTAGGCAAGGTGCACGGGGGCAGGAGGGGCAGGCTTAGATCGCTTCTCCTTAGGTGATCCACTTCAGGAGGGGCCCTGTGGCAGCGGGAGGGAGTCAGATCCGCTGCCGGAGGTTTGGCTCCGCAGAAGCGCAGAGTTGGGTGTTTCGTGGAGCGAGCAATTTCCCTGGCAGGAACTGGTTCTCTTTGGGATTTTGGCTGGGGGATGGGCGGGGGAGATGGCGCTGGCGAGCGCCTTTGTTCCCCACCAAACTGAGCTCTGTTGTCAGGGGGCTCAGCAGCTCTCCCTCCCTTTGTCCTCCAGCCTTCCCGCTTTCCGAGCAGAGCTGTTAACTTATTACCTCCCAGACGCTAAGTCACGCTTGTTGTGGGAACACAGTCCATCAGGCCCCTCCGCTTTTGCAAGCCAGACTCGGGGGCTCTGCTTGGCCGGCGAGCCGCCCCTCCGCCCCGGCTCCCTCCCGCCAGTCCGTGGAGCGCGCACCGCCTCGCCGCCCTTCCTACCCTCTTCGGTGGGCCTCTCGTCTGCGTTTGGCTCCGGCGACTCCGTTCTGCTAATCCTCTGGCAGTTTTCTGGGTTATTTAGGCAGGTGTAGATGGAATCTAAGTGATCAGCAGGACGTGCGGTGAGCCCAGCGTCCTCCTAAGCCGCCATCTTGCCGCAACTCCTGTTTCTGTTCTAATCTTTACTATTTCCCTTCTTCTGCTGGATTTAGGCTTTATTTGCTGTTCCTTTTCTTGCTCCTCTAGGTATTAAGTTTAACTTGTGTATTTGATACTTTTCTTGCTTCTTGATGTAGGCTTGTATTACAATATACTTCCCTCTTAGGACTGCCTTTGCTGCATCCCAAAGGTTTTGGACTCTTGTGTTTTTATTTTTCTTTCATCCCATGTACTTTTAAATTTCTTCTTTACTTTCCTGGTTATGCTATTCATTCCTTGGTAGGATGTTCTTTAACCTCCATTTTGTTGTGGTCTTTCCAATTTTTTTCTTGTAGTGATTTCAAGTCTCATAGTGTTGCAGTTTGAAAAGATGCGTGAATATGATTTCAATGGTTTTGAATTTTCTGAGACTTGTTTTATGGCCTAAATATGATCTATTCTGGACAGTGTTCCATGTGTACTTGGTAAGAATGTGTATTCCCATGTTTTTAGATGGTGTTCTCTGAATATATATGTTAGATGCAATGTGTCATTCAAAGCTACTGTTTCCTTATTGATTTTCTGTCTGGATGATCTATCCATTGATGTAAGTGGAGTGTTGAAATCCCCTACTATTATTGCATTACCATCATTTTCTTCTTTGTATCTCTTAATAGTTGCTTATGTATTTGGGTAGTTCCAGGTTGGAAGCATAGAGATTTACAATTGTTATACTTTTTGTTGGATTAATAGTTTTATCATTGTGTAGTGCCCTTCTTTATCTCTTGTTATAGACTTTGTTTTAAAGCCTATTTTTTCAATATAAATATTGTTAACCTAGCTTTCTTTTACCTTTTTACTCTAGCTTTTCTTTCATTGGCACTATAAATACTTTTTTAACCTCTCACTTTCACTGAAGTAAGTCTCTTGTAGGGGGCATATGGATTGATCTTGCTTTTCCATCCATTCAGTCATCCTAAGTGTTTTTATTGGAGCACTTAATCTATGTATATTCAGATTAATTATTGATAAGTATGTATTTATTGCCATTTTGTTATTTCTTTCATGACTGTTTTTGTAGTTCTCTGTTCCTTTCTGCTCTAGCTTTCTTCTCATGCGGTTTTCTGGTTTTCCTTAGTGATATGCTTGGATTCTTTTATCTTTATTTATTGTATACCTATTGCATGTTTTTAATTTGTGGTTACTATTAGGTTGATATATAAGATCCAATGAATATAGCAGTCTATATTAAGTTAATGAAAATTTGAACCTATCCTAAACACTAAATCTTTACTTCCTGTCATGTTTTATGTATATATGATACTTTACATTCTTTTATTTTATTAATCTTATCACTAATTTCATACATATAATTGATTTTACTGCTTTGTGCTTTAACCTTCATATTGGTTTTATAAGTGACTAATCTACTACCCTTATTATGTTTGTATTTACCTGTGATTTTTTCTCTTTCTAATGTTCTTACTCCTGATATAGTCTTTCCTTTCCACTCAAGGATTCCCCTTAACGTTTCTTATAAGACTCATTTAGTGGAATTTATTTAACTTTTGTTTGTTTGCAAAACTACTCTTTATCTCTTCTTCTATTTTGAATGATAGCTCTGTTGAATGGAGTATTCTTGCCTGTAGGTTGTCTTCGGTCAGCACTTTGAATCTATTATGCCACTTGCAAGCCTTGCAAAATTTCTGCTAGACAGACAGTTTTGATCCCTGTCCTATTAAAGACCAGGGCTGGAGCTGCCTTTGGCTTAAAATTGGCTCAGATACTATACTTGCTCTCAGCCCATTTGCCAGGCAGGGCTGTGGTGACACTGAACTGCAGAATGCTCTTCCTGAATTTTCCCCTAGGAGGCTTTTGTTGGAGGGTAGGGTTACAATCAGGCCAGATTTTGCCCCTAATTTGTCTGTGGGGGTTTCAGTGACCTTGAACTACAGGACTCTCTCCTTGAGCTGCCCCCATGATGTTTTCTTGGTGGCCAGAGCTAGCAATCAGATCAGATGTCTGCCTCAGCCCACTGTGGGGGCTGCAGTGTGTGGTTATCTTCCCCTATCCCTAAGGTAAGAGTCACTTTGGAGTGGTGATGGTCACTGTTGGGGCTTCTTGCAGAATGAGACACAACAAGCACGACTTTAAAGGGACTCCTGCCAAATGGAGTGGGTTGGATGGGGTGAGTCTGCAGAAGAGTGCTGGGGCAGGAGGTGTGATATTGGCAAGGTAGATGCCCTTCCCTACTGTGGAGTCTTGAAGTATAATACCTGGCTAGAGCCAAGCACCTTTCAAACTGCTGCTCCTATGCTGTATCTCAGTGGATTTGTTTGTTATGCTGTTTCTTTACAGGCAGCAACCCAGTTTCCTATTGCCTTTGGCTCTCTCAGAGCTGAGCTAGTTTATTTTTCAAGTACCCAGGGTTAAGCCCCGCTGATTGTAAAAACTTAAGAAGTTAAGCCCCACTGGTTTGCAACGCCAAATGTTATGGAAATACATCTTCCAAGTTCAGGTTTTCTTTGTCTTGGGTGCCTGATGTGGGATCTGTTCCTCTCCCCTTTTTATATTTGTAGTGTCCCTCCCATTTGTGGTCAGACTCACTAGGAGTTTTGTTTTTGACTGGGTCTCTGCCTCTGTTAGCATTTTCTACGTGGCCTCCTCTGTCTGATTAATGGTGGAGAGTCTCTTTTGCCAGTCTGCAGGTAATTTTCTGGGTTAGTTGCACTGATGTCGCTATTATCTAGGTGTATCAGGTGGGATAAAGTTAGCTTAGGATTCTCCTATTCTGCCATACTTCCAGGTTTCCCTGGAAAAGTTGTTTATACTTCACTTACTAAGGTAGAAAACTAGTGTTATGCTTAAAGTTCTTTGTTTCCTATTCTTTTTTTTCTTTTTATTTAGGTGTAATTGACATGTAACATTATATTAGTTTCAGATGTACAACATAAAAATTTAGTATTTATATATATTGAGAAATGATCATCACAATAAATTAAGTTAACATCCATCACCATTAATAATACAAAATTTTTTTCTTGAGATGAAAACTTTTAAAATATACTCTTTCAGTGCTATCAAATATACTATACAGCATAATGAACTATAGTCACCATGATGTATATTACATACCCATGACTTCTTTGTTTTTATAACTTGATGCTTGTAATTTTTAACTGCTTTCACCCACTTCATCCATTCCCCAGCCTCCACACATATGACAACCACAAATGTGTTCTCTGTATCCACTCTCCCATTTTTTTTAATTTCCACATATAAGTGAAATCATACAGTGTCTCTATCTGACTTACTACACTTAGCATAATTCCTTCAAGTTTCATACATAGTACAAGATTTTCTTCTTTTTAAGGCTGAATAACATTCCATTGTGTGTATGTGTGTGTGCATGTGTGTGTGTGTGCTATTTTTTTATTTGAATATAGTTAACACAATGCTACATTTGGTGTACCACATTCAGGTACGTTCAGGCATACAACATAGTATTTGAAAATTGTATACATTATGCTATGTTTGCCACTAGTGTAGCTACCATCGGTCCCCCACATCACTATAGCAATATAAATGACTAAATTTTTTATGCTGTGCTTTTTATTACTGTGACCTATTATTCAATAACTTTTGGAATCAAATCCAAAATGCCACCAACATGATTAATGTCAAGGAGTTTATTGCTTATATATTCTTCTAAGAGTTTTATGGTTCTGAGTTTACATTTAAATCTTTAATCCGTTTTTGAGTTAATTTTTATGTATGGTGTAAGACAATGGTTCAGTTTCACTCTTTTTCATGTGGCTGTCAAGGTTTCCCAAACCACTTATTGAAGACACTGTCATTTCCCCCATTGAATATTCGTGGCCCCTTTGTCATAACCAAATTGACTTTATGTGTATGGGTTTATTTCTTATCTCTCTATCTTGCTCCATTGAACTCTTTGTCTGTTTTTGTACCAGTACCATATTATTATGACTATTATAGCTTTGCAGTATAGTCTGAAATCAGGTAGCATGACACTTCCAGTTTTCTTGTTTTTTCTCAACATTACTTTGATTTTTCAAGGTCTTTTATCATTTTTATACAGATTTTAATATTGTTATATCTATTTCTGTGAAAATGTCATTGGAATTTTTTTAAGGATTGTGTTAAATCTGTAGAGTGTTTTTGGTAGCATAGATATGTTAACAATATTAATTCTTCAGATCCATTAGCATAGAATACTTTTCTATTTCTTTGTGTCTTCCATTTTTTTCTTCAATGTCTTATAGTTTTCAGAGTCCAGGTGTTTCACCTCCTTGGTTAAATTTATATCTGGATATTTTTTGGATACAATTGTAAGTGTAATTGTTTTCTTCATTTTTGTTTCTGCTAGTTCATTATTATTGTGTAGAAAAACAACAGGATTTTGTGTATTAATTTTCTATCCTGCAACTTTGTTGAATGCTTTTATTAGTTCTTACAGATTTTGGTGGTTAGTGTTTATAATGTATAATATGTTATCTGCAAATGGAGACAGTTTTACTTTTTCCTTTCTGATTTGGTTGACTTGTTAATTGAAGTATAATTAACATACAATGTTATATTATTTTCAAATGTACAGCATACTGCTTTTACAATTCTATACATTATGATAAGTGTACTGACCATCTATCACCAAACATTATTACTATCTTATTGACTATATTCCCTATGGTGCTCTTTTCATCTCTGTGATTTATTTTGTAATTGGAAGTTTGTATGTCTTAACGCTCTTTAACTTTTTCTGGTATGAATGATGTTAATTTCTTGTTTGTACCTAAATGTTCTGGCTAGGACTTTCAATGCTATGTTGAATAAAAATGATGAGAATGATAATTCTTGTGTCTAATCTTAGGGGGAAAATGTCCAGTTTTAACCATTAAATATGATGTTAGCAGTGGATTTTGTCTCATATAAGCTTTCTTAGGTTGAAGCACATTCCGTCTATACCCAGTGTATTGAGTTATCATAAAGGAATGTTGAATTTTTTCATACATGTTTTCTGCATCTATTAAAATGAGTTTTGTTAACATGGTGTATAACATTGATGTGCAGATGTTGAACCATCCTTGCATCCCTGGAATTTATCCTATTTGTTCATGTTGTATGATTCTTTTAATGTATTGTTGATTTCAGTTTTGCTAGTATTTGCCTAAGGATTGTTTCTATCTATATTCATCAGGCATATTGGCCTCTACTTTGCTTGTCGTATCCTTGAGTGGTTTTAGGATATGGATAAATAAAATGAGTTCAGCAATGTTACTTCCTCTTTTATATTTTTAGAAGAGTTTGAGAAGGATTGGTATTAGTTCTTCTTTAAATATTTGATAAAATTTTGCAGGGAAACCCTCTGACTCTCAACTTTTGTTGGGAGGTTTTTGATTACTTATTCAACCTCCTTGCTAGTAATCAGTCTGTTCAGATATTGTATTTCTTTTGATTCCATCTTGCAATGTTGTATGTTGCTAGGATTTATCAAATTCTTCATTGTAGTCTCTTATGATCCTTTGTATTTCTGTTGTAACAAAATCTGTAATGTATTTTTTTTCTTTTCTGATTTTATTTATTTGATATTTTTCTTGGTGAGGCTAGGTAAAGGTTTATCAATTTTGTTTATCTTTCCAAAACACGATCTCTTGGTTTCATTGATCTTTTTTTCTATTATCTTCTTAGTCTCTTTTTCATTTATTTCTGCTTTGACCTTTGTTAATTCCTTCATTCTACTAATTTTCGGTTTTGCTTAATCTTTTTTTTAATTTCTTGAGTTGTAGAGCTAGTTTTATTATTTGAGAATTGTCTCTCTATTTTTTATGTATTATTATTATTATTTTTTGAATCAGGTATTTCTCAGTATGAATTTTTTCTTAGAATTGCTTTTTCTTCTACCCATAAGTTTAGGTAAGTTGTATTTACATTTTAATTTCTCAAGTTATATTTTTTAAGTTTATTTAATTTTAGGGGAAGGAGAGGCAGAGAGAGAGGTAGAGAGAGTATCCTAAGCAGGCTATGCCATCAGTTCAGAGCCTGATTCAGGGCTTGATCTCATGACCCATGAGAGCATGACCTGAGCTGAAATCAAGAGTTAGACACAACTAATTTAGCCACCCAAGTGCCCTGGCAAGTTACATTTTAATTCCTTTTTTGATTTCTTCTTTGACACATTGGTTATTTAGTAGCATGTTTTTAACTTTCCACGTAATATAAATTTTCTACGCTTCTTTATGTAATTTATCATTATGTTCAGAAAAGATGCTTGATATTATTTAAATCTCCTTAATATTTTATTTAAAAATTTTGTTTAATATTTATTTATTTCTGAGACAGAGAGAGACAGAGCATGAGTGGGGGAGGGGCAGAGTGAGAGGGAGACACAGAATCCGAAGCAGGCTACAGGCTCCAAGCTGTCAGCACAGAGACCAACACGGGGCTTGAACCAACAAACTGTGAGATCATGACCTGAGCCGAAGTCGGTCGCTCAACCAACTGAGCCACCCAGGCTCCTTAATTTTTTAAGACTGGTTTCATAGCTTAACATATTATTGATCCTGGAGCATTTTTCACCTGCACTTGAGAATAATATATATTTTACCAATTTTATTTGGAATGGTTTGTATATATCTGTTAAGTTTATTTTGTATAATGTATTGTTTAAAACTGAATTTTCCTTATTGATTTTCTGTCTTATGGTCAAATTTAAATATTTTCTTACTAACAAAAGTAATACAAATTTTTTATAACAACTAAAATACAAAATATGTAAAAAGTTACTAAATCCTTATGCTCACTCCTGTACTTCTAAGTTCCTTAGCATATATCCTCTTGAGATAACCAGTATTACCATCCTGGTATTCATTTTTCTTTTGCACCAACACTTTGTACATACAAGTGTATGTAAGCAGAAGCAGATAGAGAGATAAATAATTTGTTTTGACTAAACTAAAATCATACATATGCTGTACTTTACAATTTAATTTTTTACCTGACAATATCCTAATTATCTCTATAAACCAGGAGATATGTATCTAATGCTATTGCTTTAAGTTCCATATTATTTATGAAAATACACACATAATTTAATTCTCCAAGATGCCATACATTCTGGATTTGCTAACATCAGTTTTTTTAGTTTTTATTTTGGCTTGTTTTCCCACTGCCCATTTCTACCCTTATCCATTTCCACTTATTTTCTTCGGATAACAATCAACAACCTCTTACTATGTAGCATTCCTTACTTTTATTAAATATTCACTTCACCATATCAAACCTTGAAATGCACACACACACACACACACACACACACATGAGAATGGGAAAGGTGCAGAAAGCAGAAGAGAGGGCGATGTTTTGTTAGTTTTATTTAAAGGCAAAAAAATAAACATACATCTCTGCATCCAAGTTAGTAATATATGTTACAGCTCTTCCTCTAACCATTCTACTGGATGCATAATAATTCACTGATACCTTAACTTGCATGTCCCTATTAGTGACCTTGAAAATATTTTGAATGTATTTTGGTCACTTTGGTTTGATAATTTGAGAATCATGGCTTTGTATCCTTTGTCCATTTTTCTCATTGGATATTTAGAGATTATTGTCAATTTATAAAAGACTTTATTTATTATAGATATAAGTCTCTGTTGTTCTTCTTTGTTGTAATTTTCCCTACTCTCATATATCTATTGTTTTTATGTTTTTTTATTTTATTTTTTAAAATTTACATCCAAATTTGTCAGCATACAGTGCAACTATGATTTCAGGAGTAGATTCCTTAGTGCCCCTTACCCGTTTCGCTCATCCCCCCTCCCACATCCCCTACTGTAACCCTCTGTTTGTTCTCCATATTTATGACTCTCTTCTGTTTTGTCCCCCTTCCTGTTTTTATATTATTTTTGTTTTCCTTCCCTTATGTTCATCTATTTTGTCTATCAAAGCCCTAATATCAGTGGTCATATGATTTTTGTCTTTCTCTGACTAATTTCACTTAGTATAATACCCTCCAGTTCCATCCATGTAGTTGCAAATGGCAAGATTTCATTCTTTTTGGTTGCTGAGTAATAATATATATAAATTATATATTAATTAATTAATATATTAATATATATTAATATACATATTATATATCTTCTTTATCCATTCATCCATCGATAGACGTTTGGGCTTTTTCCATACTTTGGCTATTGTTGATAGTGCGGCTATAAACATGGAGGTGCATGTGTCCCTTCGAAACAGCATACCTGTATACCGTGGATAAATGCCTAGTAGTGCAATTGCTGGGTCATAGGGTAGTTCTATTTTTAGTTTTTTGAGGAACCTCCATACTGTTTCCCAGAGTGGCTGCACCAGCTGGCATTCCGACCAACAATGCAAAAGAGATCCTCTTTCTCCACATCCTCTCCAACATCTGTTGTTGCCTGAGTTGTTCATGTTAGCCATTCTGACAGGTGTAAGGTGGTATCTCATTGTGGTTTTGATTTGTATTTCCCTGATGATGAGTGATGTTGAGCATTTTTTCATGCGTTGGTTGGACATCTGGATGTCTTCTTTGGAGAAGTGTCTATTTATGTCTTTGCCCATTTCTTCACTGGATTCTTTGTTTTTAGGGGGTGGAGTTTGATCAGTTCTTTATAGATTTTGGATACTAACCCTTTATCAGATATGTCACTTGCAAATATCTTCTCCCATGTTGTCAGTTGCCTTTTAGTTTTGCTGATTATTTCCTTCACTGTGCAGAAGTTTTTATTTTGATGAGGTCCCAGTAGTTCATTTTTGCTTGTTTCCCTTGCCTCCAGAGACTTGTTGAGTAAGAAGTTGCTGCAGCAAGCATCTAAGAGGTTTTTGCCTGCTTTCTCCTCGAGGATTCTGATGACTTCCTATCTTACATTTAGGTCTCTCATTTATTTTAAGTTTATTTTTGTGTATGGTGTAACACAGTGGTCCAAGTTCATTTTTCTGCATGTCGCCGTCCAGTTTTCCCAGCATCACTTGCTGAAGAGACTCTCTTTATTCCATTGGATATTCTTCCCTGCTCTGTCAAAGATTAGTTGGCCATACGTTTGTGGGTCCATTTATGGGTTCTCTATTCTGTTCAATTGATCTGAGTGTCTGTTCTTATGCCAGTACCACACTGTCTTGAAGATTACAGCTTTGTAGTATAGCTTGAAGTCTGGGATTGTGATGCCTCCTGATTTGGTTTTCTTTTTCAAGATTGCTTTGGATATTTGGGGTCTTTTCTGATTCCATACAAATTTTAGGATTATTTCTTCTAGCTTCAAGAAGAATGCTGGTGCAATTTTGATTAGGATTGCATTGAATATGTAGATTGCTTTGGGTAGTATCGACATTTTAACAATATTTGTTCTTCCTATCCAGTAGCATGGAATATTTTTCTATTTTGTGTGTGTGTGTGTGTCTTCTTCAAATTCTTTGTTAAACTTTGTGTATTTTCAGTGTATAGATTTTTCATCTCTTTGGTTAGATGTATCCCTAGGTACTTTATGGGTTTTGGTGCAACTGTAAATGGGATGGATTCCTTGATTTCTCTTTCTGCCGCTTCATTGTTGGTGTATAAGAATGCAACCGATTTCTGTGTGTTGATTTTATATCCTGCAACTTTGCTGAATTCATGAATCAATTCTAGCAGTTTTTTGGAGGAATCTTCTGGTTTTTCCATATAGAGTATCATGTCATCTGCGAAGAGTAAAAGTTTGACCCCCTCCTGGCCAATTTGCATGCTTTCTTATTTCTTTGTGTTGTCTGATTGCAGAGGCTAAGACTTCCAATACTATGTAGAATAACAGTGGCAAGAGTGGACATCCTTGTCTTGTTCGTGACCTTAGGGGTAAAGCTCTCAGTTTTTCCCCATGGAGGATGATATTAGCGTTGGGTTATGTTTTTTTTGTTGTTGTTGTTGGTTTTGCTATGCAAAAATTTATAAACCTTTATATAGCTAAATATATTATAATTCTTTTTATTTATTCTTGGCTTTCTATATTGGTGAAAATAATCTTTGCCATAACCTAGTTTTCAACAGGGAATTTAAAAATAAAAAGCTAGTCCTGGGGCACCTGAGTGGCTCAGTTGGTTGGGCAGCTGACTTTGGTTCAGATCATGATCTTGCGGTTCTTGGGTATGAGTCCCGTGTTGGGCTCTGTGCTGGCAGCTTGCAGCCTGGACCCCGCTTCAGATTCTGTGTCACCCCCTGTCTACTCCTACCCCACTTGTCCTCTGTCTCTTGCTCTGTCTCAAAAATAAACATTTTTAAAAAAAAATTTTAAAAAGCTTGTCCTAAGGAAATAATAAGCGGTCATCTAGTCCCAAACTGTGAACATTGTGATAGTCAAGGTTCTAGTATCTTAAAATGTGTCAGCAAAGATTTTCTAACCTTCCTCAAAATACCTAAATAATTTGAAAATAGAAAGTATCATGAATGTTGCATAATCTAGTTGCTACTTCCTACAGTTTTGGAGTCAGAAAGCTTTTATTTTAATTGCTACACTACCAGTTACTTGCAGAATTCCTTTGAAGAACTTTTTTTAATCATTTGGAATATCATTTTCCTCAAGTGTAAAATGGGACATGAATACCACATTCTTTACAGGAAAGTAAAGCATGTAAATTGCTTTAAATGTATCTAAGGTTGTATTAAACATATTCATAGGCCCATATTCTTATCAAGATTTCTCAAATACTGATGTGTGTAAATTTTAATTTGCATTTGGGAAATATGAACATAAGGTAAAAGAAACCAGTTCAGTACAAAATGTTCAAGTCAAAAATTAAATCAATATGTTAATTGTCACCTTCTTACCAAGAGAAACAGTCATTGATAGCTTATTTTATTTTCCAGCAGGTATTTTCATTTACTGAGCACCCAGAAATTAGGTGGTATTATACACAATCCTAAGCATTTGATTAAATAGCTTATAGTGTCAATTCCTATGGTTAATTAGAGTCAAATGAAGGCAAATCAAATAACGAGAAAAAAAAACAAGGAAGGAGGATGAAAAATTATTTCTATTCAAGGAAAGATATTGTTTGCAAACTGGAGTCCACCTTAGAGTACTTACTGTATACGGAATTAGCTATACTTAGTTACTCTATGTGATTTTTTTAAATATGAAATTTATTGTCAGATTGGTTTCCATACAACACCCAGTGCTCATCCCAAAAGGTGCCCTCCTCAATACACATTACCCACTCTCCCCTCCCTCCTACCCCCCATCAATCCTCAGTTTGTTCTCAGTTTTTAAGACCTCTTATGCTTTGGCTCTCTCCCTCTCTAACCTCTTTTTTTTTCTTCCCCCCCCCCCATAGACTTCTGTTAAGTTTCTCAGGATCCACATAAGAGTGAAAATATATGGTATCTTTCTTTCTATGTATGACTTATTTCACTTAATATAACACTCTCCAGTTCCATCTGCGTTGCTACAAAGGGCCATATTTCATTCTTTCTCATTGCCACGTAGTATTGCATTCTGTAAATAAACCACAATTTCTTTATCCACTCGTCAGTTGATGGATATTTAGGCTTTTTCCATAATTTGGCTATTGTTGAAAGTGCTGCTATAAACACTAGGGTATAAGTGCCCCTGTGCATCAGTACTCCTATATCCCTTGGGTAAATTCCTAACAGTGGTATTGCTGGGTTATAGGGTAGGTCTATTTTTATTTTTTTTTGAGGAACTTACACAGTGTTTTCCAGAGTGGCTGCACCAGTTTGCATTCCGACCAACAGTGCAAGAGGGTTCCCATTTCTCCACATCCTCTCTAGCATCAAATCTAGCAGTCTCCTGATTTGTTCATTTTAGCCACTCTGACTGACTTACCTGATCTAGCATTGAGAAGAATGCTGGTACAATTTTGATTGGGATTGCATTGAATGTGTACATAGCTTTGAGTAGTACTGACATTTTAACAATACTTATTCTTCCAATACATGAGCATGGAATGTTTTTCCATTTCTTTTATATCTTCTTCAATTTCCTTCATAAGCTTTCTATAGTTTTCAACATACAGATCTTTTACATCTTTGGTTAGGTTTATTCCTAGGTATTTTATGCTTCTTGGTGCAATTGTGAATGGGATCAGTTTCTTTATTTGTCTTTCTGTTGCTTCATTATTAGTGCATAAGAATGCAACTGATTTCTGTACATTGATATTGTATCCTGCAACTTTGCTGAATTCATGGATCAGTTCTAGGAGACTTTTGGTGGAGTCTATAGGGTTTTCCATGTATAATATCATGTCATCTGCAAAAAGTGAAAGCTTAACTTCATCTTTGCCAATTTTGAAGCCTTTGATTTCCTTTTGTTGTCTGATTGCTGATGCTAGAACTTCCAACACTGTGTTAAACAACAGCGGTGAGAGTGGACATCCCTGTCATGTTCCTGATCTCAGGGAGAAAGCTCTCAGTTTTTCCCCATTGAGGATGATATTAGCTGTGAGCTTTTCATAAATGGCTTTTATGATGTTTAAGTATGTTCCTTCCATCCCAACTTTCTCAAGAGTTTTTATTAAGAAAGGGTGCTGAATTTTGTCAAATGCTTTTTCTGCATCGATTGACAGGATCATATGGTTCTTATCTTTTTTTTTATTAATGTGATGTACCACATTGATTGATTTGCAGTTGTTGAACCAGTCCTGCAGCTCAGTAATGAGTCCCACTTGATCATGGTGAATAACTCTTTTTATATGCTGTTGAATTCGATTTGCTAGTATCTTATTGAGAATTTTTGCATCCATATTCATCAGGGATATTGGCCTGTAGTTCTCTTTTTTTACTGGGTCTCTGTCTGGTTTAGGAATCAAAATAATGCTGGCTTCATAGAATGAGTCTGGAAGTCTGGAAGTTTTCCTTCCTTTTTTTTTCTTCTTTTTTTTTTTTTTTGAATAGCTTGAGAAGGATAGGTATTATTTCTGCTTTAAATGTCTGGTAGAATTCCCCTGGGAAGCCATCTCGTCCTGGACTCTTATTTGTTGGGAGATGTTTGATAACTGAATCAATTTCTTCACGGTTATGGGTCTGCTCAAGCTTTCTATTTCTTTCTGTTTGAGTTTTGAGAGTGCGTGGGTGTTTAAGAATTTGTCCTTTTCTTCCAGGTTGTCTAGTTTGTTGGCATATAATTTTTCATAGTATTCCCTGATAATTGCTTGTATTTCTGAGGGATTGGTTGTAATACTTCCATTTTCATTCATGATTTTATCTATTTGGTCCCTCTGTCTTTTCTTTTTGAGGCACCTGGCTAGAGGTTTATCAATTTTGTTTATTTTTTCAAAAAACCAACTCTTGGTTTCATTGATCTGCTGTACAGTTTTTTTAGATTCTATATTGTGTATTTCTATGATCTTTATTATTTCTCTTCTTCTGCTGGGTTTGGGGTGTCTTTGCTGTTCTGCTTCTATTTCCTGTATGTGTGCTGTTAGATTTTGTATTTGGGATTTTTCTTGTTTCTTGAGATAGGCCTGGATTGCAATGTCTTTTCCTCTCAGGACTGCCTTTGCTGCATCCCAAAGCGTTTGGATTGTTGCCTTTTCATTTTCATTTGTTTCCATATGTTTCTTGATTTCTTCTATAATTGCCTGGTTGACCCATTCATTCTTTAGTAGAGTGTTCTTTAACCTTCATGCTTTTGGAGGTTTTCCAGACTTTTTCCTGTGGTTGATTTCAAGCTTCATCACATTGTGGTCTGAAAGTATGCATGGTATGATCTCAATGCTTGTATACTTATGAAGGGCTGTTTTGTGACCCAGTATATGATCTATCTTGGAGAATGTTCCATGTGTACTCGAGAAGAAAGTATATTCTGTTGCTTTGGGATGCAGAGTTCTAAATATATGTGTCAAGTCCATCTGATCTAATGTATCATTCAGGGCACTTGTTTCTTTATTGATCCTGTGTCTAGATGATCTATCCATTGTTGTAAGTGGAGTATTAAAGTCTCCTCCAATTACCACCTTCTTATCAGTCAGGTTGCTTATGTTTGTGATTAATTGTTTTATATATTTGGGGGCTCCCATATTCGGCACACTGACATTTATAATTGTTAGCTTTTCCTGATGGATAGACCTTGCAATTATTATATAATGCCCTTCTTCATCTCTTGTTGAGGCCTTTAATTGAAACTCTAGTTTTTCTGATGTAAGTATGGCTACCCCAGCTTTCTTTTGACTTCCAGTAGCATGATAGATAGTTCTCCATCCTGTCACTTTCAATCTGAAGGTGTCCTCAGGTCTAAAATGAGTCTCTTGTAGACAGCAATTAGATGGGTCTTGGTTTTTTATCCATTCTGATACCCTATGTCTTTTGGTTGGAGCATTTAGTCCATTTACATTCAGTGTTATTATAGAAAGATATGGGTTTAGAGTCATTGTGATGTCTGTAGTTTCCATGCTTGTAGGGATGTCTCTGGTACCTTGTCTCACAGGTCCCCCTTAGGATCTCTTGTGTGGCTGGTTTAGTGGTGACGAATGTCTTTAGTTTTTGTTTGTTTGTGAAGACTGTATCTCTTCTATTCTAAATGACAGACTTCCTGGATAACAGATTCTCGGCTGCATAATTTTTGTTTATCACATTGAAGATTTCCTGCCATTCCTTTCTGGCCTGACAAGTTTCAGTGGAGAGATCCATCACTAGTCTTATCGGTCTCCCTTTATGTGTTAGAGCATGTTTATCCCTAGCTGCTTACCGAATTTTCTCTTTATCCTTGTATTTTGCCAGTTTCACTATGATATGTCATGCAGAAGATCGATTCAAGATATGTCTTAAGGGAGTTCTCTGTGCCTCTTGGATTTCAATGCCTTTTTTCTTCCCCAGATCAGGGAAGTTCTCAGCTATTATTTCTTCAAGTACACCGTCAATACCTTTCTCTCTCTCTTCCTCCCCTGGAATCCCAATTATGCATATGGTATTATGTTTAATTGTTACTTAGTTTTCTAATTTTCCCCTCTTACTCCTGTATTTTTTTTATCTCTCTTTTTCTCAGCTTCCTCTTTTTCCATAGTTTTATATTCTAATTCACCTATTTTCTCCTCTGCCTCTTCAATCCAAGCTGTGGTCATCTCCATTTTATTTTGCAGCTCATTTATAGCATTTTTTAGCTCCTCCTGGGTGTTTCTTAGTCCCTTGATCTCTGTAGTAGTAGATTCTCTGCTGTCCTTTATGCTTTTTTTCAATCCCAGAGATTAATTTTATGACTATTACTTTAAATTCATTTTCTGTTACATTGCTTAGATCATTTTTGGTCAGTTGTCTAGCTGTCTCTACTTCCTGGAGTTTCTTTTGAGGAGAATTCTTCCATGTTGTCATTTTGGATAGACCCTCGAGTGGCGTGGAGCTGCAGGGCTCTTCCTCTGTGCTGTCTGGAGTAACTTACGTTGGTGGTCAGACCTGATGTCTACCCCCAGCCCACTGCTGGAGCCACAGCGGCACCGGGAGGGAGGCCAACCCTTCGGAGGGATGGATCCACAGAAGCACAGCTTTGGGTGTTTGCACGGTGCAAGCAAGTTCCGTGACGGGAACTGGTTCCCTTTGGGATTTTGGCTGGGGGATGGGCAAGGGAGATGGCGCCGGCCAGCACCTTTCTTCGCTGCCAAGCTGAGCTCTGTCCTTTGGAGCTCAACAACTCTCCCTCCCATTTTCCTCTAGCCATCCCACTCTCTGAGCAGAGGTGTTGACTTATAACATTCCAGATGTTAAGTTCTGCTGGCTGTGAGAACACACTCCGTCCAGCCCCTCCACTTTTGCAAGCCAGACTCAGGGGCTCTGCCTCCCGGGAAGGCTGGATGCCCCTCCACCTCCCCGGCTCCCTCCTGCCAGTCCATGTAATGTTCACTGCCTCTCAGCCCTTTCTACCCTCTTCCGTGGGCTTCTCGTGTACGCTTTGCTCTGGAGAGTCCGTTTTGCTAGTCTTCTGGTGGGTTTTCTGGGTTATTTAGGCAGATGTGGTTGGAATCTAAGTGATCAGCAGGACGCAGTGAACCCAGCGTCCTCCTACGCCACCATCTTCCTCCAAAATCTCTCTACTCTGTGTGATTTTTTTTGTGAATTCACAAATTGAATAAAGACACAGGAACTATAGAACTGTGCACACTCTTTAAATTTGTACTTTTTACCCTAAAACACACATCGTTTTATGACAAAATAAAACCAGTAAATCCTCTTCCTATTCTGGGCTTATTTCTTTGTCTTCAAAATGAAGAATTAAGTTAAAGGAGCTATAAATTGAAACCGGAGTGAACAGTACAGTGAAAGTGTTTGGTGTTTTAATGGAGTCTGAAAGATGTAAGCCATATGCCTGCACATAACTGGGATGGATCAGGAATGGAATACCCCTAATGATGTAACATAGGTGGCTGAACTACTAGATCACAAGAAATAATAGTGACATGAAATGAAAATTATCTAATGAAATTTTACCAAGGAAAAGGTATGGGAATTCTTAGATACTACACTGATTTCCAGAGTGTAAAAAAATAATAATTTAAGAATTGTATTTAAAATATGTACTTATGACATAAAGACTCATTTTTCTAACACTGTCATTACTTGGTTTGGTCTGTTTTCAAGACACAATTTCTTTAATTTGAAGCATTATCATTGTATTTGAAGATAAGATATTCAAGTACCAGTAAAATTAGTTGTATAGGCAAACCGAAGGACATAGGTACGTATAAATGTGATTCTGTATTTATTTTGTTTGTTGGCTACTTCCATATCTCTAAATAATATATTTTATGGTTACTTTTCAATTTTATACATTCTCTCAAAATGGTCTTCCATAATGGGTGAAGATTTTGTTTATATACACCATCTCCTCTCCTCTTTTCCTAAATGGTTCTATCTTTATTTTTAGTTCCTTCATTAATTGTCTTTGTAACTTTAAGTATTTTATTTGAAAAATTTTCGTACTCTTATTCCTCTTCAGTTCTTTCCTGTCTCTTTTCTCTAGCCCTTCTCTTATTTTATATTTTTATTGAAATATGATTGAAATACAACATATAGTAGTTACAAATGTACCTCATAGTGATTTGATAATTTTATACATTAATACATGATCACCACCAGAAGTCTAGTTTCCATTTGTCACCATACAGACTTATTACAATATTATTAACTATATTCCCTATGATGGACATCCCCATGACTTAATCATTTTATTTTATTTTTTAAAGTTTATTTATTTTGAGAGAGAGAAAGTGGGGGAAAGAAAGAGTGAGAGGGAGAATCCCAAGCAGGCTCTGTGCACAGCACAGACATGGGGATCAAGCCCACAGACTGTGAGATCATGTCCTGAGCCAAAATCTAGAGTCAGATGCTTAAATGAGCCACCCAGGTGCCCCTGACTTAATCATTTAAACTGGAAGTTTGTATTCCCCTTTTCCTATTTCACCCATTTCTCCATCCCCTCCCTTCTGGCAACTATCAGTTTGCTGTCTGTACCTATGAGCCTACTTCTGTCTTGCTTTATTGACTTATTTTTAGATTCCACATATAAGTAAAAATCATGTCATTTGCCTTTCTCTGACTTATTTCACTTAGCATAATATCCTCTACGTGATTGCACGTTGTTGGATTTGGCAGGATTTCATTCTTTTGTATGGCCGAATAATATTCCAGTGTGTTTGTCATACATTCTGTATCCATTTATTATTAATGGATACTTAGGTAGCTTCCATATCTTGATTATTGTATATAAAGCTATAATAAACAAAGGAATACATCTATCTTTTAGAATTAGTGTTTTTACATTCCTTGGATAAATAATGAGAAGTGTAATTGCTGGATCACATGGTAATTGAATATTTTTTTTTTTGAGGAAACTCCATACTGTTTTTCATAGTGGCTGCATCAATTTATATTTTGACCAACAGTGCACAAAGATTCCCATTCCTCCACACCCTCCCCAACAGTTGTTATTTCTTGCTTTTTGTTTGTTTGATAATTACCATTCTGGCAGGCATGAGTTGGTGTGTCCTTAAAGTTTTTATTTGCATTTCCCTGATGATTAGTGATATTGAGCATGTTTTGATCTTCCTGTTGGCCATCTCCCTGTTGTTGCCTGTTGACTTCTTTGGAAGAGTGTCTATTCAGGTTGCATGCCAATTTTTAATTAGCCTTTTTTTCTTTTACTATTGAGCAGTACAAGATCATTATATCTTTTGGATATCAACCCCAGGTGTCTTCTCCTGTTTAGTAGATTGTCTATTTATTTTGTTGTTTGTTTCCTTCACTGTGCAAAAGATTTTAGTTTGCTGTAGTTTCATTTATTCATTTTTGCTTTAATTGTCCTTGTCTGAGGAAATACATACACTAAAATATTGGTAAGATCAATGCAAAAAAACTTACTGTTTGTATTTTCATCCAGGAATTTTTTGGTTTCAGGCCTTACATTTAAGTATTTAATTCACTTCGAGTTTATTTTTGTATTCACTGTAAGAATGTGGTTTAGTTTTGCACACAATTTATTAAAAATTCTGGTTTCTTTTCCCCCACTATATGTTCTTGCCTCCTCTGTTGTAGATAAATTGATCACAGAAAATGAGTTTATTTTTTGGGTATCTATTCTGTTCCATTAACTTACGTGCCTCTTTTGGTTCCAGTACCATATACTTTTGATTATTATGGTTTTGTAGTGTAGTTCAGAATCATGTAGCATTTAATATTTCCAGATTTATTCTTTTTCAAGATTTCTTTGGCTATTAAGTATCCATTGTAGTTTACTTCAAATATCAGGATTATTTACTGTAATTCTGTAAAAATGTCATTAGTATTTTGTAGGGATTGTATTGGATCTTTAGATTGCTTTGGGTAGTATAGATATTTTAATGATATTAACTCTTTGGGTAGTATAGATATCTTAAAGATATTAATTATTCCTGTCCATGAGTACAAAATATATTTTCACTTATTTGTGTTGTCTTTAATCACTTTTACAATGTCATAGTTTTCTGAATATAAGAGTTTCACCTCCTTGGTTAAATCTATTCCTGAGTATTTTATTATTTTGATGTTATTGTAAAAGGGATTGTTTTCTTAATTTTTCTTTCTGATAGTTCATTTTAGTGTATAGATATATATCTCTGTATATTAATTCTGTATCCTGTAATGTTACTGAATTCATTTTCATGTCATCTTCAAATAGTGACAATTTTACTTCTTCTTTTTCAATTTGGATACCTTTTACTTCTTTTTTTTCCTAATCACTGCAACTAGGACTTTAATACTATGTTGAATAAAAGTGCTGAGAGCAGGCCTCCTTTTCTTTTTTCTGATTTAGAGGAAAAGCTTTTAGCTTTTCACTGCTGAGTATCTTAGCTGTGGGTTTATTATATATGGCTTTTATATGTTGAAGTACATTCCTTCTATAAACACTTTGTTGTGAATTTTTATCATAAATTGACGTTGAATTTTGTCAAATGCTTTTTCTGCATCTATAGAAATGATCATACTTTTTTTTCTTTTTTGATGAAATTTTTAGTGAATTTTCCATCACAATGGTGTGTCTTTTATTGTATCCTAGAATTCTAGGAATTGTGGATGTGGTAATGGTGAGTTTGGGAATCTAGGCTCCCAAAAGTACCTTCTGCTCTATCCTTTATTCTGCAATGGCTTCCAGGCAAATCACCCCTCCACTGGAACCACCCATTCCATGACCAAATTAATATCATTGGCAGTGAATTCCAGACACTCTTCCTTGGTCATGCTTTCCAATAGCCATAGGTATATGAGCTCCCAGAACCCCCAGTGGCAAAGGACTGCCTTACCATCATACCTACAATGGGCACTGAGTACAACTGGCCTCCTTCTTGGGGTTACCAGACTGCAATGATGATTCCTGCCATCAGGTCTTCTAGATACCATTAACACATCTCCTAAAAGAGGCTGGTTGCTGTGTGTACCATAAGAGGCTCATTCAGCTCGGTGCTGTGGAAATCAAACTGATAACTGACAGCATCACCTACTGCCTGCATATAAGCTGCTGAGCCTTAGTGGCAGCAAAAAATACAGTCATGAATAAGGGTCAGCCTATCAGTCACTCAACTGGTGATATAGGACCCAGTGGTTGTTATGGAGTGGGCTCCCAAAATCATGACCCCATCAAATTGCTCAGCCATTAGAGTAGTTCATGTGGATATTTCCTGGGTTTCCCAGTTGGGGATAATGGCCTCTGGACCACAGATCAACGTTGCCTGCTCCTCCAGAGGCTACTATAGTGGCTTCCAACTTCCTTCTCCAGTACTGTCACTAATCATGTACTTTTTAATCCTTCATTTTTTAATGTGGAATATCATGTTGATTGATTTTCATATGTTCAACCATCATTGAATCCCCGAAAAGAATCTAATTTGACCATGTATTATTCTTTTAATATATTGTTTAATTCAATTTGCTAATAGGTTTTTGAGAATTTTTAAATCTAAGTTCTTTAGAAATATTGGCCCGATTGTTTGTTTGTGTCTTTCTTTCTCTCTCTCTCTCCTTTTGGTATCAGAATAATACTTGCCTCTTAAAATAAGTTTGGCACTGCTACTTTCTATTCCATTTTTGGGATAATTTGGGAATAGTAAGTATGGAATTTTCTTTATTTCTTTCCATTGTCTGACTGCAGAGGCTAAGACTTCCAATACTTTGTTGAATAACAGTGGCGAGAGTGGACATCCTTGTCTTGTTCCTGATCTTAGGGGCAAAGCTCTCAGTTTTTCCCCATGGGAGATGATATTAGTGTTGAGTCTTTCATGTATGGCTTTTGTGATCTTGAGGTATGCTCCTTCTATCCCTACTTTGTTGAGGGTTTGTATCAAGAAAGAATGCTGTATTTTGTCAAATGCTTTCTCTGCGTGTATTGAGAGGATCATATGGTTCTTGTCCTTTCTTTTATTGATGTAATGAATCACGTTAATTGTTTTGCAGATATGAAACAGCCTTGCAACCCAGGTATAAAACCCACTTGGTTGTGGTGAATAATTTGTTTACTGTATTGTTGTAGCCAGTTGGCTAATATCCTGTTGAGGATTTTTGCATCTATGTTCATCAGGGAAATCAGTCTATGGTTCTCCTTTTTAGTGGGGTCTTTGTCTGGATTTGGAACCAAGGTAATGCTGGCTTCATAGAAAGAGTATGGAAGTTTTCCTTCCATTCTATTTTTTGGAACACCTTCAAGAGAAAAGTGTTAACTCTTCCTTAAATGTTTGGTAGAATTCCCCTGGAAAGCAACCTGGCCCTGGACTCTTGTATTTTGGGAGATTTTTGATTACTAATTCTATTTCCTTACTGGTTATGCATCTGTTCAAATTTTCTATTTCTTCCTGTTTCAGTTTTGGTAGTGTATATGTTTCTAGGAATTTGTCTATTTCCTTCAGATTGACCATTTCCTTGTCATATAACTGCTCATAATATTCTCTTATTGTTGTTTGTATCTCTGCTGTGTTGGTTGTGATCTCTCCTCTTTCATTCTTGATTTTATTTATTTGGGTCCTTTCTCTTTTCTTTTTGATCAAAGTGGTGAGTGGTTTATCAATTTTGTTAATCCTTTGAAAGAACCAGCTTCTGGTTTCATTATTCTGTTCTACTGTTTTCTTTTAGTTTCAATAGCATTAATTTCTGCTCTAACCTTTATTATTTCCTGTCTTCTTCTGGATTTTGGTTTTATTTGCTGCTTTTTCCAGCTTCTTAAGGCATAAGGTTAGGTTGTGTATCTGAGATCTTTCTTCCTTCCTTAGGAAGGCCTGGATTGCTATATTCATTCCTCTTATGATGACCTTTGCTGCGTTCCAGAGGTTTTGGATTGTGTTATCATTTTCATTGACTTCCATATACTTTTTAATTTCCTCTTTAACTGCTTGGTTAGCCCATTCATTCTTTAGTGGGATGTTCTTCAGTCTCCAAGTATTTGTTACCTTTCCAAATTTTGTCTTGTGGTTGATTTCGAGTTTCATAGTGTTGTGGTTTGAAAATATGCACAGTATTATCTCGACCTTTTTGTACTTAGGGTTGATTTGTGTCCCAGTATATGATCTATTCTGGAGAGCATTCCATGTGCACTGGAGAAGAAACTGTATTCTGCTGCTTTAGAATGAAATTTTCTGAATATATCTGTAAAATCCATCTAGTCTAGTGTATCATTCAAAGCCATTGTTTCTTGTTGATTTTTTGATTAGATGATCTGTCCATTGTAGTGAGTGGGGTGTTGAAGTCTCCTACTATTATGGTATTACCATTGATGAGTTTCTTTGTGTTTGAGATTAATTGATTTATATATTTGGGTGCTACCACATTTGGAGCATAAATGTTTACCATTGTTAGGTCTTCTTGGTGGATAGACCCCTTAATGATGATATAATGCCCTTCTGCATCTCTTGATATAGTTTTTATTTTAAAGTCTAGATTGTCTGATATAAGTATGGCTACTCTGGCTTTCTTTTGTTGACCATTACATCATAGATGGTTCTCCATCCCCTTACTTTCAATCTGAAGGTATCTTTAGGTCTAAAGTGGGTCTCTTGTAATCAGCATATAGATGGATCTTGTTTTCTTATTCATTCTGTTACCCTATGTCTTTTGATTGGAGCATTGAGCCCAATGAGGTTTAGAGTGAGTACTGAAAGATATCAATTTATTGCCATTATGATGCTTGCAGAGTTGGAGTTTCTGGTGGTGTTCTCTAGTCCTCTCTAATCTTTGTTGTTTTTGATATATATAAATATTATATTATAATATATTAGTATATATATTATACTATATAATTATATTGTAATATATTAATATATATTATATTATTATATAATATAATATAATAGCATATAATATATAATATTATAATATTATAATTACAATATAATTATATTAATATATTATATAAAAATATAATTAATATATAATTCTATATTTGTTATATAATATATTATATTTATATATATTATATATGTATATATATTTTATATATATATATATAATATATTATACATATGTATACATCTTTTCTCCCTTCAGAAATTCCCCCTTAAAATTTCTTGCAGGGCTGGTTTAGTGGTCACAAATTCCTTTAATTTTTGTTTCTCTAGGAAACTTTTTATCTCTCCTTCTATTTTGAATTACAGCTTTGCTGGATAAAGAATTCTTGGCTGCATATTTTCCTGATTCAGCGCATTGAATATACCCTGCCACTCCTTTCTGGTCTGCCAAGTTTCTGTGGAAATTTCTGCTGCAAACCTGATCTGTCTTCCCTTGTAAGTTAGGGACTTTTTTTCCCTTGATGCTTTCATGATTCTCTCCTTGCCTAAGTATTTTGAGAATTTGTGTATGATATGCTCACATAACCCTTCTACCCTGATTTTTCTCTTTTTCTCTTCTGGGACCCCTTTGATTCTGATGTTGTTCCTTTTTAATGAGTCACTGATTTCTCTAAGTCTTAAATTGTGCATTTTTGCCTTAATCTCCCTCTTTGTTTCTGCTTCATTATTCTCTGTAAGTTTGTCCTCTATATCACTAATTCTCTGTTCTAGCTACCCAGTCTCTAGTATTGGAACTGTGTTCTCCCTGATCAGTAATCGTGCACCCGTCCTCTGTCTTCAGCTTTCATCCACTCTCTGCTTCTTCACTATGAACAAGCCCCAGGCAGTACCTCTCCCAAGTTTTGTCTCAGATGCGTTTTTTCCCCCCGCCCCTTACTTCTGAAGGACCGCTGCTTTTAGCCATTCCGCCCCTCTGCAAGAGGGTCTCATTGAGCAATGGCCAAATGAGCAAAGGCCAAATTTTGACTGCACCCAGGATCACTTGCTAGACCCTGCTGCTGCTGGTGGCCTGTGACTGAGGCCAGGTGCCAGCCCACCCCAGAAAAAGTTATCGAGATAGTGTAACAGGAACTTTTCAGGGATTATGGAAAATCACAACACACATCTGGCACCAGGCTTCACCCTTAATGACCTTGTTCCAGCACCAGCGAATGTAGCCATTTTCTGGGGTCTGCTGGGTCTAGGTGGCTTCAATAGTCTCTACCAAATGTCCTCCCAGCAGTGGAACTGCTTTTCCCCGTGTGGCCTGAGATCCCCCCAGACCCCACTCTGTTCCTGGGGATTCACCCTTCCCACCAGAGCACAGTCAGTTATCAAGCTGCAGAGTTGCAGACTTTGCGCTCCCCTTGTTTACAGTCTTAATATAATTTAAACCCTCTCCTTTCTCCTTTCTCCCTTTTTATTTTAGACCCTGTGACTGTTTCCAATTTTCCACTTTCTCTCCAGCTGTTTTTGAGGAGGGGTGCTTTTCCTGTATTCTCCCCAACCCCAAGTCTCCATCCTCTTTCTGACTGCAAAAGTGGCTCTCTGCCTGCCGCCAGCTTGTCTGTTCACCTCTCTGTGCCACATACCTGCTGAATTCTGTGTTTCAGGTTGTGCAGATTGTTGGGTTAAACCTCCAATCAGTTTTCTAGGTGTGTTGGATGGTTTAGTGTTGGTCTGGCTGTATTTCATGGAGGCGAGACACACAAAAACCTTCCATGCTGTTCTGCCATCTTGGCTCCTCCTCCTCTTTAGTATTATGTTTAGATCCTTTTCTCATTGTCTTTCTTGTATTCACTATAAGCTTTTTTCATTGTTGTTGCTGTTTGTAGTACTGTGAGTTTCATATAAAATAAAATATCTTAGGTATATTGTACTCTTTTTAAAATTTATTTATTTAAATTTAAGTTAACATACAGTGTAGTATTGGTTTCAGGAGTAGAACCCAGTGATTCATCACTTACACATAGCACTTAGTCTTCATCCCAACAAATGCCCTCCTTAATGCCCATCACCCATTTGGCCCATCCCCTCATCCACCTCCCCTCGAGAAACCCTCACTTTGTTCTATTTGTTATACTCTATTTTAAGTTGATATTAATTTTGTACTCATTCCAAATATTTACTCATATCACCCAAAAATATTTTGAAAACACACTTTATATAATTTTATTTTATATATCCCTTAATTAATTATTGTATTTTTAATTTTACTACTTTTATTTTACCCATCATACTTAACTTTATATGTGGTTGAACATTTATTTATTTATCCTTTCCAGTGAGGTTTTTGCTTTTCTGTGTTTTCTTATTACTCACTAATGGCTGTCCATTTTAGCTCAGAGAAATGTCTTTAACATCTCTTTTAAAGCTGATTTAGTGGTGATAATTTCCTTTAGTTCTTGCTTATCTGGAAAACAATTTGTAAGTCTTAATTTTGAATAATAAACTTGCTAGGCAGAGGATCCTTGGTTTGCAGTTTTCCTCTTTCAGCACTTCAGAATATGTCATGCTACTCCTTTCTGGCCTATAATGTTTCGGCTGAAAAATCTGCCGATAGCTTTATGGGGTTTTCCTTGTATGTAGTAAGTTGCTTTACTCTTGGTGCTTTTAAAATTCTTTTTGTCCTTAACTTTTACCATTTTAAAATGTGTCCCAGTGTGTTTCTTTTTGGTTTCATATTATTTGGAACTCTTGGGGCTTTGTGAACCTGTATGTATGTTTTACTGTCCCAGATTAGAGACATCTTAGCACTTATTTCTTGAGATATTTTCTGTGTCCCTTTCTCTTTCCCTTCTCCCATTCTGCTTGATGTTATCCAGATGTCTTTTTTTTCTCTCCCCTTTTGGTGCTCTGGGTGTTTGCCATTGCTCTATATTCCAGCCCACAAATTCATACTTCTATTTTGTTCATTGTGTTGTTGAACCTCTCTAATGTATTTTTCAGTACAGTTATAATTTGTTTGGCACTTTATTGTATTTTCTATTACATTGTTGAAGTTCTCACTATGTTCATCCATTCTTCTCCCAAGATCAATGAGCATCTTTATGACCATTACTTTGAATGTTTTATCAGTTAGATTGCTTATTTCCATTTCATTAAGTTTAATATGGAAATTTGCCTTATTCTCTGATTTGGAACATTTTCCTGTTTCCTCAGTTTGCCTATCTGTGTTTGTATTGTATTAGGCAAAATGGCCACCTCCCCCACTCTTGAAGGAGAAGTATTCTGTAGAAGCTGAAACATGTGGTCCAGAAATGCAATCTTCCTTGGCTACCAGAGCCAGGTACTCTATAGTTGTACTTCTTGTGGGTTGCACATACCCATGGGTTGTGATAAGGCTACAGCTGCTGTACAGAGATGGTGAAGCATTAAGCCTTTTCTTGAACTGTTTGTAACTCAACCCCTGCACAAGGAGAGTATAATTTTAGCCACTTGCTCATCTCATTGTTTCTTGGTCTCTGTGTGGGGTAGGCAAGGTCTTTGGGCACTCATTTGTTTGGTTTGTGGCTAGTATGTTACACAGGGAATGTGAATCTAAGGGCATTTTCCCAAACTGTGGCTCAAATCTCTGAATGGTTTGGGTGAGGATCAAGGTACTAACTAACCCAGTTGTGGCATTTCCACTACATAGGGATGGCAGGATGTGAGGCCCTTTCTCAACTTAGCTTTGCACTTGGTAGTGCAGGGCCTAGGGTGCTTACCCACCCTTGTTGTGCCTTGGTCTCTGCATGGGTTGGGGTGCTTGGGGACTCACTTGGCCCCATTATGGCTTGGGTGTCCTGCACGTTGGGTGGGGCATGGGGTACTCATACATTCTGATTACAGTGAAGGATAGGCAACACAAGACCACTGATGTTAACAGGCTAGAGGAAGAGAATCAAAAATCGGTATCATTGCCATTATCAGCAGCAAGTCAAGATGATATTGCAAAAATGACACTCTCCAGTGCTTCTGCCACCTGATAACGTATTTGCAGGTTTCTACCTGTCTGGAAGCTGCTTAAAATTAGTAAATGGGTCTTTGTCATTCATGGTCTAGGCACTTTTCAATTTGTTGCTTTGGTGCTGAATATCAGGGCAAACGGGTGTTCACACAAGAAAAATTTTGTGATTTGCAACGATATGGATGGAGCTGGGGAATATTATGCAAGCAAAATAAGTCAGAAGATAAATAAATGATTTCACTCACATATGGATTTTAAGAAACAAAACAAATGAGCAAAGTGGAGAATAGAGAGAGAGGTACAAACCAAGTAACAGACTCTGAACTATAGAGAACAAAGTGATGGTAACCAGAAGGGATATGGGTGAGTGTATGGTTAAATAGATGATTGAGATTAAGGAGTGCACTTGTGATGAGCACTAGGTGTTGTATGGAATTGTTGAATTACTATACTGTATACCAGAAACTAATATTAAACTGTATGTTAACTAAATAGACTTTAAATAAAAACTAAAAAAAAAAGAATAGAGAATTGTCTTCTTTTGATAATAGCTATCTATAAAAAAACTGATAGAAAATGTCATACTTTCCCATTAAGTCAAGACAAATTAAGATCAAAAATTAAGATCAAGAATAAGGTTAGGATATACCAAAGACATCTTGATTTTTCTTTTTCTTTTACAATCCTTGTTAGATCTGGTTTACTCAAAAAATATCTAAAATATGACCACCTTTCATCAACTACACTGCTACCTCCCTGGTCCCAGCCACTGTTAACTCTCTTCTGTAGAAAACATACATCACATCATGTTAAAACACATCACATCTGCTTAAAACTTTCAATCAAGGGATACATAGCATCTTTTGGGAGTGATTGAAATGTTTGGGAGTGATTGTGGCAGTAGTTTGACAAATATGAATATGTATATATATATACACATATATATAATATGTATATTATATATAATGTAATATATAATATATAATGTATTATACATATAATGTATAATATAATATTCAATCAAGGGATACATAGCATCTTTTGGGAGTGATTGAAATGTTTGGGAGTGATTGTGGCAGTAGTTTGACAAATATGAATATGTATATATATATACACATATATATAATATGTATATTATATATAATGTAATATATAATATATAATGTATTATACATATAATGTATAATATAATATATAATGTAATCGCTGTGAGGGCAAAGCTCTTTGTTTTGTTTACTAATATATCCCAAATTCCCAAGAAAGTGGCTGGCACTTGATATTTATTGAACAAGAAAATTAGTGTGACATTTATTTAAAAAATAGGAAGAAATGAATAAAATAATTGCTGGGCAGTTTTAAAAATCCAGATGATACTAGATAGTATAATTTTTAGTGTGCCCAGTTCATAAATACATTCATTGATTCATTGATTCATTCATTAATTCATCCATTCATTCATTAAAAAACGGTAAAAAAAAAAGCTGTCAAATAACTATTAAGGTGATATTTGACCTGGATCATGAAAGATAAGAAACATTTTGAAAGGCAAAGACAGTGGGGAAATTTGTATCCAAGTACACTCAACTAGTTAATAGGAGAACCAGGCTATAAAATTTTATCATTAGATACAAGATAAGAGTATGATATTGAAAGGTGATATTAACTGAAGTGAAACATAGAATTTCCAGGAAGAATCTAGACAAAGTGAGTGATGGTAGAGACACAGGGTTGGCAACTCACATAGTAAACATAATTAAAGCCTAAGGGGCATAAAAGCCACAATAGATTATTGTGATGCCTCTACACAGGTTTTCTTTTTGATATTAAACTATAAATTAAATGGAAATAAGGTGAACAAAGGCCTATGATTTTTAATAGTGTAGTTTCAAAAGATTTTTTTCCTTTATTACATAACTGTGTTGATATGCTGTTGCTTTGCTGTGCTTCAAAAATGCAACTAGTCTACCTATTTCCCCTCAGTCGCCATTAGTTTTGATTTCTTCTTGTTGACATTTGGCTGTCAAGAACAAACTTTAATTCCAAGATCTCCCTTCTTTAGACAATGTTTCATCTTATGGAAAGTCCCAGAAACTCAAAAATCTTTCTCATATGGAAAAAAATCTGCCACTTATTATTCCCTGAATTGTCAAAATAATTTCATACTATCTTAGCTCAGGCTGCTATGACAAATACCATAGAGTGGGTGACTTAACACATATTTCTCACAATTTGATAGTCTAGAAGTCCATGATTGGGGTATAAGCATGGCTGAGTTCTGATAAAAGACCTCTTCTTGGCTTATAGACACCACTTTCTTGATATATCATTGCATGGCATAGAAAGAGATCTGGTCTATTCATTCTCTTATAAGGGGACCAATCCCATCATGAGGACTCCACCCTTAAGACCTCATCTAAACCTAATTACCCCCTAAAATTTTCTACCTTCAAATATCATCATATTGGGCATTAAGGTTTCAGAATATGAATTTTAGGGACACACATACATTCAGTCCATAGTAGTCACCCTTAAATTATTAACTATGGTTTAACAGAAGCATTTAAAACTCTTAAAGCCAAAATATAAATGAATGAATGTCAAATATTTGGACTTGAGGTAATGTGAAATGCTTTAGAAAGTGGCATTTCCAGTAATTCTCTTAAACCACTATATGTAGATGAAAGTTATCCTATCTGTATTTTAGGCTACACACAGTCAACACTTCATCCTAATTATTTGAGAAATATGATGTAGAAAAAAATACTGAACTATAAATCAGGAGTGTGAGTAATAAGACACATTTCTTATAGTAAAATAAAGGTACCTATAATAAATGGCCAAGAAATAGAAACATAATTTATACAAGAGGAAATAAATAAATATAAGAAATAAAATTATTAAAAAATATTGACTATGGGGTGCCTGGGTGGCTCAGTCAGTTAAGCATCTGACTTCAACTCAAGTCATGATCTCATGGTTCCTGAGTTCAGGCCCCATGTCAGGCTCTATGCTGGCAGCTCAGAGCCTGGAGCCTGCTTTGGATTCTGTGTCTCCCTCTCTCTCTGCCCCTCCTCCACTCGTGCTCTGTCTCTCTCTCAAAAATAAATAATAATAAAACATTTAAAAATTTTAAAAAATATATTGACCATGGTTAGTAATGAAAACAATCCTATGAGATCATTTCTCATATAATAATGAAGTAAAGATATAATAATACATACCTAAATTATATAAATATAACAAATTTTATATGTACTATGTGTTTAAGATATCTTATATATTGCACAGAGTTCTTGAGGCTTTAAGGATGGTGGTACTTTTATTCACTGCTGACGCAAAAGAACAGTGTAAACTGGTTTAACCTTCCTCTAGAATTATATGGAACTATGAAGGAAGAGTCGTAAATGTGGTAATACTATTTGACTCAGTAATCCCATTACTTGAAATGTATTGTAATAAAAATATCAGCAGATGGATAAACAAACTCTAGGAATAAAGACAATGATTACAATACAGTCTGTAAAGGAAAAACTTTGGAATTAAACTAAAGGTATCAAATTAGGAGAATGGTTTAGTAAAATATATATAATCATATGCATTCATTGAAATAATTATAAAACCTTGATAATTAAAGGAAAAAGTTCATATTATACTTTTAAGAGATAAAAACAGGAAAAAAATACTATGGGATCACAACTAAGCAAAAATCTGCATGTTTCTGAACAAAGATAGTAATATGCAAATATGAATATATTTATATTAGTAGGGTGGAATTTGAAGTGACTTTCCATTATTGTTAACTATTTTTTGTGTTTTTATATTATATTATCAATTTCAAAAGTTCTGGTCTATTAAAATAGTTGTGAGATCTTAGATACATAATGTACTTTGATAGAACTTGGTTCCTACACAAATCCTTATTGTTGGATGAGTATTCAGTACTTCTCACCTTTTGGTGAACATTAGGAGCACCCAGGGAAGTTGTTGAACATGCAAATTTCTGACTGCATCTCAGACTTCGACTTGATAAGTCTGGGGTGGAGTCCAGGGACCTGCATTTTTAATAAGAAGTAATAAAAATGATATCCAAGTTCCTTTCACTTGTGACATTATGTGTTTTGGTGTGGTCTCTAAAAAACCAGGAACTCTCCATAATTAATAGATAAATAATATTTTACTTTTTATTTTCTTTTTTTTTTCCTTTTTTTACTTTATTCCTCAGCCTGAAGCAAAGTGGATTCATAAGCTGCTTTAAAGAAAAAGAAAAAGAAAAAAAAAAAAAAAAAGAACAACTGAGCACTTGGTTTCACAGAATGGCCTTACCACAGTAAACACTGGCTACTCCCAAATGATCATTTCTACTTGTGTGGAACTGTAATAAATAAAAACAAGTCTTCCATGAATCCCAGTGTTGCATCCACATGACTCCTGAAACAGAATGCTACAGGCATCAGTGACAGTCACAACAAAGTTTATTGCAATGAGAGGCAAGGCCGACAGATCGGGACGACACCCTTGATCAGAGTGTGGCCTTGAACAGCTGGGGTACAGAGTTTTTATAGCCTACCACATCGTCTTATCACCACCTGGGAACAGAACAAAGAAATAGTTCCCAGATGGGGGTGGAAACAGTTCAGACATGCCCTTGCCCCAATCCAAACACTAATCCAGTTGATTTTCCTTGAACATTTGTTCCCTTGATTGATAGGACAAGGCTGTTATCTCTTAACCTACAGTATCCAAACAAAGCTGTTATTTCTCAAGGCTACAGGTTAGCCCTACACTACAATTTAAGGCTTACACCAGGAGCTGATTTTTTTGTGTATAATTTATAGAGGTAATTTTAGTGGTACATGCTTTATTAAATGCTTGAACTATTCAAGCCAAAATGCTGTAGCATTTTACCCCACGTTCTGAAACTTTAATTAGAAACCATTTCTAAATTTAGGTTAAAACTTTACAATCTCCCTTTGAATACATTTATCATGTTTTGTTTTATCTACCTTTTCTTAGCGTTAAGAAAAAGTAAACAGATAATGGAAGGAAAGAATCATATCTTTTACACGCTTAAAAGAAATAAAGAGATATATGTAGAGAGTAACCCCCACTTCCTACATACATATAGACCTCTAAATGTAATCATTTACCTTTAGACACTTTTTCTTTAGTTTATTACTTTATTTAATGATAATCTGCAAGTTACCCTGAAAGAATAACACATATTTGTCAATTATTTTACATATTTCCATGAATATGCTTGTAATGTTTATTCCTGAAAGCTGTAAAAGGGTGTGGAAAGAAAGTCTAATCCGAAGTTGGATTAGATTAGAGTAGATAATCATCTTTGTCTGTCTTAGCTGCTATAACAAAAATACCATAAATTGGGTAGCTCATAAACAAATTTATTTCTCACAATTCTAGAGGCTGGGTGGTCCAAGATCAAGGAACCAGAAAATTCAGGGTCTTGTGAGAGCCTACCTTCTGGTTCATAGACCTCCCTTATCATTGTGTCCTCACATAGTGGAAGGGGACTAGGGAGCTCTGGGTTCTCTTTTATAAAAACACTAATTCCTTTCTTGAGGGCTCTGCTCCCCCAAAGCACTTCTCAAAGGCTCTACCTTTGGGGTTTTAAGCCCCACTCTAATGCCACCACATTGGGGATTAAGATTTTAATATATGAATTTTGAGAGAACACAAATATCCTATCTATTGAAACAACAAATATATAGATAGAGCTACAGACAGACATAAATATGGAGAACTCCTTCATTCCATACAGTCTGATTTCTGCCTTTTGTTATAATCTTGTCCTCCATTTACTCAGAAATTACATTTCAGATCCAATTCTTAAAGAGGTGTCATTTTTCTAACCCATTTGATAACTTTACACATTCCCTAAATGACACAAAAAAGTTTTTTATTGCAACATTGTAAATATGAAAAGTTTAAAAACAGTCCATTTATCTGTCATTAAATGATTATTTGAATATATAACAGTATTTCATTGTAATGGAATGCCACATGAATCTGAAAAGGAATAAAGAAGCTCTCTATGTAGTGAGATGGAAAGATCTTTTACTTAAGCTTTAGTGAAAAAAATCAAGGTGAATAAGAGACTATATGCTATAGAAGCTATAGTATTTTTTAAAAGAGAGAAGAGAGAATGCATGTGTGTGTGTGTGTGTGTGTGTGTACCTGTATTTCCTAAAAGAAGCTCTTGAATGATATAAAATAAAATAATAAAAGCAATTACCTATAAATAATAAGTGATGTTGAAGAAATAAATGAGAAACAGGGATGAAATTTAGACCCAATACCAATATTCAGCCGGTACACAAGGATAGATAAAATACTTCCAAAACAGTTGGCAAAGGGCAGCTAGAGAATTTATCCTCCACCTGAAATGTCTCTCTGGACTTCTACACTAGAGCACCAGCGATCCTCCAGGAATTACAAGCTAAAGGATAATGAAAAATATAAATGACTTACGAAGGGAAACAGTGGTGAAAGGTAAAGGAGAAAAGGAGAAAGAGTAGGTAGGGAGAATCTTCAGATTACCATGCAGTTGTGACCCATGTTAAAAGAGAAAGAAAAAGGAAAGCTGGAAGGAAGAGCCTGAGACTGTGATGCAGCTCAGAGAGTCTCAACCAGGCCAGTGAAAAGCCATGAGTAAATACTGCTCTTTAGAAGAGTTTGTGTTGGTAAGGAATATCCTGACCTTTGTACCCCCATGGTGCTAAATCATTAGCTGGAAGCAATCCCGTGAAAGAGTGGCCCTGGCTTGCACACTGGTGGATCTCAAATTTTCAGTAGCTTGAGGCTATCAGTATCTACACTCCTCATAGCACAATCTTTCTTTCTTTTTTTTTTAAAGAAGGGATTATCTTGATATGCAGGTTTTTAATGTTTATTTCTGAGACAGAGAGAGAGCATTAGTCGGGAAGGGGCAGAGAGAAAGAGAGGGAGACACAGAATCAGAAGCAGACTCCAGGCTCTGAGCGTCAGCACAGAGCCCGATGCAGGGCTGGAACTCACAGACCACGAGATCATGACCTGAGCCGAAGTCGGAGGCTCAACCGACTGAGCCACCCAGGCGCCCCAATCTTTCTTGAAGTGAGATCTGAGCAGCAAACTCAGTCACTACACAGATTAATTTCTCTATCCATACTCATCCCTCCAACGCTCCTGTGGACTTCTTCTTAGGGAGAAGAGTGGAAAAACAATAGCCTTCATCACTGTTGTTGATGTTAGGGCCACAATTGGCTGACTTCCTATGCTGTCCATTCTTTCTCTTCATCCTCAGGTATTGCTTCTATAGATCTTGCTGCCTTACCTGGTGGTACAACCTCCAATTTCATTCCAGAAGGGTCTGAGACCCTAGTAATCATACCCTCTTCAAACTCCATTCATAGTAAAAAATGGAAGTACCAAGTACCACAGTACCAAGAGATCATGTGCCTTTCACAGATATTCTTTCTCTCTTATATTGTAAAAAGGAACTGTATCTCCTCTTGCTGATCAGGTTAAATTACCCTGTCAAGGTGGTGATTTTTCTTCACAATAGCTGGCCTCTAAGCATAAGGAGTCCAAAGTTCCCTGTCAATAGACATAACTTGCACTTCACTGGGACTATTGCTATTTCCCCTGGCAAGAATATGTTCCTTTTAGGAGGATTAGGAATTATAACACTACATTGGCCAGAACTGATGTAACAAGAAGAACTCAAGCTCTAGTGAGCCATTGAGAGGGATAGTGAGGCCACTCCTTAAAATATCACTTCATTTCTAAGCACATATGCTCTCCCTATTCAAGGCACACCATTACATAGAAGTTGCTGTTTTCATGCATGCACTGCATCTTAAAGAATGTCACTCAATTTTGAAGAGTATTGCACCCAAGTTAATATTTTATTATGCCTTCAATAGGTTTCAGGCTCTCTCTGAAGACAGTTGATTCTGGATAGTGCAATATGTATTACCAGTGAATCTCTTGGCCAGTTTACTCCCACTTCTCCTTTACTGTGAAGTGAATCCTCTGGTTAGATACTATACTCCTTTAAGGCCATCCCTGAGTGTGGCTGTAATGTAGGTACCATATATTTTTAGCTTGAACCCACAAACTAAACCAACCTATTTATGAATGACATTCAGGCTTTCTCTCCTTATTCAAATATTCACAGGTGTAAGCAGAGGGAGGGTGCTAGTGCAAGTATGTTGGATGACATAGGGGTCTGTGTAACCTGTTCATAAAATTTATTTATAACTTCTGGTCCTGCTTAGACTTGATCCCAGAATGACCATGTCCATTTTATGATGGATAGCTGCTGGGCCTTCATGACTTTTTGATTAGGAAAAATTCTTCAACAGAATCTGGGTTATGATTGGCAGTTCTGGATTCATAATCATTTGGTATCCTATTGTAAAACATTTTGTCTCTATTATAGTCCAGTACCATGCCAAGAGTTGTCTGTTAAAGGGCATATAATTCTGGGGCACCTGGGTGGCGCAGTCGGTTAAGCGTCCGACTTCAGCCAGGCCACGATCTCGCAGTCCGTGAGTTTGAGCCCCGCGTCAGGCTCTGGGCTGATGGCTTGGAGCCTGGAGCCTGTTTCCGATTCTGTGTCTCTCTCTGCCCCTCCCCCGTTCATGCTCTGTCTCTCTCTGTCCCAAAAAAAAAAAAGGCATATAATTCTTGGATATAGACACCATGGCTTTGTTCCAGAAACCCAGGGGCTTTAATTGAGATTCTCACACTGGCACCTGTCAGAAACACCACATTGCACCTTTCCCTATCACTTACACCTCCAAAACCAGAGAATTTTCTTCATTCTGTGCCACAAGCAGCAGGGATACTGACACCACAACTTGGGCTTATTATCAAGCCCTTTCCTGTTTCAAGGCCCCATTGAAATCTGTCAGCCTTTAGTGTCACCCAGTAAGTCAAATGGAGCAGTATTCTTTTGTGTGGACTGTGTTACTCCAGAATTCAAAGAAGACCACCAGACAATGTATTTCTTTCTGCTTAGTAATAAATGCCAGACACAACTTTTTTTTTTTTTCTGTAGAGGGGCAGTGTCTCAGCATGTCTTTGACCACTGGACTAAAAGTTTTAGTATAATTGCAAGTTCCTGAATATTTCTATTATTTGTCCTCCATTCTCTGAAATAAATGTCCCTTAATAAATCCTTCCAGCATATTTTTCAATTTTTTTATTATCCTGCCTAATCAGCATAATGCCACTGATGTAATATTCTATAGGGTATACAGATGTTTCAGAATAGTTTAGACTATATTATGAGAAAGAATGGGAGATTTAACATATATCTCAGCAAACTGTAAATACATATCATTGCCTCATATGATTGTGAACTGTTTTCTGTTTCCCTTTTCTGAATAAATAGAAAATAATTTCCCAAATCAGTGTATGTGAGGTCTTTCCAAGCTGATCTAGCAACAGTACCATGTCTAGCAGAGCAGCTACAGTTGGGAATACCACCTGGATGAATTTGTAGTAGTTTATAGTCATTCTCCATGATTCATCCAGTTTTCTCAGTAGGCAAACTCACAAATTAAGCAGAGCTATGAGTGGGAATGTTATTCTTGTATACTTTTTTTCCTTAAAAGTAATATAAATCATTCCCAAGTGGACCTAGGGATGCTATATATACTTTTATGTTTTTCCTAAAGGGTGGAGAGGAAGTTTCTAAGGTTTCCACTTGATTTCATTACTATAATAGCTACTACTCCACAGTCCATGGACCACATAGAGGGTTACTCCAACTGCCAAGTATACAGCTAAATGATACACTTAGGAGTTGAGGAAATGACCAGTGGTTGGGTTTGCAACATCCATTAGACCAATCATAACCAAGACTCTACTTATTACCTGTTTATATGTACTTGTTTTCTAGGGTAGCCTACCAAAGTGGCAGGTACTTAAGCTGCCACAAACTGAATGGCTTGAGCCATATAAATTTATTCTCTCACCATTTTGTAGGCTATAACAACATAATCAAGGTGTTGACAAAGTTGGTTCCTTCTGAGGACTGTGAGGGAAGGACTCTCCTTGGCTTGTAGATGGATGCATTCATATTCACATGGTATTCTTCCTCTACATATGTCTCTGTGTCCAAATTTCCATTTTTTATAAGGAGACATATCACATTAGATTGGGATCTATCCCAATGACCTCATTTAAACATTTATCTCTGTAAAGACTCTCCCTCAAAGGTCATGTTCTGAAGTATTGAAGGTTAGGATATCAGCAGAGAAATTTGAGGGACACAATTCAACCCATAACCCATCTCCAAGGCCTTACTAAGGGTACCGTGATGGTGATGCTTCAGTTCTCTGGATATCAATGTCAAGTCAGATACTGTGTCCAATATTCCTCAAAGTAACTGTATATTCTCCTTTCCCTAGTGTATAGGCACTCAAGTAAATGATTCTAGGTCTTATTAAGTACTTATTAAGATATTATTGACTAAATTCCCGATGCTATTCTTTTCATCTGTGTGACTTATAACACAGGTGTGTAAATTTTTGCACCTTAAACTTCTACAACTATTTTACCTGTCAACTGAAGTATTGTCACGAATTCAGCAAAGTCTCAGGATATGAAATCAATGTACAGAAACTGGTTGCATTTCTATATGCCAATAATGAAGCAGCCAAAAAAGAAGTCAAGGAATCGCTCTTGCTTGCAATTGCACCAAAAAATTAGGAATCTAAGAATAAACCTAACAAAAGTGGTAAAAGATCTATACTCTTAAAACTATAGAACACTTATGAAAGAAATTGAAGATGACACAAAGAAATGGAAAATCATTCCACGCTCACGCATTGGAAGAACATTGTTAAAATGTCTATACTAACTAAAGAAATCTACACATTTAATGCAATCCCCTTCAAAATACAAACAGCATTTTTTACAAAGCGGGAGAAAACATCCTAAAATTTGTATGGAACAAAAAAAGATTCCAAATAGCCAAAGCAAACCGGAAAAAGAAAACCAAAGGTGAGGGCATCACAATACCAGATTTAAAGCTATATTACAAAGTTGCAGTCATCAAGACCATATGGTATTAGCACAAAAACAGACACACAGATCAATGGAACAGAACAGAAAGCCCAGAAACGAACCCACAACTATATGGTTAATTAATCTTCAGCAAAGCAGGAAAGAATATCCAATGGGGAAAACAATAGTGTCTTCAACAAATGATATTGGGAAAACTGGAAAGCAACATGCAGAAGAATGAAACTGGACCACTTTCTTACACCATATACAAAAGTAAATTCAAAATGGTTGAAAGTCCTAAATGTGAGACAGAAACCATTAAAACCTTACAGTAGAAGGCAGCAAGCTTTTTGACACTAACCATTGCAATTTCTTAGTAGAAACATCTCCAGAGGCAAGGAAACAAAAGCAGAAATTAACTATTGGGATGTCATCAAGATAAAAAGCTCCAGAGAGAAGGAAACAGCCAGAAAACTAAAACACAAGCAATTGAATGGGAGAAGATATTTGCAGTTGACATCTGATAAAGGGTTAGTATCCAAATTACGCTAAGTGAAATAAGGCAGAGAAAGACAGATACCATATGTTTTCACTCATATGTGGACCTTGAGAAACTTAACAGAAGACCATGGGGTGGGGGGAAGGGGGAAAAAAGTTCCAGAGGAGAGAGCCAAACCATAAGAGACACTTAAGGACTGAGAACAAACTGAGGGTTGATAGGGGGTGGGGGAGAGGGGAAAGTGGGTGATGGGCATGGAGGAGGACACTTTTTGGGATGAGCACTGGGTGTTGTATGGAAACCAATTCAACAATAAATTATATATATATATATATATATATATATATATATATATATCTCAACATCCCCCCATATATTAATAATCCAGTTAAGAAATGGGCAGAAGACATGAATAGGACACTTTTCTAAAGAAGACATCCAGATGGTCAACAGAAGTATGAAAAGATGCTCAACATCATTCATTATCAGGGAAATGCAAATCAAAACCATGATGAGATACCAACTCATATCTGTGAAAATAGCTAAAATTAACAGCACAGTATACAACAGATGTTGGCAAGGATGCAGGGAAAGGGGAACCCTCTGGCACTGTTGGTGTGAATGCAAACTGGTGCAGGCAGGCATTCAGGAAAACAGTATGGAGGTTCCTCAAAAAGTTAAAAGTAGAGCTACCTTAAGACCCAGCAATTACACTACTAGGTATTTATCCAAAAGGATAAAAAATACAGGTTTGAAGGGGTACATGCACCCCAATGTTTATAGCAGCATTACCAACAATAGCCAAGCTATGTAAAGAGCACAAATGTCCATGGACTGATGAATGGATCAAGAAGATGTATATCTGAAGGCTATTACTCAGCCTTCAGAAAGAATGAAATCTTGCCGTTTGCAATATGTTTGGAGCTAGAGTGTATTATGCAAAGCAAAATAAGTCAGAGAAAGAAAAATACCATATGATTTCACTTATATACAAAATTTAAGAAACAAAATAGATGAACATATGGGAGTGGGGAAAAAAGAGAAAGGGAAACTAACCATGAGAGACACTTAAATATTTGGAACAAAATGTGGATTGATGGAAGGAGGTGGGTGGGGAATGGGCTAGATGGATAATGGGTATTAAGGAGGGCACTTGTTATGATGAGCATTGGGCATTGTATGTAAGTGATGAATCATTGAATTCTACTCCTGAAATTAATAATGCACTATATGTTAATTAACTAGAATTTATATAAAAATTTGGAAAAAAAAGAAAAAAATTTTTCTTTTGAACTACATTTTAATATTCTTTTATTTCAAAAAATAAAACTATTATATAGTCCATATTTATAAATAATTTTTTAATAATGGTTAAATCCTTATTTTCAATTTGTTTTTATTGTTTACATTTAAAAAGTTTTGACTATGATTGACAAAATGTTACATTAGTTTCAGGGGTACAACACAGTGATTCAGTAAGTTTATATATTATGCTATGCTCTCCACAAATGTAGCTACCATCTGTCACCACACAATGCTATTACAATATCATTGATTATATTCCTTATGCTGTACCTTTTATTACTATGACTTATTTTTTTCCATAACTGGAAGGCTGTATCTCCCAATACCCTTTACACATTTTGCCCATCCCCCTTTTTCCACCCCTCTGGCAATCATAATTTTTTTCTGTATATTTATAGATCCGATTCTGCTTTTTCTTTGTTACTCATTTGTTGTTTAGATCCCACATATGAGTGAAATCATATGGTATCTGTCTTTCTCTGGTTGACTTATTTCACTTAGTATAATATCTGTTAGTTCTACACATTATCACAAATGGCAAGATCTCATCCTTTTTTATGGCTATGTAACATTTTTTCTATATGTACATGTGTATGCCATATGTATATATGTATATGTGTATATGTATATGTATATGTATATGTATATGTATATACATCTTCCTTGTCCAATCAACTATCCATGGACAGTTAGCTTCCTTCCATATCTTGGCTAATATACATAATGCTTTAATATACTTAAGGATGAACATATATTTTTGATTTAGTGTTTTTGTTTTCTTTTCATAAAAATTAAGTAGTAGAATTAATTAATCATATGGTAATTGTATTTTTAGATAACTTCCATATTGTTCTCCACAGTAGCTCTATCAATTTCTATTTCCACCAGCAGTGTACAATAATAGCTTTTTGTCCAAGTTCTTGACAACACTTGTTATTGCTTGTCTTTTTTTATTATTTAAATTCAATTTAGTTAACATACAGTGTATTCTTGCCTTCAGGAGTAGAACCCAATGATTCATCTCTTACATAGGACACCTAGTGCTCATCCACAAAAGTGCTCTCCTTAATGCCCATCACCCATTTAACCCATCCCCCCATCTACGTCCCCTCCAGCAACCCTCAGTTTGTTCTCTGTATTTAAGACTCTCTTATGGTTTGCCTCCCTCTCTGTTTTTATTTTATTTTCCCTTCCCTTTCCATATGTTCATCTGTTGTGTTTCTCAAATTCCACATGTGAGTAAAATCATATGATACCTGTGTGTAGGACTTCCAGTACTATGTTGAATAAAAATGGTGACTTTGGATATCCCTGTCTTTTTCCTAATCTTAGAATAGAACCTCTCAAGTTTTCACCATCGAATATAATGTTAACCATGGGTTTTTCATATATGTCTCTTATTATGTTGAGGCGTGATCACCCTAAAGCCACTTTGTTGAGAGTTTTATCATAAATGGATACTGTACTTTGTCAAATGGTATTTTTACATTTATTGAGGTAATCATATGCTTTTAATCCTTTGTTTTGTTAATATCATATATTATATTGATTGATTTGCAATAATGGAACAATCTTTGTGTACCCAGAATAAATCCCACATGATTGTAATGTGTAATTCCTTTAATGTATTGTTGAATATGGTTTGCTAATATTTTTTTTAGTAGTATTTCATCTATGTTCATCAGAGATATTGGCCTATTGTGTGCGTGTGTGTGTGTGTGTGTGTGTGTTTATTGTGTCTTTATCTGGTTTTAGTACAGGGTAATGCTGGCCACATAAAATGTATTTAGAAGCTCTTCTTTTTTTTTGGTTCTTTTTTCTTTTTGGAATAGATTGAGGTGAATAGGTATTAACTCTTCTTTTAATGTTTGGTAGAATTCATCTGTGAATCCAGATGGTCCTGGAAATTTTTTGGTAGTATTTTTTTTAATCAGTATCATTGATTTAATTTCATTACTATTAATTCTTCTATTGAAATGTTCTATTTCTTTTTTTTTCTTTTCTATTTCTTGATTCAGTGTTGAAAGGTTATATGTTTCTATAAATACATTCATTACTTCCTGATTGTGCAATTTGTTCATATATAATTTTTTTAGTATTCTTATAACCCTTTGTATTTCTGTGGTTTCAATTGTCACTTCTCTCTCATTTCTGATTTCATTTTTTGGGACTTTTCACTTTTTTTCTTGAGTTTGGCTAAAGATTTTTAATTTTGTTTATCTTTTCAAAGAAGCAGCTCTTGGCAGGATTGACTTTTTTCCTTTTCTTGTCTTTACATTTTTTAGACTTTATGCTACTTATATCTGCCTTGATCTTTGTGGGTTTTTTTTTCCTTTTTATTACTCACCTTGGGTTTTGTTTGTCCCTTTTTCCCATCATTTATGTGTAAGATCAGATTAACTATTTGAACATTTTCTTGTTTCTTTTTTTTTGTTTTTAATAATTTAATGTCAAGTTAGCTAACATACAGTGTGTACAGTGTAGTCTTGGCTTCAGGATTAGATTCCCATGATTCATCCTAACAAGTGCTTTCCTCACTGCCCATCACCCATTTCCCCCACCTCCCAACCCCCCATTCCCATCAACCATAAGTATGTTCTCTGTATTTAAGAGTATTTATGGTTTGCCTCCCTCTCTGTAACTTATTTTTCCTTCCCTTCCCCTATAGTCTTCTATTAAGTTTCTCAAATTACACATATGAGTGAAAGCATATGATGTATTTTTCTGAGTTATTACACTTAGTATAATACCTTCCAGTTACATCCACATTGTTGCAAATAGCAAGATTTCATTTTTTTCATCACCGAGTAGTATTGTATATACATACCACATCTTCTTTATCCATTCAGTAGCTGATGGACATTTGGGCTCTTTCCATAATTTGGCTATTGTGGATAGTGCTGCCATAAATATTGGCATACCTGTGCTCCTACAAATAAGACTCCTGTATCCTTTGGATAAATTCCTAGAAGTGCTATTGCTGAGTCATAGGGTAATTCTATTTTTAATTTTTGAGGAACCTCCACACTGTTTTCCAGGGAAGCTGCACCAGTTTGCATTCCCACCAACAGAGCAAGAGTGTTCCCTTCTCCACATCCTTGCCAATATCTGTTGTTTCCTGAGTTGTTAATTTTAGACACTCTGACCAGTGTGAGGGGCTAACAGACACATGAAAAGATGCTCAACATCTTGTTTCTTGAGGCAACCCTTTACCGCTATCAATTTCCCTTATAGAACTGATTTTGCTGCATCCAAATGATTTTGGATCATTGTGTTTTCATTTTCATTTACCTTCTTGTGTGTTTTTTATTATTTCTTTGATTGCTTCATGAGTCATTGGTTGCTTACTATATTGTTTAGTCTCCGCGTTTTTGGTTTTTTTTTCCAATTTTTTCTTGTAATTGACTTATTGTTTCATACTATTGGAGTCAAAAACAAGGTATGATATGATGCCAATCTTAGATTTATTGAGACTTGTTTTGTGGCCTAACATGTGATCTATCTTGTATAATTTTCCATGTGCACTTGAAAGTATATTGGTTACTGGTAATTTGTTTCAAATTTTTATTTAAATTCTAGTTAGTTAAAATATAGTATAATGTTGGTTTCAGGAGTAGAATTCAGTGATTCATCACATATATAACACTCAGGTTTCATCACAAGCGTCCTCCTTAATACCCATCACCCGTTTAATGTAGCCCATCCCCACCCACCTCACCTCCAGCAACTCTGTTTATTCTCTATAGATAAGAGTCTATGGTTAAGAAGGAAGTATAATGTCCTTTCTTTATTTTCCTTCCCCTGTGTTCATCTGTTTTGTTTCTTAAATTCCATATATGACAGAAATCATATGGTGTTTCTTTCTCTGGCTGATTTATTTTGTTTTACATAATATACTCTAGCTCTGTCCACATCATGAAAATGGCAAGATTTCATTATTTTTTATACCTGAGTAGTAGTGTGTGTGAGTGTATCACATAATTTTGAGAGAGGAGAGAGAGAGAGAGAGAGAGAGAGAGAGAGTGCATGGGTCAGGGAGAGGGGCAGAGGGAGAGAGAATCCCAAGCAGAGCTCGATCCCATGATCCTGGGATCATGACCTGAGCTGAAATCAAGAGTCATACGCCCAACCAACTCAGCCTCCCAGGTGCCTCTATGTCACATTTTCTTTGTCTAATTATCAGCTGATGGACATTTGGATTCTTTCCACAATTTGGTTATTGTTGATAAAGCTGCTATAACATCTGGGTGCATGTCCCTTTGAATTAGAATTTTTGTATCATTTGTGTAAATACCTAGTATTGTAATTGCTGGATTATAGGGCAGTTCTATTTTTAACTTTTTGAGGAAACTTCATGTTGTTTTCCAGAGTGGCTGCACCAGTTTGCATTCCCAACAATGCCAGAGGGTTCCCTTTTCCCTGATTCCTTGCCAACATCTGTTGTTTCCTGTGTTGTTAATTTTAGCTATTTTGAGATATATGAGGTGGTATCTTATTGTGGTTTGAATTTGCATTTCTCTCATAATGAGTGATGTTGAACCTCTTTTCATGTGTCTGTTAGCCATCTGAACATCTTCTCTGGAAAAATGTTTATTCAGGTCTTCTGCCCATTTCTGAACTGCATTATTTTGTTTTTCTGGGTGTTGAGTTTGATAAATTCTTTACAGATTTTGGATACTTTATCATATATATCACTTGTAAATATCTTCTCCCATTCCATGGGCTTGTTTTAGTTTTGTTGATTGTTTTCCTTCTCTACAGAGAAGGTTTTTTGTTGTTGTTTTGTTTTGTTTTGTTTTGTTTTGTTTTGTTTTGTTGTTTTTAATCTTGATGAAGTCCCAATAGTTCATTTTTGCTTTTGTTTCCTTGCTTCTGGAGATGTGTCTAGTAAGAAGTTGCTATGGTCAATGTCAAAAAGGTTGCTGCCTGTGTTCTCCTGTAGGGTTTTGATGGTTTCCTGTCTCACATTTAGGTCTTTCAACCATTTTGAATTTATTTTTGTATATGGTGTAAGAAGTGGTCCAGTTTCATTCTTATGCATTTTGCTGTCCAGTTTTCCCAACACCATTTTTTGAGGACACTGTTTCCCCCTCCACCCCCTTGGATATTCTTTCTTGCTTTGTATGTCTGTTTTTGTGTCAATACCATACTGTCTTGATGACTATGGCTTTGTAATATAGCTTGAAGCCCAGAATTGTGATGCCTCCAGCTATGCTTTTCTTTTTCAAGATTGCTTTGGCTATTTGGGGTCTATCATAGTTCCATACAAATTTTAGGATTGTTTGTTCTAGCTCTGTGAAAAACGCTGGTAGTACTTCAATAGGGATTGCATTAATTGTGTAGATTGCTTTAGGTAGTATAGACATTTTAACAATATTTGTTTTTCCAATCCATGACCATGGAATGGTTTTCCATTTCTTTGTGACCTCTTCAATTTCATTCATAAGCATTGTATATTTTTCAGAGTATAGATCTTTTGCCTATTTGGTCGGGTTTATTCCTAGATGTAGTATGGTTTTTGGTGAAGCATTCTACTGGTTTTGGATGGAATGTTCTGTACATATCTGTTTTGTTCATCTGGTGAAATGTGAAATTCAGACAAGGTTTTCTTATTGATTTTCTGACTGGATGATCTATACATTGATGTAAGTGGGGCATTAAAGTGCCCCCTATTATTGTATTACCATCAGTGTCTTTTCTTATGTCCATTAATATTTTCTATATGCATTTATTGTGTCATTATTGTGTGTGAAGATTTTTGAAGTTTTTATATTTCCTTGTTTGATCTCTATCACGATGTAATTCTTTTCTTTATCTCTTGCAACAGGCTTTGTTTTAATGTCTATTTTGTTTGATATAAGTATTGCTACCTTAGCTTTTTCTTCACTTCAATTTTCGATGGCATATGTTTTTCCATAACTTCACTTTTAGTCTGTATGTGTCTTTGGATCTGTGGTGAGTGTCTTATAGTCCACGTATACATTGGTATTGTTGTTTTATCCATTTTGATAACCTATGTCTTGGGATTGAAGCATTTAGGACACTTATTTAAAATAATTATTGATAAGTATGTATTTAATGCCATTTTGTTAATTGTTTTCTGGTTATTTTTGCAGTTGTTCTCTGTTCCTTTTTTCTTCTCTTGTTCTTTGTGATTGAGGAGTTTCTGTAGTGTTATGTTTGGCATTATTTCTCCTTATTGTTTTTTTGTGTGTGTGCATCTATTATATTTTTTGGATTTGTAGTTACAATGGGATTGATATATAACATCCTAAGTATACAGCAGTCTATATTAAGTTGGTTGTCATTTAAGTACAAACACATTCCAAAGAAACTTCCTTTTTTTACTCCCTCCCTCACATTTATGTATATGCTATCATATTTTATAACTTTTTGTTCCTAATTTTCTCATGTCTAATTATGGCCATTTATTTTCCACTTTGATAAGTCCCTTTACCATCCTTTGTAAGGCTGGTTTAGTGGTGATAAACACTTTTAATTTGTGTTTTTCTGGGAAACTTTTTATCTCTCCTTCAAATCTGAATAATAAGATTGTCAGGTAGAGTATTCCTGATTGTAGACTGTAGATTTTTTTTTCCTTTAAGCACTTTGAATATACATTGCCAGTCCCTTCTAGCTTGAATATTTTCTGCTGGAAAACCAGCTGATATTATTAAGGATTTACCTTGCAGGTAATGTTTTGCTTCTCTCATGCGGCTTCTAAAATTATTTATCTTTAAAGTTTGATATTTTAATTATGTGTCATTGTGTGCTCTTTTTTGGGTTAATATTACTTGGAACTTTCTGTGCTTCTTTGAGCGTGAATGTTCCCTTCACTTGGTTAGGGAAATTTTCAGCTATTATTTCCTCTAATAAGTGTTTTTGTACTTTTCTGTCTTTTCTTCTGGGAATCCTACAATGCATATGTTTGTTCATTTGATGTTGTCCAAGAGATTCCTTAACCTCTCATCATTTTTTTAAATTATTATTATTTTTTGTTGTTCAGCTTCAGTGCTTTTTATTACCTTGTTTTCAAAATCACTTATACATTCTGCATTGCTACTCTACTGTTGATTTTTTATTTTAGTTACTGTATTCTTCAACACTTATTGGTTCTTTTTTTTTATTTTCTATATCTTTTCTGAAGGTCCCAGTGAGATTTCCACTCTTCTCTGCAGCCTGGTGAGCATAATTATGACCATTCATGTAAATTTTTATTAGGCATTTTGCATATCTCCTTTTCATTTAGTTATTTTCTTAGGTTATTTTTCTTATTCTTTATTTTGGGACATATTCCATTGTCTCCCCATTTTTCTTGAATTTCTGTGTTGGCTTCTATGAGTTAGGCAAAACAGCTACTTCTAATCTTGATGGAATTGTCTTGGGTATGGTATCCCCTATGTTGAGAGTGAGTTCTTGGTGAAATTTTCTGACTGGTTGTAGGTGGGGCCTGGCATCCCAGGACCATCCACACAGTGAGTGCTGTGGCAAAATAGTGAAAATTGAAGTGGGAACAAATTTGTGTGGTCTTTGGCTCTTTATGCAACAGGTTCCCTGGCAGGACAGCTAAAGCTAAAGTGGTTGCAAACCAGGTTGTCCTGAGACTCTACTTGCAGAAAGCATCTTCATAGCTGAAGCTGCATTTGGTGTAATCTAGAGTGTCTTGGTGCTTTTTGTGCAAGAGGTACATTGGCAGGGAAGCTGGAGTGAGGTGGTGTATGATCCAGAAATTACCTGGGCTCCCTGTACAGAGGGTAACCTGGCAGAATAGCTGAAACTAAAGTGGGTGCAAGCTGGGGAACTGTGTTTCTACTCACGAAGAATACCTTCGCAGAATAGATAAGCATAAGTGGATGTAAACTAGGGTGTTACAACACTCTGCACAGAAAGTTTCCTGATGTATGTATCATGGGGTCCTGCGGTGCTCAAAAAGGGGATCCTCTGTCAGGACAGCTAAAGTTAGAGTGGGTGTGGGTGGGTGTGATCTTTGGACTTTCCACACAAAATGTTCTCTAGCATTTCAGCTGAAGATGAAGTGGTTGCAGGTTGGCTTGTTCCAGGGCTTTCCACACTAAGAGTGACCTGACAGGACAGCTGAAATTGATTTTGTTGCAATCTAGTGTGTCCTGAGGTACACAACATAGTGGGTGTCCTGGACTGGTGGTGACTGTAGAAGAGTCCAGTGCAGCAGGAGTGTTCTGGAGCACTCTGTGAAGGTGGCATTTTGGCAGGGTGGCCGAATCTGAAGCAGATATCAACCAGGAGGTTCCAACATACTCTGCACCAGAAGTACATTAACAAACCATCTGCAGCCCAAGTGATGTGGGCCTAAAGTGCTCTGGGTCCTTTGTGCCTGTGTCATTTTTGTGTAAAGGTTGGTGGTGTAATGAACACTAACCAGAGTGTCCCAGTAAGCACCACTATGTGGCCACCTTTGTGGGACAGCTAAGGCTGGTGTGGCATAGGGGTCTGGAGCTCACTGAGGCAACATGTTTGTTAGGGCACCCAGCTTCTGCACAGGTCTTCACTTTCAAGGTGAATGGAGAGCAAAAACTGTGTCTACCAGCTCCTTCACACAGGGAAAGTTCCAAAAGCTCCCCTGATATTTGGGGGAATTTTAAGGCTAGCTTTTTTATATGATAGCTGCTCTTTTTTTTTTTTTTAATTCCAGTGTAGTTGACACACACTGTTATATCAGTCCCAGGTATACAATAGTTATTCAACAATTGTGTACTTTACTAAGTGCTCATTATGATGTGTACTTTTACTCCCTTCACCTAATTCACTCACCCACCTAGAACAGCCATCAGTATGTTCTCTATAGTTAACAGTCTGCTTTTATTGGTTTGTCTCTTTTTTCTTTGTGTGATTTATTTCTTAAATTCCACATATGGGTAAAATCATATGGGATTTGTCTTTCTCTGACTGACTTATTTCGCTTAGCATTATACTCTATAGATCCATCCATGTTGTTGCATATGGCACGATCTCATCATTTTTATGGCAGAGTAATACTCCATTGAATATATATGCCACTTCTTTTTTTATTTTATTTATTTTTAATATGAAATTTACTGTCAAATTGGTTTCCATACAACACCCAGTGCTCATCCCAACAGGTTCCCTCCTCAATACCCCTCACCCACATTTTCATCTATCTATTAACATTTGGGCTGCTTCAATAATTTGGCTAATGTAAGTAACACTGAAATAAACACAGGGGTGCATATATCCCTTCAAATTATTGTTTTCAAATTCTTTTGGTAAACGCCCAGTACTGCGATTATTGGATCATAGGGTAGTTCTATTTTTAATTTCTTTTTTTTTTCTGAAATTTATTGACAAATTGGTTTCCATACAACACCCAGTGCTCATCCCAAAAGGTGCCCTCCTCAATACCCATCACCCACCCTCTCCTCCCTCCCACCCCCCATCAACCCTCAGTTTGTTCTCAGTTTTTAACAGTCTCTTATGCTTTGGCTCTCTCCCATTCTAACCTCTTTTTTTTTTCCTTCCCCTCCCCCATGGGTTCCTGTTCAGTTTCTCAGGATCCACATAAGAGTGAAACCATATGGTATCTGTCTTTCTCTGTCTGGCTTATTTCACTTAGCATCACACTCTCCAGTTCCATCCACGTTGCTACAAAAGGCCATATTTCATTTTTTCTCATTGCCACGTAATATTCCATTGTGTATATAAACCACAATTTCTTTATCCATTCATCAGTTGATGGACATTTAGGCTCTTTCCATAATTTAGCTATTGTTGAGAGTGCTGCTATGAACATTGGGGTACAAGTGGCCCTATGCATCAGTGCTCCTGTATCCCTTAGATAAATTCTTAGCAGTGCTATTGCTGGGTCATAGGGTAGGTCTATTTTTAATTTTCTGAGGAACCTCCACACTGCTTTCCAGAGCGGCTGCACCAATTTGCATTCCCACCAACAGTGCAAGAGGGTTCCCGTTTCTCCACATCCTCTCCAGCATCTATAGTCTCCTGATTTGTTCATTTTGGCCACGCTGACTGGCGTGAGGTGATACCTGAGTGTGGTTTTGATTTGTATTTCCCTGATAAGGAGCGACGCTGAACATCTTTTCATGTGCCTGTTGGCCATCCGGATGTCTTCTTTAGAGAAGTGTCTATTCATGTTTTCTGCCCATTTCTTCACTGGGTTATTTGTTTTTTGGGTGTGGAGTTTGGTGAGCTCTTTATAGATTTTGGATACTAGCCCTTTGTCCGATATGTCATTTGCGAATATCTTTTCCCATTCCGTTGGTTGCCTTTTAGTTTTGTTGGTTGTTTCCTTTGCTGTGCAGAAGCTTTTTATCTTCATAAGGTCCCAGTAATTCACTTTTGCTTTTAATTCCCTTGCCTTTGGGGATGTGTCGAGTAAGAGATTGCTACGGCTGAGGTCAGAGAGGTCTTTTCCTGCTTTCTCCTCTAAGGTTTTGATGGTTTCCTGTCTCACATTTAGGTCCTTTATCCATTTTGAGTTTATTTTTGTGAATGGTGTGAGAAAGTGGTCTAGTTTCAACCTTCTGCATGTTGCTGTCGAGTTCTCCCAGCACCATTTGTTAAAGAGGCTGTCTTTTTTCCATTGGATGTTCTTTCCTGCTTTGTCAAAGATGAGTTGGCCATACATTTGTGGGTCTAGTTCTGGGGTTTCTATTCTATTCCATTGGTCTATGTGTCTGTTTTGGTGCCAATACCATGCTGTCTTGATGATGACAGCTTTGTAGTAGAGGCTAAAGTCTGGGATTGTGATGCCTCCTGCTTTGGTCTTCTTCTTCAAAATTCCTTTGGCTATTCGGGGCCTTTTGTGGTTCCATATGAATTTTAGGATTGCTTGTTCTAGTTTCGAGAAGAATGCTGGTGCAATTTTGATTGGGATTGCATTGAATGTGTAGATAGCTTTGGGTAGTATTGACATTTTGACAATATTTATTTTTCCAATCCATGAGCAGGGAATGTCTTTCCATTTCTTTAAATCTTCTTCAATTTCCTTCAGAAGCTTTCTATAGTTTTCAGCATACAGATCCTTTACATCTTTGGTTAGATTTATTCCTAGGTATTTTATGCTTCTTGGTGCAATTGTGAATGGGATCAGTTTCCTTATTTGTCTTTCTGTTGCTTCATTGTTAGTGTATAAGAATGCAACTGATTTCTGTACATTGATTTTGTATCCTGCAACTTTGCTGAATTCCTGTATCAGTTCTAGCAGACTTGTGGTGGAGTCTATCGGATTTTCCATGTATAATATCATGTCATCTGCAAAAAGCGAAAGCTTGACTTCATCTTTGCCAATTTGGATGCCTTTGATTTCCTTTTGTTGTCTGATTGCTGATGCTAGAACTTCCAGCACTATGTTAAACAGCAGCGGTGAGAGTGGGCATCCTTGTCGTGTTCCTGATCTCAGGGAAAAAGCTTTCAGTTTTTCCCCGTTGAGGATGATGTTAGCTGTGGACTTTTCATAAATGGCTTTTATGATCTTTAAGTATGTTCCTTCTATCCCGACTTTCTCAAGGGTTTTTATTAAGAAAGGGTGCTGGATTTTGTCGAAGGCCTTTTCTGCATCGATTGACAGGATCATATGGTTCTTCTCTCTTTTTTTGTTAATGTGATGTATCACGTTGATTGATTTGCGAATGTTGAACCAGCCCTGCATCCCAGGAATGAATCCCACTTGATCATGGTGAATAATTCTTTTTATATGCCGTTGAATTCGATTTGCTAGTATCTTATTGAGAATTTTTGCATCCATATTCATCAGGGATATTGGCCTGTAGTTCTCTTTTTTTACTGGGTCTCTGTCTGGTTTAGGAATCAAAGTAATACTGGCTTCATAGAATGAGTCTGGGAAGTTTTCCTTCCCTTTCTATTTCTTGGAATAGCTTGAGAAGGATAGGTATTATCTCTGCTTTAAACGTCTGGTAGAACTCCCCTGGGAAGCCATCTGGTCCTGGACTCTTATTTGTTGGGAGATTTTTGATAACCGATTCAATTTCTTCGCTGGTTATGGGTCTGTTCAAGCTTTCTATTTCCTCCTGATTGAGTTTTGGAAGAGTGTGGGTGTTCAGGAATTTGTCCATTTCTTCCAGGTTGTCCAATTTGTTGGCATATAAGTTTTCATAGTATTCCCTGATAATTGTTTGTATCTCTGAGGGATTGGTTGTAATAATTCCATTTTCATTCATGATTTTATCTATTTGGGTCATCTCCCTTTTCTTTTTGAGAAGCCTGGCTAGAGGTTTGTCAATTTTGTTTATTTTTTCAAAAAACCAACTCTTGGTTTCGTTGATCTGCTCTACAGTTTTTTTAGTTTCTATATTGTTTATTTCTGCTCTGATCTTTATTATTTCTCTTCTTCTGCTGGGTTTAGGCTGCCTTTGCTGTTCTGCTTCGAGTTCCTTTAGGTGTGCTGTTAGATTTTGTATTTGGGATTTTTCTTGTTTCTTGAGATAGGCCTGGATTGCAATGTATTTTCCTCTCAGGACTGCCTTTTCTGCGTCCCAAAGCGTTTGGATTGTTGTATTTTCATTTTCGTTTGTTTCCATATATTTTTTAATTTCTTCTCTAATTGCCTGGTTGACCCACTCATTCGTTAGTAGGGTGTTCTTTAACCTCCATTCTTTTGGAGGTTTTCCAGACTTTTTTCTGTGGTTGATTTCAAGCTTCATAGCATTGTGGTCTGAAAGTAAGCATGGTATAATTTCAATTCTTGTAAACTTATGAAGGGCTGTTTTGTGACCCAGTATATGATCTATCTTGGAGAATGTTCCATGTGCACTCGAGAAGAAAGTATATTCTGTTGCTTTGGGATGCAGAGTTCTAAATATATCTGTCAAGTCCATCTGATCCAATGTCTCATTCAGGGCCCTTGTTTCTTTATTGACCGTGTGCCTAGATGATCTATCCATTTCTGTAAGTGGTGTATTAAAGTCTCCTGCAATTACCACATTCTTATCAATAAGGTTGCTTATGTTTATGAGTAATTGTTTTATATATTTGGGGGCTCCGGTATTCGGTGCATAGACATTGATAATTGTTAGCTCTTCCTGATGGATAGACCCTGTAACTATTATATAATGTCCTTCTTCATCTCTTGTTACAGCCTTTAATTTAAAGTCTAGTTTTTCTGATATAAGTATGGCTACTCCAGCTTTCTTTTGGCTTCCAGTCGCATGATAAATAGTTCTCCATCCCCTCACTCTCAATCTAAAGGTGTCCTCAGGTCTAAAATGAGTCTCTTGTAGACAGCAAATAGATGGGTCTTGTTTTTTTATCCATTCTGATACCCTATGTATTTTGGTTGGCGCATTTAATCCATTTACATTCAGTGTTATTACAGAAAGATACGGGTTTAGAGTCATTGTGATGTCTGTATGTTTTATGCTTGTAGTGATGTCTCTGGGACTTTGTCTCACAGGGTCCCCCTTAGAATCTCTTGTAGGGCTGGTTTAGTGGTGACAAATTCCTTCAGTTTTTGTTTGTTTGGGAAGACCTTTATCTCTCCTTCTATTCTACATGACAGACTTGCTGGATAAAGGATTCTCAGCTGCATATTTTTTCTGTCTAGCACCCTGAAAATCTCGTGCCAATTCTGTCTGGCCTGCCAAGTTTCAAAAGAGAGATCAGTCACGAGTCTTATAGGTCTCCCTTTATATGTGAGGGCACGTTTACCCCTTGCTGCTTTCAGAATTTTCTCTTTATCCTTGTATTTTGTCAGTTTCACTATGATATGTCGTGCAGAAGATCGATTCAAGTTACGTCTGAAGGGAGTTCTCTGTGCCTCTTGGATTTCAATGCCTTTTTCCTTCCCCAGTTCAGGGAAGTTCTCAGCTATAATTTCTTCAAGTACCCCTTCAGCACCTTTCCCTCTCTCTTCCTCCTCTGGGATACCAATTATGCGTATATTATTTCTTTTTAGTGTATCACTTAGTTCTCTAATTTTCCCCTCATACTCCTGGATTTTTTTATCTCTCTTTCTCTCAGCTTCCTCTTTTTCCATAACTTTATCTTCTAGTTCACCTATTCTCTCCTCTGCCTCTTCAAGCCGAGCTGTGGTGGTTTCCATTTTGTTATGCATTTCGTTTAAAGCGTTTTTCAGCTCCTCGTGACTGTTCCTTAGTCCCTTGATCTCTGTAGCAAGAGATTCTCTGCTGTCCTGTATACTGTTTTCAAGCCCAGCGATTAATTTTATGACTATTATTCTAAATTCACTTTCTGTTATATTATTTAAATCCTTTTTGATCAGCTCATTAGCTGTTGTTATTTCCTGGAGATTCTTCTGAGGGGAGTTCTTCCGCTTGGTCATTTTGGATAGTCCCTGGCGTGGTGAGGACCTGCAGGGCACTTCCCCTGTGCTGTGGTGTATACCTGGAGTTGGTGGGCGGGGCCGCAGTCAGACCTGATGTCTGCCCCCAGCCCACCGCTGGGGCCACAGTCAGACTGGTGTGTGCCTTCTCTTCCCCTCTCCTAGGGGTGGGATTCACTGTGGGGTGGTGTGGCTCGTCTGGGCTACTTGCACCCTGCCAGGCTTGTGATGCTGGGGATCTGGCGTATTAGCTGGGGTGGGTAGGCAAGGTGCTCGGGGGCAGGAGGGGCAGGCTTAGATCGCTTCTCCTTAGGTGATCCACTTCAGGAGGGGCCCTGTGGCAGCGGGAGGGAGTCAGATCCGCTGCCGGAGGTTTGGCTCCACCGAAGCGCAGAGTTGGGTGTTTGTGCGGAGCGAGCAAGTTCCCTGGCAGGAACTGGTTCCCTTTGGGATTTTGGCTGGGGTTTGGGCGTGGGAGATGGCGCTGGCGAGCGCCTTTGTTCCCCACCAAACTGAGCTCTGTTGTCAGGGGGCTCAGCAGCTCTCCCTCCCTTTGTCCTCCAGCCTTCCCGCTTTCCGAGCAGAGCTGTTAACTTATGACCTCCCAGACGCTAAGTCGAGCTTGCTGTCGGAACACAGTCCGCCCGGCCCCTCCGCTTTTGCAAGCCAGACTCGGGGGCTCTGCTTGGCCGGCGAGCCTCCCCTCTGCCCCGGCTCCCTCCTGCCAGTCCGTGGAGCGCGCACGTCTCGCCGCCCTTCCTACCCTCTTCCGTGGGCCTCTCGTCTGCGTTTGGCTCCGGCGACTCTGTTCTGCTAATCCTCTGGCGGTTTTCTGGGTTATTTAGGCAGGTGTAGATGGAATCTAAGTGATCAGCAGGACTTGCGGTGAGCCCAGCGTCCTCCTAAGCCGCCATCTTGCCACCCTATTTTTAATTTCTTAAGGAAACTCCATACTGTCTTCCACAGTGGCTGCACCAGTTTGCATTCTCAGCAAGAGTGCATGAGGGTCCCTTTATCTCCACATCCTCCCCAAACCTATATCTTTTATTTTATTTTAGCCATTCTGACATACATGAGGTATAATCTTATTGTGGTTTTTATTTGCATTTCACTGATGATGAGTAATATTGAATACATTTTCATGTGTCTGTTGTCCATCTGTATGTGTTCAGTTTATGAAAAGTGTTTGTTCATGACTTCTTATCATATTCAATTGGGTTATTTGTTTTTTGGGTGTTGAGTTATATAAACTCATTTTAAAGTTTTTTTTAAGTTTTTATTTAAATTCCAGATAGTTAACATACAATGTAATATTGGTTTCAGGTTTACAATATAGTAATTCAACACTTTCATAGAATACCTGGTGCTCATCACAATTAAGGAGTGCACTCCTTAATCCCCATCACACATTTAACCTATTCTTCCCCTCTGGTAACCATCAGTTTGTTCTCTATAGTTAAGAGTCTTTTGCTTGGTTGGCCTGTTTCCCTTTTTTTATTTCCCTTTGCTTGTTTGTTGTTGTTTGCTTGTTTGTTTATTAAATTCCACACATAGATAAAATCATCGTATATCTCTTTCTCTGACTTACTTCACTTAGCATAATACTCTCTGGCTCCATCCAAGTCATTGAAAATGTCAAGATTTCATTCTTTTTATGGCTAAGTAATATTCCATTGTATATGTATACCACATCATCTTTATCCTTTCATCAGTTGATGGACACTTGGGCTGTTTCCACAATTTGGCTACTGTAGATAATGCTGCTATGACATCGAGGTGCACGCATCCCTTTGAATTAGTATTTTCATATTCTTTCGGTAAATACTTAATTTGTTCGGTAAAGCTTAGTTCGGTAAATACTTAGTAGTGCAATTATTGGATCATAGGGTAGTTCTATTTTTAACTTTTTGAGTAACCCCCATATGTTTCCAATCTATCAGCTCTTTATATATTTTTGATATTAACCCTTTACTGGATATCTTTTCAAATATCTTCTCTTGTTTGGTAGGTTGTATTTTAGTTTTGTTTCTTGTTTCCTTTGCTGTGCAGAAGCTTTTTAGTTTGATGAAGTCCCAATAGTTTTTTATTTTTTTATTTTTTTGCTCAGGAAACACGTCCAGAAAAATTTTGCTATGGCCAATGTCAGAGAAGTTACTGTCTGTACTCTCTTCTAGGATTTTTATGGTTTCATTTCTCACATTTAAGTCCTGAATTTATTTTGAGTTTATTTTTGTGTATGATATAAAAAGTGGTACACATTAATTTATTTATGCATGCAGATGTCCAGTTTTCCTAACACCATTTTTGAGGTGACCATGTTTTCCACATTTCATATTCTTGCTACTGTGTTTGAAGATTATTTGACCATATAATAGTGGGTTTATATCTGGGCTTTCAAGACTTTTCCATTGATCTAGGTGTCTATTTTTATGCCAGTCCAATACTGTTTTGATTACTACTGCTTTGTAGTACAACCTAAAATCTGAAATTGTGATAACTTCAGCTTTTTAGTGTTTTGAAGATTGATTTGGCTTTACAGGATCTTTATGGTTCCATACAAATTTTAGGATAGTTTTGTTCCAGTTCAATGAAAAATGTTATCAATATCTTGATAAGGATTGTATTAAATGTGTAGATTGCTTTGGGTAACATGGACATTTTTAACAGTATTTGTTCTTCTAATCCATAAGCATGGGATATCTTCAGTTTCAACATTTTATAGTTTTCAAAGTACAGGTGTTTTCACCGTGTTAGTTAAGTTTATTCCTAAGTATATTATTATCTTTGGTGAAATTGTAAATAGGATTGATTCCTTAATTAATCTTTCTGTTGCTTCATTATTAGAGTATGGAATTGCAAGATTTCTGCCTTTTGACTTTGTATCCTGAGACCTTACTGGCTTCATTTATCAGTCGTAGTAGTTTTGTTTTTTGTTTTTTTTTTTTTTGTTTTTTTTTTTTTGTTTTTTTGTGGAGTCTTTAAGGTTTCCTATATATAGTCACGTCACCTGCAAATAGTGAAAGTTTTACTTCATATTTACTAATTTGGATTCATTTTGTTACTTTTTCTTGTCTGACTGTTGTGACTAGGACTTCCAGTATTATGTTGAATAAAAGTAGTGAGAGAGGATATCCTTGCCTTGTTCCTTATTTTCGGAGAAAAACTCCCGGTTTTTCCCCATTGAGTATGATGTTAGCTGTGGGCTTTTCATATGTGGCTTCTATCATGTAGAGGTATGTTTTCTCTAAGACTATCTTGTTGAAAATTTTTATCATGAATGGATGCTGTACTTTGTCAAAGGATTCTTCCGCATCTATTGAAATGATCATATGGTTCTTATCCTTTCTCTTATTGATGTGATGCATCATATTGGTTGATTTTAAAATATTGAACCACCCTTGCAGACCAGGAATAAATCCCATGTGACTGTGGTGAATATATTTTAATGTATTATTGGATTCTCTTTGCTGATATTCTTTCGAGGGCTTTTGCATCTATGCTCATCAGAGATATTGGCCTACAGTACTCTTGTTTTTTTGTTTTTTGTTCTTTGTTTTTCGTTTTTTGTTTTTTTTTTTTTTTTTTTTGTAGTGTCTTTACCTGGCTTTGGTATCATGATAATACTGGACTCATAAAATGAATTTCAAAACTTCTCTTCTTCTATTTTTTGAAATACTTTGAGAAATATATATAGACCAATTATTTAAATGTTTTATAGAATTTATTTGAGAAGCCAGCTGGTCCTTGTCATTTGTTTTTTGGGTGTTTTTAGATTACTGATTCAATTGTATTGTTGGTCATTGGTCTGTTCAAATTTTCTATTTCTTCCTGATTTGGTTTTAGGAGATTATATGTTTGGGAATTTATCCTTTCTACTAGGTTGTTCCATTGTTACCATGCACTATTCCATAATATTCTCTTATAATCTTTTTTTTTTATTTCTGGAGTGTCATTTGTTATTTTTCCTTTTTTATTTATTATTTTCTTTATTTGAATCCCCCCTCTCCCTCCCTCCCTCTCTCTCTCTCTCTCTCACCCTCTCTATTTTGGTGAGTCTGGTTAATTTTTTTAAAATGTTTATTGATTTATTTTGAGAGAGAGAGAGAGAGAGAGCAGGGGATGGCCAGAGATAGAGGGAGAGAGGGAATCCCAAGCAGGTTCTGCGATTGTAGTGCAGAGCCTGACACAGGCTCAATTCCATGAACCATAAGATCATGACCTGAGTTAAAATCAAGAGTTGGATACTTAACCAACTGAGCCACCCAAATGCCCCTAGCTAAACATTTTTCAATTTTGTTGATCTTTTCCACGAATCAGGTCCTGGTTTCATTTATCTGCTTTTTGTTTTGTTTTCTGTTTTTATTTTTGTTTAGTTTTTATTTTGTTTATGTTTGAATGGTTATTATTTATTTTCTTCTACTGTTTTTGGATATTGTTTATTCTTCATTTTCTAACTCCTTTAGGTGTAAGGTTAGACTGTTTGAGATTTTTCTTGCATCCTGAGTTAAGCCTGTATTACTACAAACTTCCCTCTTAGAATCACTTTTGCTATGTACCAAACATTTTGGACCATTGTGTTTTTATTTTCATGTGTTTTAATTTTGTTTCCATGTGATCTTTGGTTTCTTCTTTGATTTCTTGGTTGATCCATTCATTGTTTAGTAGCATGTTATTTAATGTGCATGTATTTATCACCTTTCCAGATTTTTTCTTGTGGTTGATTTCTAGTTTCACAGTGATGGGGTCAGAAAAGTTACATGGTATGACTGCAATTCTTTTGAATTTGTTGAGACATTTTTGTGGCCGAATATGTGACCTATTTTAAAGAATGTTCCATGTGCACTTGAGAAGGATGTGTATTCTACTGTTTTAGGATGGAATGTTCTGAATATATCTGTTAAATCTACTTGGTCCAGTGTGTTTAAAGCCATTGTCACCAGTTTAAAGCCATTGTCTCCTTGTTAATTTTCTGCTTAGATGATCTGTCCGTCGATGCAAATGTAGTGTTAAAAGTCCCTACTATTACTATATTATTATCAATGACTTCCTTTATGTTTGTTATTAACTGTTTTATGTATTTGGGTGCAGTCATCTTGGTGCATAAATATTTGCAATTGTTATATCTTCTTGTTGGATTTCCCCCTTTATTATCATATATGTCATTATATTATTATATAGTGTCCTTCTTTGTTTCTTTTTAGAGACTTTGGATTAAAGTCTATTTTGTCTGATATAAATATTACCCCAGGTTTCTTTTGAGATACATTTGCATGGTAAATATTTCTCCACCTGTCACTTTCAACCTGAAGGTGTTTTTAGGTTTTAAATAAGTATCTTGTAGGCAGCATATATATGGGTCTTGTTCTTTTTAACCATTCTTTCATCCTATGTCTTTTGATTGGATTGTTTAGTCCATTTACAGTCAAAGTAATTATTGTTATGTATGTATCCATTGCCACTTTATTACTTATTTTGTTGTTTCTATAGTTTTTCTATAAGCCTTTCTTCTTTTTCTCTTTTCATGCCTTGCTGGTTTCCTTCAGTGATACAGTTGGGTTATTCTTTTTTTATTTATTGCATATCTATTAGTGGTTTTTGATTTGTAATTATCATTAGGTTTCTATTAACATTTCCTACACATAGCAGTCGATAAGTTGATAGTCACTTAAATTTGAACCCAACTTTACTCCTACCCCCACCATGTTTTAGGTATATGGTGTCATATTTTACATCCTTTTACTTTGTGAATTCCTTTATTAATTTATGCAGAGGTACTTAGGTTTCATAGTCTCATTTATGGTCTTTCCTTTCCTCTCAAAGTATCCCCTTTAATATTTCTTGCAAGGCTGGTTTAGTGGTCAGGAACTTGTTTAGTGTTTTTGTTTTGTATTATTTGTGTTTAACTCAGAGACTCTATCTCTCCTTCTATTCTGAATGGCAGTCTTGCTAGACAGAGTATTTTTGACTGCAGATTTTTCATTTTCAGCATTAGGAATATATCCTAATATCCTTTCTGGCCTGCAAAGTTTCTGTTGAAAAACCCACTGATAGACTTATGGGGTTACACTTGAATATAACTACCTTCTTTTTTATTGCTGCTTTAAATTTTTTATCACTTCATTTCTCACTTTAATTACTATGCTACTTGTTGTGGACCTCCTTAAGTTGATTTTATTGGGTGCTTTCTGTGCCTCCTTGATCTGAGTATTATTTTCCTTAGCCATATTAATGAAGTTTTCTGTTATTATTTCTTAAAATAAAATTTCTGCCCCTTCTTACTCTTCTTCTTCTTCTGGGATTCTTATAATGCAAATGTCATTACAGTTGATGGAGTTATTGAGTTTCGTATGTTCACTCTCATTTTTCATAATTCTTTTTTCTCTCCTTTCTCAACATGATTAATTTCCATTGCTCTGTCTTCCAGATCATTAATTCCTTCCTCTGCTTCCTCTAGCCCCCTATTTATTCCATCAAGTGTATTTTGAATTTTATTTGTTGTGTTCCTCACCTCTGATTTTTTCCTTTTTTTCCATCTCTTTTTCCAGAGTCTCACTGATGTCCTCCACTCATTTCTCAAGTCTGGTGACTGTCTTTATGATCATTACTTTAAGTTCTCTATCAGACCTTACTTATATCTGTTTCACTTAGGTCTCTTGCTGAGTTTTTGTCCTGTTGTTACATTTTGGACATATTCCTCTGTCTCCTCTTTTTCTCTCACTCTCTGTGTCTATTTCCTTATTTTAGGAAAGATAACTACATTCCTGTACTGGAAATAATGGCATAATGAGGAGGAGGTTCTGTAGTGCCCTGTTATGTAGTATCCTCTGTTCATGAGAACTGGTGCTTCAGTGCTGTCTCTTGTGTGTCATGTGTTTGCCCTGCTGTTGTATCTCAGCCACTTTTTCTTTCAATCCAGTTGATTGCAAGGCCTGTCTTTGTTTTGTGCAGTGTTTGGTCTCTGTTAGCAGGCCAGTCTTGGGATGACTTGCACCTGAATTGATTCAGACCAGACTTTTGCCAGAGACACTGTAGCACCAAACTGCAGGGTGCTTTCCCTGTGTTGTCCCCTGAGAAGCTTTCATTGGTGGGTGGGACCTGTCATCAGACCAGTTGTTTCCCTCCGGTCCACTGCTTGGGCAGCAGCCTGGCTGACATGTTTGGTTACTTTTCCCACTCTTGAGGGAAGGAGTCACTTTGGAGTGGTGCTTGTCACTGTAGAGGCTGTTTGTACACTGTCAGGCCTACACCATCATCCTGGCCAAGAGCATATAGGTGAGGACAGGTCCTCCAAAGCACAATGCAGGAGCAGTGCATTGGGGTGGCTGTGCTTTCGGGTGCTGGTTCAAGAAAGCTCTGTGCTGTCAGGGGAGGGGTCCTGCAGCAAAAAGACTGAATATATCTTTTGGATCTGCAGAGGCACATTGCAGGGGGAATTACAGCATGGAGGCAGTGCTAGAAAGCTTTGAGTACCATTTGAGGGGTCCTGCAACACTGGGACAGAGGTAATGTCCAGAGTGGTAGTTTGGCAGATGCACAGCATATGGTGGCAGGGAAGCTATGCTAGCAAGTTCAGTAGCCAGGCCCTTAGGTTCTCTTGTGTTTATGTAGGGGTGTGGAGGAGGAAAATTATGTCTTCCAGTTCTTTTATTCCTTGAGGAAGAGCTCCCTAACTCTTTAGGAAGAGTTCTGTTCATCTGGGACAGGCTCTAAGATGAGTAAATAACACTCCTCTCATTATGCCTCAGGCACCTTTCAAATTGCTGCTTATATGCTGTGTGTCTATGGGCTGTTTGTTATATTCCTTCTTTGTGGTAAGGGACAGTTTCCTCTTGCCCTCTTAGCTCTCCCAGAGCCAAGCCATTGATTGCTTTAAATCTCAGGTTTTAAGTCCCTTGGCTTAAAAAAATTCAGAAAAATTGGCCCCTCTGACTTTCAAAGCTAAATGTTATGTGGATTCATCTTGCCCTTGCAGGTATCCCAGTTTGGAACTCTGTTTCTCTCTCTTTTCTGTGCCCATGGCATTCTTTTCTCCACAAACAGTATTGTCAATACATTTAGCTCCTGACTACATCTCTTCCCTTCCTACACTTTTTGATGTGGCCTCTTCTCTACACTTACATGTGGAGTTTATTCTACCAGTCTTGTGGCAATTTTCTGGGTTACTTAAACTGCTATGGGTATTATTTAGTTGTAATCATGGGATGAGGTGAGCCTAGGGTCCTCCTACTCCACCTTCTTCCCCAAGTTCTACCATTTGTTTATTTTTCAGAAATGTAAATTTACCACCATTGATTTTTAAATGTAGATTTGGTATCTTACAAGTTTTCTGTATTTATTGATTAAATATAAAAATTGGTGGAGTCTTTGAGATTATTCTATATGTAAAATCATGTGATCTGCAAATAGAGACAATTTTACTTTCTCCAATCTAATTCTTATGTGATTTATTTCTTTTTATTGTCTAATTGATCTGCCTAGGACTTCCAGTACTGTACTGAACAGGAGTGGTGACAGTGGACTTGCTTGTCTTGTTCCTGATCTTATAGGAAACACTTTCAAACTTTTTTGATTGAGTATGAGGTCGGTTGTGTGTTGTCACTGTGTCATTTATTGCATTGAAGTATGTTCCTTCTAGACATAATTTTTTGAGAGTTTTTAAAATGTAAGGGGGTGGTACTTGTCAAATGTTTTTTTTTTTATTCTGCATCTATTGAGATGATTATATGTCATTTTAACTTCTATTTTATTAAAGTAGTATAACACACATTTTTATTTTAATGCTTTGAACCATTCTTGCATCCCAGGGATAAATTCCACTTGGTCATGGTAAATACTCCTTTAAAGTGTTGTTGAATTCAGTTTTGTAATGTTTTGTTGAAAAATATTGCATCTATATTCACCAGGAATATTGGCATATAGTGTTTGTGTCTTCTAGTCTTTTTTATTTGGCATTGGTATAAGGGTAATGCAGAGATGGTAAAGTAAACTTGATGTTTTCCTTCCTCTTAAATTTTGTGGAAGAGTTTGATAAGGATAGGTGTTAATTCAGCTATATATATTTTGCATAATTTAGCAGTAAACTTAACTGGTATTTGTACAGCAGGTAGGGCCAGGGCTTTATTGGATTCGGAGATATTTTATTACTGACTCATTCTTCTTACTCATTATTTGGTGTTTATATTTCTATTTTTCTTGATTAAGTCTTGGTAATTTTTATGTTTCTAGAAATTTACCCATTTCTTATAATTTGTTCAGTTTGTTGGAGTATGTCTGTTAAAGTATTACCATATGTTTTTTTTTTTTCTTATCATGTCTCTGGTATTAGTTGTAATGTCTCATCTTTCATTTGTAGTTTTATCGATTTGGGTCTTCTCTTCATTTTTTCTTCATTTATCTAGCTAATGGCTTCACAATTTTGTTTATCTTTACAAAGGACCATATCATAGCTTTATTAATCTTTTCTATTTTTCTCTTCTTTATTTAATTCGTTTCCACCCTAATTTTCAGTATTTCCTTCCTTTTGTTAACTTTGGCTAGTTTGTTCTTTTTCTAGTTCCTTGATGTATAAAGTGAGGTTGTCTATTTGAGATATTTTTATTTTCTTAACGTATGCAACTCCAGGTATAAAATTCTTTCTTATAACTGCTTATGATGTACCCATTAAGGTTTGATAACTAGTGTTTCCATTTTAATTTGTGCCAAGATACATTTTTATAACCTTTGAATTAGTTCTTTGATCATTGTCCCAGAAGTGGGTTGTTTAGTTTCCATGTATTTATGAATTTTCCAGTTTTCTTCATATTTGTAATATATAGTTTTATACCATTTTAGGTACAAAATGTACTTGACAGCACAACCCTTCTTGGTTAAGTTTACCTCAGTCCCAACACAGTGGTTCCCTTCCCCAGAACAGCAGAAATATCTGACCACATCATATTTCTTACTGAGAGAATTCTGCAGGCCTTCAATTCTAGTGGAAATAGTATCAAGTCTCATTTCACAAGCAGACCAGAGAACACATGTAGGTAAAACTTGCCACATTCTGGTAAAAGATCAAACACTGCCCACTACATACAAGAAGAACATCTGCAGAAGACTGGCCCAAAAAAGAAATAGTCAAAACACAACAGCAGAATACACACAACATACAATAGAGACACAACCTAGAGTAAGAGGCCTGGGACAGTATATGACCCCTTCTTCCTAAATCCATTACTTTTGGAAGCATAAAACATAATGGTATTTTCTAACACAGAGAAGAAGAAAGAGACTTAGACAAAATGCCAAGATGGAGGAATTCATCCCAAATGAAAAAATAAGAAGGTCATGGCCACAAATCTAAGTGAAACAGATATAAGTAACATACCTGATGAGGAATTTCAAGCAGCAATCATAAGAATTCTCTCTGGGATTGAGAAAAGAATGGGAGACTTCAGGAAGCCCCTTACTGCAGAGATAAAAGGGTTAAAAAGGAATCATTCAGAAATTTAAAAAAATACCGTAACTGAGATTTGAAGCAGTCTTGATGCAATGAACAAAAATATAAGAAAAGCAAAGAAACAAGGGATTTAAAAGATAAAATAATGGAAAATAAAGAAGCTGAAAAAAAGAAAGACAAATGATAGTCATGATAATAGACTCATGGAAATCAGTAAATCCATAGAATGCAAGAACATTCATACTATAGGAGTCCCAGAAGAAGAAAGGAGAGAAAATATGGCAGAAAATTTATTTGAGAAAGTAATAGCTAAAAAATCCTTAATCTTGAGAAGGAAGCATACATCTAGATCCAGGAGGCACAGAGAACTCCCATCAAAATCAACAAAAGCAGGCCAACACCAAGACATATTGTAATTAAATTTGCAAAATATAGTATTTAAGGAAAACATCTTATTTGTCTTTAACTTACAAGGCAAGACACATAAAGCTAGCTACAGATTTCCCAACAGGACCCTGGCAAGACAAAAGGGAGTGGCATGACATATTCAGTGTGCTGAATGGGATAAAAAAAAAAAACTGTAGCCAAAAATATCCAACAAGGTTGTCATTCATAACAGAAGGAGTTCTAAAGAGTTTCCCAGACAAACAAAAACTAAAGAGGCTTTTGAAAACTAAACCAAACCAGGAAGAAATATTAAAGGGGACTCTGAGTGGAAAGGAAGGACCAATAATGACAAAGATAAAAAAGTAACAGAACAAATCTTCAGAAACAATGACAAAACAAATAGTAAAACGGCACTAAATACATATTTCTCAATAATTACTCTGAATGTAAATCAACTTAACACTCCAATCAAATGACATAGGGTATCATAATGGATGAGAAAACAAGACCCATGTATATTCTGCCTACAAGAGACTCTTTTAAGACCCAAAGACATGTGAAGATTAGGGGTACCTAGGTGGCTCAGTTGGTTAAGCATCTGACTTTGGCTTAAGTGGGAAGTTCCAGCCCTGCATCAGGCTCTGTGCTGAAAGCTCAGAGCCTGGATCCTGCTTCATATTCCTTGTCTCCCCCTCTCTCTGCCCCTCTGCCACTCACATTCTGTCTCTCACTATCAAAAATAAAAAAAAAATTAAAAACAAAAACATGTGCAGATTAAAAGTGAAGGCAGATTAAAAGTGAATGTTTGGAAAAACATTTATCATGCAAATGGTCATCAAAAAAAGCCTGAGTAGCAATGTGATTATAGGATAAACTGGACTTTAAATCAACAACTGTAACAATAGATGAAGGGAACTATTTTATAATAAAAGGGAATGTGCAACAAGAAGATCTGACAATTGTAAATATTTATGAACTGAACATGGGAGCATCCAAATACATAAAACATATAAAAATATATGTTAATAACAAACATAAAGTAATTAATCCATAATGCAATAACACTAGAGGATTTTTAACACCCCATTTATATCAAGGAACAGAGAATCTAAACAGAAAATCATTAAGGAAACAATGGCTTTGAATGATACACTGAACTAGATGGACTTAACAGATATATTCAGAACATTGCATCCTAAAACAGCAGAATAAACATTCTTTTCAAGTGCAAATGAGTCATTATCCAAGATAGATCACATACAGGTCACAAATCTGTCCTCAACAAGTACAAAAAGATTGAAATCATACCATGCATACTTTCTGACCACAGTGTTACCAAACTTAAGGTCAAGGACAAGAAAAAATTTGGAAAGGCCACAAATACATGGAGGGTAAACAAAATGTTACTAAACAATGAATGAGACAACCAAGAAAACAAAAATGAAATTGAAAAAAAAATACATGGAAACAAAATGAAAACACGACAGCCCCAAATTTTTGGGATGCAGAAAAAGTGCTCCTAGCGAATTACAGAACAAGAGAGTTGTATCTTAAGAAGCAAGAAAAATCTCAAACAACCTAACCTTACAGCTTAAAGAACTAGAAAAACAACAACAAACAAAGCATAAAGCCACCAAAAGAAGGGAAATAATAAAGATTAGAGCATAAATAAAAGATGTGGAAACAAAAAGAAAAAAAATCAATGAAACTATCGTTGGTTTTTTTTAAAAAATTAACAAAATCAACAAAACCCTAGCTAGGCTTATCAAAAAGAAAAGAGAAAGAGCCCCCCCAAAATAAAATCACAAATAATAGAGAAGAAGTAACAACCAACACCACAGAAATACAAACAATTATAACAGAATATTGTGAAAAAATATATGTCAACAAATTGGACACCCAGGAGAAATGATTAAATCCCTAGAAACATATAAACGACCAAAACTGAAACAGGAAGAAATAGAAAACTTGAACAGACTGATAATGAGCAAAAAAGTTAAATCAACAATCAAAAATCTCCAAACAAACAAAAGTACAGGGCCAGATAGCTTCACAGGGGAATTCTACCAAATATTTAACGAAAAGTTAATATCTATTCTTCTGAAACTATTTCAAAAAATAGAAATGGAAGGAAAACTTCTAATTCATTTTATGAGGCCAACATTACCCTGATACCAAAACCAGATAAAGACTCCATTAAAATAGAACTACAGGCCAATGTCTCTGATGAACACAGATGCAAAAATTCTCAATGAGGTACTAGCAAATCAAATTCAATAGTATCTTAAAAGAATCATTCACCACAAACAAGTGGGATTTATTCTTGAGCTGAAAGGTGGTTCAATATTCACAAATCAATCTATGTGATACACCACATTAATAAATGGAAGGATACTAAATATATCATAATTTCAATTGATGCAGTAAAAGCATTTGCAAAGTACAATATCCATTCATGGTAAAAACCTTCAACAAAGTAGGTCTAGAGGGAACATACCTCCACATAATAAAGTCTATATACAACAATCCACAGGTAATATACACATAAATCCATATACAAAAACCCACAGGTAAAATAATATCAAGGGAGGAAAACATGACATCTTTCTCTCTAAAATTAGGAACAAGGCAGGGATGTCCACTCTCACCACTGTTATTTAATATAGTACTGTAAGTCCTAGCCACAGCAGTCTGACAAAGAAATAAGAGGCTTCCAAATCAGCAAAGAAGAAGTCAAACATTCCCTATTTCAAGATGACATGATACTTCATATAGAAAACCTGAAAGACTCCACCAAAAATTGCTAGAACTGATACACAAATTCAATAAAGTCCAAGGATACAAAATGAAAATTCAGAAATCTGTTGCATTTCCATACACCAATAATGAAGCAGCAGAAAGTGAAATTAAAGAGTCAATCCCATTTACAATTGTACCAAAAAACACAAGGTACTTAAGAATAAACCTAACCCAAATGATGAAAAACATGTATCTGAAACTATAAAACACTGATGAAAGAAATTGAAGATGACACAAAGTAATGGAAAGGCATTTCATGCTCATGGGTCACAAGAATGAATATTGTTACAATGTGTATGCAACCCAAAATGATCTACATATTTAATGTAATACATATCAAAATACCATCAGCATTTTTCACAGAAGTAGAAAAACTCCTAAACTTTGCATGGAACCACAGAAGACCCCAAATAGCAAAGCAACCTTGAAAAAGAAAAGCAAAACTACAGCTATCACAATTCTGGACTTCAAGTTATATTACAAAGTGGTAGTGATCAAGACAGTATGGTACTGGCACAAAAATAGACATATAGATCAGAAGAAAAGAATAGGAAATCCAGGAATGAGTCCACAACTGTATGGCCAATTACCTTTAACGAAGTAGGAAAGAATGTCCAATGGAAAAAAAAAAGACAGTCTCTTCAACACTGTTGGGAAAACTGAACAGGAACATGTAAAAGAATGAAACTGGACCACTTTCAGGGTACCTGGGTGGCTCAGTCAGTTGAGCATCTGACTTAGACTCAGGTCATGATTTCACAACTTGTGGGCTTGAGCCCCGAATCGCATTGGGCTCTGGGCTGACAGCTCAGAACCTGGAGCCTCCTTTGGATTCTGTATCTCCCTCTCTCTCTCCCCCTCCCCTGCTTGCGTTTTGTCTCTGTCTCTCAAAAATGAATAAACGTTAAAAACTTTCTAAAGAAACTGGACCACTTTCCTACACCATACTCAAAAATAAATTCAAAATGGTTTAAATATCTAAATGTGAGACAGGAAAACATTAAAATCTAGAGGAGAACAGAGGCAGCAACTTTGACAATGACCATAGTGAATTTTTAGATATGCCTCCTGAGGAAAGGGAAACAAAAGTAAAAATAAACTATTGGGACTTCATCAAAATAAAAACCTCTGACCAGCAAAGGAAATAGTCAACAAAACTAAAAAGCAACTGACAGAATGGAAGAAGATATTTGCAAATGAAATATCAGATAAACGGTTAGTATCCAAAATATATAAGGAACTTATAAATCTCAACACCCAAAAAATGAATAATCCAGTTAAAAAAATGGGCAAAAGACCAGAATAGACATTTTTCCAAAGAAGACATCCAGATGGCCAAGACATTAAAAGATGCTCAGCATTACTGATGATCAAGGAAATACCAAATCTACAATAAGACATCACCTCACACCAGTCACAATGGCTAAAATTAGCAGTGCAAGAAACAACAGGTATGGGTGAGGATGAGGAGAAAGGGGAACCCTCTTGCACTCTTAGTGGGAATGCAAACTGATGCAGGCACTCTGGAAAACATTATGAGTTTCTTTTTTTTAAAAAAAATTTTTTTTCAACGTTTATTTATTTTTGGGACAGAGAGAGACAGAGCATGAACGGGGGAGGGGCAGAGAGAGAGGGAGACACAGAATCAGAAACAGGCTCCAGGCTCTGAGCCATCAGCCCAGAGCCTGACGCGGGGCTCGAACTCACGGACCGCGAGATCGTGACCTGGCTGAAGTCGGACGCTTAACTGACTGCGCCACCCAGGCGCCCCATTATGAGTTTCTTTAAAGAGTCAAAAATAGAACTACCTTACATTTCAACAATTGCACTAGTAGGTATTCACCAAAAGGATACAAGAGTACTAATTCAAAGGGTTACATACACCTTGCTGGTTTTTTTAAAAAATGCTTATTTATTTTAGAGAGAGAAAGAGTGCAAGCAGGGGAGGGGCAAAGAGAGGGAGACACAGAATCCAAGGCAGTCTCAAGGCTCTGAGCTGTCAGCATGGAGCCTGATGTGGGGCTCAAACCAATGAACCACGAGATCATGATCTGAGCTGCAGTTGGCTGCTTAACCGACTGAGCCACCCAGGCGCCCCTGCACCTTGCTGTTTATAGCAGTATTATAATATATGGGAACAACCCATGTTCATCGACTGATGAAAGTATAAAGAAAATGTGGTATATATACACAGTGGAATATTACCTAGCCATAAAAAAGAATGAAGTGTTGCCATTTGCAAGGACATGGATGGAGTTAGTGAATAATATGCTAGGTGAAATAAGCCAGTCAGACAAATACCATATGATTTCACTCATATGTGGAATATAATAAACATAATAAATGATCATAGAGGTAAAAAGAGAGAGAGAGAGAGAGAGGGAGAGAGAGAGAGGAAAACTAAGAAAGAGACTCAACTATAGAGAACAAACTAATGATTACCAGAGGGGAGGTGAATGGGGGGATGGGTTAAATATCTAATGGGATTAAGTACTGCACTTGTTGTGATGAGCAAAGTGCAACGTATGTAGTTGTTGAATCACTAAATTGTACACCTGAAAGTAATATTACACTGTACGTTAACTCACTGGAATATAAATACAAACACAAAAAGAAAATGTACTTGATATTTCAATTCTGTTAAATTTTCTCTGACTTGTTTCATAGCTTAATATGAGTTATCCTATGAAACATCCCATGTGCTATTCTGCTGGAGTTGTACTGAATATTTTCTCTCTGTTAGCCCTAATTAGCCTATACTGTTCTTTAAATCTTCAAATCTGGATAATCTATCCATTGTTACAGTTGTGTTTTAATGTCCTCAACTATTATGGTATTGCTATTTATTTCTCCATTTATTTCTATTAGTGTTTGCATCATATATTTATGTGTTCTATGTTGTGTGCATAGATATTTACAGTTGTTATATTTTCTGAATGGATTAGTCCATTTATCATTATACAATAATCTTTGTTTATTTTGAGCAGTTTTAGCATAAAGTTTATTCTAATTTTTATGGTCCTTTATTCTTTACATTGGTAACTGTGAATTTGAGTAAGCAATATACTCTTTCATACTTTACAAATGTGTTGGCAGAGACAGTTTTTCACCAGTCTGGAGGGATCAGCTAATAGCATTCATGGGGAATTGCAGCTTTCCCTCAGGGTCTGTTTTTGTGTGAGTCCAGTGCCTGACTACTGAAGTTGGGAAGGGCAGGTGCTGCAATTTGAGAACAGTTGGATTAGAGTACTGGCTTAATTTCCTGAATAAACACAACTGTAGGGTGGGCTCTGCACTTGCCTGGATCCTCTGGTCAGGTCTTCCTTGGAATGGAGGACAAGGTATTATACTCAGCAGTAAGCAGGGCCATTAATTAACTTCACTGCCCAGGTAGGGCAGCAAAATGGGTCCCAAGACCAATATGTCTCCTTGTTTAAGATCTGAATCTGGCAGTACTGCACACTGCACACTGAGATCCCTGCTCAGTCAGGCCACTGACATTTTTCTGCAGACAGACAGAGCTGCTGGCTGGGCTTTCTGTTCACATACTAATGTAGGATGGACTACAGTTTTCCAATGCTCTGGTTAGGTTTCCTGGCTAGCATAGTCATAGTCTGTTTTCAAAATAGTCAAGGCTATAAATAAACTTCCTTATATGGGCAGGGCTATAGAATACTCTCCAAGGCTGTCTAGACTTCTCATTTAGAGATAAAATAAGGAAAATTGCACACCAAGAACACTGATCAGTTGGGGCTGCTAGCTCAGCTCTGCAGATGGACAGAGCCCTTAGTAGAGTTCTCTGACCAATTGCTGTTGGGCTAAGCAGCTTCCTAGGTGCTCCAGACATGCTTCCTGATTAGGCAGGGCAGAAGTCAGAATTCTTGAATAAAGAGGGCTATGAATTAGATTCCCTGCCTGGATAGGGTGGCAGAACAGTCTCTAAAGCCAGTAAGCCTTATTGTTTGGGATCTTGAATCAGGCAGAACATTGTCTCCAGTTCTCTGACCAGACTAAGCCACTGGCTTGGCTCTGCAGAAGGGCAGAGCCTCTGGCCAGGCTATGCTGGACCACACAGCTTTCCAGGTGCTCCAGCCAGACTTCCTGATTAGACAGGGTTGGCGTGGGGGGGGGGTATCATAAGAAATAGCAAAGCTATAAATTAACTTCTCTACCCAGGGAAAGTGGCAAAGCAAGAATTGTTTGAAATCTCATAATCAGCCAGAACTGCAAACTAAGTTCCCTGGCCCAATGGGACCATCATCTTGACTCTACAGACAGGGAGAGCTGCTCCTTTGCTCCATGTTTAAGTCCTGTTGGACTACAAAGATTTGCAAGGGCTTTGGCCAGGTTTCCTGGTTGCATGGGCTGAGGATGGCACTCAGCAGTAAGCAGAACTTAAAAATTAGCTTCCTTTATCTGACATATCATATAAAGGTTTAGTAGCCAAAATCTATAAATAACGGATCAAACTCAACACCGAAAAAACAAATAATCCAGTGAAGAAATGGGCTAAAGACATGAATAGACATTTCTCCAAGGAAGACATCCAGATGGCCAAACGACACATGAAAAAATGCTCAACATCACTCATCATCAGGGAAATACAAATCAAAACCACAATAAGAGACAACCTTACACCTGTCAGAATGGCTAACATGAACAACTCAAGCAACAACAGATGTTGGCAAGGATGCAGAGAAAGAGGATCTCTTTTGCATTGCTGATGGGAATGCAAGCTGGTGCAGCCACTCTGGAAAACAGTATGCAGGTTCCTTAAAAACTAAAAATAGAACTACCCTATGACCCAGCAATTGTACTACTAGGCATTTATCCACGGGATACAGGTGTGCTGTTTCGAAGGGACACATGCACCCCCATGTTTATAGCAGCACTATCAACAATAGCCAAAGTATGGAAAAAGCCCAAATGTCCTTCGATGGATGAATGGATAAAGAAGATTTGGTGTGTGTACACACACACACACACACACACACACACACAATGGAGTATTACTCAGCAATCAAAAAGAACGAAATCTTGCCATTTGCAACTACATGGATGGAACTGGAGGGTATTATGCTAAGTGAAATTAGTCAGAGAAAGACAAAAATCATATGACCACTCATATGAGGACTTTAAGAGACAAAACAGATGAACATAAGGGAAGGGAAACAAAAATAATATAAAAACAGGGAGGGGGACAAAACAGAAAACACTCATAAATATGGAGAACAAACTGAGGGTTACGGGAGGGGTTGTGGGAGGGGGGATAGGCTAAATGGGTAAGGGACACGAAGGAATCTACTCTTGAAATTATTGTTGCACTATATGCTAACTAATTTCGATATAAATTTTTAAAAAATAAAAAATACAATTAAATATCAAACAAACAAAACTTAGCTTCCTTTCCTCTCAAGGCAACAAAACAGGCCCCAAGCCAGAAAGACTCATTGTTTGGAGTCTCAAATCAGACGGAACTTTCCACCAAGCTCTCTGACCAAATGGAGCATTGGCTTGGCTCTGCAGAAGAGCAGGGTACTGGCTGGGCTGTCTCAAGTGCTGCTGAGCTACACAGCTTTTCATATTATCTGGCCAGGATTCCTGGGAGACATTCTCAGTAGTATGTGGGGCTATGAATTAGTGTCCTTGGCCAGGGGGCTGTCAGGATAGGCTCCAAAGCCAGCACGACTTACTCTTTAGGGTCCCAGTTAATGCAGAATTACATATCAAATTCCCTGATAGACATGGCCATCCTCTTGGCTCTGCAGATGGACAAAACCACTTGGATGCCAGTGTGAATAGGAAGTCAGTTTGCCAAGATCCAAGTACTGGTTCTTATAATTTTTGCCCGCCCTCTTCTCCATCACAATCTGATCTCCAGTAGTCAAGTCCTGTATGTTACCCCTGAAATTCTTGTGAAAAGAGATCCAAGCAAGCCCCCTGAGAAGTGACTCACAATGCTAAGGGAGCTGGATACCCACCTTGGGAACTCTTTTTACACTGGGGAAACTGTAGGCCAAGGGAGGACCTCTCTGTGTGGCATTGAGCCAGCCTGAGGTAGGGGACATATGGTCAGGGTGAAGCTGCTCCACTTACCCTTCTAATGCAGTCTTTCTTATCCTTTGTGGTTGCAGAAGTGCTTCAGCCTCTCCTGCTGAGTTCTAAAATTTTCACAGTGGTGTCTTGTCTGACTAGTTGCTAATTGATCATCTTGGGAAGCACACTATAGTTAGAAGTGACTTGTATCACCATCTTGATGATGTCACATATCAATAATTAATATTGTTAACATGTCCATACTACCCAAAACCGTCAATATTTTCAATACGATCTCCATCAAATCTCAATAGCATTTTTCACAGAAGCAGAAAAAATAATAGTCCTAAAATTCATTTGCAACCGCAAAAGATCCTGAATATCCAAGGTGATCTAGATAAAGAAAAAAATGGAGCCATTATACTTTATAATTTCAAACTTTATTACAAATCCATAGTAATCAAAACAGTATAACAATGGGATATAAACAGACACATTGACCACTCAGAACCATCTACAGATTCAGTATTATCCCTATCAAGATTCCAATGTCATTTTTGTACAGAAATACAAAATAAAGCAATCCCAAAATCCGTATGGAAATACAAAAGACCCCAAATAGTCAAAATAATCCTAAAGAAAATAAGAAAACTAGAGGCACCACTGTCCCTGATTTACAACTCTATTATAAAGTTATAGTAATCAAAACTGTGTGGCAGTGACATAAAAACAGATGCCACACATAGACCAGTGGAACATAATACAGAGCCCAGAAATAAACCCACATACACAGTCAACTGATCTTTGACAGGGCACCAAAAATACACAAGGGAAAAAATATTGTCTCTTCAATACATGATGTTTGGGAAACTGGATACTTGCATGGAAAAAGTACAACTGTACCCCAATCTGACACCATCCAAAAAATTAATTCAAAATGGACTAAAGACTTAAGTGTAAAAGTGAAAGCATAAAACTCCCAGAAAACAGTGAGGAAAAACTTCTTTGACACTGGTCTTAGTAATGAAGTTTTTAAAATGCTATTAAAAGGACAGTCAACAAAAGCAAACAAAAAATTGAGGCTATATTAAATTAAAAAGCTTCTGTACAGCAAAAGAAATAATTAACAAAATGAAAAGGCAATCTATGGAATGGTAAAAAATATTACAAACCATATATCTGATATGGGATTAATATCCAAAATATATAAGAAACTCATACAACTCAGGAAAAAATATAATCATATTATTATTTTTACTATTTTATTAAAAATGGGAAGAGTATCTAATAGACATTTTCCCAAAGGAGACATACAAATGGTCAAGAAGTTAATCAAAAGATGCTTAATATCACTAATCATTAGGGAAATGCAAATCAAAAACACAATGACAATCACCTCACAATTGTTAGGATGACTATTAAAAAGTCAAAAGATAACAAGTGATGGTGAGGATGTGGAGAAAATGGAATCCTTATATACTGAAAGTGTGAATGTAAATCGGCTCAGTCATTGTGAAAACCAGTAAAGAGGAACCTAAAAAAAATAAAAAAATAGAACTATTATATGATCCAGCAATCCCTCTTACGGTTATTTATACAAAGTGCAATCAGAATCTTGAAGTGATATCTACACTACCATTTTTATTGTAGTATTATGATATTCAAGATATCCAGAAAACCTGGGTATCCATTGACAGAAAATTGAATTTAAAAATGTGCTATATACATACAATTCACTATTATTCAGCCGTAAAAGGAAAGAACTTCTTTCATTTGCAAGAACATGAATAAACTGGAAAACCTCATGCAAAGTGCAGTAAGTATGTTTGCAAATATCTTCTCTCATGCCCTGTGCTGCATTTTAGTTTCTTTTTCATTTTTTTCTTTATTCTCTTCAAAATGTTTACATTGCTTATGCATTAGTTTTATCATAATAAAATATTTTTTTGACTAATTTAAAATATCTTTTATTTTTTATTTTTTTAATATCAAATTTATTGTCAAATTGGTTTCCATACAACACCCGATGCTCATCCCAACAGGTGCCCTTCTCAATACCCATCACCCACCCTCCTTTCCCTCCCACCCCTCATCAACCCTCAGATTGTTCTCAGTTTTTAAGATTCTCTTACGGTTTGGCTCCCTCCCTGCCTCTTTCTTTCTTTCTTTCTTTCTTTCTTTCTTTCTTTCTTTCTTTCTTTCTTTTTTTTAACAATTGAGAATAAACTGAGGATTGATGGAGGGAGGTTGATGGGAGATAGACTAGATGGGTGATGGGTATTAAGGAGGACACTTATGATGAGCACTGGGTGTTGTATGTAAGTGATGAATCACTGAATTTTACACCTGAAACAAATATCACAGAGTATGTTAACTAAGTAAAATTTAAATTAAAAAAAAATGAAATGAACCTTTAAAAAAGTCAAATATACAGAAACAGTAAATAGAATGGTGGTTTCTTGGGTCTGGGAAGTGAGGAAAATGGGCAGATGTTGGTCAAAGTGTACAAATTTTCATGTATAAGATGAATGAGTACTGAGGAACTAACACATATTGTAGCAACTATAGTTAATTCTGCATTGTATATTTGAAATTTTCTAAGAATCTTTTTTCCCTTTTTAAAAGTTTTCATTTAAATTCCATTTAGTGTAATACAGTGTAATATTAGTTTCAGGTGTACAATATGGTGATGCAACACTTGCATATAACACCCGATGCTCATCATACAAGTGCACTTCTTAATCCCCATCATCTATTTAACTCATCCACCCACGCACCTGCCTTCTGGTAACAATCACTTTATTCTTGTTCTCTATAGTTAAGAGTCTGTTTCTTGGTTTTCCTCTCTCTCTCCCTCCCTATCTCCCCCCCCCATTAGCTCATTTGTTTTGTTTTTTCAATACCATATATTAGTGAAATTGAATGGTATTTGTCTTTTTCTGACTTATTTCACTTAGGAAAATACTCTCCAGCTCGATTCATGTCATTGCAAATGGTAAGGTTTCATTTTTTTTTTTTATGAATGGGTAATATGCCATTCTTGATATATACCACATCTTCTTTATCCATTCATCAGTTGATGAACACTTAGGATGTTTCAATTATTTGGCTATTGTAGATAATGCTGCTATAAATATCAGGATGCACATACGTCTCTGAATTAGTATTTTTTTAATCATTTGGGTAAATACCAAGTAGTATAATTGGTGAATAATAGGGTAGTTCTATTTTTAAATTTCTGAGGAACCTCCATACTGGTTTTACACAGTGACTGCACCAGTTTGCATTCCCACCAAAAGTGCAAGAGGGTTCCCCTTTCTCCACATCCTTGCCAACACCTGTTCTTTCCTGTGTTGTTAAATTTAACCACTCTGACAAGAATGAGGTTGTATCGCATTGTACTTTTCATTTGCATTTTCCTTGTTATGAGTTATGTTAAGCACCTTTTCATGTGTCAGTTGGCCATCTGGGTGTCTTCTTCAGAAAATATGCCTACTCATGTCTTCTGCCCATTTTCTAACAGCAGTATTTGGTTTTGGGTGTTGAAATTTATAGGCTCCTTATATATTTTGGAAACTAACCATTTATCAGATATGTCATTTGCAAATATATTCTCCCATTTCCTAGGTTACCTTTTAGTTTCATTGAATGTTTCCTTCATGGTGCAGAGCTTTTTTACTTTGATGAAGTCCCAATCATTTATTTTTGCTTTTCTTTCTGTTACCTCAGGAGACAGATCTAGAAAGAAGTTACTAAGGCTGATCTCAGAGAGGTTACTGCCTCAGTTTTCCTCTAGGATTTTTATGGTTTCCTGTCTCTCATTTAGGTCTTTAATCCATTTTTTTTGGTCTTTAATCCATTTAGAATTTGTATTTGTGTATGGTGCAAGAAAGTGATCCAGTTTCATTCTTTAGCATGTTGCTGTCCAAGATTCCCAACACCATTTGTTGAAAAGACTTTTTTCCTTTGGATATTATTTACTTCTTTGTTGAAGATTCGTGGACCATAGAGTTATGGGTTCACTCCTGAGTTTCCTATTCTGTTCCATTGATCTATATGACTGTTTTTGTTCCAGTACCATACTGTCTTGATTACTACAGCTTGGTAATATAATTTGAAGCCCAGAATTTTGATACCTCCGACTTCACCTTTCTTTTTAAAGATCGCTTTTGGTTCAAGGTCTGAATAGCAAATTTTGTTATTAAAATAAATTTTTAATGTGGTTCCATATAAATTTTAGTATTGTTGGTTCAAGCTCTGTGAAAAATGCTGACAATATTTTGATAGGGATTGCATTAAAGGTGTAGATTACTTTGGGTGATACTGACATTTTAGCAATATTTCTTCTTCTGATCCATGAAAATTGAATGTCTTTCCATTTCTTTGTGTCATCTTCAAATTCTTTCATCAGTGTTTTACAGTTTTCATATAAAGGTTTTTCACTTCTTGGATTAGGTTTATTCCTAGGTATCTTATTTATTTATTTTTTTGGTGCATTTGTAAAGGGGATTGATTGTTTCATTTCACTTTCTACAACTTCATTATTGGTGTGTAGAAATGCAACATGTGTCTGTACTTTGATTTTTGTATCCTGGGACTTTACTGAATTCATGCATAAATTCCAGCAGTTTTTTGATCAAGTGTTTCAAGCTTTCTATGTGTAGTATCATGTCTTCTGCAAATAGTGAAAGTTTTACTTTTTATGTGCCAATTTGGATGTCTTGTATTTAATTTTATTGTGTGATTGCTGTGGCTAGAACTTCCAGTACTATGTTAAATAACAGTGGTGAGAGTAAACATCCCTGTCTTGTTCCTGATCATAGAGGAAATCTCCTAATTTCCCCCCTTTTATGATGATATTACCTGTTGGTTTTTCACATATGGCCTTTATTACATGGACGTATTTTCCCTGTAGACCTACTTTGTTGAGGGCTTTTATCAGGAATGGATGTTGTGCTTTGTCAAATGCTTTTTGACAAATGATCATATGTTTCTTATCATTTCGTTTATTCATGTGGTGCATCACTGTGACTTACTTGTGAATATTGAACTACCCTTGCAACTTAGGAATAAATCCCACTTGATCGTGTTGAATATATATTTTTTAATGTACTGTTGGAATTAGTACGCTACTATTTTATTAAGAATTTTTGCATTGGTGCTCCTCAGGGATACAGGCTTATAATTCTCAGTTTTACTGGTGTCTTTATCTGGATTTGTAATCATGGTATTTTTGTCCTCATAGAATTAATTTGGAAAATTTCCCTGTTTTTCTATTTTTTAGAATACTTTCAGATAAATAAACAGAAATTCTTCTTAAATGTTTGGTAGAATTCCTTGCGAAACCATCTGGTCTTAGCCTTCTGTTTGGGGAGTTTCTTGATTACTGAAATAATTTCTTTGCTGACAATTGATCTGTTAATGTTTTCTATTTCTTCCTCTTTCAGTTTTGGTAGTTATATGTTTCTAGGAATTTACCCATTTTTTTCCAGCTTGTCCAATTCGTTGGTATATAGTTTTTGATAATATTATCTTATAATTGTTTATATTTCTGTGTTGGTTATTATTTCTTCTCTCTCATTTGTAATTTTTTTTCATTCCTTCTCTTTTTCATGTGTATGGCTAGAGGTTTATCAATTTTATTTTTTTTAAAGAACCAGTTACTGGTTTCATTTACCTATTCTATAATTTTTTTGTATCTATTTTATTTATTTCTGCTCTAATCTTTATTATTTCCTTCATTCTACTGGCTTTAGTTGTTCCTTTTCTAGCTTCGTTTGGTGTAAGGGTTCCTTTAAAAGCCCTTTTACTGCATCCCAGAGGTATTGGACTGTTGTGTTTTCATTTTCATTTGTTTCATGTATTTTAAAATTTTTTTTCTTTAATATCCTGGTTGACTATTCATTATATATGTAGTATTTCCAGATTTTTTTTCTTGTTCTTGACTTCTAGTTTCCTCACATTGTGGTGAGGAAAGTTGCATGGTATGACTTCAATCTTTTTGTATTCATTGAGGTCTGTTCTGTGAACTAATATGTGATCTTTTCTGGAGAATGTATTCTGCTGTTTTAAGATAGTATCTTCTTAATATGTCTCTTAAGATGATCTGTTTTGGTGTCATTCAAAGTCATTGTTTCCTGGTTGATTTTCTGTTTAGATAATCTGTCCATTGATGTATGTGGGGTGTTAAAGTCCCTCACTCCTACTGTATTATTGTCAATCAGTTCTTTTATGTGTGTTATAAATTGTTTTATATACTTGGGCACTTCCATGTTGCAGGTATATTTACAATTTTTGGGTTTTTTTTTCTTATTGGATTGTCCCTTTTATTATGATATAATGTGCTTCTATGTCTCTTCTCACAGTCTTTGTTTTAAAGTCAGTTTGTCCACTATATGTATTGCTACTTCGGTTTTCTTTTGACATCCATTTTCGTGAAAAAATGTTTCTCCATTCACTTTCAATCTCCAAGTGTCTTTAGGTCTAAAATGAGTCTTTTGTAGGAAGCATAGCTGAGTCCTTTTTTTTTTTTAATCTATTCGCCCACCCTCTGTCTCTTGATTGAAACATTTAGCTCATTTACCTTCAAAGTAAGTATTGACAGATATGTATTTATCACCATTTTATTTCTTGTTTTGCCATTGTGTCTGGAGATTTCCTCTGATCCTTTTTGGTCTTTGCAACTTTTGATCTCACCTTTGCTCTCAAAGAATCCTCTTTACCATTTCTTACAAGGCTGGTTTAGTAGTCATGAACTCCTTTACTTTTTTTTTTTTTTTTGGTCTGGGAAACTATTTCTCCTCTATTCTGAGTGATAGTCTTGCTGGATAGAGTATTCTTGGCTGCATTCAGCTTTCCATTCAGCCCGTTGAATATATCATACCACTCTCTTCTGGCTTGTCAAGTTTCTGTTAAGAGATATACTGCTAGCCTGTTGGGTCTTCCCATTAAGGACTTCTTTTTTCTTGCTGCTCTTAAGGTTTTCTTTGTCTTTATTTTTTATTTTGTAAATGTAATTATAATACATCTTGTTGTTGGTTTGCTTTTGTTGATTTTTATGATAGTTCTCAGTGTGTCCTGGATCTGAATGTCTGTTTCTTTCCCCAAATTTGGGAAGTTTTAAGCTGTTATTTCTTCAAATAAATTCCTGCCTACCGTTTTTCCCTCTATTCTTCTGTAATTCTTATAATAAAAATGTTTTACATTAATGGAGTCACTGGGTTCCTTATTTCTGTTTTTGTGTTGCATAATTCTTTGTTCTCTCTTTTGTTAAGCTTCATTATTTTCCATTATTTTGTCTTCTGAATCTTAATTTGTTCCTCTGCTTATTCCAGCCTGCCTTGTATCGAGCCTGCTTCCAGTTTTGTTTATTGCACTCTTAATCGTCATCAATACTTTTTAAACCCTTTTATCTCTGTGTTAAGGGTCTCACTGATGTCTTCTATTCTTTTCTCAAGCCCAATGAGTATCCTTATGATTGTTTCTTTAAACTCTCCATTAGGCATATTACTTTTATCTGTTTTGCTTAAATATCTGGCCATGGTCTTATCTTATTCTTTCATTTGGGATAAATTCCTCTGTCTTCTCATTTTGTCTCTAACTCTGCCTTCTCCGTGTTAAAAAAGACACTATATCCACTGCTCCTTCTTTGACATGGCATCTTCTCTCCCATTAGCTGTAAAGTTTGTTCTGTCAGTCTTCAAGTCAACTTCTGGGGCATTTAGGGTGATTTGACAGTTATCAAGTTGGGTTCTTGGAATGAGGTGAGTCTATTGTCCTCCAACTCCACTGACATCTCCATAGGCTCCCTTCTTTTTTTAAAGCTAAATAATTGTATGTTTATACAGGAACACACTGGATGGTCTCTAGGTTCTTACTTGAATCTGTGGAATGAGTTTCAGAGCATGTGATATCCAAGATCCCTTACACCCACAGTCTTGCTCACTGTGTCACTCCAGCACCAATCATATGACCTGGAGAGCCACAGCTCACTGGTAGTTCTGTGGAACATACCCAAGCCTGGCCACCAAGCACGTGTGTGTGGAAGGACAGAGCTGGGTGCGGGCTCCACATGCCACTGCCCTTCCTGTTGACTCCTGGCCCAAGGGCATGGGGACCTAAGATACTAGATCTTAAACATTGTCACCACACACACAATAAAAGTACTATGGAGGAGGCTAGGGAAGATGGTGGCGTAGGAGGATGCTGGTTTCACCGCGCTTCCTGCTGATCACTTAGATTCCACCTACACCTGCCTAAATAACCAAGAAAACCGCCAGAAGACTAGCAGAATGGAGTCTCCAGAGCCAAGTTCAGACGAGAGGCCCACGGAAGAGGGTAGGAAGGGTGGAGAGGCAGTGTGTATTACACGGACTGGCAGGAGGGAGCCGGGACGGAGAGGCAGCCTGCCGGCCAAGCAGAGCCCCTGAGAATGGCTTGCAAAAGCAGAGGGGCCGGACAGAGTGTGTTCAGACTGCAAGCGGGACTTAGCACCTGGGAGGTTATAAGTTAACATCTCTGCTCGGAGAACGGAAAGGCTGTAGGAAAACGGGAGGGAGAGTTGCTGAGCCCCGGGACTACAGAGCTCAGTGTGGTGGGGAACAAAGGCACTCCCCAGCGCCATCTCTCTCGCCCATCCCCCAGCCAAAATCCCAAAGGGAACCAGTTCCTGCCAGGGAACGTGCTTGTACGCACAAATACCCAACGCAGTGCTCCTGCAGATCCATCCCTCCGGCAGATCTGAGTCACTCCTGGTGCTGCAGGGCCCCTCCCTAAGTGGATCTCTGAAGGAATAGCGAGCTGAGCCTGCCCCTCCTGCCCCCTTACACCTTGCCTACCCACCCCAACAAATATGCCAGATCCCCAGCACCACAAGCCTGGCAGTGTGCAAGTAGCCCAGACGGGCCACGTCACCCCACAGTGAATCCCGTCCCTAGGAGAGGGGAAGAGAAGGCCACAGTCTGACTGTGGCCTCAGCGGTGGGCAGGGGTCAGACATCAGGTCTGACAGCGGCCACACCCACCAACCCCAGTTATATGAGACAAAGCACAGGGGAAGTGCCCTGCAGGTCTGCACCACTCCAGGGACTATCCAAAATGACCAAATGGAAGAATTGCCCTCAAAAGAATTTCCAGGAAATAATGACAGGTAATGAACTGATCAAAAGGATTTAAATAATATAACGGAAAGTGTATTTAGAATAATAGTCATAAAAAAATCGCTGAGCTTGAAAACAGTATAAAGGACAGCAGAGAACCTATTGCTACAGAGATCAAGGGACTAAGGAATAGTCAGGAGGAGATAAGAAAAAACGCTATAAACAAGATGCAAAATAAAACGGAAACGGCCATGGCTCAGATTGAAGAGGCAGAGGAGAGAATAGGTGAACTAGAAGATAAAGTTATGGAAAAAGAGGAAGCTGAGAGAAAGAGAGAAAAAAAATCCAGGAGTATGAGGGGAAAATTAGAGAACTAAGTGATGCACTAAAGAGAAATAATATACACATAATTGGTATTCCAGAGGAGGAAGAGAGAGGGAACGGTGCTGAAGGTGAACTTGAAGAAATCATAGCTGAGAACTTCCCTGATCTGGGGAAGGAAAAAGGCATTGAAATCAAGGAGTCACAGAAAACTCCCTTCAGACTTAACTTGAATCGATCTTCTGCATGACATATCATAGTGAAACTGGCAAAATACAAGGTTAAAGAGAAAATTCTGAAAGCAGCGAGGAATAAACGTGCCCTAACATATAAAGGGAGACCTATAAGACTCGTGACTGACCTGTCTTCTGAAACTTGCAGGCCAGAAAGGATTGGCAGGAGATCTTCAATGTAATTAACAGAAAATATGCAGCCGAGAATCCTTTATCCAGCAAGTCTGTCATTTAGAATAGAAGGAGAGATAAAGGTCTTCCAAATAAACAAAAACTAAAGGAATTTGTCACCACTAAACCAGCCCTACAAGAGATCCTAAGGGGGATCCTGTGAAACAAAGTACCAGAGACGTTGCTACAAGCATAAAACATACAGACATCACAATGACTCTAAATCCATATCTTTCTATAATAAAAATGAATGTAAATGGATTAAATGTGCCAACCAAAAGACATAGGGTATCAGAATGGATAAAAAAACAAGACTCATCTATTTGCTGTCTACAAGAGACTCATTTTAGACCTGAGGACACCTTCAGATTGAGAGTAAGGGATTGGAGAACTATTTATCATGCGACTGGAAGCCAAGAGCAAGCTTGAGTAGCCATACTTATATCAGACAAACTAGACTTTAAATTAAAGGCTGTAACAAGAGATGAAGAAGGGCATTATATAATAATCACAGGGTCTATCCATCAGGAAGAGCTAACAATTATAAATGTCTATGCACTGAATACAGGAGCCCCCAATTATATAAAACATTTACTCATAAACATAAGCAACCTTATTGATAAGAATGTGGTAACTGCAGGGGACTTTAACACCCCACTTACAGAAATGGATAGATCATCTAGACACATGGACAATAAGGAAAAAAGGGCTCTGAATGATGCATTGGATCAGATGGACTTCACAGATATATTTAGAACTCTGCATCCCAAGGCAACAGAATATACTTTCTTCTCCAGTGCACATGGAACATTCTCCAAGATAGATCATATACTGGGTCACAAAACAGCCCTTCATAAGTATACAAGAATTGAGATCATACCATGCATACTTTCAGACCACAATGCTATGAAGATTGAAATCAACCACAGGAAAAAGTCTGGAAAACCTCCAAAAGCATGGAGGTTAAAGAACACCCTACTAAAGAATGAGTGGGTCAGCCAAGCAATTAGAGAAGAAATTAAGAAATATATGGAAACAAACGAAAATGAAAATACAACAATCCAAACGCTTTGGGATGCAGCGAAGGCAGTCCTGAGAGGAAAATACATTGCAATCCAGGCATATCTCAAGAAACAAGAAAAATTCCCAATTACAAAAACTAAAAGCACAGCTAAAGGAAATAGAAGCAGAACAGCAAAGATAGCCTAAATCCAGCAGAAGAAGAGAAATAAAAAAGATCAGAGAAGAAATAAACAATATAGAAACTAAAAAAACTGTAGAGCAGATCAACGAAACCAAGAGTTGGTTTTTTGAAAAAATAAACAAAATTGATAAACCTCAAGCCAGGCTTTTCAAAAAGAAAAGGGAGATGACCCAAATAGACAAAATCATGAATGAAAATGGAATGATTACACCCAATCCCTCAGAGATACAAGCAATTATCAGGGAATACTATGAAAATTATATGCCAACACACTGGACAACCTGGAAGAAATGGACAAATTTCTAAACACCCACAGGCTTCCAAACTCAATCAGGAGGAAACAGAAAACTTGAAAAGACACATAACCAGCAAAAAAATTGAACCGGTCATCAAAAATCTCCCAACAAATAAGAGTCCAGGACCAGATGGCTTCCCAGGGGAGATCTACCAGACTTTTAAAGCAGAGATAATACCTATCCTTCTCAAACTATTCCAGAAAATAGAAAGGGAAGGAAAACTTCCAGACTCATTCTATGAAGCCAGTATTACTTTGATTCCTAAACCAGACAGAGATCCAGTAAAAAAAGAGAACTACAGGACAATATCCCTCATCAATATGGATGCAAAAATTCTCAATATTATGCTAGCAAATCGAATTCAACAGCATATAAAAAGAATTGTTCACCATGATCAAGTTGGATTCATTCCTGGGATGCAGGGCTGGTTCAACATTCACAAATCAATCAACGTGATACATCACATTAATAAAAGAAAATATAAGAACTATATGATCCTGTCAAACAGTGCAGAAAAGGCATTTGACAAAATTCAGCACCCTTTCTTAATAAAAACCCTTGAGAAAGTCGGGACAGACGGAACATACTTATACATCATAAAAGCCATTTGTGCAAAGCCCACAGCTAACATCATCCTCAAAGGGCAAAAACTGAGAGGTTTTCCCCTGAGATCAGGAACACGACAGTGATATCCACTCTCACCGCTGTTGTTTAACATAGTGTTGGAAGTGCTAGCATCAGCAATCACACCACAAAAGGAAATCAAAGGCATCAAAATGGCAAAGAAAAAGTCAAGCGTTCACTTTTTGCAGATGACATGATACTATACATGGAAAATCTGATAGACTCCAACAAAAGTCTGCTAGAACTGATACATGAATTCAGCAAAGTCGCAGGATACAAAATCAATGTACAAAAATCAGTTGCATTCTTATACACTAATAATGAAGCAACAGAAAGACAAATAAAGAAACTGATCCCATTCACAATTGCACCAAGAAGCATAAAATACCTAGGAATAAACCTAACCAAAGATGTAAAAGATCTGTATGCTGAAAATTATAGAAAGCTTATGAAGGAAATTGAAGAAGATTTAAAGAAATGGAAAGACATTCCCTGCTCATGGATTGGAAGAATAAATATTGTCAAAATGTCAATACTACCCAAAGATATCTACATATTCAATGCAGTCTCAATCAAAATTGCACCAACATTCTTCTTGAAACGACAACAAGCAATCCTAAAATTCATATGGCACCACAAAAGGTCCCGAATAGCCAAAGTAATTTTGAAGAAGAAGACAAAAGCAGGAGGTATCCCAATCACAGACGTTAGTCTCTACTACAAAGCTGTAATCATCAAGACAGCATGGTATTGGCACAAAAACAGACACAGAGACCAATGGAATAGAATAGAAACCCCAGAACTAGACCCACAAAAGTATGGCCAACCAATCTTTGACAAAGCACAAAAGAGCATACAATGGAAAAAAGACAGTCTCTTTAACAAATGGTGCTGGGAGAATTGGACAGCAACATGCAGAAGGTTGAAACTAGACCACTTTCTCACACCATTCACAAAAATAAACTCAAAATGGATAAAGGACCTGAATGTGAGACAGGAAACCGTCAAAACCCTAGAGGAGAAAGCAGGAAAAGACCTCTCTGACCACAGCCGTAGCAATCTCTTCCTCGACACATCCCCAAAGGCAAGGGAATTAAAAGCAAAAATGAATTACTAGGATCTTATGAAGATAAAAAGATTTTGCACAGCAAAGGAAACAACCAACAAAACTAAAAGGCAACCAACGGAATGGGAAAAGATATTTGCAAATGACATATCGGACAAAAGGCTAGTATCCACAATCTATAAAGAGCTCACCAAACTCCATACCCGAAAAACAAATAACCCAGTGAAGAAATGGGCAGAAAACATGAATAGAAACTTCTCTAAAGAAGGCATCGGGATGGCCAACAGGCACATGGAAAGATGCTCAACGTCACTCCTTATCAGGGAAATACATATCAAAACCACACTCAGATATCACCTCATGCCAGAGTGGCCAAAATGAACAAATCAGGAGACTATAGATGCTGGATAGGGTGTGGAGAAACAGGAACCCTCTTGCACTGTTGGTGGGAATGCAAATTGGTGCAGCCACTCTGGAAAACAGTGTGGAGGTTCCTCAGAAAATTGAAAATAGACCTACCCCATGACCCAGCAATAGCACTGCTAGGAATTTACCCAAGGGATACAGGAGTGCTGATGCATAGGGGCACTTGTACCCCAATGTTTATAGCAGGACTCTCAACAATAGCAAAATTATGGAAAGAGCCTATGTGTCCATCAACTGATGAATGGATAAAGAAATTGTGGATTATATACACAATGGAGTACTATGAGGCAATGAGAAAGCATGAAATATGGCCCCTTGTAGCAACGTGGATGGAACTGGAGAGTGTGATGCTAAGTGAAATTAGCCATACAGAGAAAGACAGATACCATATGGTTTCACTCCTATGTGGAACCTGAGAAACTTAACAGAAACCCATGGGGAAGGGGAAGGAAAAAAAAGAGGTTAGAATGGAAGAGAGCCAAAGCATAAGAGACTCTTAAAAACTGAGAAGAAACTGAGGGTTGATGGGTGGTGGGAGGGAGGGGAGGGTAGATGATGGGTATTGAGGAGGGCACCTTTTGGGATGAGCACTGGGTGTTATATGGAAACCAATTTGACAATAAATTGCATATATTGAAAAAAAATTTTGACCACAGAGGGTCAGATCCACAGAAAAAAAAATGACAGTACTGAAAAAAAAAGTACTATGTGAAGTGAAGGATGTGTAAATTAACTTAATTGTGGCAGTTAATTCACAATGTATACATATATAAAATCATCACATTTTCATTTTTTAAATTTTTGAATACTTATTTATTTTTGACAGAGAGAGACAGAGCACGAGCAAGGGAGAGGCAGAGAGAGAGGGAGACACAGAATCCTGAGCAGTTTCCAGGCTCTGGGCTGTCAGCACAGAGCATGATGTGGGGCTTGAACTCAGGGACTGTGAGATCATGACCCGAGCCAAAGTCAGACGCCCACTAACTGAGCCACCCAGGTGCCCCATCACATTTTTCACTTTAAATATACACAACTTTAGGGGCACCTGGGTGGCTCAGTCAGTTAAGCATCCAATGATAACTCAATAAAACTGTAAAAAATGTAGAAAAAGAAGAAAGTGAAATGACAACCTACAATAGAAGAGAATATGAAGAAATTGTATCTCGAATAGATAACAGACACTTAGTACTATCTACTATAAATAAAAAAATAAATAAGCCAAAGATTTATGTAGAAATTTCTCCCAAGATGATGTACAAATGGTCAATACGCACATTCTCTCTCTCTCTCTCTCTCTCTCTCTCTCTCTCTCTCTCACACACACACACACACACACACACAAATGCTTGATAGTCATTGGGGAGATTATCCCAAAAACCCAATTATATCCCATTTCTCAACATCTGATTGCCTGTAATAAAAATAACAGAAAAAAATAAGTTTTGATAAGGACATAGATAAATTAGAACCCTCATAATCTATTGATGTCAATGTAAAATGATTCAGCTGCTTTCTAAAAGATCATGGAAATTCCTCAAATAAAAATACAATAAATTATACATATTACTCGGCAATTCCATTCCAAGATATACACCCAAACGAATTTTAAATACATAACCACATAAAATGTTGTATATGAACGATCATAGCAGCATTATTCATGGTAATCAAAATTGGAAACAATCCAAATACCCATCAAGTTATGTATGCAGAAATAAATGTGTTATACCCATACAGTGGAATGTTACTATGCCACAGAGAAAATTAAATAGTGTATCATGGTACTGTATGGAAGAACTTAAAAACATTACGTTAAGTCAATGAAGCCAGATGTATAAAGCCCCATATTATATGATTCCATTTATATGGAAGTGCAGAAAAAGGAAATACATAGAGGCAAAACATAGATTAGTGGTTAAAGAGGTTATGGCAAAAGGCTTTGAGGTTACAACTAATAAATAAATTTTTTTTCAAAGGAGAGATGGAGTTTTCTGGGATTAGTTTAGGAGTTATATTTCTAAATCTTTCAAATATACAAAAAACACACTAAACCATACACTTTTAAAGGTGATTTTTATGGCATATGAATTATATCCCATTTAAAGAATAGGGCCAATCCTTAGATAATTCTATTGAGATGATCTCCTGAATGAGTGTTCCCAGGAATAAAGATGGTGTTCCCAAGAATAAACACTACTGAATGAGTGTTCCCAAGAATAAAGTCCACCATTACTACCTCTATATCTAATAATGTAGGACAAGTGTTAAGCAAATCTATTCTCTACTAATTTGCCCAATTACTCAGAATTCCTCTTGAATACCACTACATTTTGATGGTTGAAGTGAGAACATTTCTTGGTTCTACTGGAAGTCAGTCTTATCTAGCTTAATATTTGTGCTTTCAATGATGATAAATTCACATAACAAGTGACTTGTTATACAACATCATTATTTTATCATCCATCCATCCAACAATTATGGAGTACCATTTACTGAGGATATAATAAAGAAAACAATGGTCTCTGTACTTTGGATTTTATAACCACAAATTTTAAATGTAGTTAGTCCATGCAACTTTTTTGAGATATGATTTTAGAATTTTTTTTCTACTAAATTCTACACCTGGAACTAATATCACACTGTGTGTTAACTGACTGGAATTTGAAACTAAAAAAGAAAAAAAAAGAATTAAAGTTTTTCAGCAGACTGGCACCAATTTCTGGTAAAGTATCAGCATAGCTGTGATTAGTTCATGCTGTTCACTTAGATATGTCTATTTAAAATGTTTCAAAAAACACCCATAAGCTATGCGGTGAAATTAGAAATTAGTAGATACAAAGTATTGTTTAAAAGACAGAAATGAAAAAATAATAATTAAAAGGGTGTGACAATTAAGGAGAAGTAAAAGTCAAGTATGATGCTGAGATTTTTCTCTGGTCAACAGCATGCACTGGTGTTACCACTCCTGGGTTGAGCTTAACTCCATGAAGTCTCTGATACTCTATTTTTTTCATTCTTACAATTTCTGTCCTAGTACAAATCTTCAGGTTCTCTTTCATGGATTTTTGCAACAGTTTCATGCTTCTATTTTTGTTTCAATACAGTTCATACTCTATACTGCTGCTATAATATGGAGTATATAAAATGTAAACCAAGCCACGTTAATCTTTTGATCAGAAACTCTCCAACACCTATTAACAATGGTAACAGGGAAACATAATAGCCTGTCTAGCAGTACTGAGTTGCTTGAGAGGAGGTGATTATAATTTCCCTCAACTTGACAATAAAATGTTACCTTCTCAGGCTACATGGCAACTGAAAGACTGTCTTTTAAGAACTGCAGTTACAATTATGCAAGTTTTTTTTTTTAATTTACCTTTAAGCTTCTCATGAGTAGTGAAGAGTAGAGCAAGGCACACTTCTAAATGAGTGATGAATTCCACCATTACTTGTGGTAACTTGGGAGAAACACGTATCTCTATTTAATAGTTTAGGTTCTTCTTTCACCTCTATTTATCAGATGGGTTCCAAGAAGCAAGGGTTTATTTACTAAAGTGCTTAACTCTTCATTTTATAGAGTGCTATGGCTCGCATGACCAAGGTACTAGTTAAGTGAGAGGATAAATATTGATATTCTGAGAAATATGATCAGATTGGGGCTCCAATTACCAAAGGAAATTCAGAATGCCAAAAAACAAGAGAGATGAAGCAAGCCAGTATCATTGGGGTAAAACAGAGTCAAACACAAAGGAGACAAACTACAAACACAAGTCAAAATCTTCCAAGACCAGATTAGTTCTGAAATGTACACTTGCATATTTAACAAACTAGGAATATATATTTCTGCATATTTTTCTCATGTTGCAATGTTCAGCTCAAAATAGGAATTAAATTATTTTTGGATTCAAAAGCAAAACTGCAATTTGTAAAGTCATACACTGCATATATAGACTTATAATAATAATATATACACATAATAGGGTATGTGATTTTAATCTTGTAATGAGCAAAGAAAATCAACATATACAGGGTTTTTTACCCAGAATATGTGCCAAATTATTAATAGTGAATAACTCTGGGGCATGGTATTTGAGGAAAAGAGATTTGCATTTTGTCCTTTACACATTTTCATGGTTTATTATTTTCTCTCATAAGCAAGCATTTTTATTATGTAACCATTATAATAAAGAAAAATCTTGTTAATTTCTAAAATAAAATAAATTGTTATTGAATTAAGAGTGGATAATCAAATACCAGATGATTAACAGAGAAATTTTATCTATGGTATTTTATGTCTCTCCTGGAAAAAAAACACAATTTAATAACTGTGTTAAATGACCGCATTGTTACCAACATATGTATGAAAAGTTTCATTAACTTCTGTCATTCCAATCTTAAAACTAGTGATTAATTCATTTTGGATTATTGATCATACAAAACACCTACAGCAAATCACTAGTTGAGCTTATATATCACCAAAAAGGCCTGAAATCCTAAAATAAACAGGTTTAATTATATCTAGGAGGGAATAATTCATCAGGATAAAATTATTCTCTCCCACTAGAAGTATAATGTTAGGTGAAATAAGACAGTCACAGAAAGACAAATATGATCTCACTCATGTAATTCGAGAAACAAAACAAATTAGCAAAGGGAATAAAAGAGAGAAACAAACCAAGAAATAGACATTTAATGATATAGAGCTAACTGATGGTTACCAGAAGTGAGGGGGGTTGGAGTATGGGGAAAACAGATGAGAATTAAAGAGTACATTTATCATGATGAAAAACAATTATAATAAAATAAATAAAAAAAATAAAATAAAATAATATTTTTTTAGAAATGAATGTCTCCCTCAAGGAGAAACCTAAACTTGACTTACAATTTTAGTTAGAATTGTGAGTTTTTTCAGAAAGTGTCCTAGTCTAAGGAGATACTAAGCATCTGGACCTTTCTGATTTAACAAAAACAAACAAAAAAAAGCAAATAAGAAATTTGAGCAATCAGTTGCAGAACCTAATTTCCTCCCCAATTTAACTATAGAAGACAATGCATCAGTGCAACTACACTGAAATACATTAGGGAATACTAACATCTTATGGCCAGTAGTGAAAAGTCCACCAAAAAGAATGGGCTCAAAAACAGGCCAGATAGGAGGAAGGATACTTAAATTAAAAACAAGGGGATATAAGGTGTAAATGTCATCAGATCAAACTTCAATGTACCAATTTGGTAAGTTTCAAGGGCAAGTGAAGTGGTATTGTTTTTAAAAGAATGATTACATTTGTCATAGTATTCCTGATAATTGTTTGTATCTCTGAGGGATTGGGTGTAATCATTCCATTTTCATTCATGATTTTATCTATTTGGGTCATCTCCCTTTTCTTTTTGCGAAGCCTGGCTAGAGGTTTGTCAATTTTGTTTATTTTTTTCAAAAAAACAACTCTTGGTTTCATTGATATGCTCTGCAGTTTTTTTAGATTCTATATTGTTTATTTCTGCTCTGCTCTTTATTATTTCTCTTCTTCTGCTGGGTTTAGACTGCCTTTGCTGTTTTGCTTCTAGTTCCTTTAGGTGTGCTGTTAGATTTTGTATTTGGGATTTTTCTTGTTTCTTGAGATAGGCCTGGATGGCAATGTATTTTCCTCTCAGGACTGCCTTTGCTGCATCCCAAAGCGTTTGGATTGTTGTATTTTCATTTTCATTTGTTTCCATATATTTCTTAATTTCTTCTCTAATTGCTTGGTTGACCCACTCATTCTTTAGTAGGGTGTACTTTAACCTCCATGCTTTTGGAGGTTTTCCAGACTTTTTCCTGTGGTTGATTTCAAGCTTCATAGCATTGTGGTCTGAAAGTATGCATGGTATAATTTCAATTCTTGTATACTTATGAAGGGCTGTTTTGTGACCCAGTATATGATCTATCTTGGAGAATGTTCCATGTGCACTCGAGAAGAAAGTATATTCTGTTGCTTTGGGACGCATAGTTCTAAATACATCTGTCAAGTCCATCTGATCCAATGTGTCATTCAGGGCCCTTGTTTCTTTATTGACCGTGTGTCTAGATGATCTATCCATTGTTGTCAGTGGGGTGTTAAAGTCCCCTGCAGTTATTACATTCTTATAAATCAGGTTGCTTATGTTTGTGAGTAATTGTTTTATACATTTGGGGGCTCCCATATTTGGCACATAGACATTTATAATTGTTAGCTCTTCCTGACGGATAGGCCCTGTAACTTTATATAATGCCCTTCTTCATCTCTTGTTCCAGACTTTAATTTAAAGTCTAGTTTGTCTGATATAAGTATGGCTACTCCAGCTTTCTTTTGACTTCCAGTAGCATGATAGATAGTTCTCCATCCTGTCACTTTCAATCTGAAGTTGTCCCCACGTCTAAAATGAGTCTCTTGTAGACAGCAAATAGATGGGTCTTGTTTTTTTATTCATTCTGATACCCTATGTCTTTTGGTTGGCACATTTACTCCATTTACATTTAATGTTATTATAGAGAGATATGGGTTTAGAGTCATTGTGATGTCTGTAGGTTTCATGCTTGTAGCGATGTCTCTGGTACTTTGTCTCACAGGATCCCCCTTAGAATCTCTTGTAGGGCTGGTTTAGCGGTGACGAATTCCTTTAGTTTTTGTTTGTTTGTTTAGTTTAGTTTTGTTTGTTTGTTTATCTCTCCTTCTATTCTAAATGACAGACTTTCTGGATAACGGATTCTCGGCTGCATATTTTTTCTGTTCATCACATTGAAGATCTCCTGCCATTCCTTTCTGGACTGCCAAATTTCAGTAGAGAGATCAGTCACGAGTCTTATAGGTCTCCCTTTATATGTTAGAGCACGTTTATCTGTAGCTGCTTTCAGAATTTTCTCTTTATCCTTGTATTTTGCCATTTTCACTATGATATGTCGTGCAGAAGATCGATTCAAGTTATGTCTGAAGGGCGTTCTTTGTGCCTCTTGGATTTCAATGGTTTTTTTTTTTTCCATTCCTGATCAGGGAAGTTCTCAGCTATTATTTTTTCAAGTACCTTCAGCACCTTTCCCTCTCTCTTCCTCCTCTGGAACACAAATTATGCGTGTATTATTTCTCTTTAGTGCATCGCTTAGTTCTCTAATTTTCCCCTCATACTCCTGGATTTATTTTATGTCTCTTTTTCTCATCTTCTTCTTTTTCCATAATTTTATCTTCTAGTTCACCTATTCTCCTCTCTGTCTCTTCAATCAGAGCTGTGGTCGCCTCCATTTTATTTTGAAGCTCATTAATAGCATGTTTTAGCTCCTCCTGGCTGTTCCTTAGTCCCTTGATCTCTGTAGCAATAGATTCTGTGCTGTTCTTTATACTGTTTTCAAGTCTAGTGATTTACGTTATGACTATTAGTCTAAATTCACTTTCTGTTATATTGTTTAAACCGTTTTTGATCAGTTCGTTAGCTTTCGGTATTTCCTGGAGTTTCTTTTGAGGGGAATTCTTCTGCTTCATCATTTTGGATAGTCCCTGGAGTTGTGCGGAACTGCAGGGCACTTCCCCTGTGCTGTGGTGTATAACTGGAGTTGGTGGGCGGGGCCGCAGTCAGACCTGATGTCTGACCCCAGCCCACCACTGGGGCCACAGTCAGACTGTTGTGTACCTTGTCTCCCCTCTCCTAGGGGCGGGATTCACTGTGGGGTGGAGTGGCCTGTTTGGGCTACTTGTGCACTTCCAGGCTTGTGGTGCTGGGGACCTGGTGTAATAGTTGGAGCAGATCAGCAAGGTGCACAGGGGTGGGAGGGGTAGGCTCACCTCCTTTGCCTTTGGTGCTCTGCTTCGTGAGTGGCCCTGCAACACCAGGAGTGAGTCAGACCTGCCGCTGGAGGGATGGATCCACAGAAGCACAACATTGGGTGTTTGTGCGGTGCAAGCAAGCTCCCTAACCAGAACTGGTTGCCTTTGGGATTTTGGCTGGGGGATGGGTGAGGGAGATGGCACTGGCAAGCACCTTTGTTCCCTGCCAAGCTAAACTCTGTCCTCAGGGGCTCAATAACTCTTCCTCCTGTTGTCCTCCAGCCCTCCCTCTCTCTGAGCAAACCTGTTAACTTATAACCTTACAGATGTTAAGTCCCACTTGCTGTCCGAACACACTCTGTCCAACCCCTCTGCTTTTGCAAGCCAGACTGGGGGGCTCTGCTTTGCTGGCAGGCTGCCCCTCTGCCCCGGCTCCCTCCTGCCAGTCTGTGTCAGGAGCACTGCCTCTCCGCCCTTCCTACCGTCTTCCGTGGGCCTCTCTTCTATGCTTGGCTCTAGAGAATCCATTCTGGTAGTCTTCTGGCTTTTTTCTGGGTTATTTAGGAAGTGTGGGTGGAATATAAGTGATCACTAGGACGCAGTGAGCCCAGCGTCCTCCTACGCTTCCATCTTCCTCTGTGTCCCTCGTTTATACTTTGAATGTGTCTAATAATCTTTCTGAGTGATGCACATAGTGGCAGGCATAATGACTGTTTTATACATGAGCTGTTATACTGATTTCTCTGAAGTTTTTATCAAGCTGTCCAACATTAGCTTGCATAGTTTCAGAAAATTACAGTTTTAGTTCTTAATAATTCCAAGTTAGAAAGATAGGAGAAAAAATGGAAACATTAGTTTGGATAAAACTAGAATTCAGCATCCAATCCAGTTTACAGCAAAAACAAAATTTCAAAGACAATTAAGAGGACTAGAATCTGATTTTCCACATGGGTGTACTATAGTTTTCCACTGGAACATAATTTTCCCATTTATATTCACTCACATTTCTATCAGAGATAATCAAAGTAAGACTAATTTTTTTACAAAATAAATCTAGCTTCATTTAACTTGTCCTGATTATTTACATAATATTTACATAACTGCAACAAGAATAGTGATGGACTATATAGGCTCTGTTTTGCTGGACATCTTCAAAAGGAATGTCAGATTGGACTCTAAAAAGCTTCATGATAATAGCAAGCCAAAGACCAGTGATCAGACTTTGCCTGAATTATCTGTGGGTTTGAGTAAATTCTTATCTTCTTGATGTCCGTAAAATATCCTGGTGTTCCTGGTCCAGCCAAGAAACGCCCTTTCTTACTCATCTGGCAATGCTTCTGGGAAACGTTGAAGCAAGATACCAGGCCCATTTTTCCAAGAGGCATTATTGGTTTCATAAAGTCACCTTTGGTCCATTAAAGATATCTAGTCGTATCTGAGTACATGCATCTCTCTCCCTAATATGACACTCCAGTCAAAGCTTTGGTAATATAGCTAATGTTTGCAACTATGTACCATTACAAGAAGAATAGATTCTTATTGAACTCATGAAAATAACTATATTCCCAAGAAAATAAGAATACTGCCTGAAATTTCAAGTTCTAGAAGGATCAGTATGGAGTAAAAAAATAATTTCTTCAGTTTGGTACCCAAAGATGTACTTCACCAAATTGTGGTTAAGTCATAGATAGCTTAAGAGAAAAGGTTTCCTTAAGTCTGGAAATAAAGCCAAAATATCAAAAAAACTATCAATGTTAAAACAAAAAGTCATAAAATTATAATTAACTGTGAACTGTTATGTGATCTCTCTGTAAATTGACAAATTTAAGGATACATTTCAAAATTTCTAGAAGCGTATGCCTTTTTTAATATGGCTTTTAATGTAGTGCTGGACATAGTCACTAACACATCCAAATACTTTAGTTTCTCTGTAATTATCTGGAAGTCAATAAAATTATATTTGATAATTAATGTTTCAGTACTATATTTTGAAACAATCTAGATATTCAATGAATTCAATGTTTCAGTACTTAATTTGAAACAACCTATATTCAAAGAACATTTAGCTTAATTTAGGAAAACTTTAAAGGTGTAAGTTACTGAAGAGATATGGGAAACTGTAACAGAAATAACATGAGTTTGCTCCATGGTGAGTCACAGATACACCAGGCAGAGTTGTTGCACAAAGTAAACTTTATTTGCAGCAAATAAAGAGATCATGAAGCAAAACTTCCAAAGCCATGACTCTCCACACGTGTGAATAAGTTCCCTTCATTTTGGGTTAGGATGAATATTTAGATACGGAAGCCTTCTCATTGTATATAAAGGTGGGCATAAGGCTATGCATGCACCTTAAGGAAACATGAATATATATATACATACATATATATACATAAAGGAAACATGCATATATATATACATACATATATATACATACATATATATATACATATATATACATACAGTCTGTATACATACATATATATATATATGTTATGTGAATGAGTTTATGGTCTTCCTTGGGCGGATATTTTAGTATTATAATAAAGTAAATGTAGTTGTAGGTCATTCTAGAGGTCATTTGATGGTCCATCTGTGCAGGTACAAGACAGGGATTACAGTCAAATTGGTCTGGGTGGTCTAGGAAGGCTAGAGGTCTTGTCATGGCAGCTGCTTTTGTTTGAGGGGTGGTTTTATTTCCATTTGCCCAAGTTAAGAGATAAGCTGAAAGGAAAATATTAAGGAAAAAGGCGGACAAAGTAAATGAGTACAAGCAGGTAGTCAGCAAAGGTCAGGTCTTGGGATGTAGCTGGTGACAAAACTATTTAAGTAGACATATCATAAAACATAATTGCTATTGAAAAGTCCACTTAACATTCATCCCACTTATTTTTTTTTCAATATATGAAATTTATTGTCAAATTGGTTTCCATACAACACCCAGTATTCATCCCAAAATGTGTCCTCCTCAATACCCATCACCCACCCTCCCCTCCCTCCCACCCCTCATCAACCTTCAGTTTGTACTCAGTTTTTAAGAGTCTCTTATGCTTTGGCTCTCTCCCACTCTAATCTATTTTTTTCCTTCCCCTCCACCATGGGTTCCTGTTAAGTTTCTCAGGATAAACATAAGAGTGAAACCATATGGTATCTGTCTTTCTCTGTATGGCTTATATCACTTAACATCACACTCTCCAGTTCCATCCACCTTGCTACAAAGGGCCATATTTCGTTATTTCTCATTGCCCTGTAGTACTCCATTGTGTATATAAACCACAATTTCTTTATCCATTCATCAGTTGATGGACATTTAGGCTCTTTCCATAATTTGGCTATTGTTGAGAGTGCTGCTGTAAACATTGGGGTACAAGTGCCCCTATGCATCAGCACTCCTGTATCCCTTGGGTAAATTCCTAGCAGTGCTATTGCTGGGTCATAGGGTAGGTCTATTTTCAATTTTCTGAGGAACCTCCACACTGTATTCCAGAGCGGCTGCACCAATTTGCATTCCGACCAACAGTGCAAGAGGGTTCCTGTTTCTCCACATGCTCACCAGTACCTATAGTCTCCTGATTTGTTCATTTTGGCCACTCTGACTGGCGTGAGGTGATATCTCAGTGTGGTTTTGATATGTATTTCCCTGATAAGGAGTGACGTTGAGCATTTTTTCATGTGCCTGTTGGCCATCCCGATGCCTTCTTTAGAGAAGTGTCTATTCATGTTTTCTGCCCATTTCTTCACTGGGTTATTTGTTTTTCGGGTATGGAGTTTGGTGAGCTCTTTATAGATTGTGGATACTAGCCGTTTGTCCGATATGTCATTTGCAAATATCTTTTCCCATTCCATTGGTTGCCTTTTAGTTTTGTTGGTTGTTTCCTTTGTTGTGCAGAAGCTTTTTATCTTCATAAGGTCCTAGTAATTCATTTTTGCTTTTAATTCCCTTGCCTTTGGGGATGTGTCGAGGAAGAGATTGCTACGGCTGTGGTCAGAGAGGTCTTTTCCTGCTTTCTCCTCTAGGGTTTTGATGGTTGCCTGTCTCACATTCAGGTCCTTTATCCATTTTGAGTTTATTTTTGTGAATGGTGTGGGAAAGTGGTCTAGTTTCAATCTCCTGCATGTTGCTGTCCAATTCTCCCAGCACCATTTGTTAACGAGACTGTATTTTCCATTGGATGTTCTTTCCTGCTTTGTCAAAGATTAGTTTGCCTTACGTTTGTGGGTCTAGTTCTGGGGTTTCTATTCTATTCCATTGGTCTATGTGTCTGTTTTTGTGCCAATACCATGCTGTCTTGATGATTACAGCTTTGTACTAGAGGCTAACGTCTGGGATTGGGATGCCTCCTGCTTTTGTCTTCTTCTTCAAAATTACTTTGGCTATTCGGGGCCTTTTGTGGTTCCATATGAATTTTAGGATTGCTTGTTTTCGTTTCAAGAAGAATGTTGGTGCAATTTTCATTGGGATTGCATTGAATGTGTAGATATCTTTGGATAGTATTGACATTTTGACAATATTTATTCTTCCAATCCATGAACAGGAAATGTCTTTCCATTTCTTTAAATCTTCTTCAATTTCCTTCATAAGCTTTCTATAGTTTTCAGCATACAGATCTTTGACATCTTTGGTAAGATTTATTCCTAGGTATTTTATGCTTCTTGGTGCAATTGTGAATGGGATAAGTTTCTTTATTTGTCTTTCTGTTGCTTCATTATTAGTGCATAAGAATGCAACTGATTTCTGTACATTGATTTTGTATCTTGCAACTTTGCTGAATTCATGTATCAGTTCTACCACACTTTTGGTAGAGTCTATCGGATTTTCCATGTATAGTATCATGTCATCTGCAAAAAGCGAAGTTTGACTTCATCTTTGCCAATTTGGATGCCTTTGATTTCCTTTTGTTGTCTGATTGCTGATGATATAACTTCCAACACTATGTTAAACAACAGCGGTGAGAGTGGGCATCCCTGTCGTGTTCCTGATGTCCGGGAAAAAGCTCTCAATTTTTCCCCATTAAGGATGATGTTAGCTCTGGGCTTTTCATAAATGGCTTTTATGATCTTTATGTTCCTTCTATCCCGACTTTCTCAAGGGTTTTTATTAAGAAAGGGTGCTGGATTTTGTCAAATGCCTTTTCTGCATCGATTGACAGGATCATATGGTTCTTATCTTTTCTTTTATTAATGTGATGTATCACGTTGATTGATTTGCGAATGTTGAAACAGCCCTGCATCCCAGGAATGAATCCCACTTGATCAGGGTGAATAATTCTTTTTATATGCTGTTGAATTCGATTTGCTAGTATCTTATTGAGAATTTTTGCATCCATATTCATCAGGGATTCTGGCCTGTAGTTCTCTTTTTTTACTGGATCTCTGTCTGGTTTAGGAATCAAAGAAATACTGGCTTCATAGAATGAGTCTGGAAGTTTTCCTTCCCTTTCTATTTCTTGGAATAGCTTGAGAAGGATAGGTATTATCTCTGCTTTAAACGTCTGGTAGAACTCCCCTGGGAAGCCATGTGGTCCTGGACTCTTATTTGGTGGGAGATTTTTGATAACCGATTCAATTTCTTCGCTAGTTATGGGTCTGTTCAAGCTTTCTATTTTCTCCTGATTGAGTTTTGGAAGAGTGTGGGTGTTTAGGAATTTGTCCATTCCTTTCAGGTTGTCCAATTGGTTGGCATATAATTTTTCATAGTATTCCCTGATAATTGTTTGTATCTCTGAGAGATTGGTTGTAATAATTCCATTTTCATTCATGATTTTATCTATTTGGGCCATCTCCCTTTTCTTTTTGAGAAGCCTGGCTAGAGGTTTGTCAATTTTGTTTATTTTTTCAAAAAACAACTCTTGGTTTCGTTGATCTGCTCTGCAGTTTTTTTAGATACTATATTGTTTATTTCTGCTCTGCTCTTTATTATTTCTCTTCTTCTGCTGGGTTTAGGCTGCCTTTGCTGTTCTGCTTCTATTTCCTTCAGGTGTGCTGTTAGATTTTGTATTTGGGATTTTTCTTGTTTCTTGAAATAGGCTGGGATTGTAATGTATTTTCCTCTCAGGACTGCCTTTGCTGCATCCCAAAGCGTTTGGATTGTTGTATTTTCATTTTCGTTTGTTTCCATATATTTTTTAATTTCTTCTCTAATTGCCTGGTTGACCCACTCATCCTTTAGTAGGGTGTTCTTTAACCTCCATGCTTTTGGAGGTTTTCCAGACTTTTTCCTGTGGTTGGTTTCAAGCTTCATAGCATTGTGGTCTGAAAGTATGCATGGTATGATCTCAATTCTTGTATACTTATGAAGGGCTGTTTTGTGACCCAGTATATGATCTATCTTGGAGAATGTTCCGTGTGCACTCTAGAAGAAAGTGTATTCTGTTGCTTTGGGATGCAGAGTTCTAAATATATCTGTCAAGTCCATCTGATCCAATGTGTCATTCAGGGCCCTTGTTTCTTTATTGACCGTGTGTCTAGATGATCTATCCATTTTGTAAGTGGAGTGTTAATGTCCCCTGCAATGACCACATTCTTATCAATAAGGTTGCTTATGTTTATCAGTAATTGTTTTATATATTTTGGGGGTCCGCTATTCGGCGCATAGACATTTATAATTGTTAGCTCTTCCTGGTGGATAGATCCTGTAATTGTTATATAATGCCCTTCTTCATCTCTTGTTACAGCCTTTAATTTAAAGTGTAGTTTGTCTGATATAAGTATGGCTACTCCAGCTTTCTTTTGGCTTCCAGTAGCATGATAAATAGTTCTCCATCCCCTCACTCAATCTAAAGGTGTCCTCAGGTCTAAAATGAGTCTCTTGTAGACAGCAAATAGATGGGTCTTGTTTTTTTATCCATTCTGATACCCTATGTCTTTTGGTTGGCACATTTAATCCATTTACATTCAGTGTTATTATAGAAAGATATGGGTTTAGAGTTATTGTGATTTCTGTATGTTTTAAGCTTGTGGTGACGTCTCTTGGACTTTGTCTCACAGTATCCCCCTTAGGATCTCTTGTAGGGCTGGTTTAGTGGTGACGAATTCCTTCAGTTTTTGTTTGTTTGGGAAGACCTTTATCTCTCCTTCTATTCTAAATGGCAGACTTGCTGGATAACGGATTCTCGGCTGCATATTTTTTCTGTTCATCACATTGAAGATCTCCTGCCATTCCTTTCTGGCCTGCCAAGTTTCAGAAGACAAATCAGTCATGAGTCTTATAGGTCTTCCTTTATATGTTAGGGCATGTTTATCCCTTGCTGCTTTCAGAATTTTCTCTTTATCCTTGTATTTTGCCAGTTTCACTATGATATGTCATGCAGAAAATAAATTCAAGTTACGTCTGAAGGGAGTTCTCTGTGCCTCTTGGATTTCAATGCCTTTTTCCTTCCCCAGTTCAGGGAAGTTCTCAGCTATGATTTCTTCAAGTACACCTTCAGCACCTTTCCCTCTCTCTTCCTCCTCTGGGATATCAAATATGCGTATATTATTTCTTTTTAGTGTATCACTTAGTTCTCTAATTTTCTCCTCATACTCCTGGATTTTTTTTATCTCTTTTTCTCATCTTCTTCTTTTTCCATAATTTTATCTTCTAGTTCACCTATTCTCTCCTCTGCCTCTTCGATGTGAGCCATGGTTGTTTCCATTTTATTTTGCATCTCGTTAAAGCATTTTTCAGCTCCTCCTGACTATTCCTTAGTCCCTTGATCTCTGTAGCAGTAGATTCTCTGCTGTCCTCTATACTCTTTTCAAGTCCAGCATGTAATTTTATGACTATTTTTGTAAATTCACTTTCTGTTACATTTTTTACATCCTTTTTGATCAGTTCATTAGCTGTTGTTATTTCCTGGAGATTCTTTTGTGGGGAATTCTTCCGTTTGGTCATTTTGGATAGTCCTGGAGTGGTGCGGACCTGCAGGGCACTTCCCCTGTGCTGTGGTGTATAACTGGAGTTGGTGGGCGGGGCCACAGTCTGACCTGATGTCTGCCCCCAGCCCACTGCTGGGGCCACAGTCAGACTGCTGTGTGCCTTCTCTTCCCCTCTCCTAGAGGCGGGATTCACTTTGGGGTGGCATGGCCCATCTGGGCTACTTGCACCCTGCCAGGCTTGTGGTGCTGGGGATCTGGCGTATTAGCTGGGGTGGGTAGGCAAGGTGCAAGGAGCAGGAGGGGCAGGGTTAGCTCTCTTCTCCTTAGGTGATCCACTTCAGGAGGGGCCCTGTGGCAGCAAGAGGGAGTCATACCCGCTGCCGGAGGGGTGGCTGCACAGAACACAGCGTTGGGTGTTTGCGGGGAGTGAGCAAGTTCCCTGGCAGGAACTGGTTCCCTTTGGGATTTTGGATGGGGGATGGGCGAGGGAGATGACGCTGGCGAGCACCTTTGTTCCCCGCCAAACTGAGCTCTGTCACCCGGGCTCAGCAACTCTTCCTCCCTTTGTCCTCCAGCCTTCCCGCTTTCCGAGCAGAGCTGTTAACTTATGACCTCCCGGATGCTAAGTCACGCTTGCTGTCGGAACACACTCCGTCTGGCCCCTCAGCTTTTGCAAGCCAGACTCGGGGGCTCTGCTTGGCCAGCAGGCTGCCCCTCTGCCCTGGCTCCCTCCTTCCAGTCCATGCAACACGCACTGCCTCTCCACCCTTCCTACCCTCTTCCGTGGGTCTCTCATCTGCACTTGGCTCTGGAGATTCTGTTCTGCTAGTCTGCTGGTGGTTTTCTGGGTTATTTAGGCAGGTGTAGGTGGAATCTAAGTGATCAGAAGGACATGCAGTGAGCCCAGCGTCCTCCTATGCCGCCATCTTCTGCTGGTCCCCTCCTTATTTTTATTTAACTAATCGATTCTTAACAATTTAGATTACTTACGAAAGTGTCATGAGACACTAATATAAGTAGCCATCATGCAAATTTTTTAACAGAAATAACATGAGCTTATTTGACCAATAAATGCAGGTAGAATAAAACTTGTATGTTTGTATTATGTTTAATGCTGATTACTCTGAAGCCATTTTAACTAAACCAACAAACTTAACTATCTTTTATTTATTCAATGTTATCCCACGTAATGTGAACTTGGAAAGTATTGGGTTAGTTTCTTGTATATTTCTTAGGGTTTAAAAATATTTAATTTGATAAGCACTTATTTTTCCTAAGCCAGTTAAATAATATTTTTTATAAATTAATTTTGGCAATACCATTCATAGGTATAAAAAATCACATATAAACAACATTCACCCATAGACATACGTAAATGCACAGACACAGAGACCTTATAGCTTCTATTCCAAAAATTTTGCCATGAATCAGATATAATACAAAACTAACTAGTTTATAAAACAGTAGTTGAATCTACTTTGTGTCTCTCACAGATAGAACAAGTTAGTTACCTGCTCCAATGACTAATTATTTTTACCAATATTTGTGGAGGAGATTTCTAAGATTTGTATTTGTTATTGACAATCTTAAGAAGGCTGTGGACTAGAGTTTGGGCAAAAAAGCTATTATAACACTTGTATTTTTAAAGTTTATTTATTTATTTTGAGAGACGGGTGGGGTAGAAAGAGAGGGAGAGAGAGAGAAACTGTCAGTGCAGAGCCTGATGTGGGGCTCAAATCCATGAACCAGGAGATCATGACCTGAGGCAAAATCAAGAGTAAGATGCTCAACTGACTGTGTCACCCAGATATTTCTTATAGAAGTTCTATTTTAAAAGGCCTCCCACCCCACAATTTTTTTCCTTCAGTTTCAGGTAATTATAGGTAGTGTTTTAGTTACTTCCTGGGGTATTTATGTAAGGCATGGCAAGACTTAAATCATAAAGAAACATATAAATAAAGTATGTTTTCTCCTATGGATTTTAGTGCCTTTTGGATGGTTTAAGCAGTCCTAATAAAATGTAGTCCTGCTCTGTAACCAGGAAGAACATTCTATAAAAAGAAAATCCTAACAACTCCACCAAAATAAATACTAGAAAAAGTAAATGATTTCAGTAAAGTGGCAGGATACAAAATACAGACATAGAAATCAGTAGCATTTCTATACACCAACAAAGTCACAGAAAGAAAAATGTAAAAATCCCACCATTTGCAACTGCACCAAAAATAATAAAATACTTAAGAATAAACTTAATCAAAACAAGTGGAAGGCCAGTACTCTGAGGTCTATAAAATATTGATAAAAGAAATTGAAGATGACACAACAAATAGATATTCCACACTCATGGATTGGAAGTTGTAATATTGTTAAAATGTCCATATTATACAAAGAAATCTAAATACTGAATTCATTCTCTATCAAAATACCAGCAGTGGTGCATCTGGGTGGCTCAGTCAGTTAAGCGTGCGACTTTGGCTCAGGTCATGATCTCACAGTCCATGAGTCTGAGCCCCATGTCTGGCTCTGTGCTGACAGCTCAGAGCCTGGATCCTGCTTCAGATTCTGTGTCCTCCTCTCTCTCTCTGCCTCACCCCTGCTTGCATTCTGTCTCTGTCTTTCAAAAATGAAAAATGTTAGAAATTTTATTAGAACAATACTGGCAGCATTTTCACAGAATTAGAACAAATTTTAATACTAAAATTTGTGTGGAACCACAGTAGACCCCAAGTAGCCAAAGAAATCTTGAAGAAGAACAAAGCTGAAGGTATCACAATTCCATATTTTAAGATAAACTGCAAACCTGTAGTAATTAAAACAGTATGGTACTTGCACAAAAACAAAAACATGAATCAGTGGAACAGAAAACAGACCTTAGAAATAAACTCACAGTTATATGATAAATTTATCTATGAGAAAGGAAGCAAGAATATACTATGGGAATAAACAGTCTATTCAAAAAATGGTGCTGGGAAATCTGGACATCTACATGCAAAATAATGAAATTGGACCACTTTCTAACATCATACACAAAAATAAACTCAAAATGGATTAAGGACCTACATGTGAGACTCAAAACCATAAAAATCCTAGAAAAGAATACAAACAGTGATTTCTCTGACTTTAACCTAGTAACATTTCTCTAGATGGAGCTCTTCAGGCAAGGGAAACAGAAGCAAAAATAAACTACTGGAACTATATCAAAAGAAAACACTATTATACAGCAAAGGAAACAATCAGGAAAAAAAAGGTGACCTAGTGAATGGGAGAAGATATTTGCAAATGATATATCCAAAAAGGGGCTAATATCCAAATATATAAAGTACTCATGCACCTCAACACCAAAAAGTCAACCTGAATAATGAATGGACAGAAGACCTGAACATTTTTTTCCAAAGAAGACACACAGATGGCCAATAGACACATGGAAAGATGTTCAGCATCACTAATTGTGAGGGAAATGTAAATCAAAACCATAATGTGATATCACCTCACATCTGTTAGAATGGTTAAAATCAAGAAGAAAAGAAATAAGTGTTGGTGAGGATGCGGGAAAAAAAGGAAGCTTCATGCACTGTTGGTGAGAATGTAAAATGGTGCAGCCACTGTAGAAAACACAATAGTTTCTACAAAAATTAAAAATATAAATAATATATGATCAAATAATTCCACAAGTAGATATTTACCTAGGGAAAATAAAAACACTAACTCAGAAAAATGTATGCACCCCTGTTTATTGAAGCATTTTTTACAATAACAAAGACATGGAAGCAGTCTAAGTGTCCATTAATAAACAAATGTATAAGGAAAATGTGGTGAATACATACAATGGAATATTACACAACCATAAAAAGATGAGATTATACCATTTGAGACAACATAGATGGACCCAGAGGGTATTATGCTAAATGCAATAAGTTCGACTGAGAAAAACAAATACTATATGACTAAACTCCTAAATGGAATCTAAAAAAAATGAATAAACATGCAAAAAGCAGAATCAAAGCTATAAATACAGAGAACAAATTGATGATTGACAGAGGGGATGGGATTAAGGGGAGTGGGAAAAATGGGTGAAGGGAAGATAGACATATAGGCCTACAGTTATGCAATGAGTAAGTCACAGGAATATAAAAAAAACAGAGCATAAGTAATATAATCAATAATACTGTTGTAGTGATATCATGGGACAGATGGTATCTATATTTGTGGCTAACATAGCATAATTTACAGACTTGTCAAATCACTAAGTTGTACATCTGACACTAATGTAAAGTTGTGTGTCAACTGTACTCAAATTAATTTTAAAACAAGTATTCTCTGGACTCAGGATGAAATAAGGCCTCTTCAGGATTGGAAAAAGAGAGGGTCATTTGGGTCACTATGGTCATGGAAAATGATAAACCCATTGGACCATGCCAATTTTGTTCATCAGGAGATGGGCCTTACCTAATGGTTTCATTACCTGTGAGCCTTAGCAGTGATCGCTGTGATGAAAAGATGGGCATGGTTCCAGGCAATACATATCCAAGTGGGGAGACGGAGGGGCCTGGTACAAATATCAGTGGCTCTAGGGGCTTTTGCCTTCCCTTTTCCTGATTTCTCCTCACTAGAGGCCTCAAAAACCCCGCCAGCTTTTCTTTTGGTGGCAAGGATGCTTTGTAACGTGTGCTTCTTACTTCTGCCCCATTTTGTGGAAAACCAAGGGGGCTCTAAATCTACAATATCTCAAAAGAAGTGAACACCTAGCCCAGATGGATCTTTAAGAATGATATGGATTTTAGGGTCTTTAGAGATGCCAGACAGTAGATGAATTTAGGCAGCTGTAACAATTTAGAGCCTTCTCTAAAACAAAACAAAACAAACAAAACACACCTGCAATAGCTAATTAGCTCTCCTCTCTCCTTATTGCTGCATAAAATCCTTAAGGAAGGTTTAAATTTCAATTATGGTATAATTTCTGATCTCAGTTTCTACTTCTTACTTTTCTCCTATTATCTTAAACTTAGGTGTTGTTACTAGAAAACTTGAGATGATGTCACTGTGACCCCTTATCCTAGATGGCTGCTTTCCTATTCAGGGCGTCCCAATTGTCCTTTCTGGGATTGGGGTGTACCTCTAACCAGTGAAATACACAAAGGGTACTTAAGAAAAGCCCTAGACCTCTGGAATATAGTAACAGAGATTTGGCATGTTAGTATGCATGGCACTGAACAACACTCAGAATACTTCCATGAGGTGTTTTTTTTCCTCCAAGTTTTTATTTACATTCCAATTAATTAACATACACTGTAATAGTAGTTTCAGATGCAGAATTTAGTGATTCATCACTTACATGCAACACCCAGTCTCATCACAAATGCCCTCCTTAATTCCCATCCCCCCCTGCCCACCTCCCCTCCAGTAACCCTCAGTTTGTTCTCTAGAGTTAAGAGTTTGTTTCCTGGTTTCCCTCTTTTTTGCCCCATGTTCATCTGTTTTGTTTCTTAAATTCTACATAGAAGTGAAATAAAATGGTATTTGTTTTTCTCTGACTGACTTATTTAATTACTTGGCATAATACTCTTCTAACTTCATCCATATCATTGCAAATTTAAATATTTCATTCTTTTTATGGCTGAGTTATATTCCACTGTGTGTGTGTATGTGTGTGTGTGTGTATTACATCTTCTATGAGGTTTTGCATTTATCAAGGAGCTGGTTACCTCCTCAGTATTTTAGGAGGTACTGTCATCAGATATTCAGAACACTGATATTTTTCCATTAATTTTTTAGCAGCATTGTGCCTGGAAATGGGTCCACATTATCCCATTAGGTCAGGGGATGAACGGGCTCTGGGCTGATGGCTCAGAGCCTAGAGCCTGTTTCCGATTCTGTGCCTCCCTCTCTCTCTGCCCCTCCCCTGTTCATGCTCTGTCTCTCTCTGTCCCAAAAATAAATAAAAAACGTTGAAAAAAAAGGGGCGCCTGGGTGGCGCAGTCGGTTAAGCGTCCAACTTCAGCCAGGTCACGATCTCGTGGTCCGTGAGTTCGAGCCCCGCGTCGGGCTCTGGGCTGATGGCTCAGAGCCTGGAGCCTGTTTCCGATTCTGTGTCTCCCTCTCTCTCTGTCCCTCCCCCGTTCATGATCTGTCTCTCTCTGTCCCAAAAATAAAATAAAAAACGTTGAAAAAAAAAAGCTATTTCACTCTATAGGTTGACATATTGTCCAGGAATGACCCACTGAGTAGTTGCAGATGGAGTGAGAATTTCTGTTTTCTTTACCTATAGGATTTTCTTGTGCTTTTATACCAGAACTTCTCCTTGGGTAGTGACAATAGTTTTAAGATCCACTCGACCTTTTTTTAGTACTCTTTGGCCTCAAGGCATGAGGGACATTCATGAACATTAATAGTAAATTAAGGCCTTTACAATTAATAGTTTGATTTTCTTGTTAGAATATATGGCCACGATCATACTGCTCTGGGGAGATCATTGGATTAATATGGCAACCATGATTTTTGGGTTGGATACAGCAAGTGACACATGACAGAGGCAATATGTGAAAGCCATAGCAATGTGACATAGCCCCAGTAAATGGTGCTTCTTTCCAACATGGTGTTATCCACCTGAGTTAGGTGGTGAGTAAGCAAGTTGCAGCTAAAGGGCATTTTCCTTGTTTAACTGTAAGGGCATTCAAGCAACTGTGTCTACTATACCAATTTGTGCTAGTCTCAGCCCATTGATAACCAATGTTGTGGTTGGACTACCCCTTTGTGGTCTTATGATTACAAGATGTCCTCAGCAATAACCATAAGGAAACTTTAAGGAAAAAAACACAGTTTATGACTTATGAGTTCTTGAAATTACACAGCACACCTGGGGCCACACAGTGATGCTGTGAGTAGAGAGAGAGAGCACAGGCCTGGGCTTCTGCTTTCATTAGGGTCAATTGTGTGGGCGTATAGTTTCACCAGATTACTCTTATTGGTGAATTTAAAATATAAGATCAGGAATTTAAAGCCTGTGAAGAGAAAAAAAAAAGTTGCCCAAATAGTCACTTATAAAAGTTAACCAAGATCTCTAAATTAAAAAAAAGTAGCTTGAGGAGGGAGGTGGGGAATGGGCTGTGGCCTGGCTCTTTATTTAATCACAGGGCTGCAGTGTGTTTGTTCAAATAGCCATCTTTGAAGTAGGTGACGCTTTGAAGTGGATGCCTAAGCAATCATAGTGTAAGTCAGACACTTTCATTATAAAAACAAATCAAAAGCAAAATTGTCAGACCTTCTATGGGTCATTAATGAAAAGTAGACAGCATTCAAGAATAGATGGACAATTTAAGCATAAATATGGAAATCTTTAAAAAATGCTAGAGATAAAAAATAGTAACTGAAATAAAAATGCCTTTGATTAATAGTAGACTGGACATGGAAAAGGAAAGAATCTCTGAGCAACAGAATATGTCAATAGAATCTAAAACTCAAAGAAAACAAAGACTATTAAAAAAAATCACAGAATATCCAAGGACTATGTCAAAACTATAAATGTATAACATACATGTAATGGGAAAACCAGGAAAAGAAAGAAAAAAAATAAATATTTGAAAAAAATGACAGAAAATTTCCTCTATTTATATCAGATACCAAATCAAAAATCTGGGAACCTCAAAGAATACTAAGCAGGATAAAAAAAAAATTCACATAGGCAGACAAGTGTTACAATTCAATTTGTATTTTATTTTTTTATTTTTTTTTCAACGTTTATTTATTTTTGGGACAGAGAGAGACAGAGCATGAACGGGGGAGGGGCAGAGAGAGAAGGAGACACAGAATCGGAAACAGGCTCCAGGCTCTGAGCCATCAGCCCAGAGCCTGACGCGGGGCTCGAACTCATGGACAGCGAGATCGTGACCTGGCTGAAGTCGGACGCTCAACCGACTGCGCCACCCAGGCGCCCCTCAATTTGTATTTTAGAAACCATGCAAACAAGAAGAGACAGGAGAAAAATATTTAAAATGTTGAGAGAAAAAACCCATACACCAAGAATTATGTACCCTGAGAAATTATTTTTCAGAAGTAGAGAAATTAACTCTTTCTCAGACAAACAAAAAGTGAAGAAGTTTCTTGACAGTAGACATGTCTTGAATGAAATATTAAAACTAAGTTCTTTAGAGAGAAAGAAAATAATACAGATCAGAAACTTGGATCTACACAAAGGAAGGGAAAGTATAAAAGAAGGATTCAGTGCAGGTAAAATAAAAACTTTTATTACTCTTATTTTCAATTGATCTAAGAGATAGCAGTTCATTCAAAATAATTATAACTACATTGTATTTAATTATGTATGTTTACCAACTCATTCTATGAGGCAAGCATTATCCTAATATCAAAACCAAACAAAACCATTATAAGAGAAAACATTACAGATCAATATCTTTCATGAATATAGATGCAAAATACTGAAGAAAATATTAGCAAGTTGAATTTAAAATGTACAAAATTAAATATACACCATGACCAAGTGGATTTATTCCAGTGTGCAAGGCCATATCAACATTTAAAAATCAATCAATGTAATCCATCACCTCAACAGACTGAAAGAAAATCATATGATCATATCAATAGCTGCAGGAGAAGCAGTTGACAAAATCCAACAGTCATTCATGATAACTCTTAATAAATTAGAAATAGAAACTTTTTCAACTTGATAAAAAAATACAAAAATCTTACAGCTAATGTCAACTTAATGTTGGGAAACTCAAAGCTTTCTTACTAAGATCAGGTACAAGGCCAGGATATTCCTTCTCACCACTCCTTCTCAACATTGTACTGGACTCCTTGGTAATACAATAAAGCAAGAAAATGTAATAAAAGACATACAAATTGGGAAGTAAGGAATAAAACTGTCTTTGTTCAGGGATGGATTGACCATCTATGCAGAAAATCCTAAAGAATCAACAAAATCCTCCTAAAACTAATAAGTGATTATAGCAAGGTTGTAGGATACAAAATTTACATATAAAATTCAATATCTTTCCTATGACCAATGAGTGAGTAGAAATATAGTTTAAAAATATGATATTGGGAGAGGATCTAAGATGGCAGAACAGAATGGAAGTTTTGTTTTGTTTTGTTTGTTTGTTTTGTTTTGTTTGTTTTGTTTTGCATCTCTCATTGCTGAAATGCAGCCAGATCAACACTAAACCATCTTGCACGCCTAGAAAACAGATCTAAGGATTCACACAACAATCTTCACAACCTGAACCACAGAATTAGACAGGTACACAACAGGGAGAGGTGAACCAGGGAAGAGAGTAGCTGTGGAGGGCAGGAATCTGTTTTCACTTGCAGAAAGATGATGGAGACGTGGGGTAGGGGAGAAAACACCTCCCTTAGGCAGCTGGAGAGAAAGTGGGAAGGTGGAAATAACCACAGGGACTGAACAAAAAAAGGGAGAAAGGAGAGGGCCTAAATTCCATCAAGACTCTATGAGCAGAGGGAGAGCAGAGTCTGAGACTCAGCAGCTCAATACCTGGTGGTGTTCTGGTGGGAAGGGAGAATCCCCAAGAGCAGAGAGTAAGGTCCAAGGGTCCATGGGCCACATAGGGAGTGATGGTTCCCCTGTGGGGAGGACATTTGGTAGAGGCTGTGCAGCCACCCCACAAGCAAAGTTCCCAGCATATCCCAGAGAACAAGCACATTCTCTTGTGTTGGAACAAGGATGTTAAGGGGGAAGTCTGGTACTATATGTGTGTTGTGATTTTCCATAGGCCCTGAACTGCTGCTGCTACAAGATCACGTGAAATTTTTCTGGGGTGGGCTGTCACCTAGCCACAGTCTCTGGGCACTGGCAGCAACTCAGTCTCATGAACTTTCCTGGGGATGGGCCAGTATCAGGCCATTGCTCAGCGAGACCCACCCCCCACAGAGGATCTGAGTGGGTCAAAGTGGCAGTTCAGAAAGGAGATGTTGGAGGGAGGGTGAACATGGCAGAGAGGTAGGGGAATCCAAAGTTCCCTCATCTATCAAACAAAGGTGTGTTGAGGCCAAAGGACTTTGAACCCCAAGAGACCAGGAGGAAAAGAGGCAGAATTATTACCAGGACCCCACCTGACAGGTCATAGGTGGGGCGCTTCAGGGAATAGACAGGGAGCCTACACTGGAGTTGGACCCACCTACTCCAAAACAACACCCCTCTGTGCTTAGTAACTGCATATCTACTGGAGCGGGATTGACAAGGATGAACCAGGCAGCCCCTCCTACAGACCAGCTCTGTTGCATTCCCTGGTTTAATTATCAGACAATTCTTATTATATACATATATTCTTCCTTCCTTTTCTTCTTCTTATCTCTTTCCTCCTCTAGTCTGGTTACTCTGGCTGTTGCTCTGCTTAGGCAGACATATTTAATCCATTCTCTTGATACATGTTCTACACCTCCTTCCTTATTTTCATTTCTCTCTCTCTGGACTCAGCCATATAGTTTCTCTGTCTGGACAATTTTATCATTTTTTTTTCTTTTTCCCTGCCTCCTTCTTTATTTTCCTTCCTCTCTCTCTGGATTAAGCCTATAGTTTCTCTGCCTGGTCAATTTTTATTTTCTCTTTTTCCCCACTCTTGTCATTTCTCTCTTTGCATGCCATAAGGTCACTTCCATCGGCACCCCTCCACCCTGTTGTTTACTTGTAGCTGGTGTTTCCGGGTTTTGTTTTGCTTTGTTTTGTTTGTTTTGTTTTTGTTTTTGTTTTGTGTGTGTGTCTTTGTGTGTTTGTGTGCTTTCGTTTTCTGTTGTTCTTTGTTTTTCTGTTTGTTTTCCTTCCCAGGGCTACTTCAATGAACAAATCATTTGGTGGAGGGTCCAAAACATCACTAGGAAAAGGGAAATAAAGTAAACAAAGTCACAACAACAGACAGCAAGTAACACTCTCCCAAAAACTCCTCCAGAAGAGCAAGGCCCTGGACAGTGTATGACCCCTTTTTAATATAGTAGTGCTCACAGGAGCAGGGAACATGACACCTTTTAAAACACATAAGGGACAGAAAACTAATCAATATGATGTAACAGAAGAATTATCCTCAAAAGAAATTCCAGGCAGAAATGATAACTAAAGAATTTCTCAAAACAGATATAAACAATATAACTGAACAAGAATTTAGCATAATAGTCATAATTAATTGGTGGGATTGAACAAAGCATAGAAGAGAGCAGAGAATCTATTGCTGCAGAGATCAAGGACAAAAAAACAGTTGTGAGGAATTTAAAAATGCTATAAATTAGGTGCAAAATAAAATGGAGGTGGCCACAGTGCGGGTTGAAGAGGCAAAGGGGAGAATAGGTGGATTAGAAGATAAAATTATGGAAAAAAGAGGAAGCTGAGAAAAAGAGACATAAAAAAATCCAGGATTATGAAGGGAGAATTAGAGAACTAAGTGACGCAAACAGAACAAAATCCATATCATAGGAATTCCAGAAGAAGAAGAAGAAGAAGAAGAAGAGAGAAAGGGACTGAAGGTGTACTTGAACAAATCAAAGCTGAGAACTTCCCCAACCTGGGGAAGGAAACAGGCATTGAAATCCAAGAGGCAGAGAACTCCCTTCAGACATAACTTGAATCAACTTTCTGAATGACATATAATAGTGAAACTCGAAAAATACAAGGTTAAAATGAGAATTCTCAAAGCAGCTAGGGATAAACAGGCCGTAACATACAAAGGTCGACACATAAAGGTGGTACCAGACCTATCTGCTGAAACTTGGCAGGCCAGAAAGGAATGGCAGGAAATCTTCAATGTGATGAACAGAAAAAAAAAATATGCAACCAGGAATCCTTTATCAAGCCTGCATTCAGAATAGGAGAGATAAAGGTTTTCCCAAACAAACAAAAACTGAAGGACTTCCTCACCACTAAACCAGCCTTACAAAAGATCATAAGGGGGACTCTGTGAGTGAAATGTTGCAAGGACCACAAAGTACCAGAGACATCACTACAAGCATGAAACCTACAGATAACACAATGACTCTAAACCCATATCTTTCAATAATAACACTGAATGTAAATGAACTAAATGTTCCAATCAAAAGACATAGGGTATCAGAATGGATTTTAAAAAAAAGACCCACCTATTTGCTTTCTACAAGGTACTCATTTTAGACCTGAGGACATCTTCAGATTGAAAGTGAGGGGATTGAAAACAATTTATCATGCTACTGGAAGTGAAAAGAAAGCTGGAGTAGCCATACTTATATCAGACTAACTAGACTTTAAGTTAAAGGTTGTAACAAGAGATGAAGAGGATATTATATAATTACAGGGTCTCTCCATCAGGAAGAGCTAACAATTATAAATGTCTATGCACCAAATTCAGGAGCACCCAAATACACAATACAATTAATCACAAACATAAGCAACCTTAATGATAAGAATGTGATAATTGTAGGGGACTTTAATACTCCACTTACAACAATGGACAGATCACTTAGACAGAAAATCAATAAAGAAACCATGGCCTGAATGATACACTGGCCCAGATGGACTTGACATATATATTTGGAGCTTTTAATTCTAAAGCAGCAAAATACATATTCTTCTTGAGTGCACATGAAACGTTCTCCAAAATAGATCACATAGTGGGTCACAAAACAGCCCTCAATAAATATAAAGGAATTGAGATCATACCATGCACACTTTCAGATTACATTGCTGTGAAACTTGAATTCAACCACAAAAAAAATTGGAAAACCTCCAAATGCATGGAGGTTAAAGAAAATCTTACTAAAGGACAAATGGATCAACCAGGCAATTAAAGAAGAAACTTAAAAACATATATAGAAACAAATGATAATGGAAAGACAACAATCCAATTCCTTTGGAATGCAGCAAAGGCAGTCTTAATAGGAAAATACATTGCAATCCAGGCCTATCTCAAGAAACAAGAAAACCCCAAATACAAAATCTAACAGAACACCTAAAGGAACTAGAAGCAGAAAAACAAAAAACACAAAGCCAGCAGAAGAAGAGAAATAATAAGGATCAGAGCAGAAATAAACAATATATGGGGCTCCTGGGTGGCTCAGTCAGTTGGGTGTCTGACCACTACTTGCGTCATGATCTCACCATTTGTGAATTCAAGCCCCATTTCAGACTCTGTGCTGACAGCTTAGAGCCTGGAGCCTGCTTCAGATTCTGTGTCTCCCTCTTTCTATGTTCCTCCCCTGCTTGTGATGTGCTCTCTCTGTCTTTCTCTCTCAAAAATAATACATTACAAAAAAACAATATAGAATAAGAAAACCCAGTAGAACAGATCAATGAAACCAAGAGGTGTTTTTTTTTGAAAAAATAAAAAAAAATTGATAAACTCCTATCCCGACTTCTTATAAAGAAAAGAGAGAGGGGGCGCCTGGGTGGCGCAGTCGGTTAAGCGTCCAACTTCAGCCAGGTCACGATCTCGCAGTCCGTGAGTTCGAGCCCCGCGTCGGGCTCTGGGCTGATGGCTCAGAGCCTGGAGGCTGTTTCCGATTCTGTGTCTGCCTCTCTCTCTGCCCCTCCCCCGTTCATGCTCTGTCTCTCTCTGTCCCCAAAATAAATAAACGTTGAAAAAAAAGAAAAGAGAGAGGACACAAATAGATAAAATCACGAATGAAAATGGTTTTATCACAACCAGCCCCTCAGAAATATAAGAAATTATCAGAGAATCCTATGAAAAATTATATGCCAAAAAACTGGACAAAATGGAAGAAATGGACAAATTCCTAAGCACCCACCCACTTCCAAAACTCAAACGAGAAGAAATAGAAAATTTGAACAGACCCATAACTAGCAAAGAAATTCAATCAGTTATCAAAAATCTCCCAATAAGTAAGAGTCCTGGACCAGATGGCTTCCTGGGGAATTCTACCAGACATTTAAAGCAGACATAATACATATCTTTCTCAACCTGTTCCAAAAAAAAAAAAAAATAGAAAGGGGAGGAAAACCTGCATACTCATTCTATGAAACCAGAATTACTATGCTTCCCAAACCAGACATAGACCCAGCAAACAAAGACAACTACAGGACAATATCCCTGATGAACATGGATGCAAAAGTTCTCAAGATACTACCAAATCGAATTCAACAGCATGTATAAAGAATTTTTCACCATGATCAATAGGATTCATTCCTGAGCTGCAGGGCTGGTTCAATATTCACAAATCAATCAATGTGATGCACCACATTAATAAAAGGATAAGAAGCATATTTTCCTGTCAATAGTTGAAGAAAACACATTTGACAAAATACAGCATCTTTTCTTACTAAAAACCCCCAAGAAAGTTGGGATAGAAGGAAAATACTTAAACATAATAATGACCATATATGAAAAGCGCACAGCTAGTATCCTCAATGGGGAAAAACTGAAAGCTTTCCCCCTGAGGTCAGGAACTTGACAGCGATGTCCATTCTCACCACTGCTGTTTAACATATTAGTAGAAGTCTTAGCATCAGTAATCAGAAAACAAAATGAAACAAAAGGCATCAAAGTTGGCAAAGAAGAAGTCAAACTTTCACTTAGTTCAAATGACATGATATTCTACATGGAAAACCCAAAAGACTCCACCAAAATACTGCTAAAACTGATACATGAATTCAGCAAAGTTGCAAGGAACAAAATCAATGTACAGAAATAGGTTGCATTTTTATACACCAATAATGAAGGAAAAGAAAGAGAAATAAATAAACTGATCCTATGTACAGTTGCACCAAGAATCATAAAATACCTAGGAATAAACCTATCCGAAGATGTAAAAGATATGCATGCTGAAAACTATAGGAAGCTTATGAAGGAAATTGAAGAACGTACAAAGAAATGGAAAAATATTCCATGCTCATGAATCGGAAGAATAAATATTGTTTAAATGTCAATACTACTCAAAGCAATCTATACATTCAATGCAATCCCAATCAAATTTTTACGAGCATTCTTCCCAAACCTAGAACAAATAATCCTAAAATTTGTATGGAAGCGATAAAGACCCCAAATAGCCAAAGTAATATTGAAGAAGAAAACCAAAGCAGAAGGCATCACAATCCCAGACTTTAGCCTCTAGTACAAAGCTGTAATCATCAAGACAGTATGGTACTGGCAAAAAAAGCAAACACGAAAAAAAAATAAAATAAAATAAAAAAAATAAAAAAAAAGCAAACACGAGACCAATAGAATAGAATAGAGTACCCAGAATTGGACCCACAAATGTATGGCCAACTAATCTTTGACAAAGCATGAACGAGTCTATTTAGCAAATGGTGTTGGGAGAACTGGAAAGCAACATGAAGAATAATGAAACTAGACCACTTTCTTACACCATACACAAAAATAAACTCAAACTGGATGAAGGACCTGAATGTGAGACAGGAAATCAAAAAATCTATGGGAGAAAACAGGCAACAACCTCTTTGACCTCAGCCACAGAAATTTCTTACTCAACACATCTCCAAAGGCAAGGGAACTAAAAGCAAAAATGAATCATTGGAACCTCATCAAGATAAAAAGTGTCTGCACTGCAAGGAAACAATCAACAGAACTAAAATGCAACCTACATAATGGGGAAAGATATTTGCAAACAACATATCAGATAAAGGGTTAGTATCCAAAATTTATAAAGAACCTACCAAACTCAATACCCTAAAAACAAATAACCTAGTGAAGAAATGGGCAGAAGACATGAATAGACACTTTTCCAAAGAAGACATCCAGATGACCAACAGACACATGAAAAGATGCTCAACATCACTCATCATCGGAGAAATAAATACAAATCAAAGTCATAATTAGATACCACTTCACACCAGAGTGTCTAAAATGAACAACTCAGGAAACTATAGATGGTGGTGAGGATGTGGAGAAATTGGAACCCTCTTGCACTGTTGGTGGGAATGCAAACTGGTTCAGTTGCCCTGGAAAACAGTGTGGAGGTTCCCCCAAAAATTAAAAATAGAAATACCCTACCACCCAGTAATAACACTACTAGAAATTTACCAAGGGATACAGGAGTGCTAATACATAGGGTCACATGTACCCCAATGTTTATAGTAGCAAATTCAACAATAGCCAAATCATGGAGAAAGCCTAAATGTCCATCGACTGATGAATGAATAAAGGAGATGTGGTTTATATATACAATGGAATACTACTTGGGAATGAGAAAGAATGAAATCATGCTATTTGCAGAAACATGGATGGAACTGGAAGGTATTATGCTGAGTGAAATAAGTCATTCAGAGAAGGACAGATATTATATGTTTTCACTCATATGTGGATCTTGAGAAACTTAACATAAGACTATGAGGGAAAGAAGGGGGGAAATAGATACAAACAGAGAGGGAGGGAGGCAAACACAAGAAACTCTTAAATACAGAACAAAGTGAAGGTGAATGGGGGGTGATGGAGAGGGAAAATGTGTGATTGGCATTGAGGAGGGCACATGGTGGGATGAGCACTGGGTGTGGTATGTAAGCCAATTTGACAATAAATTATATTAAAAAAATACAGGTAGGGAAAATGTATTGAAGCATTTACACAAAAATGTTTAGAGGTTATTTTTGGGTAGAGAGTTTATGAATTCTTTCTATTTTTCTTCATATTGATGTTTATATTAAGATTTTAATATAATTAATTCATACAGAAAAAATGTCTTATGTCTTAATAAGTGTTGATTGTACCCTTATAAAAAATCCAGTTTATTTCTTGAAAAAAATACAATATCATTTTACAAAAAATAGATATTTTGGTATAATATATAAAAAAACTACAAAAATCTGATAAGCAAACTCAAAGAACTAAACAAATGAAGAGATATTCCATGTTCATGGATTAGAAGATTCAATACTGTCAAAGTGCATATTCTTCTCATCTTGGTCTGTAGATTAAATGCAATAAAAATAAAATTTTGGCAAGTTATTTTGTGAATATCAGCAAACTGATTCCAAAGTTTATATGAACAGACAAAAGACCCAGAATAGCCAACACAAAATTCAAATAGAACAATTTTAGAGGACATGTTCTGACTTCAAGACTTACTATCAAGTTATAGTAATCAAGATACTGTGGTTTTGGTGAGAGAATAGACAAATAGACCAATGAACCAGAACAGAGATCCCAGAAATGGGCCCACATAAATTTAGTCAACTGATTTTTGACAAAAGAGAAAATGCAGTATATTGTAGAAAATATAAGCTCTTCAGCAAATGATGTAAAACAACTGAACATCCACACACACCCCAAAAAAGAATCTACACAGACTACATCCTTTACAAAAATTAACTCGTAATGGATCATAGACTTAAATGTAAAACACAAAACTATAAATCTTTTAGAAGATTACATAAGAGAAAACCTAGATGGTCTTGGGCATGGTAATACCTGTTTAGATACAACACCATTAAAAATTATAAGTTGATTTCATTCAAATTAAAAAGATCTACTCTGTGAACAACATTTTCAAGAGAATGAAAAGGCAAGTCACAGATTGGGTGACAATATTTGCAAAAGACATATCTAAGAATCTGCTAGAATTCTCTCCAGAGTTGGAGGGGTTGGCAAGTGCCTTTGTTGATGTTAATCCTCTACCTTGACAACGCAGATGGGAGCAGGTTCTGAACACCCTAGTCAGTCTGCTGCCAGAGTGAGCTCCAAGACACTTGGCCACATCAGCCCTGGATGCCCTGGAGCAAAGGGGAAAAAAAGCTATAGTTTAAAAAAGCAACTAGGATATAAAGAAACTATGACTAGAACTCTGCCAAATGGAGGGAGGAGCTGCCAGAACTATCTCTAATGTTGGAGGGGCATACAAATGCCTTTGTTAATGTTCCCCTTCTACCTTGGTAGTGCATTTGGGAACAGAGAATGGGCACCCTGGCTGGCTGGCTGCCCTAATGAGCCCCAGTGCCCCAGCCTACACCAGCCACAGCCTTCCCATCAAGTTGGTTCTGAAGCAACACATATAGACATACCTGGACAGCATCCACTACAGCTCCACTTATCTTGACAAGGTGACACAGGCACAAAACATCCTGGGAAATCCAGGCTTGTACCCACCTCAGCACTAGGAAACTTGCCAGGGCATTCCCCCATTCAGAGTGCCCCTGGACATCCCAGTCAATACTTGCTTCAGCTCCAGCAGTCCTGTAAGGGACCCACATGTGAAAAACATCCTAAGACCCCCTGGCCTGCACCAACCTCAGCTCATCCATCTACCAGGAAACAGCTGTGCATAGTGTCCCTTTCCCTTATACCTGCTATGCCTCCAACTGACCTGCCAAGATGCTCCTTTCACAGAACACAAGACCCTGCTGTTTGCACCCACTTCAGCTTCACCTATTCTGCCAGGGTGCCCACATTGCAGAGAGCCCTGGGAACCAGGCTGGGCTCAATTGAGTTTCAGCCAACCCACCAGAGAAAATTCAGCTCAAAGTGCCAAACTCATGCCAAAGCTGCTAGGCACATGTATTCTACACTGGGGACATCCCTATACAAGGCCATTTCTTCAAGTCTAAGAGAAGTAAGTGTTCTGCTTAATTTATAAATAAAAACACAAAAAGTCAAACAAATTGAAAAGACATAAAAATATGCTTGAAATGAAAGAACAAGACAAAATGTCAGAAACACATGTAATTGATATAAAAAACACAATTGAAATAAACAATCTACCTCATAAACAGTTCAAAGTAATGATCATAATGACAGTCACTGAACTGGAGAAAAGAGTGGATGAATTTAGTGAAAATTTCAACAAAGAAGAAATATTTTTGAAAATCAAAGTTGAAACACACAATAACTGAAGTGAAAATTACAGAAGATGGAATCAACAGCAGATTAGAGGATGCAGAAAAAATAATCAAAAATCTTGGAGAAAGGGTAATATAAAGCATCAAAGCTGAAGAGCAAAACAGATAGGTAGATGATAGATAAGATAGATGATAGATAGATTAAAAAAACTAATGAGGATACGTTAAAGAATCTTTACAGCTGCATACTAATATTTGTATTATAGTGGACCCAGAAGAAGTGAGATGGGGGTAAAACACATCATAATAAATAATAGCTGAAAACCTCCCTAACATGGGGAAAGAACAGGTATCTAGTGCCAGCCAGAAAGCTCACAGAGCCTTTAACAAGATGAACCCAAGGAGGTTCATAATAATAATTAAGCTGTCAAAGATTAAAGATAAAGAGATAATCTTAAAAGTTGCATGAGAGAGGGGCACCTGGGTGGCTCAATTGGTTAAAAATCTTACTCTGTATTTCAGCTCAGGTCACGATCTTCCAGTTGGTGGGATCCAGCCCCATGTCAGGCTCTGTGCAGACAGTGCAGACAGAGTCTGTTGGGATTTTCTCTCTCCCTATCTCTCTGTTCCTCACCCACTGATTCTCTCTCTCTCTCTCTCTCTCTCTCTCTCTCTCTCTCTGTATCTCTCTCAAAATAATAAATAAACTTAAAAAAGTTGCATGAGAGAAACAACTATTTACATACAAGGAATATCCCAACAGTCTACAAGCTTAGTTTTCAGCAGAAACATTACAGGCCAGAAATGAGTGGCATGGTAAATTCAAAAAAATTGAAAGAAAAATAAAAAAAATACAACCAAGAGTATTATATTCAACAAGTCTATAATTCAGAATTGAAGGAGAGATAAAGATCTCCTGAAAAAAAAATAAAGAAGTTTATCACCACTAACTGGCCTTACAAGAAATGTTAAAGTTAAGTGGAAAAGAAAGTACCATGGTTAGAAGTAGGAAAATTATGAAAGGAAAAAAATCTCCTGTGTAATAGCAAACATACAGTAAAGGCAGTAGATCCATTCGATGATAAAGCTAAAATAAATATTACAAAACTAAATCAGTGAAATCAATTAGATCTAAAAAAATAGGTAAAGGGGAGTCACAAAATAAAAAGATGTAAAATATGACAACATACACATAAATTGTGTGGAGTGGGGAGAGTAAAAATGAAGTTATTTATTTATTTTTTACATTTTATTTATTTTTGAGAGAGAGAGAGAGAGAGAGAGACAGAGCACAAGTGGGGGAGAGGCAGAGAGAGAAAGGGAGACACAGAATCCGAAGCAGGCTCCACACTCTGAGCTGTCAGCACAGAACCCGATGCAGGGCTCAAACTCACAAACTGTGAGATCATGACCTGAGCCAAAGTCAGACGCTTAACCGACTGAGCCACCTAGGTGCCCCAAAATGAAGTTATTTTATAATGTGTTCAACTTAAGTGACTATCAAATGAATACACACTGCTACATATATTGTATTTTGCATTCAAAATTCATGGAAACAAACCAAAATCCTATAATAGATGCACAAAACTTAAAGAGAAAATAATCAAAGAATAACACTAAAGAAAGTCATCATCACAAGTAAAAAGAACAAAAGAAGGAAGAGAGCAAAGTTACAACAGCAAACAGAAAACCATTAACACAATGGCAATAAGTGCATACCTATCAATAATCACTCTAAAATATAAATGGTCTAAATGTTCCAATCAAAAGATAATGTGGTAGAATTAATAAAACAAAAACAAAAACAAAACAAAACAAAACAACAACAACAAAAACTAGACCCAAAAAATACTACATAAGTAGTGCCTGGGTGGCTCAGTTAGATAAGCATCTGACTTTGGCTCAGGTCATGGTCTCAAGGTTTGTGAGTTTGAACCTTATATCAGGCTCTCTGCTGTCAGCACAGAGCCCAATTTGGATCCTCTTTACCACTCTCTCTGTCCATCCCGCATTTACTCTCTCTCTATACCCCTCTCTCTCTGAAATAAATAAATATTAAAAAATATAACTTAAAAGAGATTCACTTCACACATAGAGACACATACACACTGAAAGTGAAAAGGTAGATTAAGATATTTCATGCAGATGGAAGTGGGGAAAAAGCCAGGATAGTAATACTTATAGCAGGAAAAATAGATTTTAAAGCAAAGGCCATAAAGAGACATAAATAAGAGCACTACATAGTGATAAAATTATCAATCTAACAGGAGGATATAACAATTATAAATATCTATGCACTCAATATTGGACCAGCAAAATACACAAAGCAAATATTAACATAAATAATGGGAGAAATTTATAGTACCACAATAGTAGAAGGAGATAGTAACACCCTACTTGCAGAATATATAGATTATCCAGACAGAAAATCAATAAGAGGATAGGGTGTTTATGTGACTCCTAGACCATATGGACTTAAAAACTATACACAGAACATTTTACCCCAAAACAGAAGAATAAACATTATTTTTAAATACACATGGAATATCTTTCAGGAGAGATTACATGTTAGATCACAAAACAATTCTCACAAATTTGAGAAGATTGAAATCATATAAAGCACTCTTTCTGACTTAAATGATGTGAAACTAGAAATCAAGTACAAAAAAAGAAAAAAAAACTCTGGGAAAAAAGAAACATGTGGAGGCTATACAACATGTTACTAATTAATCAGTGGGTCAGCAGCAACAACAACAAAAATCAAAGAGGAAATGAAAAAATACATGGAGACAAATGAAAACAAAATCACAATGGTCCAAAATCCCACCCTCATTATGGCAGGTAATATGCTTTACTCATTGTCTACTGATTTAAATGCTAATCTCATCTAAAAATTCTTTCCAAGAAATCTAGAATAGTGTTTGACCAAATATTGGTACAATGGCCTAGCCAAGTTGACACAAGAAATTAATTGTCACGCCATCCAATTGCCTTTTTGTTAGATTAGACAGGCTCTGGTAAAGTAGATTTCCCTAAGGCAGACCCCTGAAGTGGAGAACAGGACACTTTAGGTGTATTTCAAAATGACTACTTTTCCTCTGAGCATATTTCAGAATGGTGACTCTACCCCTCCCGTCCCAAACACAATTTTTCTGATATTCACTGTGAGAACCTGATTGGGCTCTTCGTGGTTAAAGCCATGAAACTGTGCCCCAAGAGTGGGCTCCCAGAAATTTTTAACTCTCAGGTTCAGCTTCCAGCAATTAATTATAATTTGTGTTCTCACCAGTTTCTGGCTAGAGCTGTGGTTGTGTTTCATGTAAGCTAAGATTCTCTGCATCCACCTGTTTCTCCACTTTTCAGGGAAGTCATTTGTCCTGTGACCTCAATTCTCTGAACAATCTAAGAAGAGTTGTTGATTTTCATGGTTGTTGTTGTTGCTGTTGTTGTTGTTGTGAAGATGGGAGTAATGAATTTCAAGCCCTTTACATGTCAGAATAGAAAACAGAAGTCCAATATATATTTTAGATTTCCCTCACCGTCTGCCAGCACTTCAGCTAGTTCCCTTGACAGATGTAGTCTTTGGTTATCTTGTCCTTGTTAGGCCAGGGTGGCTGCAGTTATCCATTTACTAACTACAAACAGTCAAGGTAGCATGAGAAAATATCAAAATGAATCACTCAAACTTCCTTCTTTGGTCTAATTATATACCGACAGCCCTATTTCATCATAGTAGTCAGGGTCAATTAACCCCACAAGCATAGTAACTCTTATTTGCCTTCTGATACACTAACATGAAAATTTTCAAACTAATCAGGCAACAGTGATTGCCTCAGATTCAGTGGAAACCTTATGAAGTGTTCTGGAAGAAGCATTCTCCCTTCCCTTTCAGGAATCAGAACTTCTAATGAAGAAGGCCCTAAAGTGTCAGAAATAGGCAGCAGCGATTATTCATTGGGTCACTGGTAATAATGGTAAGAGGGTATTTCTACTTCCATTAATTGATTACTAAACCCATATATTGTAACTATTGGGAACCCAATACCATATAACAGCTGCAGATTCAATATATATAACACATTCTTTTTTTAAATAATTTTTTAATGCTTATTTATTTTTGAGAAATACAGAGAAAGACAGAACATGAGTGGGGGAGGGCCAAAGAGAGAAGGAGACACAGAATCTGAAGCAGGCTCCAGGCTCTGAGCTGTCAGCACAGAGCCAGACGCGGGGCTCTAACTCATGAACTGTGAGATCATGACCTGAGCCAAGTCTTATGCTTAACCGACTGAGCCACCCAGGTGCCCTTGCATATACCTCATTCTTGAGGAAAGTAAATAATCTTAAAATGCCAGCAATATGCAAAAATAATAATTTATTTCTCACATGTAAGTTTCATGTTCAGCTGGTGGAGCTGTGCTTCAGGCTTTAGTGATTGGAAAAGTTGGGGTGGTTCAGTTCTATAATTCTCTTCTTATTTTGTGTTAGAAAAGTCATGTTATTTTTTTTAAGTCATGTTCTTCTCATGGAAATAGCAGAATACATGAAAGGAGAGGTGGGGAGCCTGGGTGGCTCAGTGAATTAAGTGTCTCTATTTCAGCTCAGGTCATGATCTCACAGTTTGTGAGATTGAGCCCCACTTGGGGCTTTCTGCTGGGCATGGAGCCTGCTTAGGATTCTCTTCTCCCTCTCTCTCTGCCCCTTCCCCCTCATTCTCTCTCTCTTTCAAAATAAGTAAATAAACATTTAAAAAATCAAAGTGCACTAGACAAGCATATTCCAAACTTTTGTCTTGAATCTCATCTGCTAACATACCATTGGGCCAAAGCAAGCCAAAAATCAAGGGTGGGAAATTAATATCTGCATTATAAAAGGAACTGAAATGTTACCTAGGGAATGGACGCAATGAAGAATGAAAAATGGGGGTAATAATTAAATCTACCACAGGTAGTGTGATCAGTAAATGTTGCTTCTTCAACCAAATACCCATATTTTTTTTTAAACTTTAACGTTTATTTATTTTTGAGACAGAGAGAGACAGAGTAGGAACGGGGGAGGGTCAGAGAGAGAGGGAGACACAGAATCCGAAACAGGCTCCAGGCTCTGAGCTGTCAGCAGAGCCCAACACACGGGGCTCAAACTCACAGACCGCAAGATCATGACCTGAGCCGAAGTCAGACACCTAACCGACTGAGCCACCCAGGCACCCTAAATTCCCATGTTTTAAAAAGCATATCCTGATGCCATATTTATACAATATAAAAAATAAATTTCATACGGATCCCAGGTCTATATATGAAATCTAACACAATAACGCCTAATAGAAAATATGGGAGAAAATATTTCATGACATAAAGTAGGCAAGGATTTCTTAAACAGTAAAAATTATTGCTAGCCATAAGCTTAAAATTTTGGCAAATTGGACTAAATTAAGATTAATACTTCTTCCATCAGTACACCTTATAAAAAGGGTGTAAAACTAAGCAATAGACTGAAATAATATATTTGGTATTAATATTTGGTATGCAGTAACTGAAAAGGATTGGAACTAGAAGATATAAAGAACTACAATTCTACAAAAAAAAGAAAAGAAAAGAAAAGAAAGAAGAGAAAAGAAAAGAAAAGAAAGGAAAAGAAAAGAAAAGAAAAAAAGATTGGTACCCAACAATAACATTGAGCAAAATACTTGACTATGCACCTCACAAAAGAGGATATTCAAATAACCAATTAAAAAATGGAAGCATGCTAAAACTCAATAGTCATCAGGGAAATACAATTAAAGCATTCTGATATACTTGTGTTGTTGTTGTTGTTGTTTTATCTTGTTGCTGGATACATATTTATTTAGGTCTTCAATAAATTTTTAAACAAAAAAAAGTGAATTGAAGTAATTCTTCTCTCATTGTGGTTATGCCACAGCTAATATACATGTTTTTATCTGTGGAGATGACATTATTAATGGACAAGACAACTCTGTGACAGTGTGACTAAGAAAAGGAAGTGAGTAGTCACTGATGCATTTAATATTATTTCTCCATTTCACTTTTTAAGGTTTTATTTTAATTTCATCACCCACCCAATGTTCATCAATAAAGGGGCACTCCTTAATTCTCATCATGTATTTCACCCATCTTCCAACACCCCTCCCCTGTAGTAACCATCAGTTTGTTCAATATAGTTAAGAGTTGTTTCTTGGTTTCTCTCTCTCTTTCTCTCTCTCTTTCCCTTTGGTTATTTTTTTTGTGTCTTAAATTCCACATAAGAGTTAAATCATATGGTATTTATCTTTGACTGACTTATCTCAGCATTATACTCTTCTAGCTCCATCCATTTCATGGCAAATGGCAAGATTTCATTCTTTTAATGGCTGAATAATATTCCTGTGTGTGTGTGTGTGTGTGTGTGTGTGTGTCCATTCATCAGTCCATGGACACGTGAGCTGCTTCCATATCTTGGCTATTGCAAATAATGCTACTATAAACAGGGCTGCATGTGTCCCTTTGAATTAGTGTTTTGTATTCTTTGAGTAAATACCCAGTAGTACTGGATCATAGGGTAATTCTATTTTTAACTTTTTGAGGAACCTCCATAGTGTTTTCCACAGTAGCTGCAACAGTTTGCATTCCCACAAACAGTACAAGAGGGTTCCCTTTTCTCCACATCCTCACCAACACCTGTTGTTTCTTGTGTTGTTGATTTTAGCCATTCTGACAGATGTAAAGTGATATCACATTGTATCGCTTTGCATCTCTCTGATGATGAGTGATGTTGAGCATCTTTTCATATGTCTGTTGGCATCTGGATGTTTTCTTTGGAAAAAAATTTTCATGTATTCTACCCATTTTTTAATTATTTATTTTTGGGGTGTTGAGTTTCATAAGTTCCTTATATACTTGGGATGCTAACCCTTTATCAGATATGTCATTTGCAAATATCTTCTCCCATTATGTCGGTTGCCTTTTAGTTTTATTGTTTCCTTCTCTGTGCAGAAGCTTTTTATTTTAATGTAGTCTCAATAGTTTATATTTTTGCTTTTGTTTCCCTTGCCTCAGGAGACATATCTAGAAAGAAGTTGCTGTGGCTGTGTCAAAGAAGTTACTGCCTGGTTTGTTTTCTAGGATTTTTAAGGCTTCAGGTCTCACATTTAGGTTTTTAATCTATTTTGAATTTAGTTAGTGTATGGTGCGTCCATTTCATGTTTAATTTTTAGGGGTTGCTTTTAAAATTTTATTTTTTAAATACATTTTTTTAAATCTTTTTTTCAACGTTTATTTATTTTTGGGACAGAGAGAGACAGAGCATGAACGGGGGAGGAGCAGAGAGAGAGGGAGACACAGAATCGGAAACAGGCTCCAGGCTCTGAGCCATCAGCCCAGAGCCTGACGCGGGGCTCGAACTCCCGGACCGCGAGATCGTGACCTGGCTGAAGTCGGACGCTTAACTGACTGCGCCACCCAGGCGCCCCTTAAAATTTTATTTTTAATAAAAATACATTTATTTTTAATAAAAAAAAAAACTAAACTCCAGCCATAATAAAGTAACAAGGACTGGACTTTCCATCCTACCTTAAACAACATATTAAAAACTGACAAAATATATGAAACAATGATCTTTAAACACTGGACAAGGACTCACAGGGTTCCTGAGAGAAGGGAAACAAAGTGAGCTCTAACTCTAACCCTTACCCTAACAATTGTCTTAGTTTATTGCCAGAAAAGAGCCTCCAAGACATAATGCAGGAAGTGAGAACCCAAAAAGAGTCTGGCAGTCTCATTAAGTTGAAGAGACAGAATGGAGGATTTGAGGACACCAAAAGATTAGAAAATACAATACAGAATACTAGAGGGGAAAAGTATACACAGAATGAGAGCTCTAGAGACATGAAGAAATTTCTCCTTCCAGTGTGCCACTGAGTTCTGATTATGTATGTGAGGAAACTATCCTCAGACCATTAGAAAGGAGCAGGCAAAACAATTTTTGGAATGTAAATAGGGTTGTAAAGTGTTCCTATTGTTGGGGTGTCTGGATGGCTCAGGTGGTTAAGTATCTGACTTTGGTTCAGGTCATGATCTCGTAGTCCATGGGTTTGAGCACTGCCTCCAGTTCTGTGCTGACAGCCTGGAGCCTGCTTCAGATTCTGTGTCTCCCTCTCTCTCTGCCCCTCCTTTGGATTCTGTGTCTCCCTCTCTTTCTGCCCCTCCCCTGCTGTCTCTCTCTCTCAAAAATAAACATTTAAAAAATTTAAAGAATCTACATCTTAAAAAAAAAAAGTTCCCATTCTCAAAAGCCAAAATCAAGATATCGCCTAATGACTGGGACATTAAATAAAATACTCAGAAAGATATTACTTCAGTAGAGAGGATAAATTAACCCTAGAAAAAAATATTTTCAGTTTCTTGTATCCCCTAAAAATTCCTAAAGGTAAAGCTTGAAATGATCAAAGTATATTAATTCGGTATGAGAATAAAGCTGAAAAATGAATTTTTAAAAAACCAGGCACCCAACAAAGTAAACTTCACAGTGTCTGGCACAGTCAAAGGTACCTGGCATGTTGGGTGTGGATGAGATAATTGCCAGGTCCTGATGCCATAACTGGTGAGTCCTGATGCTGTGACTGGTGAGTCCACTCATCAAAGTGAGCTTGCAACCTCACCAAGCCCATATCTGTAAGCCCACCCCAGACCCAGTAGCACCGAGACACAGAAGAAAAAAGCCAGTTTAAGAAGGTAAAGGAGCTGAGAGAATGCTCACTCCCCTCCACCATAAAAGCCAACACTGGAACAAGGTCCAGCTGACAGTAAGTTTGTGACATCAGTGAGCCCAGGGACCACAAGCCCACACCACCCTCCGTGGTGTTTGGGCAGAGAGAATGAGTTGTTTTGTGTTTCTTTTGTTGTTGTTGTTCATTTTATTTTGAAGGATTTTTTTAAATTACAAAGTTTATTTTATTTTTATTTTTTAATTTTTTCTTGTTTTTGTTTTTGTTGTTTTTTTCTATTTCTTTTTCTTTTCTCTTTTTTTCTCTCTTATTTTCTTCTTTTTTTCTTTTTCTGATTTCTCTTTATCTTTTCTTCTTTAATTATTATTTTTCTTTTATTATTATTTTTTTCATCTTTCTATAAAAAGCTATGATTTGAGAGTAGCATATACCACCACAGCTCCAGCAAGTCAGAAAAAGTCACCAATCACACAGTCTACAGAGGTGACACCATACACAAAATCATGTCTTTAAGTTTATAAGTAGCTGTTCTGCTTAATCCATGAAAATAAACACAGAAAGTGAAGAAAATGGGGAGACAGGAGAATATACTCCAAAGGAAAGAACAAGAGAAAGCCTTGGGGAAAAAGTTAAATGAAATAAAGTTAAGAAAAAAATATGCCTTATAAAGAATTTAAAGTAATGACGATAAAGGTACTCAACAGAAGAAGTCAATAAGGCCTTCAATAGAGACAGAAAATATTGAAAAAGAACCAATTACAGTTGAACTGACCTAAATAATAAGTGAAATAAAAAACTCACTGGAGTGAATCAACAGTAAATTAGAGGATTCAGTAGCATGTTTCAGTGATCTCGAAGACAGAGTAATGGAAAGCAAACAAGCTGAAAAGTAAAAAGAAAAAATAATGTTTTAAAAATAGGATAGATTAAAAGATCTCTTGGGAACACCAAGTGAATAAGTATTCACATTTTAGGGGTCACAGAAGAAGGGAGAAAGATGTAGAACTTATTTGAAGAAATAATAACTGAAAACTTCCCTAACCTATGGAAGGAAATAGACATCCAGGTCCAAGAATCACACAGAGTTCCAAATGAAAGGAACCCAAAGAGATCCACATCACAATGTCAAAGTTAGGTAAACAGAGAATTTTTAAAGAAGCAAAGAGAGAAACAAAAAGTTACTTATATGAGACAACATATAAGGCTGTGAGCTGATTTTTAAGCAAAAACAAATTTGAAGGCCAGCAGAAAATTTTCAGTGGCATGATTTATTAAAAGTACTGAAATGAAAATTAAAAAAATCCTACAACCAAGGATACTTACCCAGCAAGGTTATTATTCAGATTTGAAAAAGAGAGTTTCCCACACAAAAGATAAAAGATTTTATCAATAGTAAACCAGCCTTACAAGAAAAGTTAAAGGGACTTTTTTTAAGTGGACAAGAATTGTCCATAGTTAGTTACAAAAATTTTATAAATAAAAATATGTAAAATATGACAACATATACATAAAATGAGGAGAAAAGAATAAAAAGGGAAGAGAAGGGGGAAAGAAAAAGAAAGAAGTTTTTTTAAAAGAATGTTTTGGAACTTAAATGACCATCAAATTAATATAAACTGCTATATAATTAGGATGTTATATATCTGCTGTATAATTAGGATGTTATATATCAACCTCATGGGAAAAAAATCCCAAAACCTATGATAGATGCACAAAAACTAAAGAGAAAGGAGACCAAACATAACATTATAAGAACTCATCAATCCCTGGCTCCTGGGTGGCTCAGTCAGTTAAGCATCTGACTCTTGATTTTTTGTCTCAGGTCATGGTCTCATGGTTCCTGAGTATGAGCCCTGCATAGTGCCCCATGCTGACAGTGCAGATCCTGTTTGGAATTGCCTCTCTCCCTCTATCTCTCTGCCCCTCTCCTGCTCACTCTGTCTCTCTCTCTCTCAAAAAAAAAATAAACTAACTAAATACTCATCAACCTCAAAGAAAGACAGCAAAAGAAGAGAATAATAAAAAAGAACTACAAAAAGACCAGAAAACAAATTTCCAAAAATGACAATAAGTACATACCTATCAATAATTATTTTAAATATAAATGACTTAAATGCTGCAATCAAAAGACACAGGGTGGTGGAATGCATTTAAAAAGACCCATCTATATCTTGCCTACAAGAGACTCACTTTAGACCTAAAAAACAAATATACACTGAATGTGAAAGGATGGGAAAATATTCATCATGCAAATGGAAGGAGAAAAAGCAGAGGCTGCAATACTTATATCAGACAAAATAGATGTTAAAGAAAAAAACTTTAACAAAAGACAAAGAATAACATTACATTAGTGATAAAGGGATCAATCCAACAAGAGAATATAACAAGTATAAATATCTATGCTCCCAACACTGGAGCACCTAATTACACAAAGCAAATATTAAGAGAAATAAAGAGAGAAACTGATGCTAAAAGAATAATAAGAAGGGATGTTAACACTCCACTTACATCAATGGACAGATCAGATAGACTAAAAATGAATAATGAAAAAATGTCTTTGAAGGACACATTAGATCAGATGGATATAATAGATATATACAGGAATATTATATCCAAAACCAACAGTATACCCATATTTTTCTAGTACACGTGGAACATTCTGCAGAGTAAATCACATATTAGTCAATAACAAAGCCTCAATATGTTTAAGAAGATTAAAACCATACTATGCATCTTTTCCAGTCATAATAGTATGAGTCTAGATATAAAACTCAAAGAAAAAAAAACTGGAAAAACATATAATCAAATGGAGATTAAATTATACTATAATACTAATGGGCCAATGAAGAAATAAAAGAAAAAATAAAATATTACATGGAGACAAATGAAAATGAAAACATAATGATCCACAATCTTTGGAACACAGTGAAAACAGTTCTAAGATGGAACTATATAGCAATACAAAATAATCTAACCTTATACCTGAAGGAGCTAGACAAAGAACAAGGCCCAAAGTAAGTACAAAAAGAAAATCATAAAGATCATAGTAGAAATAAATGGTGGAGAGACTAAAAAATAATAGAGAAAATAAATTAAATCAAGAACTGATTCTTTGAAAAGATAAATAAAATTGACAAATTCCTAGCCAGACTCATCAAGAAAAAGAGAGAAAGGGCCCAAATAAATAAAATAAGAAATTAGAGAGAAGAGACAACTGATACCCCAGAATACAAAGTATTATAAAGAAATACTATGAAAAATTATATGCCAAAAAACTGGACAACCTCGATGAACTGAATAAATTCCTAGAAACAGTCTTCCAAAACTGAACTGGTAAGAAATAGAAAATATGAACATACCAATTACTAGTAATGATATAGAATTGGTAATCAAAAAACTACCAAAATCATAAGTCCAGGACAAGATGGACTCACAGGTGAATTCTACAAGACATTTAAAGAAGAGTTAATACCTATTCTCCTCAAACTATTCCAAAAACTAATATAGGAAAGAAAGATTCCAACTATGTTCTATGATGTCAGCATTATCCTGATACCAAAACCAGACAGAGACACCACCACCACCACAAAAACAACAAAAACACTACAGGCTAATATCCCCAATGAACATCGATGCAACAATCCTTAACAAAATATTAACAAACTGCATACAACAATACGTTAAAAAGATCATTTATCACGGTCTGGTAGGATTTATTCCAGGGATGCACAGATGCTTCAATATAGGCAAATCTATCAATATCATGCATACATCATTAAAAAGAAGGATAAAAATAATATGATCATCTCATTAGATACAGAAAAAACATTTAACAATATTCAGCATCTTTTCATGATAAAAACTTTCAACAAAGTGGAGTGAAGGAAAACCTATCTCAAAATAATAAAGACCATATATGAAAAACCAACAAATAACATGTCAATGGTGAAAAACTGAGAGCTTTTCCTCCAGAAACAAGACAAGGATGTCCACCCTCGTTACTTTTATTCAACATGGTACTAGAAGCAATCAAACAAGGAAAAGAAATAAGAAGTAGCCATACAGGTAAAGAAGAAATTAAACTGTCACTCTTTACAGATGACATGATAACATAGAAAATCCTAAAGAATTCACCAAAATATTACTGGCTCTTGCAAAACACAATTATACATCTGTGAGGTCTCCTTCCAGTATTCTGTACTTTTCCCTGAGTTTTATTGAGAAATAATTGACATATGCCACTATACACATTTAAAGTACACAGCATGGTGGTACGATTTACAGTATATTGTGACATGATTACCACAATAGGCCCAGCTAACTCCTATCTCCTCAAATAGATACAATAAAAATAAAAGAAAGAATAAAAAAAGGAAAAATTTTCCTTCTGATGAGAACTCATCATTTACCATTTCTATATATAATGCAGCAGTGCTAGCTATAGTTATCAAGTTGTACATTACTTCCTTAGCACTTATGTTATAACTGGAAGTTTGCACCTTTTGACCATGTTTGCCAATCTCCCCTCCCTCCACTCTCTGCCTTTAGTAACCACAAGTCTTATTTCTTTTTCTATTACTTTTAGGATTTTTTAGATTCCACATATAAGTGATATCACAGTATTTTTTTTTTCTGACTTATTTCACTTAGCATAATATCTTAAAGGTGTACTTTTAAAAGTATGGCTGACTTAAATTCCTTTAGGAGTCTTAGTGGCACTGTTCTCTATCTCCACTAGGGGTCATAATAGCCCTAGGTTTTTTATCTTGCTATGCTTTGAAAGTAACAATTTCTTTTTCATATACAAATGTATTGACTACCCTGTGTGCAATTTTAAACTGTACAATGATTCGTGAGAATCACACATAAGGTCATCAAAATATTGCATGTCCAATCAAGCATTCACCGTTCAGAAATGTGCAGAGAGGAAGCTCACTTTATTTTCAAAACTGCACATACTGTTTTTGGCCCTGGAAACCTAATCTGTTTAAAGCATCTTATGTGTATCCTATTCCATTGTAAAAAGTCATAAGTAGTTATTAAAATGCCAGCCTCTTTTCAGTTCATTTCAGTAGTTGCTTCATACACTCATATTGAAATATTAAGCATATTTTACATAATAAACCATTTAGCATAGTTCATAAACCAAATACTCCTATTTCATTGTGCATTAAATTTACAAATATCTTAACGTATATTCTTCTCTTGGCCTATTTTTGTAGAACTATTTTCCCATTATTTAATTATTGCCTCTTTGACATGGCTTTTATGAAGCTTCAAGACAGAATGCTAATGATGATAATAATCCCTCCTTAATATAACAGCACTACATATGGGTAAAGGAAGTATCAAGAAAATGATAGAAACTCGATGTGTTATTATTCAAATCGTATAACCCTCTTCAAATGTATTTTATTAACATCCGTTTTAAATAGTGTTATTAAAGCTTATTATAGGCTCTGTCCCCTACCCCCCAACCAGGTTTCTTGAGATATAATTGACATATACCTTTGTGTAAGTTTAAAGTATATGACATAATTAGATACACACACACACACACACGCACATATTGCAAAATTATTACAATAAGGTTAGTCAATACATGTATCTACTCACATAATTACTTGTGTATGTGTGTGTAGATAACAATTAAGATCTACTCTCTTGGCAACTTTCAACTGTATAATACAGTATTGTTAACTATAATCACCATGTTAAATATTAGAGCTCCAGAAATTATTCATACTTTAATTGGATATTTGTACCATTTGACCAATATTTGCATTTTCCATAAACCTCCACCCCTCACAACTATCACTCTACTTTTTTTTTTATGAATTTGGGTACATTTTTTTTTGCTTAGATTCCACATAAAAGTGAAATCATATGGTATTTTTCTTTCACAGTCTGACTTATTTCACTTAGCATTATTTCTTCAAGGTCCATTCATATTGTCATAAATGGCAGGATTTCCTATTTTAATGGCTGAATAATATTTCATTGCATATATATTTTTTAATATCTTATAATTTTATTTGTCAATTATACCCTAATATAGCTGAGATTAAAAAAAAACGCTTAAACAATAACACTTGAGAAAAGTTGAAAATAAAAAGGAGAGGAGTTAAGATGGTGGAGTAGGGGGATCCTAGGCTTTCCTCGTTCCTCAAACACAGTTGTATTGAGGTTAGATTACTTGGAACACACAGGAAATCAATCTACAGAGTGGCAGAATGACCTCCACAGATGGAGGGAGACAGCTTGGCAGGTGGGAGGTGTGTGGATATGAATTGACGGAGAGAAAAATGGCAGTACCATGGAAGGGAGTGAATAGTTTCCCTGGAGAGACAAAAGGGAGGGAATGACAGAGGGGTTGAGATAGTGCAACATCGAGTTATCACAAGAGGAAAACCCCTCTGGACCACAGACTGGAGAGCAAGAAGTACTGAGCGTTCTTTTCCCAGTTCTTTTTCACAGTTTTTGGAGCTCAAAATCTGAGGTTTTGGAAGTGCATAACTTTCTCTGGAGTGAAACTGTGGTGAGTGTTCCTGGAGAAAAGGGAGCTGGCCCTGGAGTGCATAGGATGTGGTAGAGATCCCTGGGGTGTACTTGGAAGAGAACTCCCTTCCTGGAGTACTTTTGGAAGAGGGTTTATGCCTCCCCTAGGACAAAAGACCCTGGGGGTGCCAGCCAAAGGCCTTTTATCAACACAAAGGAGAGGCTCTACTCTAGAGGTGGAGAGTGGATATGTACTTTGCCACATCTTTTAAGACTTTAGGTTTTGAATCCCAGCTGTGCACCAAAGAAAAAACACAGGAGTATTGTGGCACAAGGCAAGCTGACTCCCTTTACTATTCTGTGAGGGCTGCCTGAAGAGCAGGGGTGAGATCCCTGGTCTGGGATCAAGAGATTAGTGTGGTACCATTCTACACCCAACGCCAACATGGTAGTACTTCACAGAGCAACTCAGTGGCTCCCAGTGGAAGTGGGACCTGTCTACACCAAACCCTGCCCCTCTGTGCCTGGCACTGGCTTATTTACTGGGACAATACTGACACTGAATGTAGCTGGCCTCTCTTCTAGAAGAGCAAAGCCAGTACCCCCCCCCCCAGGCACCAAGAGACAACTCATCCCCCCCATATTTACTTTTATTATTAGTAGTAGTAGTATTAAGTATTAATTATTATTTGTAATCAGGCTCATAGTTCCTTACTTATTTTGTATCTTTTCCTTTATTCACTCTCTCTCCCTCTCTTTTTTCATATCAAGCTTTTTTATCCTTGTTCTTTATTTTTTCCTTCTGATTTTTTTCTATTTTTTCTCTTCTTTTTCTATGGAATAAGCCTCATAGTTTTTTGATTCTGTTTAAATTTTTTTGTTCCATTTGCTTTTCCCTTTTTTTTGGCATCAGTATCCCCCCCTTTTTTTTCCAGGGTTACTTAACAAAAAAATCAAAGCACACCTAGTTAAAGGTCCAAACAATACACCACTGCAAGCATGGAGGAGCTCTGCAGAGGACTGATTAGTGTGAAAGAGTAGAAGGCACAAAATACAGCAGCAGAAGACACACAGCATACAGCAGAAACATTTCTTGGAGTGACAGGTGCCAGACAGTGTATGACCTCTTTTTAATATAGCATAACTCTCAGGTGCAGGACATATAACAAGCTTTTAGAACATGCAAAAGACAGAAACTTAGTCAAAATGACAAGATGGAGGAATTCTTCCCAAAAGAAAGGTCAAGAAGAAATAACAGCCAAGGACGTGGTCCAAACAAATTTACACAATATAGCTGAACAAGGATTTAGAACAACAGTCATAAGAATACTAGCTGGGGGGGCGCCTGGGTGGCGCAGTCGGTTGGGCGTCTGACTTCAGCCAGTTCACAATCTCGCGGTCCGTGAGTTCGAGCCCCGCGTCAGGCTCTGGGCTGATGGCTCAGAGCCTGGAGCCTGTTTCTGATTCTGTGTCTCCCTCTCTCTCTGCCCCTCCCCCGTTCATGCTCTGTCTCTCTCTGTCCCAAAAAAAATAATAAAATAAACGTTGAAAAAAAAAGAATACTAGCTGGGCTTGAAGAAAGCATAGAAGACACCAGAGATATCCTTGCTGCAGAGATCAAAGACCTAAGAACTAGTCAGGGTGAATTTAAAAATGTTATAACTGAGATGAAAAATAAATTAGACACAGTGACAGTGAGGAATGAAGAGGTAAGCAAAGAATAGGTGAAATAGAAGATAAAATTATGGAAAATGATGAAGCAGAATAAAAGAAAAAAGGAAATTACTAAATCACAAGGTGAGAATTAGAGAAGTAAGTGATTCCATGAAAAGAAACAATATCCGTATCATAGGAGTCTCAGAAGAAGAAGTGCAAGAAAAAGGGCCAAAGGTTTATTTGAACAAATTAAAGCTGAGAACTTCCCTTCTCTGGGGAAGGAAACAGGCATTCAAGTCCAAGAGACATGGGGAACTCCCTTGAAAATTAACAAAAACAGGTCAACACCACAACTTATAATAGGGAAACTTACAAAATACAAGCATAAAGAGAGAATTCTGAAAGCAGCTAGGGACAAAAGATACATTGGCTATAAGGGTAGACACAAAAGGTTAGAAGCAGACCTGCCCAGTGAAACGCGGCAGGCCAGAAGGGAGTGGCAGGAAATATTCAATGTGTTGAATAGGAAATATATGCAGCAATGAATTCTTTATCCAACAAGGTTGTCATTCATGAAAGAAGGAAAGATAAAGGCTTTTCCAGACAACCAAAAACTATGGGAGTTTGTTACCACTAAGCCAGGCCTGCAAGAAATTGTAAAGGGGATTCTCTGAGTGGAGAAAAAAAGGAAAAGAACACCAAAACAGTAAGGAGTACAAAGGACCAGAGAAAATCACCAGAAACATGAAATATTCAGATCACAGGATGGCACTAAACACATCTTTCAATAATCACTCTGAATGCAAATGGACTAAATGGTCCGATCAAAAGACATAGGGTATCATAATGAAAACAACAACAACAACAACAACAACAAAACAAGATCCATCAATATGCTGTTTCTAGAGACTCATTTTAGACCTAAAGAATCAATCCCATTTACAATTACCCCCAAACCCATAAGATACCCAGGAATAAATCTAACCAAAGAGGTAAAAGATCTATTCACTGAAAACTATAAACAGGTTGTGAAAGAAATTGTAGAAGACTCAAAGAAATGGAAAAACATTCCATGCTCATGGATTGGAAGAAGAAATATTGTTAAAATGTCGCTACTACCCAAAGCAATCTACATATTCAATGCAAACCTTATCAAAATAAGACCAGCATTCTTCACACAGGTAGAATAAACAATCCTAAAATTTTTATGGAACCACAAAACACCCCGAACAGCCAAAGTAACATTGAAAAAGAAAAGCAAAGCTGGAGGCATCACAATTTTGGACTTTAAGCTGTATTACAAAGCTCTAATCATCAATAGAGCATGGTACTGGCACAGAAACAGACACATAGATTAATGGAACAGAATAGGGAACACAGAAATGAACCTGCAAATGTATGGAAAACTAATCTTTGACAAAGCAGTAAAAAGAATCCAATGGAAAAATGAGTCTCTTCAGCAAATGGTGCTAGGAACACTTGGCAGCAACATGCAGAAGAATGAAACTAGACCACTTTCTTGCACCATACACAAAAATAAATCCAACGTGGATAAAAGACCAAACGACAAAACCATCAAACTCCTAGAAAAAACAGGCAGCAACCTTTTTGACCTTAGCCACAGAAAATTCTTACTAGACATGTGTCTGGAGGGAAGGGAAACAAAAGCAAAAATGAACTATTGGGACCTTATCAAGATTAAAAGCTTCTGCACAGCAGAGGAAACAATCAACAAAACTAAAATTCCCAACATAATGGGAATGATATTTGCAAGTGACATATCAGATAAGGGGTTAGTATCCAAATTCTTTTAAAAAAAACTTTTTAAACTCAACACCCAAAAGTCAAATAATCCAGTGAAGAAATGGACAGAAGACTTGAAAAGACACTTTTCCAAAAAATATATCCAGATGGCTAACAGATACATGAAAAAATGCTCAACATCACTCATCATCAGAGAAATACAAATCAAAACCATGATAAGATACCACCACACACCTGTCAGGATGGCTAAAATGAACAACTCAGGAAACAACAAGTGTTGGTGAGGGTGAGAAGAAAGGGTAACCCTTTTGCATTTTTGGTTGGAATGATACCTGGTTTAGTCACTCTGGAAAACACTATGGAAGTTCCACACACACACACACACACACACACACACACTAATAATAAATAGAACTACCCTATAACCAAGCAATTTCACTACTAGGAATTTATCCAAAGGGTATAAAAATGCTGATTTGAAGGGGGTGCATGCACCCCAATGTTTATAGAAGCAATATCAACAACAACCAAGTTATGGAAAGAGCCCAAATGTCCATTGACCTATGAATGGATAAAGAAGATGTGGTGTATATATATGATAGAATATTGTTCAACCATCAAAAAACTGAAACCTTGTCATTTGCAACATGGATGGAGCTAGAGTGCACTACACTAAGCAAAATAAGTCAGTCAGAGAAAAACAAATATCAAATTATTTCACTCATATGTGAAATTTAAGAAACACAACAGATGAATATAAAGGAAGGGAAGGAAAAATAAGATAAAATCAGAGAGTGAGGCAAACCATAAGAGATTCTTAAATACAGAGAACAAACTGAAGATTGCTGAAGGAGAGGTGGGTCAGGAATGGGCTAAATGGTGATGGGCATTAAGAAGGGTACTTTTTGGAATAAGCCCTGGGTATTATCTGTAAGTGATGAATCACTGGGTTCTGCTCCTGAAACCAATACTACATTGTATGTTAAATAACTCTAATTTAAATAAATTAATTAAAAAAGAGCCTTCTTTAAAGGTTTTTATGCTAATTCCCTTGATTTTCCTTCATCTGAGAATGTCTTGATTTCCCTTTTATTCTGGATAAAGGGATGGATATAGAGTTCTAAGTTCATGGTTTTTTTAATTCTTTTAATTTTTATTTTTTACTATTATTATTTTTACCACTTGAATAATGTGACACTTTCTTTGGGCATCCATGGTTGACAATAATATATCCTTGTCATTTGAAGTTTTCCCTTATTAGCAAGGTGCCATTTTCCTCTTGTTGCTTTCAATATTTATTTCTTTGTCTTTAGTTTTCAGAAATATAATTATGAAGTGTTCTTAAATTAATTTGTTTGAGTTTATTCTGTGTGAGGTTTTCTCATTTTCTTGAAACCATAAGTATAAAAATCCTCTTTTGGCACCCAAAGAAAGATCACCCTTATTATTCCTGGTTGAAGGAAAGAGAGCTCCTCCACTAGGCCTACCCTAAAACTTCTCTTGCTGTCTGGGTTAACAGTGCCTCATTACTGCTCCCCACATGGCCTTCACTAATACCAAAAGGAAGGTGGGGTTGCTTCATTACTGCTAGGTGATGGGGAAAGTCCTGACTCTGTAATATGTCTTATACTAATCCAGTGTGGAGAGTGAGGAGTGCCTCCTTAGAGCCACATGTGGGTAGAAATCCAACCTCATCATACCTCCTTTTGGTCTTGACTGACACTGAATGTGGGAGATATTCTTTAATACTCAGTAGAGATTAAATTCCTATCTCTCCATCCTACCTTTTCTGAAAACATCCGGTCAGGGAGTTTGGGGTGCCTCTTTAAAGCCTGGAGAGGGTGGAAGTCTAGGTTTTCCACTTGGCTTTTGCTGGCAGGGATAAATATTCTGTTGCTATTTCTGTGGTGTCGGCTGAAGTAGAGCAGTTATTGTCTAATTTTTTTTCTCTTGCTAAGGTGCCCCATTTGTACTGATTTGGGTATAGAGAGCTAGCTTTTTGTTAGGATTTTTTCGCCTTCAACTTTAGGCAATTTTGGGTTGTTACCTTCTTCAGCACTCAGTCTGGGATACATAAGACAAAAAGAAAACCTGGAGAACTTGCAACTGTGTTGTTCTTCAGGTTCGAAGGTCCCTAACTGATTTGTCTTCTCTCCAACTTACAGAGTCATTTTATGTTTGTCTTACATATAATACCCAGTATTTTCAGTTGTACTTTGTGAGAATAGGGAAAAGTGTACCTATTCCATCGTTCCAGAAGTGTAAATCCCTCTTGAATATAACTTTTACATTTAATTTGCCTGAAGACCCAGATGCCCTTTTTTAAGGGAAGCAATATATCATCACATTTTCCTTAGAAAGCTGGATAAGGGTAAATGTCGATCTACTTTTTACATTTCTATTTTATAGCATTATTTCCAGAAATCATTTTACCTCTTCTATGATACCATAGAAAATTTTAATCCTCCATCAACATTCTGGTGTTAATGAAAAATCAACTAGAAGTGCAGATTTTCATTCTTCTGACATTTATGTTTTCAATAGATGCTAAAAAATGTATTCAAAAAATGACAATTTTTTCTATTTTTTATTATTTGCATTGAATGGCTGAGTAAATAAATTGAGTAGCTTTGAGAACGGAGTAAGGTGTTATCTTCTACTTATTCTCCCAATTAAATATTGTAACATTGAAACAGACAGCTAGCAGATTTGGGACATCAACTGTCTATGTCAAGGGTATTAATAAACATTATTTTAGTTATTTTATCAAAATCTACAATGGCAAAGATGGACCAAGAATTTAGTTAATCCTAGGAAGTACAAAATATTAAGATAGAACCATGAAAATTTTCAGACAACAGTTCTATGAAACCTAAAGTCAATCATAAGACGAAATATGGAAAGACCACAATGCACGGAGGTAAAGAACATTCTAGTAAATACTGAATGTGTTAATCAGGAAATTAAAGAAGAAAATAAAAAAATGCATGGAAGTAAATGCATGAAAACACTATAGTCCAGAACCTTTGTGACCCTGCAAAGGCAATTCAGAATTTTGGAATCCAGCAAAGGCAGTCCTAAGAGGGAAGTATATATTATTACAGGATTACCTCATGAAGCAAGAAATGTCTCAAATATACAACCTAATGTTACATCTAAAGGAGCTACAGAAGGAACATCAGATGAAGCCTAAATACAGCAGAAGAAGGCAAATAGTAAAAATTAGAGCAGAAGTAAATGATATAGTAACAACAATGATATAGTAACAACAATGATATAGTAACAACAACAATAACAACAACAACAACAACCAAGTAGAACAGAGCAATTAAACTAAGAGGTGGTTCTTTGAAATATTTAATAAAATTGATAGCCCACTAGCCAGACTTACCAAAAAGAGAAAAGACCCAAATAAATAAAATCATGAATGAAAGAGGAGAGACACAATCAACACCACAGAAATACAAACAATTAGAGGGGAATATTATGAAAAATTATATACCAACAAAGTGGTTTTGTTTTCTTTGGATAGAGCTCCTGTAGTAGTTTTATTTTTTATTTTTTTATATGCAATTTATTGTCACATTGGTTTCCATACAACACCCAGTGCTCATCCCAATAGGTGTCCTCCTCAATGCCCATCACCCACCCCCCCCTCCCTCCAACCTCAGTTTATTCTCAGTTTTTAAGAGTCTCTTATAGTTTGGCTCTCTCCCTAACTTTTTTTTTCTTCCCCCCTTCCATGGTCTTCTGTTAAGTTTCTCAGGATCCATATAAGAGTGAAAACATATGGTATCTGTGTTTTCCTGTATGACTTATTTCACTTAGCATAACACTCTCCAGTTCCATCCACGTTGCTACAAAAAGAAATATTTCATTCTTTCTCATTGACATGTAGTATTCCACTGTGTATATAAACCATAATTTTTTTATCCATTCATTGGTGGATGGACATTTAGGCTCTTTCCATAATTTGGCTATTGTTGAAAGTCCTGCTATAAACATTGGGGTACAGGTGCCCTATGCATCAGCACTCCTGTATCCCTTGGGTAAATTCCTAGCAGTGCTATTGCTGGGTCATAGGGTAGGTCTATTTTTAATTTTTTGAGAAAACTTCACACTGTTTTCCAGAGTGGCTACACCAGTTTGCATTCCCACCAACAGTGCAAGAGGGTTCCCATTTCTCCACATGCTCACCAGTATCTATAGTCTCCTGATTTGTTCATTTTAGGCAATCTGGCTGGCATGAGGTGATACCTGAGTGTGGTTTTGATTTGTATTTCCCTGATGAGGAGTGACGTTGAGCATCTTTTCATGTGCCTGTTGGCCATCTGGATGTATTCTTTAGAGAAGTGTCTATTCATTTCTTCTGCCCATTTCTTCACTAGATTATTTGTTTTTCAGGTGTGGAGTTTGGTGAGTTCTTTATAGATTTTGGATACTAGCCCTTTGTCTGATATTTCATTTGCAAATATCTTCTCCCAATCCGTTGGTTGCCTTTCAATTTTGTTGATTATTTACCTTGCAGTGCAGAAGATATTATTTTTCTTCATGAGGTCCCAATAATTCATTTTTGCTTTTAATTCCCTTGCCTTTGGAGATGTGTCAAGTAAGAAAATGCTGCGGCTGAGGTCAGAGAGGTTTTTTCCTGCTTTCTCCTCTAGGGTTTTGATGGTTTCCTTTCCTGAAAAGGATTCAGGTCCTATATCCAATTTGAGTTTATTTTTTGAATAGTATAAGAAAGTGGTCTAGTTTCATTCTTCTGTATATTGCTGCCCACTTCTCCCAGCACCATTTATTAAAGAGACTGTCTTTTTTTCCATTGAATATTTCCTGATTTGTCAAAGATTAGTTGGCCATACTTTTGTGGGTCCAATTCTGGAGTCTGTATTCTATTCCATTGGTCTATGTGTCTGTTTTCATGCCAGTACCATGCTGTTTTGATGATTACAGCTTTGTAGTAGAGGCTAAAATATGGGATTGTGTTGCCTTCTGCTTTGGTCTTCTTCAATATTATTTTGGCTTTTCAGGGTCTTTTGTGGTTTCATACAAATTTTAGGATTGTTTGTTCTAGCTTCGAGAAGAATCCTGGTGCAATTTTGATTGGGATTGCATTGAATGTGTAGATAGCTTTGGGTAGTATTGGCATTTTAACAATATTTACTCTTCCAATCCATGAGCACAGAATATTTTTCGATTTCTTTGTATCTTCTTCAATTCCCTTCCTAAGCTTTCTATAGTTTTCAGCATATAAATCTTTGACAACTTTGGTTAGATTTTTTCCTGGGTATTTTATGCTTCTTGGTGCAATTGTGAATGGGATCAGTTTCTTTATTTGTCTTTCTGTTTCTTCATTATTAGTGTATAAGAATGCAACTGATTTATGTACATTAATTTTGTATCCTGCAACTTTGATGAATTCATGCATCAGTTCTAGCAGACTTTTAGTGGAGTCTACCGGGTTTTCCATGTATAATATCATGTCATCTGCAAACATGAAAGCTTGACTTCATCTTATCCAATTTTAGTGCCTTTGATTTCCTTTTGTTGTCTGATTGCTGATGCTAGAACTTCCAACATTATGTTACACAACAGCGGTGAGAGTGGACATCCCTGTCGTGTTCCTGATCTCAGCGGGAAAGCTCTCAGTTTTCCCCCATTGAATATGATATTAGCTGTGGGATTTTCATAAATGGCTTTTATGGTGTTTAAGTATATTCCTTCTATCCCACCTTTTCCAGGGTTTTTATTAAGAAACAATGATGAATTTTGTCAAATGTTTTTTCTGCATCAATTGACAGGATCATATGGTTCCTACCTTTTCTTTTATTAATGTGATGTATTGATTGATTGCTTTGTGAATGTGGAACCAACTATGCAGCCCAGGAAGGAATCCCAGTTGATCATGGTGAATAATTCTTTTTATACGTTGTTGAATTCTATTTGCTAGTATCTTGTTGAGAATTCTGGCATCCATTTTCATCAGGGATATTGGTCTGTAGTTCTCTTTTGTGGCTGGGTCTCTGTCTGCTTTGGAAATCAAAGTAATGCTGGCTTCATAGAATGAATCTGTAAGTTTTCCTTCCATTTCTATTTCTTGGAACAGATTTAGAAGAATAGGTATTATCTCTGCTTTAAATGCCTGGTAGAATTCCCCAGCGAAGCCATGTGGTCATGGACTCTTATTCGTTGGGAGATTTTTGATAACTCATTAAATTTCTTTGCTGGTTATGGGTATGTTCAAGTTTTCTATTTCTTCCTGTTTGAGTTTTGGTAGAGTGTGGGTGCTTAGGAATTTATCCATTTCTTCCAGGTTGACCCGTTTGTTGGCATATAATTTTTCATAGTATTCCCTGATAATTGCTTGTATCTCTGAGGGATTGGGTGTAATCATTCCATTTTCATTCATGATTTTATCTATTTGGGTCATTTCTATTTTCTTTTTGAGAGGCCTGGCTAGAGGTTTATCAATTTTTTTTTCAAATAAACAACTCTTGATTTCATTGATCTGCTCTACAGGTTTTTTTTATTCTATATTGTTTATTTCCGTTCTGATATTTATTTCTCTTCTGCTGGGTTTGGGGTGTCTTTTCTGTTCTGCTCCTATATCCTTTACGTGTGCTGGTTGGATTTTGTATTTGGGATTCTTCTTCTTTCTTGAGATAGGCCTGGATTGCAATATATTTCCTTCTCAGGACTGACTTCGCTGCATCCCAAAGCATTTGGATTGTTGGATAGTCTTTTCATTTTCATTAGTTTCCATATATATATATATATATATATATATATATATATATATATATATTTTAATTTCTTCTCTAATTGCCTGGTTGACCCATTCATTCTTTAGTAGGGTGTTCCTTAACCTCCATGCTTTTGGAGGTTTTCCAGATTTTTCCTGTGGTTAATTTCAAGTTTCATGTCATTCTGCTCTCAAAGTGCATGGTACGATCTCATTTCTTTTATACTTATGAAGGGCTGTTTTGTGACCCAGTATGTGATCTATCTTGGAGAATGTTCCATGTGCACTCGAGAAGAAAGTATATTCTGTTGCTTTGAGGTGCAGAGTTCTAAATATATCTGTCAAGTCCATCTCATCAAATGTATCATTCAGGGCTCTTGTTTCTTTATTGATCTTGTGTCTAGAGGATCTATCCATTGTTGTAAGTGGAGTATTAAAGTCCCCTGCAATTACCACATTCTTATCAATAAGGTTGTTTATGTTTGTGATTAATTGTTTTATGTAGTTGGGGGCTCCCGTATTTGGCACATAGCCATTTATAATTGTTAGCTCTTCCTGATGGATAGGCCCTGTAATTATTATATAATGCCGTTCTTCATCTCTTGTTACAGCCCTTAACTTGAAGTCTAGTTTGTCTGATATAAGTATGGCTACTCCAGCTTTCTTTTGACTTTCAGTAGCATGATAGATAGTTCTCCATCTCCTCACTTTCAATCTGAAGTTTTAAAATGTCTCTTGTAGACAGCAAATAGATGGTTCTTGCTTGTGTGTGTGTGTGTGTGTGTGTGTGTGTGTGTGTGTGTTTTATCCATTGTGATACCCTATGTCTTTTGGTTGGAGCATTTAGTGCATTTACATTCAGTGTTATTATTGAAAGATATGAGTTCAGAGTCATTGTGATGTCTGTAGCTTTCATTCTTGTAGTTATGTCTCTGGTACTTTGTTGTCCTTGCAACATTTCACTCACAGAATCCCCCCTTAGGGTCTCTTGTAGGGCTGGTTTATTGGTGGTGAATTCCTTCAGTTTTTGTTTGTTTGGGAAGACCTTTATCTCTCCTTCTATTCTGAATGACATACTTGCTGGATAAAGGATTCTTGGCTGCATATTTTTTCCGTTCATCACATTGAAGATTTCCTGCCATCCCTTTTTGGTCTGCCAAGTTTCAGTAGATTGGTCTGCCACCAGTCTTATAGGTCTACCTTTGTAAGTTAGAGCCTGTTTATCCCTAACTGCTTTCAGAATTTTCTCTTTATCCTTGTATTTTGCCAGTTTCACTATTATATGTCATGCAGAAGATCGATTCAAGTTACGTCTGAAGGGAGTGATCTGTGCCTCTTGGATTTCAATGCCTTTTTCCTTCCCCAGATCAGGGAAGTTCTCAGCTATGATTTCTTCAAGTACACCTTCAGCCCCTTTCTCTCTCTCTTTGTGTTCTTGAATTCCTATGATATGGATATTGTTCCGTTTGATTGCATCACTTTGTTTTCTAATTCTCCCCTCATACTCCTGGATTTTTTTTATCTCTCTTTTTCTCAGCTTCCTCTTTTTCCATAATTTTACCTTCTAATTCACCTATCCTCTCCTGTGTCTTTTCAATCAGTGCTTTGGCTGCCTCTATTTTATTTTGCACCTCATTTATTTATAGCATTTTTAGCTCTTCATGACTATTTCTTAGTCCCTTGATCTCTGTAGCAATAGATTCTCTGCTGTTCTCTATGGTTTTTTCAAGCCCAGTGATTAATTTTATGACTATTATTCTAAATTCTTGTTCAGTAAGATTGCTTAAATCGTTTTTTTCAATTCATTAGCTGTTGCTTCTTCCTGGAGTTTCTTTTGAAGAGAATTCTTCTGTTTTTTCATTTTGGGTATTCCCTGGGGTGGCTTTAATCTGCAGGGCACTTCCCCTGTGCTGTCAGGAGTAACTTGTCTCGGTGGGTGGGGCCACAGTCAGACCCAACGCCAGCCCCCAGCCCACCACTGGGGCCACAGTCAGACTGGTGTGTACCTTATCTTCCCCTCTCCCAGTTGCAGGACTCACTGTGGAGTGGTGTGGCCCCTGTCTGGGCTACTTGCACACTGCCAGGCTTGTGGTGCTGCTTCGATGAGATCTGGCATATTTGCCGGGGTATTTTTTTTTTTAATTTTTTAAGTATCTCCATACTGTTTTTCATAGTGGCTGCACCAATTTTCATTGCCACCAACATTGCAAAAAGGTTTTATTTTCTCCATATTTTCACCAATGCCTGTTATTTCTTGTCTTTTTGATAATAGCCATTCTGACAAGTGTGTGGCAATATCTTTTTGAGGGTTTGGTTTGCATATATCCCTGATGATTAGTGATTTTGGCCAACTTTTCATGTGCCAGTTGGACATCTATATGTGTTCTTTGGAAAAATTTATTCAGGTGCTTTTCCCATTTTTAAATTGGATGTTTACTATTGATTTTAATGAGTTCTTTACATATTTTATATATTAACACTTTATTGGATATATGATTTCCAAGTATCTTCTCACATTCAATAGGATTCGTTTTCATTTTGTTTATGGTTTTCTTTGCTATGCAGAAGCTTTCCAGTTTGATGTAGCCACAGGTAATTATTTTTGCTTTTGTTTACTTTGCCTTGTAGTCAGATCCATAAAAACATTACCAATACCAATGTTAAGGATTTTACTGCCTGTTTTCAGCTAGACCTTTCATGGTTCCAGGTATAACACTCAAGGCTTTAATTCACTTTGAGTTTATTTTTTTATATATTGTAAGATACTGATCTAGTTTCATATTTTTTGCATGTAGCTGTCCAGGTTTCTAACGCAATTTATTTAAGAGACTGTCCTTTTCCCATTGTATATTCTTACCTCCTTTTTTATTAATTAATTAACCACATATGCATGGGTTAATTTAAAGGCTCTTTATTCTGTTCATTGATCAATGTGTCTGGTTTTATACCATAACCATACTGTTTTGATCACTATAGCTTTGTAATACAGTTTGAAGTTAGGGAGTGTGGTACCTCTGGCTTTTTTCTTCTTTCTCTAGATTGCTTTCGCTATTTGGGATCATTTGTGGTTCCATATAAATGTTAAGTTAACAGTTCTAGTTCTGAGAAAAATGCCGTTGGATTTTTTATAGGAATTGTATTGAATATGTAGATTACTTGGGTAGTATGGACATTTTAACAATAGTAATTATTCCAAACTATGACATGAAGTATGTTTACATGTATTCATCTTTACTTTCTTTCAGCAATGTCAGGTAGTTTTCAGTGTACAGGTCTTTCACCACGTTGGCTAAATGTATTCCTAGGTATTTTGTTCCTTTTGATAAAATTGTAAATGGGATGGTTTTCTGGATTTCATTTTCAGATATTTTATTGTTAGTGTATATAAATGCAACTGAACTTTGCATTCTGTGTTTGTATCTTGCAACATTGCTGAATTCGTTGATTAGTTCTACAGTTTTTTGGTACCATTGTTAGAATTTTTAATATATAAGATTATGCCATTTGCAAACAGAGACAACTTTATTTTTTCCTTTATGATTTTGGTGCCTATTATTTCTATTTCTCACCTAATTGCTCTGGGTACAACTTACAGTACCACGTTTAATAGAAGTGTTTCTGTTCCTCATTTCAGAGGGAAAGCTTGCATCCTTTCCCCCATTGAGTATAATGTTAGCTGTAAGTTATATATGTCTTTTATTATTTTGAGTTATGATCCTTCTCATATTTATTTTGTTGAAACTTGTATTATTACAGGATGTTGAATTTTGTTACATGCTTTTTCCACATTTACTGATATGATATCATTTTTATCTTTCATTTTAATAATGTGGTGTATTATGTTGATTGATTTGCAGGTGTTGAACCATTCTTGTTTTTCTGGAATAAATCCCACCTGTTCATGCTGTGTGATTTTTTTAAATATAATTTATTGTCAAGATAGCTAACATACAGTGTAAACAGTGTGATCTTGGCTTCAGAAGTAGATTCCTATGATTTATCGCTTACATATCACACCCAATGCTCATCCCAACAAGTGCCCTCCTCAATGCCCATCACCTCTTTTCCCCTCTCTCCCATTCCCCCATCAAACCTCAGTTTGTTCTCTGTATTTAAAAGTCTCTTACGGTTTGCCTCCCTCTCTGTTTGAAACTATTTTTTTCCCTTCCCTTCCCCCATGGTCTTCTGTTAAGTTTCTCAAATTCCTCATAATGAGTGAAAATATGATAACTGTCTTTCTCTGACTGACTTATTTCACTTAGCTTAATACACTCCAGATCCATCCACGTTGTTGCAAATGGCAAGATTTCATTCTTTCTCATTGCCAAGTAGTATTTAATTGTATGTATAAACCATATCTTCTTTATCCACTCATTGGTTGATGGACATTCAGGCTCTTTCCATAATTTGGTTATTGTTGATAGTGCTGCTATAAACATTGAGGTACATGTGCCCCTATGAATCATCACTCCTGTATCCTTTGAATAAATTCCTAGTAGTGCTATTGGTGGGTTATAGGGTAATTCTATTTATAATTTGTTTTGCAGAACCCCCACACTGTTTTCCAGAGTGGCCTCACCAGTTTGCATTTCCTCCAACAGTGCAATAGGGTTCCCATTTCTCCATATCCTTGATCACATCTGTTGTTTCTTGAGTTGTTAATTTTAGCCACTCTGACTGGTGTGAGGTGGTATCTCAATGTGGTTTTGATTTGTGTTTCCCTGATGATGAGTGATGTTGAGCATCTTTTCATTTGTCTGTTGGCATCTGGATATCTTCTTTGGAAAAGTGTCTATTCATGTCTTCTGCCCATTTCTTCACTGGACTATTTGGTTTTTGGGTGTGGAGCTTGGTGAGTTATTTATAGATTTTGGATATTAGCCCTTTGATGAGTGACATTGAGCATCATTTCATGTCTCTGTTGGCCATCTGGATGTCTTTGGAAAAGTGCATGCTGTATGATTTTTTACTGTATTGCTGAATTTGGTTTGCTAATTTTTAATTGAGGAATCCTACAACTATGTTCATCAGAAATATTGGCTTGTTATTTTATTTTTTTGTGGTGACCTACTCTGGTTTTATTATCAGGATAATGCTAAACTTGTAAAATGAGTTTGGGTGTGTTCCTTTCTCTTCAATTTGTTGGAAGATTTTATTTTATTTTATTTTATTTTTGGAAGATTTTAAAAAGGATACGTATTAAATCATTGTTTTCAGTGTTTTGTAGAATTCAACAGTGAATCCATCTGATCCTGAACTTTATTTAGTTGGGAGGTTTTTGATTACTGATTCAAGCTCCTTACCAGTAAACAAGCTATTCATATTTTATATTCCTTTATGATTCAGTCTTGGAAAATTTAAGTTTTTAGGCATTTATCCATTTCTGCTAGTTTTTCAACTTGTTGGTGAATACTTGTTCATAGTAGCCTCATGATTCTTCATATTTCTGTGGTATTAGTTATAATTTATCCTCTTTCATTTCAATTATAAATTGAATTATTTGACACTCTCTCATTTCTTCCTGGTAGATCTAGCTAAGTGTTTGTTCATTTTGTTCATCTTTTCAAAGAACCAGCTTTTAACTTCATTGATATTTTCTTTTGTCTTTTTAGTCTGTATTTCTTTTATTTCCACTCTGATTATTATGTCCTTTATTCTTATAACTTTAGATTTTGTCCATTTTTTTCCTAGTCCTTTTAGGTGTAAAATTAAATTATTTATTTCAGATTTCTCTTGTTTCTTGATGTAGGCCTTTTTGTCATAAAGTTTTTGTTGCATATAGAGATTTTGGTATGCTGTGCTTCTGTTTTTATTTCTCCTTTTATTTCTTTAGTAAGACAGTAGTTGTTCAGTAACATCTAATTTAATCTCCATGTATTTGTAGTTCTTTCCAGCTTCCTTCTTGTAATTGATCTATAGTTTTATACCATTGTGATCAGAATAAATATTGATATGATTTCAATCTTCTTAAGTTTATTGAGACTTGTTTTGTAGCCTAAAATGTGATCTATCCTGGAAAACATACTGAGTGCACTTGAAAAGAAAGTATATTCACCTGCTTTTGAATGGAATGTTCTGTATATATCTATTAACCCCATCTGGTCTAATATATTGTTTAAAGCCAATGTTTTCTTATTGATTTTCCATCTGGATTATCTATTCATTGATGTGAGTTAGGTGTTGAAGTCCCCTACTATTATTTTATGGTGTCAATTTCTTCCTTTAATTCTATAATATTACTTTATATATTGAGTGAATATATATTTATAAATGTTACATCTTCTTGCTGAATTGACCCCTTTATTATTATGTAGTGCTGCTTTCTGGCTTTTATTGCAATCTTTGTTTTAAACGTCTATTTTGTCTGACATAAAAATAACTACAGCAGCTTTACTTTAGTTTCAATTTGCATGGACTATCATTTTGTATTCTTTCAGGTTTAGTCTGTGTACATCCTGAATACTGAAGTGAGTCTCTTATAGGCGGTGTATAGATGTGCCTAGATTTTGTTTTTTCCCTTTAGCCACTCTTATTTCTTTTGATGGGAGAATTTAGTCATTTAACTTTAATGTAATCATTGATACATATTTATTGCCACTTTGTTTATTGTTTTCTGGTTCTTTTTGTAGATTCTTTCTCTTTTCTTTTTCTCTTACTCTCTTCCCTTGTTATTTTATGACTTTCTTTAGTACTATATATATATTTTTAATTTGTGTATTCGATATAATTTTTTAGTTTGTAATTATTGCAAGTTTCACATATAAAAAAAATTAATGTTTATTTATTTGTGAAAGACAGAGAAAGAGTGAGAGTGTGAGTGGGGGGAGGGCAGAGAGGAATACACAGATTCTGAAGAGGGCTCCAGGCTCTGAGCTGTCAGCACAGAGTCTGACATGGGGGTTCAAACCCATGATCAGTGAGATCATGACTTGAGCCAAAGTCAGTCACTTAACTGACTGAGCCACACAGGCACCCCTCACATATCTTATAGTGTAAATTTGAGCACATTCCAAGATATTGATTTTTACACACCCCACCAATGTTTTATGTTTTTGATGCCACATTTTATTATATAATTATATTATTATTATTATTATTAAATAATTCATTGATTATTGTAGTTTTAATTATTTTTACTACTTTTGTCTTTTAAATCTCATAGTAGCTTTATAAATGATTAATCCACTACCTCTACTATATATTGACCTTTTCGAGGGAGATTTTTACTTACATATGTTCTGTTAGTATTAATTAGTACCATTTCTTTTCAGTTTAAAGAAGTTCCTTTAAGATTTCTTGTAAGGCTAGTTTAGCAGCAATAAAGTCCTTTAGCTTTTATAGTCTGGAAAACTCTTTATCTTGCCTTCTATTCTGAAGAATAACATTGGTAGGTAGAATATTCTTGGCTGTTAATTTTTTTTCAGCACTTTGAAAATGATATGCCAATCTGTTTTGGCCTGCACAGTTTCTGCTGAGAGATCTGCTGATGGACTTTTGGGGTTTCCTTTGTACCTATTTGTTTTTCTCTTTCTGCATTTATGATTTTTTTTAATTTAGCTTTTGATATTTTAATTACATCGTGTCTTTGTATGTATATCTTTGGGTTTATCTTATTTGGAACTCTCTGTCCTTCCTAGAATTAGATATCTGTTTTATTTCCTATATTTGGGGATATTTCATCAATAATTTCTTTCCATTTTCAGTCCTTTTTCTCTTTCTTCTACATCTGGGATCCTATAATGTGAATGCTGTTCCATTTAATATTGTGCTATAGTTGCCTTATGTTATCCTCATTTTTTTAAATTATTTTTTCCTTTCTGCTTCTGTCTGCATAAGGTTCATTGTTTTGTCTTTCAGATCACTGATCTGTTCTGCTTCATCCCGTTTGCTGTTGAACATCTCTATTTTTCATTTAAGTTATTCTTCAGCCTATGATTTATGTTTGGTACTGTATATATGTTATATCTATTTGTTGATATTCTTATCGTGTTCATCCATTCTTCTCTCAAGTTCAGTGAGCATCTTTATGACCATTAGTATGAATTCCTTATCAGATAGATTACTTATCTCAGTGTCATTATAGTCTTTGAGGTTTTGAGTTTCTTTAATTTGTAACATATTTCTCTGTTTCCTCATTTGGCTTGGCTCTCTGTTATAAGATGAAACCGGTAGATCTCACAGGTAGATCATGTCTCATCCCATGTCTGTGATGCCATTTATTCATCCTGGCATAGCTTTTGGTGGCCTCTCAAAACTGCGATTTTCGAAACTGCTTGATTTATTCTTGATAGGTATGCTAAGGTCAAGATAGGTCTTGAAGGTATGCTAAGACTTGTTAGTGTTCCAAGGGAAGAAATTTCATTTAGCTCCTCAATTGGGGATGCTTGGAAATCAGACCCTCAGCAGCTTTACAGTAGCCAAATATATATATGGTCTTGTGGGGCTGCAATTGTAATCCTTATTGGTGTTCAGATTATGAGGTCTGGAAGAGTCCTCTGGCTGACAGTTGGGAAAAATGGGGCTCCAGACAAATGTATAAGCTCCTTTCTTAAAGGTATTGTCTGGCTGTAGTGAGGCCGAAAGAGTGCACAAAGATAAGATTTCCTTACTTACATTCCCAGAATGTACCTCTTTAGCCTCTAGATGTGTGGGAGAACTGAAGCCTGTCCCTCAGGGTAGAGTTCCAGGCTAATAAAATAGACGTTTTCTTTTTTATTTAAAATAAAATTTATTGTTTATTTACTTTTGAGAGAGACAGAAACAGAATGCGAGTGGGTTGGGGCAGAGAGAGAGGGAGGCACAGAATCTGAAGCAGGCTCCAGGCTCCGAGCTGTCAGCACAGACAGAGCCTGACATGGGGCTTGAACTCAGGAGCAGTGAGATCATGAAGTCGGACACTCAACCTACTGAGCCACCTGGGCGCCCCGAAAATAGATGTTTTATATAGGAAGAAAAGTGTTTCAGTGTGTTGTCATTTCAGAGCCCTGGGGACGGTGCCCTGCCAAGTACTGTCTTTCCAATTGTTACATTCCCTTGGATCTCAGTAACTCCACATTCTGTGGCCACCAGGGCTCGTTGAACAAGTATCATTTCCTGTGGGAATTGTGTGCTACCACTAGCTTGAGCTATGCAGCAGGAGAATGTAGGAGATAAGGAACACTTGTTGCCTTCAGAAAGGCAATACTGAGAAAGTAGAACAAAGCTGGAGGTATCACATTATCAGATTTCAAGATATAGTACAAAGCTGTGGTAATCGAAACAGTAGGATACTGGCACAAAGATGGACACGTAGATCAATGGAACAGAATAAGAACCAAAATTAAATTCACACCTATATGGTCAATTAATCTATGACAAATGAGGACACAAGACACATTGAGGGAAAGACAGTCTTTTCAACTTATGGTACTGGAGAAACTGGGTAGATAAAGCAATGGAATGAAACAGGACCACTTTATTACACCATATGCAAAAATGAACTTAAAATGGATTAAAGACATAAATGTGATACCTGAAACCATAAATATCCTAAAAGAAGACATAAGCAGTAACTTTTGGACATTGGCCATAGCAACATTTTTATTTTTATTTTTTATTTATTTTTCTTACTTTTTTTAAATTTAAATTTTATTTTTTTGAATTTACTTCCAAATTAGTTAGCATGTAGTGCAACAATTATTTCAGGAGTATATTCCTTAGTGCCCCTTACACATTTAGCCCATTCCCCCCTCCAAAAACCCCTCCTGTAACCCTCAGTTTGTTCTCCATATATGAGTTTCTTCAGTTTTGTCCCCCTCTCTGTTTTTATATTATTTTTGTTTCCTTTCATTATGTTCATCTGTTTTGTATCTTAAAATCCTCATATGAGTGAAGGCATATGATTTTTGTCTTTCTCTGACTGACTAATTTCACTTAGCATAACCCCCTCCAGTTCCATGCACGTAGTTGCAAATGGCAAGATTTCATTCTTTTTGACTGCCGAGTAATACTCCATTGTATACATAAAACACATCTTCTTTATCCATTCATCCTTCGATGGACATTTGTGCTTTTTCCATACTTTGGCTATTGTTGATAGTGCTGCTATAAACATGGAGGTGCATGTGTCCCTTCGAAACAGCACACCTACATACCGTGGATAAATGCCTAGTAGTGCAATTGCTGGATCATAGGGTAGTTCTATTTTTAGTTTTTTGAGCAACCTCCATACTGTTTTCCAGAGTGGTTGCACCAGCTTGCATTCCCACCAACAATACAAAAGAGATCCTCTTTCTCCACATCTTTGCCAACATCTGTTGCCTGAATTGTTCATGTTAGCCATTCTGACAGGTGTAAGGTGGTATCTCATTGTGGTTTTGATTTGTATTTCCCTGATGATGAATGAAGTTGAGCATTTTTTCATGTGTCGATTGGCCATCTGGACGTCTTCCTTGGAGAAGTGTCTATTCATTTCTTTTGCCCATTTCTTCACTGGATTATTTATTTTTTGGGTATTGAGTTTGATCAGGTCTTTATAGATTTTGGATCGTAACCCTTTATCTGATATGTCATTTGCAAATATCTTCTCCCAATCTGTCTGTTGCCTTTTAGTTTTGCTGATTATTCCCATCACTGTGCAAAAGCTTTTTATTTTGATGAGGTCCCGGTAGTTCATTTTTGCTTGTGTTTCCCTTGGCTCTGGAGACATGTTGAGTAAGAAGCTGCTATGGCCAAGATCAGAGAGGTTTTTGCCTGCTTTCTCCTCGAGGATTTTGATGGCTTCCTGTCTTACATTGAGGTCTTTCATCCATTTTTTTATTTTTGTGTATGGTGTAAGAAAGTGGTCCAGGTTCATTCTTCTGCATGTCGCTCTCCAGTTTTCCCAGCACCACTTGCTGAAGAGACTGTCTTTATTCCATTGGATATTCTTTCCTGCTTTGTCAAAGATTAGTTGGCCATACGTTTGTGGGTCCATTTATGGGTTCTCTATTCTTTCCATTGATCTGAGTGTCTGTTCTTGTGCCAGTACCATACTGTCTTGATGATTACAGCTTTGTAGTATAGCATGAAGTCTGGGATTGTGATGCCTCCTGCTTTGGTTTTCTTTTTCAAGATCGCTTTGGCTATTTGGGGTCTTTTCTGGTTCCATACAACTTTTTGGATTATTTGTTCCACCTCTGGGAGGAATGGTGCTGTTATTTTGATAGGGATTGCATTGAATATGTAAATTGCTTTGTGTACTGTTGACATTTTAATAATATTTCTTCTTCCTATCCAGGACCATGGAATCTTTTTCTATTTTTTTTTGTGTCTTCTTCCATTTCCTTCATCAGCTTTCTATATTTTTCAGTGTATAGATTTTTCACCTCTTTGGTTAGCTTTATTCCTAGGTATTTTATGGGTTTTGGTGCAATTGTAAATTGGATCAATTCCTTGATTTCACTTTCTGTCACTTCATTCTTGGTGTATAGGGATGCAACCGATTTCTGTACATGGATTTTATATCCTGTGACTTTGCTGAATCCACGAATCATTTCCAGCAGTTTTTTGTGGAATCTTTTGGGTTTTCCATAAGGAGTATCATGTCATCTGCGAAGAGTTAAAATGTGACCTACTCCTGGCCATTTTGGATGCCTTTTATTTCTTTGTGTTGTCTTATTGTAGAGGATGACTTCCAATAGTATGTTGAATAACAGTGGCAAGAGTGGATATCCCTGTCTTGTTCCTGACCTTAGGGGGAAAGCCCTTAGTTTTTCTGATGGAGGATGATATTAGCATTGGGTCATTCTTATATGGCTTTTATGATCTCGAGGTATGTTCCTTCCATCCCTACTTTCTTGAGGGTTTGTATCAAGAAAGGATGCTGTATTTTGTCAAATGCTTTCTCTGTGTCTATTGAGAGGGTCATGTAGTTCTTGTCCTTTCTTTTATTGATGTGATGAAACATGTTAATTGTTTTGTGGATATTGAACCAGCGCTGCATCCCAGGTATAAATCCCAGTTGGTAGTGGTGAATAATTTTTTAACGTATAGTTGGATCCTGTTGGCTAATATCTTGTTCAGGATTTTTGCATCCATGTTAATCATGAAAATTGGTCTATAGTTCTCGTTTGTAGTGGGGTCTCTGTCTGGTTTTGGAATCAAGGTAATGCTGGCTTCATAGAAAGAGTTTGGAAGTTTTCCTTCCATTTCTATGTTTTGGAACAGCTTCAAAAGAATAAGTGTTAACTCTTCCTTAAATGTTTGGTAGAATTCCCATGGAAAGCCATCTGGCCCTTGACTCTTTTTTTTTTTTGGCAGATTTTTCATTACTGATTTGTTTTCCTTACTGGTTATGGGTCTGTTCAAATTTCTATTTCTTCCTGTTTCAGTTTTGGTGGTGTATATGTTTCTAGGAATTTGTCCATTTCTTCCAGATTGGCCATTTTATTGGCATATAATTGATCATAATATTCTCTTCTTTTTGCTTTTATTTATGCTGTGTTGGTTGTGATCTCTCCTCTTTCATTCCTGATTTTATTTATTTGGGTCCTTTCCTTTTTCTTTTTGATTAAACTGTCTCATGGTTTATCAATTTTGTTAATTCTTTAAAAGAACCAGCTTCTGGTTTCATTGATCTGTTCTACTTTTTTTGTTTGTTTGTCTGTTTGTTTTTGGTTTTGGTTTTGGTTTGGTTTCAATAACATTAATTTCTGCTCTAGTCTTTATTATTTCCTGTATTCTTCTTGTTTTGGGTTTTATTTGCTGTTCTTTTTCCAGCTCCTTAAAGTGTAAAATTAGGTTGTGTATCTGAGATCTTTCTTCCTTCTTTAGGAAGGCCTGAAAATCTATATATTTTCCTCTTATGACCGCCTTTGCTGCATCCCAGCAACGTTTTTCTAAATATGTCTCTTTTGGCAAGAAAAGCAAAGGAAAGAAAAAACAATTGGAAGTAAACTAAAGTAAAAAGTTTTTGTACAATGAAGAACATTATTAATAAAATGAAAATATGACCTACTTAATGGGAGAAGATATTTGCAAATAATTTGATGAGTAAGGGGTTACCATCTAATTTATATAAATAAAACATATAACTTACTGCCAATGAAGCAAACTCTCTGACTAAAAAATGGACAGGGGACCCGAGTGGACATTTGTCCAGAGAAAACATACAGATGGCTAACAGACACATGAAAAGATATCGAACATCACTAATCACCAGGGAAATACAAATAAAAATGAGAATGAGATATCACTGTACACCATTTAGAATGGTTGCTATCAAAATGGTTGCTATCAATAACAGGTGCTGGCAAAGATGACAAGAAAAGGGAAAGGTTGTGAATTGTTGATGTGAATGTAAATTGGTGCAACCACTGTAGAAACAGTATGGAGATTCCTCAAAAAATTAAAAACGGAAATACTATATGATCCAGTAGTTCCATTAATGGGTATTTACACAAAGCAAATGAAAACATTAATTTGAAAACATATGCATCCTCAATGTTTATTGAAACATTATTTATAATAGCAAAGATATGGAAATATCTTAAGTGTCCGTAAGTAGATGATGGATAAAGAGGAGTATACACACACACACACACACACACACACACACACACACACAAAATAGAATATTACTAATCCATAAAAAATAAGTAGATCCGTTTGTGGCAACGTGGATGGATCTACAGGGTATTATGCTAAGTGAAATAAGGGAGACAGAAAGAGGCAAGTACCATATGATGTCATTTACATGTGGAATAAAAAAAAATAAGCAAACAAAAAACCACAAAAAAACCAACCCAGAACAGACTCATAAATACATAGAATATACTGGTGGTTTCCAGAAGGGAAGAGGGTGGGGAGTTCAGCAAAATGAGTGAAGGGGTTTGGAAATTGTAGCCTTCCAGTTATGGAATAAATAAGTGATGGGATTGCAATGTACAGAATAAGGAATATAATCAGTGGTATTATAATACCATTGTATTGTGACAGATGGTAGCTACACTTGTGATGAGCATAGCATAATGTATAGAATTCTTCAGTCACTATATTATACATTTGAAACTAATGTAACATTGTATTTCAGTTATACTTCAATAAAAACATTGATGAATCTGGGTAAAGAATAAAAATAAATAATGTTTTGCGTTATTAAAAAACAACAAAAAATACCTAAAGCCATATAGAAGCAACCCAAGTATACATCAATAGAGGACTGGATAAAGAAGAAGTGGTACACACACACACACACACACAGACACACCAGAATATTAGTCATAAAAATTGATTTCAGACAGAGAAATACTAACAATATATTATTTCACATATATTTGGAATCTAAAAACCAAACTAATGAGTGAACAAACAAACAAAAAGCAGAATCAAAGCTATAAATACAGAATACAAACTTATGGTTGCCAGAGGGGTGTGGTCAGGGAGAATAGATAAAATAAGTAAAGGGGATTAAGAAGTATAAATTTCCAGTTATAGAATAAGTAAGTCATGGGAATTAAAAGTTAGGTGGAGGGAATATAGTCAATAATATTGTAATAATTTGTATGATGACAATGGTAGTTACACTTATGGTAAACATTTTGTAATGTATGTAACATCAAATCACTATTTGACTTATTCAAGTTGTTCACTTGAAACTACTATAATATTCAATGCCAACTACACTTCAATTAAAAAAGAGAGACACACACAGAAAATACAGGGTTAATATGTACATGGAAGAAGTATATTGCAAATTAAAGTTTTGGACTTATCATTTGTGGAAGTACAGACTGAGGAGGAGGAGGTCTCAACCTGGCTAGAGGTTAGTTTGTGAGAAGAAAACAGACCCATTATTGCAAACTATAAGCTAAAAATATGACCTGGCCAGTAACATATATAATGTAATTCTAGTACATTAAAAGTTCAGAATCTAGATAAAATTAGCAGTGGACCACATCTGGGGTACGTACTTCTAAAATGAATGCTTTAAGATAGGGAATCATCAAAATCCTAGAGGAGAACACAGGCAGCAACCTCTTTGGCATCAGCCTCAGCAACTTCTTACTAGACACGTCTCTGCAGGTAAAAGAAACAAAAGCGAAAATGAACTACTGGGGCTTAATCAAGATAAAAAGCTTCTGCACAGTGAAGGAAACAATCCATGAACCTAAAAGACAACCTATGGGATGGGAGAAGATATTTGCAACTAACATATCTGGTAAAGGCTTAGGATCCAAAACCTATAAATAATTTATCAAACTCAACACCCCAAAACCAAATAATCCAGTTAAGAAATGGGCAAAATAAATGAAGAGACATTTTTTTCCAAAAAAGCTATCCATATGGCTAACAAACACATGAAAAGGTACTCAATATCACTCATCATCTGGGAAATACAAATAAAAACCATAATGAGATACCACCTCACACCTCTCAGAATGGTTAAAATTAACAACACAGAAACAAGGAATGTGGAGGATGTGGAGAAAGGGGAACCCTCTTACACTGTTGGTGGAAATACAAACTTGTGCAGCAACTCTGGAAAACAGTATTGAGGTTCCTCAAAAAATTAAAAATAGAACTACCCTACGGCCCAGCAATTGCACTACTAAATATTTATCCAAAGAATATAAAATGCTGATTCGAAGGGGCACATGCACCCCAATGTTTATAGAGGCACTACCAAAAATAGTCAAATTATGGAGAGCTCCCAAATGTACATTGACTGATGAATGGATAAAGAAGTGATGGTAAGTATACATAATGGAATATTACTCAGTCATGAGAAAGAGAGAAATCTTGCTATTTGCAATGATATGTATGGAACTAGAGTGTATTATTCTAAGTGAAATAAGTCTGTCAGAGAAAGACAAATACCATATGATTTGACCCATATGTGGAATTTAAGAAACAAAACATACAAACATAGGGTAAGAAAGGGAAAAACAAAGAGGGAGACAAACTATAGGAAACTCTTAACTATAAAGAGCAAACTGAGGGTTGCTGGAGGGGTGGTGGGTGAAAGATGGGCTAAATTGGTGATGAGCATTAAGGAGAGCCTTTGTTTGTGGAGCACAGGGTGTTATATATAAGTGATGAATCACTAAATTCTACTCCTGAAACCAATATTATACTATACATTAACTGACCAGAATTTAAATAAAAACTTAAAAAAAAGAAAGCCAATAAAATTTTTATGGTTTCAGGTCTCACATTTAGGTCTTTAATTCAAACATTAGCTGTATTATTTTAGTCACCACAGAATTATTTAACTGAAGTTCATTGTTATGTGTCATATTTTTGTCATTTTTACACGTTGATAAAAAAAACATCCTTATGAAGAACACCTATTGTTTTTTGCTGCCTAATGATATTCACCTTTTTTTCTGGTAACCATCCCTTGATTTCAGTCTTCTTCTACACCTTATTTTCCTCAATTTTTGTCAATGTGTTCCTGGTGGAGTTCTTTCCTGGTCTGAGAGGTGGTTATATGAATCAGTCCTGGTCATTCTGATCATTACATTCAGTAAGTCACACCATTAATTTAGAGTTGAGCTAGTAACACAGAGCAAATGATAGGATGTGAGATTTCTGTATAGGCTTGCCAGATTTAGAAAATAAAAAAAAACAGGATTTCAGTTAATTTTTAGTATGAGATTGTATTCTGTAATATTTAGGACATACAAAAAACATTGTTTATCTGAAATTCAAATTTAAGTAAGAATCCTGTATTTAACCTAGTGACCCTACTTCTATTAGGACTTCTAATACTCTTGCTCTCTCCTTTTGGACATTATGGGAGAGACTTGGAGTCTCTGAAGAATATTTTTCCTCATGTGGAAACTGAGAATCAGCCCACATGGAAGAAAGTACAGTCAAGAGATGAAGAGAAAACAAGTTCTGATGACATCATTTGAACTTTATATTCAGCAATGCCTGAATCTGGGTCTACCTCTGGACTTTCTCATTATATGGCACATTAAATACCTTTGGTTTTTAGACAGCTTGAGATGAATTTTCCATCACTTGCAATCAAATTTGTTAACATAAAATAGAACTTACCAGTGACAGAACCCTGAAATATAGAATTGGCTGACTTAAGCAAAGGTGTAGGACTAATGACCCCTCTATCTTGAGGTGGGGAGTTGGCAATCTTTTGTTATGTGGTAGCAAAAGAGGTGGCTAAAATGTCACATTTAATGATTAAAAAATGCAGGTGTTGGAAACTAAATGAGAGATAAAATTGGGATATTATAGAAATGAAATCCCTAGGCCTCTTCCAAATGATTCCTGTGTGGAGTCTTGAGATTCCTTTCAGAGAAAGGCAACAATTACCACTATTATGCTTTCCCACCAAGGTTATTGTTATAAATGGTTAGAGGTCAAAATAGAGGATATTAAATTGAAAGGTAGAAGGATGAGCAGGTTTGTTGAGAAATAGAATTTTCCAGAATATATTCTATATTTAAATATTATTAAATTTTTTTTTATTTTAAAAAAGGGGGGCTCTTGGATGGCTCAGTCAGTTGGGTGTCAGACTTCGGCTCAGGTCATGATCTCATGGTTTATGGGTTTGAGCCCCGTGTTGGGCTCCATGCTGATAGGTCAGAGCCTGGAGCCTGCTTCAGATTCTATGTCTCCCTCTCTCTCTGCCCCTCCCCCACTCATCCTCTGTCTCTCTGTCTCTCTGTCTCTCTCTGTTAAAAATAAATACACATTAAAAATTTTTTAAAAAGATTATGATTTAGCAAACTTAGTAATTAATGGTGTTCAGCAAAATAAGAATAATTGAGAGTATGCTATTTTTGTTAATTCCAGTATACTTAATGTATAGTGTTATATTAGTTTCAGGTATACAATACAGTGATTCAACAATTGTATACATTAGTTATTTGTTCATCACAACAAGTGTACTCTTAATCCCTTTTACTTATTTCATCAATTCCCCCTCCCCCAACTTCTCTCTGGTAATCATCAATTTGTTCTCTATAGTTGGGAGTCTGTTTTTGTGTTTGTCTCTTTTTTTATTTTTTTTTTGTTCCTTAAATTCCACATATGATTGAAATCATTTGGTATTTTTTTTCTGACTGATCTTATTTCATGAATTTTTTTTTATTTTCTCTTTGATTTCTTGGTTGACTCAATCATTGTTTAGTGGCCTGCTATTTTTATCTCCTTGTATTTGTTTTCTTCCCAGATACATTTTTGGTTGATTTATAGTTTGATAGCATTGTAGTTAGAAGAGATGCATGGGATGACTTCCATCTTTTTGAGTTTGTTGAGATTTGTTTTGTGGCCTAACGTGATCTATTCTAAGAAATGTTCCATGTGCTCTTGAAAAAAAAATGTGTATTCTTCTGTTTTAGAGTGAAATGTCCTGAATATATTTGTTACATCCATCTGGTCCAATGTGTCATTCAAAGCCACTGTTTCCTGGTTGCTTTTCTAATTGGATGATCTATCCTTTGATGTAAGTGGGGTGTTAAACTCCCCTAGTTTTGTATTCTATTAATTACTTCCTTTATGTTTATTTTTAGCTCCTTTATATATCTGGGTGCATTTACAATTTTTATATCTTCTTGTAAGATTGTTTTCTTTATGATTATGTAGGGTCCTTTGTCTCTTGTTACAATGTTTATTTTAAAATCTGTTTTTTTCTGATATAAGTCTTGCAACACCAGCTTTCTTTTTTTTTTACATCCATTTACAGAGAAACACTTTTCCATCCCTTTTCATGTGATTTTAGGTCTGAAATGAATCTCTTGTAGGCAGCATATAGATAGGTCTTGATTTTTTATCATTCTGTCACCCTATGTACTTTTACTGGAGCACTTAGTCCATTTACATTCAAGTAATTATTGATAAGTATGTACTTATTGCCATTTTGTTACTTGTTTTATGTTTGTTTTTATAGTTTTCTGTTCCTGTTTTCCCTTGTTCTCTTCTCTTATGTTTTGGTGGCTTTCTTTAATGATATACTTGGATTACTTTCTCTTTATTTTTTGCATATTTATTTCTGGTTTTTCATTTGTAGTTACCATTAGGTTTATATGTAATATCTTATGCATATAGCCGTCTCTATATATTAAGTAGATGGGATCACTCAAGTTTGAGCCCATTCTAAAAGCAATAAATTTTTACTCCTCTCCCCCCATGTTTTAGGTGTATGGTGTCATATTTTACATCCTTTTATTTTGTGAATCACTTGACTGATTTTTATTTTATTTTACTTTTTTAATGATTTTTATAAATATGTTTAATTTTGCTGCTTTTGTGCTTCATATTTTCTTACTCTCCCTTACGTTCTTTCCTTTCCATTCAAAGACTCCCCTTTAACATTTCTTTTATTTTTTTATTTATTTATTTTTTTTGTCTTTTATTTATTTTTTTATTTATTTTTATTTATTTATTTATTTTTTTTTATGAAATTTATTGACAAATTGGTTTCCATACAACACCCAGTGCTCATCCCAAAAGGTGCCCTCCTCAATACCCATCACCCACCCTCTCCTCCCTCCCACCCCCCATCAACCCTCAGTTTGTTCTCAGTTTTTAAGTCTCTTATGCTTTGGCTCTCTCCCATTCTAACCTCTTTTTTTTTTTTTCCTTCCCCTCCCCCATGGGTTCCTGTTAAGTTTCTCAGGATCCACATAAGAGTGAAACCATATGGTATCTGTCTTTCTCTGTATGGCTTATTTCACTTAGCATCACACTCTCCAGTTCCATCCACGTTGCTACAAAAGGCCATATTTCATTTTTTCTCATTGCCACGTAATATTCCATTGTGCATATAAACCACAATTTCTTTATCCATTCATCAGTTGATGGACATTTAGGCTCTTTCCATAATTTGGCTATTGTTGAGAGTGCTGCTATGAACATTGGGGTACAAGTGGCCCTATGCATCAGTGCTCCTGTATCCCTTGGATAAATTCCTAGCAGTGCTATTGCTGGGTCATAGGGTAGGTCTATTTTTAATTTTCTGAGGAACCTCCACACTGCTTTCCAGAGCGGCTGCACCAATTTGCATTCCCACCAACAGTGCAAGAGGGTTCCCGTTTCTCCACATCCTCTCCAGCATCTATAGTCTCCTGATTTGTTCATTTTGGCCACGCTGACTGGCGTGAGGTGATACCTGAGTGTGGTTTTGATTTGTATTTCCCTGATAAGGAGCGACGCTGAACATCTTTTCATGTGCCTGTTGGCCATCCGGATGTCTTCTTTAGAGAAGTGTCTATTCATGTTTTCTGCCCATTTCTTCACTGGGTTATTTGTTTTTTGGGTGTGGAGTTTGGTGAGCTCTTTATAGATTTTGGATACTAGCCCTTTGTCCGATATGTCATTTGCGAATATCTTTTCCCATTCCGTTGGTTGCCTTTAGTTTTGTTGGTTGTTTCCTTTGCTGTGCAGAAGCTTTTTATCTTCATAAGGTCCCAGTAATTCACTTTTGCTTTTAATTCCCTTGCCTTTGGGGATGTGTCGAGTAAGAGATTGCTACGGCTGAGGTCAGAGAGGTCTTTTCCTGCTTTCTCCTCTAAGGTTTTGATGGTTTCCTGTCTCACATTTAGGTCCTTTATCCATTTTGAGTTTATTTTTGTGAATGGTGTGAGAAAGTGGTCTAGTTTCAACCTTCTGCATGTTGCTGTCCAGTTCTCCCAGCACCATTTGTTAAAGAGGCTGTCTTTTTTCCATTGGATGTTCTTTCCTGCTTTGTCAAAGATCAGACAACAAAAGGAAATCAAAGGCATCAAAATTGGCAAAGATGAAGTCAAGCTTTCGCTTTTTGCAGATGACATGATATTATACATGGAAAACCCGATAGACTCCACCAAAAGTCTGCTAGAACTGATACAGGAATTCAGCAAAGTTGCAGGATACAAAATCAATGTACAGAAATCAGTTTCATTCTTATACACTAACAATGAAGCAACAGAAAGACAAATAAAGAAACTGATCCCATTCACAATTGCACCAAGAAGCATAAAATACCTAGGAATAAATCTAACCAAAGATGTAAAGGATCTGTATGCTGAAAATTATAGAAAGCTTATGAAGGAAATTGAAGAAGATTTAAAGAAATGGAAAGACATTCCCTGCTCATGGATTGGAAAAATAAATATTGTCAAAATGTCAATACTACCCAAAGCTATCTACACATTCAATGCAATCCCAATCAAAATTGCACCAGCATTCTTCTCGAAACTAGAACAAGCCATCCTAAAATTCATATGGAACCACAAAAGGCCCCGAATAGCCAAAGGAATTTTGAAGAAGAAGACCAAAGCAGGAGGCATCACAATCCCAGACTTTAGCCTCTACTACAAAGCTGTCATCATCAAGACAGCATGGTATTGGCACCAAAACAGACACATAGACCAATGGAATAGAATAGAAACCCCAGAACTAGACCCACAAATGTATGGCTAACATTTCTTTTAAAGATATTTTAGTGGTGATGAATTCCTTTAACTTTTGTTTATTGGGGAAACTCTTTATCTCTCCTTCTATTCTTAATGATAGTCTTGCTGGATAGAATATTCTTGGTTACAGTTTGTTTGTTTGATCACTTTGACGATATCATGCCACTCCCTTCTAGTCTGCAATATTTCTGCTGAAAACTCAGCTGAAAGCTTTATGGGGTTTCCCTTGTGTATAATTTTCTTTTCTCTTGCTGCTTTTTAAAATTCTCTCTTTATCACTACTTTTTGCCATTTTGATTAATATATGTCTTGCTGTGAATCTCTGTGGGTTGATTTTTTGGGGGGCTCTCAGTGTCCCCTCACCTGGGTTTCTGTTTTCTTCCCCAGATTAATGAAGTTTTCAGCTGTTATTTCTTTAAATAAATTTTCTGCTCTCTTTTTCTTCTCAACTTTTGATATCCTATAATGTGAATGTTATTAGGCTTGATAGTGTTACTGAGTTTTCCTTAATCTATTTTCATTTTGTATTATTTGTTTTTCTCTCTTGTTAAACTTGGTTGCTTTCCATTACTTTGTGCTTCAGGTCACTGACCCATTCTTTTGATTCCTCTAGTCTATTATTTATTCCCTCTAGTGTGTTTTCAATTTCAGTTTTTGTGTTTCTCATATCTTATTGGTTCTTTCTTATGCTTTTTATCTCTTCACTGAGGGTCTAAATAGGGTCCTCCACTTTTTTTCTCAAGTCCAGTATCTTTATGACTGATGCTTTAAATTCTCTATCAGGCATATTACGTGTCTTCATTTCATTTAGGTCTGTTGCTGTGATTTTGTTTTGTTCTTTCCCTTGGGATATATTCCTCTATCTCCTAATTTTAGTTGTCTCTCTGTGTCTGTTTCTATGTGTTAGGAAAGTCAGCTAAGTCCCCTGCTCTTGAGAGTAGTGGCCTTAGGAAGATGTTCTGTGGTGTCTTGCAGTGCATTTTCCCTATTCACCAGAACCTGGAACCTCCAGGGTGTCTATGTGTGTTGCTTATGACCTACTGTTGTGGCAGAGCCGTGCTTGTCTTCTTGTTGTGGGAAGGGTTTGGTCTTTGTGTTATTAGTGGGCAAGTATGGGGACACCTTGGGCTTGAGTTGAGTCAAACTAGGCATTTCCCAGAGATGAGGCAACACTGAAATGTAGGGCACTCTTCTTGTGTTGTCCCCTGAGAAGCTTTCATTAGTATGCAGGCCCATTGCTAGACCAAATGTCTGCCTCCTGCCCACTGCCAGTGCTGAAGCTGGACTGGTGTGTGTTTATCTTCCCTTCTTCCTGGGGCAGGAGTCACTTTGGAGTGGTGTTGTCCCCTGTTGGGGCTGCTTGCACCCTGCCAGGCTTGTCACACTGCTTTGGATTGTCTCCTGCCAAGGGCATGTTGGAGGGATGTTTTCACAGGAGAGCATTGGGGCACAGCATGTGTGCCAACAACATTTGCATAGGTACTCTATGGGATAGGACTTATGACCACCTGGGAAAACTTCTGAGGCCAGGATAGAGGGAGTAGTTTCCCAGATGAGTATGGGGGTGGGACACTCTGTTAGCAAGCTAGGTAGAGAACTTTTGTGCTGTGCTGGTTTCTGTAGGTCTCTGTGTTATCTAGGCTGGGGGTGGGGTAGGGAAATGGTGCCCATGTGTCCTTTTGTAATTTGAGAAGTCTACCAAAGATCTCTGCCCCTCCAGCATGTGTTCTGAGATTAGTAAACAAATCTTCCCTGTATATCCCAGGAATTTCTCAAGCTGCTGCTTCTATGCTTTATTTCAGTAGGGTTGTTTGTTGTGATGTCTAAGGGCAAGGACTGTTTGCTATCATCCTCCGGCTCTTCCAGAGTGGAGATGCTGATTTTTAAAATTCTAGGTGTTAAGCACCACTGATTTTAAGAAGTAGCAAAGTTTGGCCCCTCTGGTTCTCAAAGCCAAATGTTATGGAGATTCATCTTCCCAGTGTGGGTCTCCAGTACCTGGGGTACTAGGTGTGGGATCTACTCCTTTCGCTTCTCCATGCCCAAGCATGCCTCCCTCATATGGATAGTCCTGTGGCTCCTGAACACATCTCCACCATTTCTACCCTCTTAGATGTAGCCTCTTCTCTACATTTATCTGAGGACAGTCAGTTCTGCCAGTCTTCAGGTCATTTTTATGGTTTATTTACTCTCATGTGGGTGTTATCTAGGTATAACCATGGCATGGGGTGAGCCTAGGATCCTCATACTCAGCCATCTTCTCTGGAAGTCCCTGAAAGTATGCTGAACTTTTAAAGGTGCCATATTATCATGGTTCTTAAACCTAATAAAATCCTGTACTTATTCAACCCTTAAATGAGTAGTTCTCAAATGTAAGGATATATCAAATTGCCTGAATTTAAACCCACACATCTCTGGGTCCCAGCTCTAGTTTCCATTTCAGTAGGTCTGCAGTGGGCCTGAGAATCTGCATTTCTAACAAGTTCCTAGATGATACTAATGCTTCTGGTTTATAGCCTGCACTTTGAGAACAACTGGCCTAAGTCAATTTACAGTGCCTAAGGGAACTGAAAGAAAATAGGCTGCTAAGGACAGAATTTTCATTAAGATCAATTAAATTCCTATTTCTGATGTGGCCTTTAAGGGCAATAAACATACTTCAAGAACCGGGTGCTCAAAGATCAGTGAGTAAGGGTCTCATTCCATTACAAGGGCAGAAAATCCTTATTCAAACTAAGAAATAGTTTATGTTCTATGGACTGAGGACCATTTACCATTCTCACATGACCCAGTGAAAATTTTTGTTGCAATAATCCTGTTTTATCTTCACCATTATATGTTGGGAGTAATTAAATTTAATTATATTTTTCTATGAATCATAAGCATGTTGATCCAAAAGTTCATATAGAGAAATAAACACACAAGAATGGCTAGTTAAACATTTAAAAAGGAGCTATTAAAGTAAGGAGAACTAGCCACATCAGATATTTAAACATTATATCATGATGGGCACCTGGGTGGCTCGGTCAGTTGAGTGTCCAGTTTTGGCTCAGGTCGTGATCTCATGGCTTGTGGGTTCAAGCCGCACATTGGGCTCTCTGCTGTCAGCTCAGAGCCTGGGGCCTGCTTTGGATCCTCTGCCCCCCCCCACCTCTCTCTCTGCCCCTCCCCTGCTCATGCTCTCTCTGTCTCTCTCAAAAATAAACATTAAGAAAATTTTAAACATTATACCACGAAGCTTGCATAAGTAAAATACTGTAACATTTGAGCATTGGGTAGTCAAATAAGTGGCACAGAATAGAAGGTCCAGAAAAGAGACCTAACTACATAAAAAATATAGTTCATGATACAAATAGCATATCTCAAATCACTTTGAGAAAGTGTTTTCATAACTGCTGTTGAGAAAACTAGATAATCATTTGGAATGCATAAAACTAGATACATTCTTTTTTTTTTAATTTTTTTTTTCAAAGTTTATTTATTTTTGGGACAGAGAGAGACAGAGCATGAACAGGGGAAGGGCAGAGAGAGAGGGAGACACAGAATCGGAAACAGGCTCCAGGCTCTGAGCCATCAGCCCAGAGCCCGACGCGGGGCTCGAACTCACGGACCGCGAGATCGTGACCTGGCTGAAGTTGGACGCTTAACCGACTGCGCCACCCAGGCGCCCCAAGATACATTCTTAACACCATACACAAGAATAAAATTCAAAAGGAATGCAAAGAAAAATTTAAAAGTATACAAATACTAAAAGAAAACATGTGTTACACTTTACCTGGGGTGTTGGGAAAGGCTTCCTAACTATGATTAAAAGCCTTGCTACAATGAAAGATAAATATGATAATTTTGATTTAAACATTTTTAATTTTTTTCATGAAAAAATACCATGGGCAAAGTCAAAAACAAATGAAAAGCTGGGAGAAAATATTTGCAATGTATATCACAGATAAAGGTTAACAGCCTTAATTTATTTAAAGGACTTTTAAAAGTTGAGGAATTGATGGGCACCTGGGTGACTCAGTCGGTTAAACGTCCGACTTCATTCAGCTCAGGTCATAATCTCACGGTCTATGAGTTCAAGCCCTGGGTCAGGCTCAGTGGTGTCAGCTCAGAGACTGGAGCCTGCTTCAGATTCTGTGTCTTCCTCTTTCTCTCCCTCTCCCCCACTCATGCTTTGTCTCTCAAAAATGAATCAACATTAAAAAAATAAATAATAAATAAAAGTTGAGGAATAGAGAAGTCAGAATCCTGTAGACACAAGCATACAAAAATATGTTCAATTTTATTCAAAATAAGAGAAATTCAAGCTAAAATTATATTGAGATGTTATTTATCATTCCTCAGCTTGACAAAAATACCAAAGCTTGTCAATACACTTTATTGATGAAGCTATGGAAAAACAGGTGCTCATGCATTGCTGGGTAGAATGCAAAATAGTGTAACTCCTATTGAGGGGATTTTGGCAATAGCTAATAAAATTACATATGTAGTTACCCGTCAATTAACCAATCTCATTTTATAAATACTGACCATAACTTCAACAATATGAAAATGTATACACACAAGGCAGCACTGTTTGTTATTAAAAATATTGGAAACTATGTAAACACGGAAGAATAGGAGTTTGGTTAAATAAACTATAGCACACATACACCATAATGTACTATGCAGCTCTAAAAAGGAATATGGAGGGTATCTATGAACTGATACGGATTTCCAAAATACATCAAGTGAAAAATAAAGCACAAGAGAACACTTACAGCATGCTACCTTTTGTGAAAGAAAAAAGGGAAAAGAATAATACATACATATGTCAGTTTATCTTTACATAAAGAAACATTGAAAGGATGAACCAGAAAACAATGAATTTGGTTATCTACAAGGGGTGTAGGAAAATGGGGTATAGAGGATACAGATAAGGGTGACAGTTCTTGGAGTATAACTTTCTGTATAGGTTTGATTTTTGGAAACATGTTGAAGTTCTACATATTCAAACATATGTAGAACAATAAAAAATTTTAATGGGTAATGGCATTCAAAAGGTGAAAACTTTAAGGGATGCCTGGGTGGCTCAGTCGGTTGAGCGTCTGACTTCAGCTCAGGTCATGATCTCATGGTTCACGAGTTCCAGCCCTGCGCTGGGCTCCATGCTGACATCTCAGAGTCTGGAGCCTGCTTCCGATTCTGTGTCTCCCTCTCTCTCTGCCCCTCCTCTGTTTACACTCTATTTCTCTCTCTCTCTTTCAAAAATAAATTAACATTACAAATTTTTTTAAAAAGGTAAAAACTTTCAGCCATAAGGTAAATAAGTCACAAGGATGAAATGTTACAGCATGGTGACTATAGTTAATAATATTGTATTGTATATTCAAAATTTGTTAAGAAAGTAGATCTTAAAAGTTCTCATCACAATAAATAAATGTCTGTATGTATGTGTGGTGATAGGTGGTGAATAAACTTATTCTGACAATAATTTTGCAATATATATGTATATATATCAAATTATTATGTCATACACCTAGAACTAATACAGTACTATATGTCAGTTATATCTCAATTTAAATAAATCAAGAAGAATGGGATGAGGGTGCTAAAATTGAAACTAAGTTGGAACAAATAAACCCAAATGAATTTCAAATAAAACACATAACCACACTGAAGAGAAACAACAAATCTTAGCCATAAGTTATCCAGCATCCCTGATTGAAGGAACTGCACATCACGTAGAATTCCTGGTTCTGAAAGTACATTACTTAAGTGGATGAGACTTTGGGTATTCTGTTTGAGGAAGAATGGTACATTAATATACATGTAGGCATTTTTAAAAGTATATATGTGGGAAAGATATTGGGTAGCCAAAAGAACAGTAGACATGATTTGTTATGCTGTGTCAATTTGCCCTTCTTAGGGTTACATCAATTTCCATCAGAAGGATCACTCCTCTTCCCATTTTCTGTTCAAGTATTTTTTGTGGTGTTGACTCTCCTCCCAGAGCCATTCTGCTCGTTTAACCCATTTTGAATTAAGTATTAGCGCCTGAATCTATAAAGAGCCTAATGGGTTTCCTGTAAAACCATGGTTAAAGACATTCATTTGAATGCCCCTAGCATCAAATTATCCTATGTTAAATATTTTGAAACATTAGTATCAGCAAAAAAATCTCTTGCTGAATTCTCATGCTTGTCATATATTTATTACATAACCTGCTGATTTTCTCATCTTGCCTTTCCTGTCATGAAGCTCAGAGCTAAATTCAATGTTTAATTCAATTATCTATTAGTTCTGGCTGGGGGGAATGCTTTTCATTTAATGTTTTTTTTTCTTTTTTTTTTTTTTTTTGGTTTCAATTTTAATAGCCTTATTGCATACATGTCTGTTACTATAAGCAAGCTTGCATATCTTTTAGAAGAAAACAAAATTAGTAATAGTATCTGGCACAGAAGCACAACATATGTCTGTTAAGTTAAAAATGCATTTATTGGGGCGCCTGGGTGGCGCAGTCGGTTAAGCGTCCGACTTCAGCCAGGTCACGATCTCACGGTCCGTGAGTTCGAGCCCCGCGTCAGGCTCTGGGCTGATGGCTCAGAGCCTGGAGCCTGTTTCCGATTCTGTGTCTCCCTCTCTCTCTGCCCCTCCCCCGTTCATGCTCTGTCTCTCTCTGTCCCAAAAAAATAAATAAACGTTGAAAAAAAATGCATTTATTAACAAAGAAAATGTGTTTTTGTCAGAATCTGAATAATCAGAGGTCAAATAAAGTGGCTTACTTTAAAATAATAAAAAAGAGAAAACTTTAAAGTATATAAGTTCAGGAAATATAGCAAATGTACCTGAGAGTCTTACAGCAAAGAGAAAAAGAATGCCCTGGGTTCTAACCTGTACTTAGGGAGGTGGGTCATAGGGATAAGGCAAGGAAAGATATAGAAAGAGAGGCTGCTGGGGTGCCTGGGTGGCTCAGTTGGTTGAATGTCTGACTTTGTCTCAGGTCATGATCTCACAGTTTGAGTTTAAGCCCCACATCAGGCTCTGTTCTGTCGATGCAGAGTGTACTAGGGATCCTGTCTCCCTTTTTCTCTGCCCCTCTCCCGCTCACTCTCTCAAAAATAAAAATAAAAAAAATACACTACAAAAAAAAAAGAGAGGCAGCTGCAGGCTTGAATAGAGCACGTTCTAATTCTAGAAGAAGCTAGTGGTAAAAGGACATATTTTCCACCTTCAAAAATAGGTCTCCCAATATTTTCAGTCTATCTCTCCAAGTAAATAGAAGGGCACCTTGGAATCATGGGAGAAACAAATTGTGTTCTGCTTCTTCCACCCCTTATCATACCTTCAAAGTCAACTTAGGAAGATTAAGTCAGCTTTAGCCTGGTAGGCCTGAATTAATTCAGGGCCCCACAGAACAAAAAACACATTCTTATCTTGGTAGCTAATGCTTACAAAAATGCAGAAATAAGTTCAGTGCAAATAAGCTGCTTAAAGTATGATGATGTATAAATGGCTATCAGATATTTTACTAAGGGGTTGGAGGGATGGGAGGTATGAAAGAAGTAAAAGTAGAAGATAAATGAAAAAGAGGCGGCTGTGGGAAAGCAATTTTTGCAGACTTCCCAAAGTTGCCCTAGTGTCTATACTGTTTACCTTTAAGAAGTTTAGAAATATAGAAGAGGTACATAGAGATTCTGATTTCCAGGCTCTAAATGCATTTTTGAACCTTCTATAAAATCATGTCTAAATGTGTATGCATAACTGCTATATCCTAACATGGCCTACAACTGTATGACTTTTTGTGGATGGGCACAATTTATGTAATTCTACTTGATACCAAACTTAAAATAATTTTTCCAGTACTTAGAGACTAAGGTTTTAATTTTTACATACTGTAGAAAAGGTTGTCACCTCAACTAACTTTCAGACAAATGTATTTTCCTGATAAAGCCTAAAACTACTGTTAAGTTTTCATCTTCATACTTTGCCTTAAAGAAACATTAGAAGAGTAATCCTAAAGTGGGAAATTTTACAGCTCAGGAAATCTCAAGGTATAAGCATAAATAAATATCTTGAAACACTTTTATTATAACTGACTCCTAAACAATATTGAACAGGTTTTAATAAAATATGCAAATAGCTGTCTGTGTTTATAAAAGTAGACACAATTTTACATCTATAAATAATGAAACAAGGTCAATTTTAAAGTGTTAGAAAGTCGCAGTCTTTTTATTCAGTACCTAGAGAATGCCAGTAATTTAACATGATATCATGATAAATGTTACTTACAGAGTTTTAACAAGAACAAAAATAAATATAATTTCTATGTAATCTTTGGCATGTTGTAAATTCAAAATGATAACAATTTATTTAGCAGCACTGCGAGGAAAAAAAAAACCACTGTAAAATGTACTACTGGACTTGGTTTTACATGAAAAAAGTACAACGAAAACTTTAATGTCAAAAGTAACAGTGCTTTAATGAAAACAGTTATAAAATAAATGATGGTGTTAATTCCATAATTTATCAGAGAAAAAAATATAGTTATTTGAATGTTGGGGACCTTGTTTTCTTAATTGAAACTTTTAAGTTTTTAAGTACATGTGGTTCAAATTTACACACAATTTCTATTTAACACCATTTATGCCTTGAGAAGTGCGATAAAATGCCAGTAATTATATTTTTTATATCAGAAAATAAGTTTAGGAATCCCAAAATGTATGGGAAGTGTTGGAAAGACATTTTTTCTTATTGTAACTATAGCAAACATGTTATAGCTGCATAAACCCTATGTAATTCACATCTACTAACCTTACTTATTGTTTTTTTTTTAAATCAAATACAGAAAAACCATATTCTCTCTTTTTTTTTTGTACTGTGTAATTTAATGCAATATATATTCTCATTCCCAAACCATGCTGGCATTTGGATATTTAATTAAGGTTTCTTGTATAACTTAAAACATTTTTTTTTGCTAGAATGCTTTTGTGATGTTAGAAATAATTTTATTATAATTAAGAACAAACTTACATTTTTTGCTATTAGTGGTATCAGTTTCAGAAAGTGAACTGGAGAACCCAAATGTGACCTGAGCATTATTAGTTTTATAGGAAAGAAAAAAGCAAATAAATCCAATTGGTCACATTGTGACAATTTATTAAGAAACTAATGCACATAGTATATTCTGCAAAAAATATGCAGAACTGTTCTGCATAAAATTAGATGTTTAATAAATACCTTTTGAAGAGAAAATTCGTTCACATAATTAGACAAATAGTATGAAAGCAAAACAGTCATCCAATGATGACTATTGACTATTGAAGGTTTAGAAATGTGAATATAGAACAAATCCTAACTTCGTAATCACATATGGACTTATTTCTAAGCATTTACTAATATTTCTTGCTGGTCAATAAAAGGTACATAACTTGTGGAATATATGTATACAAACTTGAATTACTACATTCTAAAAATACTTTTCCTTAGTGTTTTTCTTTTTATTTCAAAGAAACGTATCCCTATAATTTAGGACTTAAATACCTTCAACCAAACTGAATTTTAGGTGATCAAGCATTATCATTTTATTCAAATTATTTGATGGATTTTACTATATTGAAAGAATAAAACCAGGAACAGTGCATCCATAAGTATAATGTATTTGGGAATAATCATTATCAATGCCACTACACTCTTGCATAGGAAGGCAGATAGCACATTACTGAGTTGTTCTGCTAATTTCAGCAATTATTTATACTGAGATACACATCAAAAATACCTAAGTAGGTTTTGAAATGTAAGAAATTGTTCTAAAGTAGTTTGATTGAAGTTGACCAGGCTATACTTAATATGGCTTTCATTCTTGTTGAGAAGTAACATTGAGGATCTCTGCGTCCTGAAATGTAGACAAAGGATCTAGAGACTTGGACTCCACTGATATTGCATTCAACCTTTCTATACTCTTGCTTATCAAAAAACAGGGATAGAGGCTGGGGGGATGGGCTGGAGACTCCTTATGTCATACGTTATATACTATGAGAAACAACAATACAGATAAACGTGCATTTAGCAACTGTCTCCCTCCACACCGTTCTGTCATAGAAGTTCACTGTGATTAAAAAGTTTGGAATCTACTCCTGAAATCATTGTTGCACTATATGCTAACAAATTTGGATGTAAATTTAAAAAAATAAAAAAAATAAAACCAAAATGTAAATGATAAAAAATTATTAAAAAATCATGGAAATTTCTTGGAAGAGAAAAAGAATTTTGAAAAGTAGAAAGGATGAAGCAGTGCAAAAAGGAAATCATTTATGGGATAATTTGATCCTGGGGCATACTGTGTAAATTCCTTGTCCCGAAGTATCTTCCCTGATAATAACTGATAAAAAATTATTCTCATCTGGTTAAACTGCCTAAAAATCCAGCAACTAGAAATTCATTAAATTAATGGGCAACTTCCTTCAAAAATACCAATTATTTATTAGCCATTGACAGAAAAATGAGAATTAATTTATCAAGATAATTCTCCTTTCACCCTTTTAGCTGAATATAACTGCTCTTTGAGAATGGAAGCTCTGATTTGGGGAGGGGAAAGCTTGTGAGGTACTTTGGGGCACAAAATCCTTCTGGAGTAAGCTTTAATCATGGAGTCCTCTGTGAGGTAGTCAAGTAGGATAGCATGTGGGGACTGGAAAGCAGGAGAAAGAGAATATACAGAATGCCAGAGACATATTTTGCCTAGTTTAAAACCTAAGTTTTCTAGTTGATCTTAAGGCCAAGTTAAGCAGGTTTATTATTTCCTTTTTTCATATATGAAGGGCCTCTTACTTCCAGGGAAATACTATTCGATCAGTATGAGTAAATTTCTATGGGCAGTAATACACTAACATGAATGTTCAATGAGGAGACATTGTAAACATTAAACATCTATTCTTAAGTTTGTGGGTTGTCTACACATAAGAAATCCTTTTGGATTAACCAGACGTACTATAAAAATGTTTTTTTTATGTTTAATTACTGATAGCAATACATTGCAAAAATTAATGTTTAGGCATTTCTGTGTCTAACAAAAGAGGCTCAAGTTTGATTTTCATGAATTGGCTGAAACCATTTCACCCCCACAAAATCACCACCACTACATTTTAATTTACTTACCAATGGCTTCCTGTGTTTACTTACGATAATATGCGCTTTAGGACCATAGATTCTTAGTCTTTCTGGGCAAACATGATGTTTTCCCTCTGAGGAAAGTAAGAATACAATATCCTCTCCTTTCCAGAACAACAAAACTCCTAAATTGTGCTATCAGTAAATACTAGCAAGAACCATCAACTAAAAAGAAAAGCAATAGAAATTAATTGTTCATGAATCCATTAGAAACCACAGTATACTAAAATTTTATAGAAAGGATTTGTTTTTACTGGTTAAGCATTTATAGGAACCCTACCAAAACAGCTCCCATTTACATATGAATTTATTGCTCTAGCCAAAAAGTACATGAGTAAGCGTCCCTATCTGGATTCCTTCTATAAAATTAGAGTATAATTTGAAGATTTCCCTTATACTAAAGTTGTCCCTACTACTTTTTTAAATCTACTTTGTTTGAATTTTCCAGCAGAAAAGTTTTGCACCATTATTGGGAAAATCTACTAGTGTTTCTGTGTCTTTTTATAATTTTTCAATCCTCATTGAGTGATGAAGAATCTTGCTGTTCATTGCTTAATTCTGATTGTGTTCCATTCATGAAAGGACTGTATAATATTACCCCTCTGAGCAACCTCAGTGAGAAATTAATTAAGATAATCTACTTTTAAAAACCATTAATTAATTTAGAAAGATTGTAATTAATTATATGGAAAGATTAATTAATATAGAAAGATTGTAAGTTATTTTGTGATAATTTTGCACTTTCCAATTTCACATACCCTAATGCTATTACTTGAAAAGAATACTTGGAAATTGTATCTCTGTTCTGAAAAGTCCAACACCAAAATCATACCTCTAAGTTTGTCATATCAATTCTGATAAAAAGAAGGCATGACAGCACCAATAAGATAATGACAAGAGGAAAGTAAGTCAGAATATATGAACACAAATGGTTACATGCAAGTAATTCTAGTAAGAAAGCAAAATGAGGAAAGAAAAGGCAAAATTGGGAAAGAAAAATCCACAAGATATGGTACATGTCTATTACTAAATAATGTTTTCCATGTGGCATTAGATGTTTTTAAATCTTTCAATTATTACAAAAGACACCTCAAAGTAAAGATGTATACTTTTATACATCATACCAAAGAAACAGATCTTTTTACATGGAATATATATCACTTATATTATAAAGAGAATATGTATAGTTTCCTTTATTGAATACCAAAGTTACAAGTCTTCTAGACTAAATTTTATACTTCAGTGCTTAATCAGCTTGCTCTCTGGATTAAGCAAAATACACAAAAAACAGTACACTTAGCACACACAAGTTGTTCGCTTATATTCACTAAACAAAGCTATAATATCCTCCAGTTTACATTCATGAGTTCTTTCTGTCAGTAGTAGTAGTAGTAGTAATGGTATTTTCTTCAACAAAATGAAAAGATTCTTTAAAATTCTATCATTTGAGATAACAATATATACTACCCCATGGTTCTAAATCATAAATTTAAAAATAAGACCAATTTTGCCAGACTTTTTTCATAAATAAGATTTAAAATGTGCTCGAATTTTATGTAGATCATTAATATTATTTTCTTTTCAAAATGTTAGTTTATCTCTTTGTAGTAATGTTTAAAGTTTACTGAAATGCATTGTATTATATCATGTGGGCTAAGCCCACAAGTCCATTACAATAAAATTTAAACTATATAACCATAGGATTCAAGGTAAATTAATACACTACACTGTAATTAAATTTTGAAAGTCCAAAGACAAAAATGTAATTCATTACCAAAGGGAAAAATATGATTAAATCCAATTGAGTAAATTGAAAGTATGTCTACATATCATGAAGGTGGTATCAACTCATGTACTTTATTTTCAAAGGCTTAATTATAACCTATTTAGATTACAAGACCAATTATAAAGCCTTTGGCTAAAAAATTTATTCATTTGTACCATAATTTCATTAGATGTAAAATTTACAGAGGTCTTATGGAAACCTTTATTTCTAGATGAGGACATTTATGGATAATATATAGGTCTGTCTGAATACATAATCTGTGATTTGATTCTGTAAAAATTTTGGCACCAACTATATCAGGAGCTCATGTATTAGCACAAATGAATGTAGTCCTTTGGTTGTATGCAAAAACAAGTTTGTACAATACATTTTTGCTTGTTTTCTTTTTTAAAAAAGCCTATTCTTCAGGATCTGATGTTAAAAATATTGGCATTGCTTGGCATTATACTATTGTATTTGCATCCTGATTGTTGGTACTGATTCCCCAAATCATTATTTTATGAAACTAGAAAAACTATTAAAATAACTTTATTTGAAAGGAACTTTACAAGTTAGTGTGCAGAGAAGTTGTTAGGACCTTGTAGACACCAATTATATATTTAAACACTTGGACACCACTACAAAACAACATAGAGTATAAATACTGTGGACCTGTGTATTTTTTTTTATCTCATCTCCCTAAAAAAGGAGGCTTAAACAGAATATTCAAGTAATGTACCAGAAAACAATGCCTTTGATATAAGATTAGGCAAAAAGCCACACATTTAGTTTTCTCTTCATCCAGTCTGGCTGAGGAACACTAGAAATCTTATAGGCCAGTTGATGTTCGTTTTTTCATGCTCCGTCGCTGAGCTAAGTTTGAAGCAGCAACAGGCTCAAGGACTGGTTGAAAGGTCTTGTGAGTCAGGGCAGAACATGTGGTGACCACTACTCCCTAAAATAATGAGAAATAAGACAATCTGAATAACAATCTCTGGAGGTAAAAAATTTCCACATTATATCATGAGAGATTTAACTACAATACAACCTTATTTCTTAGGAAAATAATTGAGTATACTTGATCTATGCATTAATGTTTCTTTCACGAATTAATATCTGAATATACCTTGTACATTTTTTTATTTCAATGACTATGCTGCTTAAAAATTTTTAAAACACTAAAATGTATTATTTTTATCAGACTTTCATCACTCATGTAATTTGTTTTAAATGCTTTAAGAATTTTATTTAAAAATTTTTAAACTATTTTAAAATGTGTTTTTGAGAGACAGAGAGAGACAGAGTGTGAGTGGGGGAGGGGCAGAGAGAGAGGGAGACACAGAATCCGAAGTAGGCTCTAGCCTCTGAGTTGTCAGCACAGAGCCTGAGGTGGGGCTTGAACCCATGTGCTGTGAGATCATGACCTGAGCTGAAGTCTGACGCTCAAATGACTGAGCCACCCAGATGCCCCAAGAATGTTTTTTTTTTTTTTATCAACTAACAAAGATTTCATGTCCAGTCACAATAGACACACACATTACAGAACTATCATAACTCTGTTATGTTTTTTTCTTTTTTTTTTTTCCAACGTTTATTTATTTTGGGGACAGAGAGAGACAGAGCATGAACGGGGGAGGGGCAGAGAGAGAGGGAGACACAGAATCGGAAACAGGCTCCAGGCTCTGAGCCATCAGCCCAGAGCCTGACGCGGGGCTCGAACTCACGGACCGCGAGATCGTGACCTGGCTGAAGTCGGACGCTTAACCGACTGCGCCACCCAGGCGCCCCTATGTTTTTTTTCTTAAGTCAACATAGTTTATTCCTTTTTAAATTTTTTTAAATGAAATTTATTGTCAAATTGGTTTCCATACAACACCCAGTGCACATCCCAAAAGGGGTCCTCCTCAATACCCATCACCCACCCTCCCCTCCCTCCCACCCCCCATCAACCCTCAGTTTGTTCTCAGTTTTTAAGAGTCTCTTATGCTTTGGCTCTCTCCCGCTCTAACCTCTTTTTTTTTTTTCTTCCCCTCCCCCATAGACTTCTGTTAAGTTTCTCAGGATCCACATAAGAGTGAAAACATATGGTATCTGTCTTTCTCTCTCTGACTTGTTTCACTTAACATAATACTCTCCAGTTCCATCCACGTTGCTACAAAAGGCCATATTTCATTCTTTGTCATTGCCACGTAGTATTCCATTGTGTATATAAACCACAATTTCTTTATCCATTCCTCAGTTGATGGACTTTTAGGCTCTTTCCATATTTTGGCTATCATTAAGAGTGCTGCTATAAACACTGGGGTACAAGTGCCCCTATGCATCAGCACTCCTGTATCCCTTGGGCAAATTCCTAGCAGTGCTATTGCTGGGTCATAGGGTAGGTCTCTTTTTAATTTTTTCAGGAACCTCCACACTGTTTTCCAGAGCAGCTGCACCAGTTTGCATTCCCCCCAACAGTGCAAGAGGGTTCCCGTTTCTGCACATCCTCTCCAGCATCTATAGTCTCCTGATTTGTTCATTTTAGCCACTCTGACTGTCGTGAGGTGATATCTGAGTGTGGTTTTGATTTGTTTTTCCCTGATGAGGAGCGATGTTGAGCATCTTTTCATATGCCTTTTGGCCATCTGAATGTCTTCTTTAGAGAAGTGTCTATTCATGTTTTCTGCCCATTTCTTCACTGGATTATTTGTTGTTCAGATGTGGAGTTTGGTGAGCTCTTTATATTTTGGATACTAGCCCTTTGACCGGTATGTCATTTGCAAATATATTTTCCCATACTGTTGGTTGCCTTTTAGTTTTGTTGATTGTTTCCTTTCCTGTGCAGAGGCTTTGCAGCTTCATGAGGTCCCAATAGTTCCTTTTTGCTTTTAATTCCCTTGCCTTTGGAGATGTGTTAAGTAAGAAATTGCTGCGGCTGAGGTCAGAGAGGTTTTTTCCTGCTTTCTCTTCTAGGGTTTTGATGGCTTCCTGTCTCACATTCAGGTCCTTTATCCATTTTGAGTTGGTTTTTGTGAATGATGTGAGAAAGTGGTCTAGTTTCATTCTTCTGCATGTTTCTGTCCAGTTTTCCCAGCACCATTTGTTAAAGAGACTGTCTTTTTTCCATTGGATATTCTTTCCTGCTTTGTCAAACATTAGTTGGCCATACATTTGTGGGTCTAGTTCTGGGGTTTCTATTCTATTCTACTGGTCTGTGTGTCTGTTTTTGCGCCAATACCATGCTGCTTGATGACTACAGCTTTGTAGTAGAGGCTAAAGTCTGGGATTGTGATGCCTCCTGCTTTGGTCTTCTTCTTCAAAATTACTTTGGCTATTCGGGCCTTTTGTGGTTCCATATGAATTTTAGGATGGCTTTTTCTAGCCTCGAGAAGAATACTGGTGCAATTTTGATTGGGATTGCATTGAATGCATAGATAGTTGGGTAGTATTGACATTTTAACAATATTTATTCTTCCAATCCATGAGCACGGAATATTTTTCCATTTCTTTGTATCTTCTTCAATTTCCCTCATAAGCTTTCTATAGTTTTCAGCATACAGATATTTTACATCTTTGGTTAGATTTATTCCTAGGTATTTTATGCTTCTTGGTGCAATTGTGAATGGGATCAGTTTCTTTATTTGTCTTTCTGTTACTTCATTATTAGTGTATAAGAATGCAACTGATTTCTGTATGTTGATTTTGTATCCTGCGACTTTGCTGAATTCATGTATCAGTTCTAGCAGACTTTTGGTGGAGTCTATCAGGTTTTCTATGTATAGTATCATGTTCTCTGCAAAAAGTGAAAGCTTGACTTCATCTTTGCCAATTCTGATGCCTTTGATTTCCTTTTGTTGTCTGATTGCTGATGCTAGAACTTCCAACACTATGTTAAACAATAGCGGTGAGAGTGGACATCCCTGTCGTGTTCCTGATCTCAGGGAGAAAGCTGTCACTTTTTCCCCATTGAGAATGATATTAGCTGTGGGTTTTCATAAATGGTTTTTATGATGTTTAAGTATGTTCCTTCTATACCGACTTTCTATGAAGCCGGCATTATTTTGATTCTTAAACCAGACAGAGACCCAGTAAAAAAAGAGAATTACAGGCCAATATCCCTGATCAATATGGATGCAAAAGTCTCAATAAGATACTAGCAAATCGAATTCAACAGCATAAAAAGAATTATTCACCATGATCAAGTGGGATTCATTCCTGGGCTGCAGGGCTGGTTCAACATTCACAAATCAATCAATGTGATACATCACATTAATAAAAGATAAGAACCATATGATCCTGTCAATCGATGCAGAAAAAGCATTTGACAAAATTCAGCATCTTTTCTTAATAAAAACCCTCAAGAAAGTCTGGATAGAAGGAACAAGAATTTTGTTTTTAATATGAGTTGTATATATTTAAGACATGGAACACATTTTGATGTGCATATACATAGTACAATGATTACTATAGTCAAGCTAATGAACAAATCACATAGTTATCATATTGTTTTGATGAAAGCACGTGAAATCTACTCTTAGCAAATTTCATTTCCAACATTTAACAAATTTTTTTTCAATTTTTTTAACATCTATTTATTTTTGAGACAGAGAGAGCATGAACAGGGGAGGGGCAGAGAGAGAGGGAGACACAGAATTGGAAGCAGGCTCCAGGCTCTGAGCCATCAGCCCAGAGCTTGACGCGGGACTCGAACTCACGGACTGAGAGATTGTGACCTGAGCTGAAGTCGGACGGTTAACCGACTGAGCCACCCAGGCGCCCCTTTTTAAAAATTTTTAATATTTGTGTATTTTTAAAAAAGAGAGAGAGAGAGAGAGAGAGAGAGAGAGAGAGAGAGAGAGAGAACAGGGGAGTGGCAGAGAGAGAGAGAGAGGGAGACAGAATCTGAAGCAGTCTCCAGGCTCTGAGGTATCAGCACAGAGCCTGATGTGGGGCTTGAACTCACAAACCATGACCTGAGCCAAAGTCTAACACTTAACCAACTGAGCCACCCAGGCACCCATCCAATATTTAATACAGTATTATTAACTATAGTCATCATGGTGTACATTAGATATCTAGACTTATTCATCCTACATAACTGCAACTTTGTATTTTGACCAACATCTCCCCATTTTACCCTCTTCCCTGCCCCTGGTAACAACCTTTCTACTCTCTGCTTTTATATATTTAACTGGTTTAGATTCCACCTATAAGAGAGATTATATAAATATATATATATATATTTCTGTGTCTGGCCTATTTCATTTAGCATGTCTTCCAGGTTCATCCGTGTTGTTGCAAATGACAGGATCTAATTTTTAAAGCTGAATAGTATTCCACTGGATATTTGTCCACCACAATATTTATCCTCAAAGAGATCTTTGTTCTCCCATGTTCAGTGCAGCATTATTCACAATAGCCAAGACATAGAAACAATCTAAGTGTTCATCAACAGATGAATGCATGAAACACTAAATTTTCCATCTAGATTCAATGTCTATAAATATGGGAATTTGCAACCATGGTTACTTAGGAACCAATAGCAATATTTTCTTTACATATAAAACCTACATTTAGTATACTCTTAGCCCCAGTGTCTAAAGAGAAAGTTAAATACAATTAAGGAATTTTTATTTATCATCTGAAAGGCAATAGGTAAAGAAGATTAACAAGAATCCACAGTTGTTATTTAAAACAAAAACAAAGAACCTATAAATACATTTTTAAAAATAAAGATATTTAAGGTAATTATATGTGTTATCAGTAAATGGCATGCAATAGCTTTATCAAACAATTAGAAGATGCATAAAAAATGTTTGTTTTACCTTAATGACATGTGATGCATCATATCTATTTGGCTGATCATTCAGCAACTGATCTCTGTGGGTTATCCATGAGTGTTTTAATACTTGTTCTGTAGTGTACCGCTGATGTGGGTCCATATGTAGCATATGGGAGAGTAAATCCTATATATTAAAATGAAAAAAAATATATATATACATATATATATACACACACACATACACACATATGTGAAACTGTATAGCAGTAAAAGTTTTAGTAAAATGTGTTATTTCATATTTTCTTAAAATATAAAAGCACCAGTAGCTTTGTGATCAGTTTTAATTGACCTATATACAGGAAAAACTAACCTATACTCTGCACAGATAACTGTCAGAATCTTCAAACAGATTTTTTGATATATGGTAAACCATTATTTATCATTTCTAAATCAGAGGACATCAAATCTGTGGAACTGGAATGTGGTTAGTGGGAGAGGAAGAAAATATAAAGTAGCAGGAGTTATCCTAGAATGTGTGAAATGGTCAAGAGGAGAAAAGATCTTTGCTGGTATTGATCTTTGCTGGTAAGCTGGGCCCCAAAGTATAAAGGTATACTTTTATATAGAAATTTCTACACTTTTATATAGTGTAGAAATGTACAACATAGAAGGGAGAACCCCATGTTGTTAACACACTCCCAATAATTGGGGGTTTATGTGTAAAATACTAAAGAAAGCAAAACATAAATTCAAGGCTAGCAGGTGATGGCTAACACTCTTTAATGGTCACAATATCCTAAGTTTCTCACAGAGTAACTGTGAATATGCTTATTTATTTCTGTTATAAGAAGTTGTAAATTTACTACAACTTGATAGTTTACCTCTGTGTTAATAACAAGTTGTAAATGTACTATAACTTGATAGTAAAACACAATTTTAAATACAAACTATCTTTATCAAACATCTTTTAGGAAATGGAGAAGTGAACTCTCCTTAACAAGCATCATATAAAATAGAAACAGTCATCCATAGCATAAGTAGTGAAACTAAAGACTCTAAGTAGTTACATCAGAATTTGAAGAATAATAAAAGTATATAAGAGAGTAAAACAACCAATCAAAATCTATTGGAAAAAGGACAAATATGAAAAAATGAATGGGAAAATAATTTAGAAAATAAAATAACAGTGAATTACTTCAATAAAACAGACCTAAATGATAGTCATAAAAATGATAAAAGTTCATAGTCCAAGGACTTCTACCTCTGGCCAAAATAGACTACCAGAGATTGGATTCATCCACCTGTTTGAAACAATACCCCCTCCCAACACAAAAGTAAATTAATTAATAAGTTAATAAATTCATTAACAAAATACAACAAACAACAGTTTTCTAGAGATCAAATATTAGGCAACAAAAGAAAGCGATTCCCAACAGACTGGGAACAAATCAAACAAGCCCTATGATTGCCCAAACTTACCACCTTGAGAGTTTTCAGACTGTTGTGTAGGTAAAGGAAACTCAGACAGAGCCTGGCAGATTCTCTGAGTTGATGAGACAAAACTGGGAGTCAGGGGGGACCAAGGCAGATAGATTAGCATGATTGACTACTAGCGTGGTGAGAGGAGCAGAGAAAAGACTACAGAGACCTGTAGAGGTCTCCTCAAATATTCAGCAGATTACTGATAAACCTACAACTGTGAAAAGAATTATTTTAAAGGTTTAGAAGGAAATCAGAACTCATGGAGGATGGACATAAAAACACTGCCTGTTTCCACAAGCCAGGCTGGAAAATCTCACAATTCATGAAGTACCTGGAGTTAACCAGCCTGAGTACTGTGTATCTCTAAACATTGTTCTGACCCTGCCTAAAAATCTTATTTATTTATTTTTTAATGTTTATTTATTTTTGAAGAAGAGAGAGACAGAGCATGAGTGGGGGAGGGGCAGAGAAAGTGGGAGACACAGAATCTGAAGCAGGCTCCAGGCTCTGAGCTGTCAGCACAGTCCCACGGGCTCAAACTCATGAACCATGAGATGATGACCTGAGTCGAAGTGAGTCACTTAACCAACTGAGCCACCCAGATATCCCTAAAAAGATCTTAAAAGGGAGAATCCAAAGCATCAGATTGTTTCACCTAACTTAATTGTGCCCCAGAATAAAGTTCAAGAATATGTATAAGAATACAAAAGTTTCCAGCACACAGTAAGGCAAAATTCACATTGTCTGGCTTCTTATAAAAAATCGTCAGGCATTACATTATATGTTAATGGCATAACATTATATGTTAAAAATAACATATAATAAGAAGAAACCAACCAATCAATCAAAAATGACCCAGAATTGATACATATGTCAGAATTAGCAGATAAGGATGTTAAAATGGTCATTATAACTCCATTCCATATGTTAAAAATTAGAGACAGAGAAGATATAAAAAGCCACAAATCAAATTTCTAGAGATAAAAAACTAAAATTTGAGACAAAAAATAAAATGAATGGGATTAAAAGAAAATTTGATATGCAAGGTAAAAATATTGGGGAAGACACAACAATAGATGCCATCAAAAAGAAATACAGAGTGTAAAACAGGCAAATGAACCGAGCATCTTGTGAGAAACAGAGCATCTGTGAGAAAACGTCAAGCAGTATAATACACAATTGCAACCGGTATCCCTGAAGTAAAGAAAAGGAAGGAAAAATATGTGAGGGAATAATATTTCCAAAATTATCAAATTTGGCAGAAACCATAAACCTACAGACCCAACAAGTTCAAGTTCAATGAAGTACAAATACAAGATATATATATATATATCTACATATATCTATATAGATATATGTAGATATATATATATCAAGGACATCAAACCAAATCTCAAAATCCAAGGCAGAGAGAATGTTAAAAGCAAATAGAGATTAAAAAAAGACACGTTACATATAGTGAAAAAATGATAAGAATAACAGAAGATTTCTTGTCAGAAAAAAAATCGAATAACAAGACAATATAACTCCTGAACAACCAATGAGTCAAAAAAAATCAAATGGTAAATATAAACAGATAAAAATGTAAATAAACCATACCACAATTGGGGCACCTGGATGGTTCAGTTGGTTAAGCATCCAACTCTTGATTTTGGCTCAGGTCGTGATCTCACCATTCATGAGTTCGAGCCCTGCATTTGGCTCTGTGCTGACAATGCAGAACCTGCTAGGGATTCTCTCTCTCTCCTTCTGTCCTGCTTGCACTCTCTCTGTCTTTCTCAAAATAAATAAATAAGCTTTAAAAAACCACCAAAACTTTATGAGATGCAGCAAAAGCAAGTCTAAAAGGAAAGTTTATAAAAAAGAATGCCTACACTAAGAAAAAGAAAGATCTCAAAAAAAGAAAAGAAAAATAAAAAAGATCTTTAATAATTCAACCTTATACCTCAAAGAACTAGAAAAAAAAGAAGAAAAAAAAAGGAAAACAAAGCCCCAGAGCAGAAGGAAGGATATAATAAAGATCAAAGCAGAAATACATGAAATAGGGACCAGAAAAACAGTAGAGAAGATCAAGAACTAAGAGCTGGCTTTTTGAAATTATAAATAAAATTGAAAAACCGTTAGCCAGACCAATAAAAATAAAAAAGAAAACTCAAATAAATTAAATAAAAAAAAAGAGGTGACGTTACATATGATGCCACAGAAATAAAAAGGATCATGAGAATACTATGAAAATTTATATGCCAACAAACTGGAATATTTGAAGGAAACAGATAAATTCCTAGATACACATATCTTACCAAAACTGAATAATGAAGAAAAAGAAAGCCTGAAAATACCAATAATAATGTGTAAAGAGACTGAAGTAGTTAATAAAAAATCTTGTAACAGAGAAAATCTCAGATAGTTTCACTCGTGAATATATGAAATATTTGAAGAAAATTAATGCCTATCCTTCCAAAACTCTTACAAAAATTGAAGAAGAGGAATATTCTCAAACTCATTTCATGAAGGCTGTATTGCCCCAGTATTAAACCCCTATAAAGATACTATAAGAAAAAAAAAAGGAAACAGGACAGTATCATTGATTAATATAGATGCAAAATTTCTCAACAAAATAGTAAGTAACTAAATTCAGCAGCACTTTAAAAAGAAAATACACCATGATCGAGTGGGATTTATCCCTGGGTTGTAAGGGTGGTTGAATATTCACAAATCAATCAATGTGATACACCACATTAATAAAAGAAAGGATAAGAATATTATCATTTCAGTAGATGAGAAAAAAAACATTTGACAAAGTACAATATATTTCATGATTAAAACCCTCAACAAAGTAGGGTTAGAGGGAACATACCTCAACATGATAAAGGCCATATATGAAAAACCCACAGCTAATATCATCCTCAATAGGGAAAAAATGAAAATTGTTTCTCTACAGTGAGGAGCAAAACAGGGATATCCACTCTCACCACTATTATTTCTTTTTATTTTTTTATGTTTTTTATTTATTTTTGAGAGAGAGAGAGAGAGAGAGAGAGAGCACGAGTAGAGGGAGGACAGAGAGAGAGGGAGACAAAGAATCCGAAGACAGACTCTAGGCTCTGAACTAGCTGTGAGCACAGAGCCCAATGCGGGGCTTAAACACATGAATGTGAGGTCATGACCTGAACCTAAGTCAGACGCTTAACCGACTGAGCCACCCAGGCACCCCTCACCAGTATCATTTAATATACTACTGGAAGTTCTAGCCACAGCAATCAGAAAACAAAATAAAAGGCATTCAAATAGTCAAGGAAAAAGTAAAACTTTCATTATGTGCATATGACATGATACTATATTGGGAAAACCGAAAAGGCTCCAACAAAATCTTGCTAGAAGTGATACACAAATTCAGTAAAAGCGATGGATACAAAATCAATGTACAGAAATCTGTTGCATTTCTATATAGCAATAATGAAGCAGCAGAAAGAGAAATAAAAGAATCAATCCCATTTACAATTGCACCAAAACCCATAAGATACCTAGGAATCAACCTAATCAAAGAGGTAAAAAAATCTGTACTCTGAATACTATAAAACACCTAGGAAAGAAATTGAAGATGAGACATAGAAATGGGAAAACGTCCCATGCTCATGGATTGGAAGAACAAATACTGTTAAAATGTCTGTGTTACCCAAAGCAATCTACACATTGACTGTGATCCCTAACCAAACAGGACCAGCATTTTCATAGAACTAGAACAAACAATCCTAAAATTTTTATGGAACCACAAAAGACCCGAAATAGTCAAAGCAATCTTGAAAACAAAACAAACAAAAAAAGCAAACCTGGAGGCATCACAATTCTGGACTTCAAAGCTATAGTGATCAGGACTATATGGTATAGGAACAAAAACAGACACATAGATCCATGGAACAGAATAGAAAACACAAAATTAAAACCTCAGGAAAAAACAGATGTTGTCGAGAATGCAGAGAAAGAGGAACACTTTTGCACTGCTGGTGGCAATGCAAACTGGTGTAGTCACTCTGGAAAACAGTATGGAGTTCCTCAAAAAATTAAAAATAGAACTACCTTATGACCCAGCAATTGCACTACTAGGTATTTATCCAAAGAATATAAAATATTTGAAGGGCACATGCACCCCATTGTTTACATCAGAGCTATCAACAACAGCCAAATTATGGAAACAGCCCAAATGTCCATTGACTGAAAATGGATTAAAAAAATGTAGTATATATATTTACAACACACATACACATACATACATACACACATACATACATACATATACAATGGAATAATACTCAGCCATCAAAAATAATGAAATCTTGCCATTTGCCACAATGTGGATGGAACTAGAGTGTATTATGCTCAGCAATATAAGTCAGTCAGAGAAAGAAAGTATCGTATGATTTCACTCATATGTGGAATTTAAGAAACAAAAAAGGGCCCCTGGGTAGTTCAGTCAATTGAGCATCTGATTTTGGCTCAGGTCATGATCTAATTTCTCGTGAGTTTGAGCCCTGCATTGGGTTCTGTGTGGACAGCTCAGAGCTTGGAGCTTGCTTCAGATTCTGTGTCTCTCTCTCTCAGCCCTTCCCCTGCTCGCACTTAGTCTCTCTCTCAAAAATAAATAAATATTTTAAAAAGTTTGAAAAAACAAAATAGATGAATATACAGGAAGGGAAGAAATAAGATAAAAACAGGGAGGCAAACCACAAGATTCTTAAATACAGAGAACAAACTAAGGGTTGCTAGAGGGGTATTTGGTTGGGGGTGCACTAAATGGGTGATGGGCATTAAGGTGGGCACTTGTTGGCATGAGCACTGGGTATTATATGTAAGTGATGAATCAATAAATTCTATTCCTTAAATTAAAAATAATAATAAAATACTAAAATACATTATTTTTTTTAATGCTTATTTGTTTTTGAGAGAGAGATGGAGAGTGAGAGGTGGAGGGTCAGAGAGGGAGGGAGACACAGAATCTAAAGCAGGCTCCAGGCTCTGAGCTGTCAGCACAAGGTCCTACACAGGGCCGAACCCATGAACTGTGAGATCATAACCTGAACTGAAGTCAGACACTTAACAAACAAAGTTTATATACTGTATGATTCCATTTATAAACATTTCTAGAAAGTGGAAAATAATGTGTAGTGTCAGACAGCAGGTCAGTGGTTGTCAGGGAATCAGGGGTGGAGATAGTGAGTTGGGAATGTGGAGCAGGAGGGAAATATTATAAAGGGACGTGAAGAAACTTAGGGTAATGGATATGTTGATTATCTTGATTTTTGTGATCATTTCATTGGTGTGTCAATACATCATAGCATTAAATTATATACTTGAAATACATGTGTTTTCTTGATCAGTTATACCTCAGTAAAGTTGTTAAAAAACAATCAGTGGTTTAGCCCCAAAATAATAGGCCCCTCTGTTCTTACCAAAGTGTTTCAACATATATATATATATATATATATATATATATATATATATATACTAACATTTAATAAGAAAAAAAACACTGCTCTTCATTAAACCTATCTCACCTTTTGCATTTTCCTGTGGATTCTCAGAGACTACTGAAAAGTACAGGTAGCGATGTTGAAAGAATGAAAAAGAATTTAGGAAATGATCCTCTACAATACTGAAATATACACCTTAAATTTTACTCATGGGGGTCTTTGTTGCTAATAGGAAGGTCAAAGATAAACATATATTGTCAGAGTGATATATAGATTCTTTTTTTTTCAACGTTTATTTATTTTTGGGACAGAGAGAGACAGAGCATGAACGGGGGAGGGGCAGAGAGAGAGGGAGACACAGAATCGGAAACAGGCTCCAGGCTCTGAGCCATCAGCCCAGAGCCTGACGCCGGGCTCGAACTCACGGACCGAGAGATCGTGACCTGGCTGAAGTCGGACGCTTAACCGACTGCGCCACCCAGGCGCCCCGAGTGATATATAGATTCTTAATGATATCAGCTAATACTTACACATACTACTTACTATGTGCCACACATATTAACCTTCATAATAGCCCTGAGGTGAAAACTGTGGCAGAAAGAGGTTAAGCATAATTCCCAAGGTAACATAAAGTAGGTGTAACATAGCTGGTAAGTAAGGAGATGCATCCAGGCAGTATGCCAGAGCCTGGCTCATAAGTATACTATTTCTCATTCTTCCTCATTAAAATCAATGTTGATGCCTGAACTTTATATAACTGTTGCTGCTTTTTCAATGTTTATAGCATTAAATAAATATTTGTGGAAAACATCAAAATCCCTATTTCAGAAAAAAATAGTTTTTAATAATGAAGTGGAACAATACTGTTTTATTATATATTCATCAACAAAATTTAACTGACATTAAGGAGAGTTAAAGCTAGGTTGGCCATATAATTTGTTTATCCAAATCAGGTCACTTGAGAGTGAAAGGCATAAACCAAAACTATCCCAGGAAAACTGTCATATATGATCAACCAAGTTAAAGCAAAAAAGATATAATTACTTCTGGGGTAAAAATCGGCTAACTTATATAGGACTAATGTAATTTTATAAATGTTTCACAGGTTCTTAAGCATACAAAATGGTCACTTTTAATTTATAAACAGACTTATTTGCATAACCAAAGTGGATTCCCCAGAAATGAAAATGAAAATATAGTAAATATGGCAATATCCTAAATGCTGATAAAATATTACAAGTATTTTTTCCTAGGAAATGTATGAACAGAATGCTGATTTGTTTATGCAATCAAATGGCTTTATAGCATAAGTATCAATATTTTCCTACTGTCTTTTAAGTAAATGGAAGTAGTTTTTTTTTTTTTTAACATTTATTTATTTTTGGGACAGAGGACAGAGCATGAACGGGGGAGGGGCAGAGAGAGAGGGAGACACAGAATCCGAAGCAGGCTCCAGGCTCTGAGCCATCAGCCCAGAGCCTGACGCAGGGCTCGAACTCACTGACCGCGAGATCGTGACCTGGCTGAAGTCGGACGCTTAACTGACTGCGCCACCCAGGCGCCCCTGGAAGTAGTTTTAATATGACTTAATTTACCTTATTTCTTTTTAGCCTCCCTCAGAAATGAATGAGTAGCAAGATCTCCTTGACAGAATGACAAGCGGAGTAAAGATGACAAATGAAAGAGCAAAATCCACTGAATTTTCTTGATAGCTAAGAGGCAAATGAGTTCAGCCACAGTTCACAATTGTATATGAATAATTTTCCACTTTTTCTAAGTGGATGTATAAGTGTTAACCAGTTTAAAAATGATACTGAGCTATGGTAAGAATGACCACTTACACAATGAGTATTTAGTTAGATAGCTTAACTGGTAGAAAACCACTACTAATAAAAATGATTAATTTAATCTAACCTAGACTTCAAGTTTCTTATTTTTTTAATATACATTTTAAGTAAATGCCAGAAAAACTCCAAATTCTTTGAATGTACATGAATACAAGAGAATGGCAATTTTCCTATTCTTCTTACAGTACTCAGATGGCAAATCATTAAAGTTTAGAAACTATTGATTAATAATTCATAAATTTATATTTCAATTTTAATAATGTGATTGAGATAAACCATTTATTCCATTAGAGTTATTATTAATTATACTATAAGCATTTTAATTCAGTCATATATGTTACAATTTATACTTCCTCAGTATAAATAGTGAGTTCCATAAATACTTTTTTTTAATGTTTATTTATTTTTGACAGAGAGAGAGAGAGACAGAGCATGAGCGGGGGACTGGCAGAGAGAGAGGGAGACACAGAATCTGAAGCAGGCTCCAGGCTCTGAGCTGCAAGCACAGAGCCAGATGCAGGGCTTCAAGTCATGGGCAGTGAGATCATGACCTGAGCCAAAGTCGGATACTCAACCGACTGAGCCATGCAGGGGACCCCATAAATACTTAAGGAACACTTACTGCCTTGATAACAGGTAACAAATAATAATCCCTACAGTAAGACTAAGAGTACAATTTTAATTACTGAATTTGCTAGTGTATCTTTTTAGCTTTGATTAGACATTGTAGTCTTTTTCTAGTAAAATTTGGCACAAGGCTACAAAAGTTATGATACCAATAATCTGTTATCACACTTTGTATTTCTGTGGTTCTCTGTTGTATTGTTTTCTCTTCCATTTTTCATTTTGGTTTTTGAATCTTCTCTATTTTATCCTTAGTGTGGTTAAAGTTTTGTCAGTTTTCTTTTTTTTCCCCTTTCCTTTCCTTTCCTTTCCTTTCCTTTCCTTTCCTTTCCGTTCCTTTCTTTTCTTTTCTTTTTTTGGAAAAATTGGTCTTTACTTTCAATGTTATGTTATTGTGAATTCTGGGCTCTATTTTACTTTATTTGATTTTGGTCTCTATTTTACTTCTGATTTTTCTTTGTTCTTTCTTTCTGCTACTAATTTTAGCAAAGTTTCTTCTTTTTCTAGTTCCTTGTGGTATAATGTTAAGTTGTTTATTGGACTTAAAATTTTTTTTTCTCCAAGTTTTTATTTAAACTCCAGTTAGTTAACACACGGTGCATGTTAGTTTCTGGTGTAGAATTTAGTGATTCAACATGTCCATACAATACCCAGTGCTCATCCCAAGTGCCCTCCTTAGTCCCCATCACCTATTTATCCCAATCCTCCCAACCACCTCCCCTCTGGTAACCATCAGTTTGTTCTTTATAGTTAAGAAACTATTTCTTGGTTTGCCTCTCCCCCCCACCCCATGTTTGTTTGTTTTGTTTCATAAATTCCATTTATGAGTGAAATCTTATGGCATTTCTCTTTTGTATACTCTTTATTTTGCTAAGCATAATATTCTATCTCCATCCATGTCATTGCAAATGGCAATTGTATATATATATATATATATATAATACATATATATTGTAAATATATATACATATATATAAATATTTATATAAGACTAATGTTATTTTGTAAATGTTTCATAGGTCCTTAAGCATACATACATACATACATACATACATACATACATGCATACCATGGCTTCTTTATCCATTCATCAGTCCATGGACATTTGGGAACTTTCAGTAATTTGTCTATTGTTGATAATGCTGCTATAAATATTGGGGTGTATGTATCCCTTCAAATAAATATTTTTTGTACTTGGGTAAATACTTAGTAGTGAAATTGCTGGATCCTAAGGTGGTTCTATTTTTAGCTTTTTTGAGGAACTTCCATATTGTTTTCCACCATTGCTACACCAGTTTGCATTCCCATCAACAGTACAAGAGGGTTCCCCTTTATCTACATCTTCACCAACCTGTTGTATCTTGTATTGTTGATTTTAGTCATTATGACTGGTGTAAGATTATATCTTATTGTAGTTTTTATTCGTATTTCCTTGATGATCAGTGATGTTGAGCACCTTTTCATGTGTCTTGTTGGTCATTTGTATGTCTTCTTTGGAAAAATGTCTATTCATGTCTTCTGCCTATATTTTACTTGGATTATTAGTTTTTGGGGTGTTGAGTTGTACAAGTTCTTTATATATTTTGGATATTCTTTATCAGATATGTCATTTGAAAATATTTTCTTCCATTCCATAGGATGCCTTTTAGTTTTGTTGATTGTTTCCTTCACTGTACAGAAGGTTTTTATTTTGATCAAGTCCCCAAAGTTTATTTTTGCTTCCATTTCCCTTGCCTCAGGAGGCACACCTAGTAAGAAGCTGCTAAGGCTGATGTCAAAGAGGTGACTGCCTCAGTTCTCTTCTAGGATTTTTATGGTTTCCTGTCTCACATTTAGGACTTTCATCCATTTTGAATTTATTTTTGTGTGTGATGTAAGAAAGTGGTCCAGTAACATTCTTCTGTATGTTGCTGTCCAGTTTTCCCAACACAAATTGTTGAAGTGACTGCCCTTTTTTACACTAGATATTCTTTCCTGCTTTGTTGAAGATTAATTGACCATAGAGTTGTGGGCTCATTTCTGGGCTTTCTATTCTGTTGTATTGATCTATGTGTCTATTTTCATGCCAGTACTATACTGTCCTGATTACTACAACTTTGTAATAAAACTTGATGTTTGGTATTGTGATTCCTCCAGCTTTGCATGACTTTTTCAAGACTGCTTTGGCTATTTGGGGTCTTTTGTGGCTCCATACAAATTTTAGAGCTGTGTTTTCTAGCTCTGTGAAAAATTCTGGTGGTATTTTGATAGGGAATATATTCAATGTGTAAATTGATTTGGGTAGTATAGACATTTTAATAATATTTATTCTTCTAATCCTTACGAATTAAATGTTTTTTCAATTCTTTGTGTCCTCTTTCTTTCATTAGTGTTTTATAGTTTTCACAGTACAGATCTTTCACCTCTTGGTTAGGTTTATTCCTATTATGGGTTTTGGTGCAATTGTAAATGGCACTGATTCCTTGAATCTAATTCTGCTGCTTCATTATTGATATATAGATATGCAACAGTTTTCTGTACATTGATATTGTATCCTGTGACTTTAATGAATTTGTGTATCTGTTCTAGTAATTTTTTGGTGGAGTCTTTTTGGTTTTCTATATAGAGTATCATGTCATCTGTAAATAGTGAATGTTTGATTTCTTCCCTGCTGATTTGGATGTTATGTATTTCTTGTTGTCTGATTTCTGTGGCTAGGATGTCCAATAGTATATTAAATAACAGTGGTGAGGGTGGACATCCTTGTCTTGTTCCTAAAGGTAGAGGAACACATTTCAGTTTTTCCCAATTGAGGATGATATTAGCTGTGGGTCTTTCATGTATGGCCTTAATCATGTTGAGGTACGTTCCCTCTAACCCTATTTGTTGAAGGTTTTAATCATGAATGGATGTTATGCTTTGCAAAATGTACTTTGTCAAATGCATTTTCTGCATCTATTGAAAGGATCATATGGTTTTTATCCTTTCTTTTATTAATGTGGTATCTCACATTGATTTTCCAATATTGAACCCCACTTGCAACCCAGGAATAAATCCCATTTGATTGTGGGGAATGATTATTTTAATGTACTGTTGGGATTCAATTTGCTAGTATTTTATTGAGAATTTCTGCATCTATGTTCATCACAGATTTTAGTCTGTAGTTCTCTTTTTAGTGAAGTGTTTATCTGTTTTTGGTATCAGGATAATGCTGATCTCATAGAATGAATTTGGAAATATTCCTTCCATTACTAATTTTTGGGTAAGTTTGAGAAGAATGGGTATTACCTCTTCCTTAAATGTTTGGTAGAATTTACCTGTGATGCCACCTTACCCTGGATTTTGTTTGTTGGGAGATTTTTTTATTATTGATGAAATTTCTTTGCTGTTTATAAGTCTGTTCAAGTTTCCTATTTCTTTCTGTTTCAGTTTTGGTAGATTTTATGTTTCTAGGTATTTATCCATGTCCTCCAGGTTGTCCAATTTGTTGGCATACTTTTTCATATTTTACTTATAATTATTTGTCTCTAGTGTTCATTATTATTTATCCTCTCTCATCTGTGATTTTTTATAAGTCTGGCTAGGGGGTTATCAATTTTATTAACTTTTTCAAAAAAAACCCAGCTCCTAGCTTCATTGATCTATTCTATTGTTTTGGTTTTTAGTTTCTATATCATTTACTTCTGCAATAATTTTTATTCTTTCCCTTCTTCTGCTGGCTTAAGGCTTGGTTTGTTTTTCTTTTTTGAGATCCTTTAGGTGTAAGGTTGTTTATTTTAGATTTTTCTTTCATTTTGAAATAAGCTGTATTATTATATACTTCCCTGTTATGATGGCTTTGCTGTACCTGAAGTGTTTTAGACTGTTGTGTTTTCATTTTCATTTGTTTCCATGTATTTTTTATTTCTTCTTTAATTTCCTGCTTGACCCATTCATTGTTCAGTAGCATGTTTTTTAACCTTCATGTGTTTGTGGTCTTTCTGAATATTTTCTCATGGTTGACTTCAAGGTTCATAGCATTGTGGTCAGAAAATATGCATGCTATGATCTCAATCTTTTTTGTATTTGCTGAGGCCTGATTTGTGACCTTACAGTATGTGATGTATTCTGGAGAATGTTCTATGTTCAATTGAAGAGAATGTGTATTCTGCTGTTTTAGGGTGGAATGTTCTGGATATATCTCTTAAGTCCATCTCATCCAGTGTATCATTCAAAGCCATTGTTTCCTTGCTGATTTTCTGCTTACATGATCTGTTCGTTGATGTATGTGTACTGTTAAAGTCCGCTACATTTATTGTGTATTATCAATGAGTTCCTTTATGTTTATTATTAATTGTTTTATATGTTTGAGTGCTTCATGTTAGGGGCATAGATACTTAAAACAGATTTTCTTGTTGGATAGTTCCTTTTATTAGTATATGGTGCCCTTCTTCATCTCCTGTTACAGTCTTTGGTTTAAACTCTAATTTGGTCATCATCAGGGAAATGCACATCAAAACCATAATGAGTTACCACTTCAAACCTGTCAGAATGACTAAAACTAACAACACAAGAAACAACAAGTGTCAGCAAGCATGCAGAAAAAGAGCAACCCCCACACTGTTTTTGCAGAGTGGCCGCAGCAGTTTGCATTCCCACCAACAGTGCAAGAAGGTTCCCGTTTCTCCAAGTCCTCTCCAGCATCCATAGTTTCCTTATTTGTTCATTTTAGCCACTCTGGCGTGAGGTGATATCTGAATGTGGTTTTGATTTGTTTCTCCTTGATGAGGAGCAACGTTCAGCATCTTTCCATGTGCCTGTTGACCATCTGGATGTCTTCTTTAGAGAAGTGTCTATTCATGTTTTCTGCCCATTTCTTCACTAGGTTATTTGTTCTTCAGGTGTGGAGTTTGGTAAAGTCTTTATAGATTTTGGATAATAGCCCTTTGTCCAATATGTCATTTGCAAATATCTTTTCCCATTCCGTTGGTTGCCTTTTAGTTTTGTTGATTGTTTCCTTTGCAGTGCACAAGCTTTTTATCTTCATGAGGTCCCAATAGTTGATTTTTGGTTCTGTTTTGTTTCCCTTGCCTCCAGAGGTGATATACTGTCCAGTTCCTGGTGCTTCAGGGAGTGTCTCTGGTGTGTGGTGGATGCACTCTGCTGCTGTGTTTTAGCTGCTATAGCCTTCAAACTAGTCATCAACGAGGCTCTCTTTGCCTGGAGTGCACGGTGTTTGGTCCTTGGGCAAAGTTGAACTTTTTTTCTTTTTTTTAAATTTTTTTTTAATGTTTATTTATTTTTGAGACAGAGAGAGACAGAGCATGAACGGGGGAGGGTCAGAGAGAGAGGGAGACACAGAATCTGAAGCAGGCTCCAGGCTCTGAGCTGCCAGCACAGAGCCTGATGCCAGGTTAGAACTCACGGACCGTGAGATCATGACCTGAGCCGAAGTCAGACGCTTAACCGACTGAGCCACCCAGATGCCCTGAACTTTTTTTTTTCTTAAAACAAGCATTTATAGGATAAATTTTACTCTAACATCTTCTTTTGCTGCATCCCACAGGTTTTGGGATATTGTGTTTTCTTTTTCTTTTGTTATGAGACATATTTTGAGGTGCCAATTGAATTCTTATTTGGCCCACTGTTTGTGCAGTAGTGTGTTGTTTAATATTTACATATTAATATTTAATAATTACATTGCAGATTTTCCAGCTTTGTTAGATTGTTGATGTTTAGTTTTGTACCACTGTGGTAAGAGTATATACTTGGTATGATTTTGGTCTTTTTAAATTTGTAATATTTGTTATGTCTCTTTTTATGTGATTTACTTAGGATTCTTCTGTGTGTACTTGAAGAAAATATGTATTCTATTTTTCTTAGATGTAATGTTAAATATATATATATATATAACACTGTATTATTAAGTATGCTTCCAGTAAAAAAATGTTGAAAAAATAACTTTAACTGAGGTTACTCATTTAAAATACAACATATCAGAGGCAATGTCGGTGTGGCGATGGGTGAAACAGGTGAAGGTGATTAAGAGTATATTAATCATGATTACAGCTGTAATCATCAAGACAGTATGGTACTGGTGCAAGAACAGACACTCAGATAAATGGAACAGAATAGAGAACCCAGAAATGGACTCACAAACGCATGGCCAACTAATCTTTGACAAAGCAGGAAAAAATATCCAATGGAATAAAGAAAGTCTCTTCAGCAAGTGGTGCTGGGAAAACTGGACAGTGGCAGGCAGAAAAATGCACCTGCACCACTTTCTTACACCATACACAAAAATAAACTCAAAATGGATGAAAGACCTAAATGTAAGAGAGGAAGCCATCAAAATCCTTGAAGAAAAGCAGGAAAAAACCTCTCTGATCTTGGCTGCAGCAACTTCTTACTCAACACGTCTCCGGAGGCAAGGGAAACAAAAGCAATAATGAAGTACTGGGATCTCATGAAGATAAAAACCTTCTGCACAGTTAAGGAAACACTCAGCAAAACTAAAAGGCAACCCATGTAATGGGAGAAGATATTTTCAAGTGACATATCAGATAAGAGGTTAGTATCCAAAATCTATAAAGAACTTATCAAACAATACCCCAAAAACAAATAATCCAATGAAGAAATGGGTAAAAGACATGAATAGACACTTCTGCAAAGAAGACATCCAGATGGCCAACCAACACAAGAAAAAATGCTCAAATCACTCACCATCAGGGAAATACAAATCAAAACCACAATGAGGTAACCACCTCATACCTGTCAGAATAGCTAAAATTAACAACTCTGTCAACAAGAGATGTTGGTGAAGATGTTGAGAAAGAGGATCTCTTTTGCACTGCTGGTGGGAATGCAAACTAGTGCAGCTACTCTGGAAAACAGTATGGACGTTCCTCAAATAATTAAAAATAGAACTACTCTACGATCCAGCAATTGCACTGCTAGGTATTTATCCAAGGGACACAGGTATGCTGTTTGAAGGGGCATGTGCACCCCGATATTTATAGCAGCACTATCAACAATAGCCAAAGAATGGAAAGAGCCCAAATGTCCATCGATGGATGAATAGATAAAGAGATGTGGTATATATATACAATGGAGTATCACTCATCAATCAAAAAGAATGAAATCTTGCCATTTGTAACTACATGGATGGAACTGGAGGGTATTATGTTAAGTGAAATTAGTCAGAGAAAGACAAATATATGCTTTTACTCATATGAGGGCTTTAAGATACAAAACAGATGAACATAAGGGAAGGGAAGTAAAAATAATTTAACAATAGGGAGGGAGACAAAAACATAAGAGACTCATATATCGAGAACAAACAGAGGGTTACTGGAGGTGTTGTGGGAAGGGGAATGGGCTAAATGGGTAAGAGGCATTAAGGAATCTACTTCTGAAGTCCTTGTTACACTATATGCTAACTTAGATGTAAATTTAAAAAATAAATTAAGTTAAAAAATTTCCCAAAATTGGAACAAAACAAAACAAAAGAAAACAAAATAAAAAGCACTGTACCACTCTATACTCACATCAACATCAAATTCAATGAACAGGCTTGATGGCAGAAACATCATAACCAACCCTATTACTCTTTTTAACTATCTGATAGTATTTTTTTGTGAAAATAAACATCTTGCTGTTCAAAACAAAACAAAACAAAACAAAAAGACTATACTAATCATGATGAGCACTGAGTGATGATGTACAGAATTGCTGAATCACTATAATGTACACCTGAAACTAATATAACACTGTACTATTAATTATGATGGAATAAAAATTAAGAAAACTTAATAAAAATACATAAATATGCTTGGGAAAAATATGTAAAGTAAAATAAAATAAAATAATAAAATAAAATAAAATAAAATCTATGGTAGTAGAATTTCTAGAAGGATTTCAATATGTTGTTTAAGTGTAAAACTGTTCTCCAATATAGATTATGTAAAGGTTAATAAGTTCATAGGCCATCTGGGTGGCTCAGTAATTTGAGTGTCCAACTTGGGCTCAGGTCATGATCTCACAGTTTGTGAGTTTGAGCCCCATATCAGGCTGTGTGCTGACACTTCAGAGCCTGGAGGCTGCTTCGGATTCTGTGTGTCCCTCTCTCTCTACCCCTCCCCTGCTCTCACTTTGTCTCTCTCTCTCTCTCAAAAATAAATAAATACATTTTTTTAAAAATTTAAAAATTAAAAAAAAGGTTAATAAGTTCAGTACACTTGATTTTCATATTCTATAAAAGAAGTGGATGAACAATTATTCCTTTGCTTTTTCATTAAAGATTTATAGACCACTTTCTCTTCCACTCTATTCACATAAGCAAGTTAATAAAGCCTTTCTTTCTCTAAAATGTCTTCCCTAAAATGTAGTAGACTAAAAAGAGTACTGGACTAAAAATCATTTCCAGCTCTGCCACTTTTTGTGTGTGACCATGGGCAAGATAAAGTGTATACACCTTGGTTTATCTAACTACAAAATGAGAAACCAGCTTCCTTCCAGCTCTATAAATCTCTGACTTGTAAAGACATAAAAAACCTCTTCTAGGGGCGCCTGGGTGGCACAGTCGGTTAAGCGTCCGACTTCAGCCAGGTCACGATCTCACGGCCCATGAGTTCGAGCCCCGCGTCAGGCTCTGGGCTGATGGCTCAGAGCCTGGAGCCTGTTTCCAATTCTGTGTCTCCCTCTTTCTCTGCCCCTCCCCCGTTCATGCTCTGTCTCTCTCTGTCCCAAAAATAAATAAATGTTGAAAAAAAAATTAAAAAAAACAAAAACAAAAAACCTCTTCTATTAAGAGAAACTTCAAGCCAAAATTAAAAAGAAATATGTATGTAAATCCTGGTCATTTACAGCAAATTTATAGTCATTCACAATTAGACAATATTTATCTTTATTTAATGGACAGGAACATCTTACTGTGCAAATTAACAAGGCAAAGTATACCTGAAGAAAAAATTAAATGGTTTATGAAAATATATTCAATTAAGTATTTATTGTGCTAAGTATGTTAGGAAATGTAAAAAAATGAGCATGACATTTAAATGCTCTCTGAATGGAAAGAATAAAAATGTATACAAATACATGGTAAAGGGGAACATGTTTAATGCTCTAATAAGGTACATACAACATAGTAATGGGAGCACAATAGAGGAAAGGTATAAGTTGTTCTTCTTACAGGAGGCAAGGGAAAAGGTCATAAATAATTGTCCCATAAGAACTTCTACTGGTCAATTCTTTGCTGGCTAAGGGTATATGCACTTGAAATACGTAACAGTTTATTTACTTAAAATATTCTAAAATTTAGATAGAACAGCCTTCTAATTAATCCAGTGTTATTGTGTTTATATACAGTGAAACCATAAAATTTTCATTACTCTCCTGCCTCTTCTATTTTTGCTGTGTTTACCAGATACTTCTTCTTGCTTTTCCTGTTTTACAAAAGGGAAGCAGTAACGCCAGTGTTCTCAAAGCCTGTGGTTTGGAGGTGAGAATTTAGCTGAAAGTATTGTAGCAATAAAACACACAAAAATAACATGATTTCCACTATCACCCCTCACCTCTACCATCATTTAACCGAATGAACAAAGTTTATGAACTCCGCATGGACAGGAGGCAAACAGAATCATCATCTTAAAAGGGAAAAGTAGCTTATAAGAAACTGCAAATAAGTAAAACAACTCTCAAGAAGTGATAGAAAATGCCATAATTCTCATAACTAAGGGACACTAGTCTAAGGAGTTATGGGAAACTGAACAATAGTTTATCTTCATTGCTAATTTAAAACAAAAAAATCAAACTGTTAAAATGTACAGAAGATAGTTTTTTAGAAGGTTCACATAGTTCCTTTGCTCAACATTTGCCATCATTTTCAGTAAGTTTGAAAGATAGAACTAAAGTCACTTGATCCATAAAAAGGGAAATAATGAAAGACCATGTGAAATATTTAAAAAATAGCCCCCAATATTTTATCCTATATTAATTGCTCCAGAATATCACACTAAAAAGAGGAGGTGAAAATAAAACTAAACTTTAATATATATTATTTCTTAAGTACTAGACAGACTCAAACATAAAACACACAGAACATGGAAAACTGAGTACTAAGCATAATTGTCATATAAATATTTCAGGAGGGACTTGGCAGAAGATGGCAGCCTAGGAGGATGCTGGGCTCACCACGTCCTGGTGATCACTTAGATTCCACCCACATCTGTCTAAATAACCCAGAAGAATGCTAGAAGAATAGCAGAATGGACTCTCTGTAGCCAAGTGTAGACAAGAGGCCCACGGAAGAGGGTAGGAAGGGCAGAGAGGCAGTGCATGCTACACGCACTGGTGGGAGGGAGCCAGGGCAGTGGAGGGGCAGCCTGCCTGGAAAGGCAAAGCCCACGAGTCTGGCTTGCAAAAGTGGAGGGGCTGGACAGAGTGTGCTCTGGCACCCAGCGGGACTTAACATCTGGAATGCTATAAGTCAACAGCTCTGCTCCCAGAGCTGGAGGGCTAAAGGACAACAGGAGAGAGAGTTATTGAGCCCCAGAAGACAGAGCTCAGCTTGGCAGGGAACAAAGGCGCTCACCAGCGCCATCCCCCTCGCCCATCCCCCAGCCAAAATCCCAAAGGGAACCCTTTCCCATCATTGAACTTGCTTGCACCGCACAAACACTCAACGCTGTGCTTCTGTGAATGCATCCCTCCGACGGTCTACCTCCCTCCCAGTGCTGCAGGGCCCCTCCTGAAGTGGAAAACCGAAGGCAAAATGAGCTGAGTCTGCCCCTCTTGCCCCTGTGCACCCTGCAGATCCACCCCGGCTAATACGGCAGATCCCATAGAAGCAGCACCACAAGCCTGGCAGTGTGGGGGCCACACCACTCCACAGTGAGTCCTGCCTCGGGGAGAGGGGAAGATAAGGTACACACCAGTCTGACTGTGGCCACAGTGGTGGGTTGGGAGCAGACATCAGGTCTGACTGCAGCCCCTCCCACCAACACAAGTTGCTCCAGACAGCACAGAGGAAGAGGCCTGCAGTTCTGCACAACTCCAGCGACTATCCAAAATGACGAAATGGAAGAATTCATCTCAAAAGAAACTCCAGGAAGTAGCAACAGCTAACGAACTGATCAAAAACGATATAAGCAACGTAACAGAAAATGAATTTAAAGTAATAGTCAAAATTAATCGCTGAGCTTGAAAAAAGCATAGAAGACAGCAGAGAATCTATTACTACAGAGATCAAGGGACTAAGAAACAGTCAGGAGGAGCTAAAAAATGGTATAAATGAGCTGCAAAAAAAAACATAGGTGACCACAGCTTGGGTGGAAGAGGCAGAGGAGAGAATAGGTGAAATAGAAGATAAAATTATGGAAAAAGAGGAAGTGAGAAAAAGAGAGATTAAAAAAAAACAGGAGTATGAGGGGAGAATTAGAAAATTAAGTGATGCAATGAAACGCAATAATATGCGCATAATTGGGATTCCAGAGGAGAAAGAGAGAAAGGTGCTGAAGGTGTACTGAAGAAATCATAGCTGAGAACTTCCCTGATCTGCGGAAGGAAAAAAAGCATTGACATCCAAGAGGCACAGAGAACTCCCTTCAGACATAACTTGAATCGATCTTCTGCATGACATATCATAGTGAAACTGGCAAAATACAAGGATAAAGAGAAAATTCTGAAAGCACCTAGGGATAAACATGCTCTAACATATAAAGGGAGACCGATTAGACTAGTGATGGATCTCTCTACTGACACTTGGCAGGCAAGAAAGGAATGGCAGGAAATCTTCAATGTGATGAACAGAAAAAAATATGCAGTTGAGAATCCTCTACCAGCAAATCTGTCATTTAGAATAGAAGGAGAGATAAAGGTCTTCCCAAACAAACAAACAAACAAAAAATGAAGGAATTCATCACCACTAAACCAGCACTACAAGAGATCCTAAGGGGGATCCTGTGAGACAAAGTACTAGAGACATCACTACAAGCATGAAACATACAGACATCACAATGATTCTAAACCCATAACTTTCTGTAATAACACTGAATGTAAATGGACTAAATGCTCCAACCAAAAGACATAGAGTATCAGAATAGATTAAAAAAAAAAAAACAAGACCCATCTATTTGCCGTCTACAAGAGACTCATTTTAGACCTGAGGACACCTTCAGATTGAAAGTGAGGGGAAGGAGAACTATCTATCATGCTACTGGAATCAAAAGAAAGCTGGAGTAGCCATACTTATATCAGAAAAACTAGACTTTAAATTAAGGCTATAACAAGAGATGAAGAAGGGCATTATATAATAATTACAGGGTCTATCCGTCAGGAAGAGCTAACAATTATAAATGTCTATGCGCCGAATATGGGAGCCCCGAAATATAGAAAAAATTAATCACAAACACAAGCAACCTTATTGATAAGAATGTGGTAATTTCAGGGGACTTTAATACTACACTTATAATCATGGATAGATCATCTAAACACAAAATAAACAAGGAAACAAGGTCCCTGAATGATACATTAGATCAGATGGACTTGATAGATATATTTAGAACTCTGCATCCCAAAGCAACAGAATATAATTTCTTCTCAAGTGCACATGGAAGGTTCTCCAAGATACATCACATACTGGGTCACAAAACAGCCCTTCATAAGTATACAAGAATTGAGATCATACCATGCATACTTTCAGACCACAATGCTATGAAGCTTGACATCAACCACAGGAAGAAGCCTGGAACACCTCCAAAAGCATGGAGGTTAAAGAACACCCTACTAAAGAATGAGTGGGTCAACCAGGCAATTAGAGAAAAATTTTAAAAAGTATATGGGAACAAATGAAAATGTAAAGACAACAATCCAAATGTCAAAATGAATAAAGGACCTGAATGTGTGACAGGAAGCCATCAAAACCCTAGAGAAGAAAGCAGGAAAAAAACCTCTCTGACCTCAGCCGCAACAATTTCTTACTTGACACATCCCCAAAGGCAAGGGAAATAAAAGCAAAAATGAACTATTGGCACCTCATGAAGATAAAAAGCTTCTGCACTGCAAGGGAAACAATCAACAAAACTAAAAGGCAACCAACGGAATGGGAAAAGGTATTTGCAAATGACATATCAGACAAAGGGCTAGTATCCAAAATCTAGAAAGAGCTCATCAAACCCCACACCCGAACAACAAATAACCCAGTGAAGAAATGGGCAGAAAACATGAATAGACACTTCTCTACAGAAGATATCCAGATGGCCAACAGGCACATGAAAAGATGCTGAACATCGCATCTCACCAAGGAAAAACAAATCAAAACCACACTCAGATATCACCTCACGCCAGTCAGTGTGGTTAAATGAACAAATAAGGAGATTATGGATGCTGGAGATGATTTGGAGAAAAAAAAAACCCTCTTGCACTGTTGGTGGGAATGCAAACTGGTGCAGCCGCTCTGTAAAACAATGTGGAGGTTCCTCAAAAAACTAAAAAGAGATCTACCCTATGACCTAGCAATAGCACTGCTAGGAATTTACCCAAGGGATACAGGAGTGCTGATGCATAGGGGCACTTGTACCCCAATGTTTATGGCAGCACTCTCAACAATAGCTAAATTATGGAAAGAGCCTAAAAGTCCATGAACTGATGAATGGATAAAGAAATTGTGGTTTATATACACAATGGAATACTACGTGGCAATGTAAAAGAATGAAATATGGTCTTTCGTAGCAACGTGGATGTAACTGGAGAGTGTCATGCTAAGTGCAATAAGTCATACAGAGACAGACAGATACCGTATGTTTTCACTCTTATGTGGATCCTGAGAAAGTTAACAATAGCCCATGGGGGAGGGGAGAAAAAAAAAGAAGTTAGAGAGGGAGAGAGCCAAAGCATAAGAGACTCTTAAAAACTGAGGGTTGATGGAGGGTGGGAGGGAGTAGAGGGTGGGTAATGGGTATTGAGGAGGGCAGCTTTTGGGATGAGCACTGGGTGTTGTATGGAAACCAATTTGACAATAAATTTTGTATCAAAAAAATAAAATGAATAAAATTAAAATAAATAAAAAATAAATATCTATTTCAGCATTACTTTCACAGTTGGCAGTTATTTTTTAAAAGAAATGCAGAAATATCATATGTATAGCTCTAAACATTGGAATTGTTCCTTGGGAAACTGCATTTTGTGACACACAAACTGGCTGACTAGGAAATACATATATTTAATTAATAATACTAGTTTCAATCACTTTGTATGTAGAAATATAACAAATTATTAAAAAAAACTGCAAAGAAATGGGATTTTGGAGTCAGAAGAAATTTTGGAGAATCTAGTTCCTAAATTTTACAGATGAGAAAACTGAGGCAGTTCTTTACTGGATCCAAAACTTGTACTCTGTTTTCCTAGCTTCTAATCAGTTTTTTTTTCTACTACACCACACAATACACTTGTGTTATGGCTGAGACCCAAACTCAATCCCTTCCCTGTTTTTCTAATGTTTGAAAGGTCATTGCAATCAAATCCCTGATTTATTTACTCTATAATAATTAGGATATGAGATTTATTTCAAAATATACCCTACAGGTTAGCTAATGTTAAGACAATTAGATTTTATCATTAGCAGATATTAAATATAAGCAATTCCTTTGGAATTAAATTGTTTTCTATTTCATATGGCAGCTTAAAAGCTTCAGGGCCCTATAAGCCACATGCAGAAAACCTTTGGAGTTTTGTTTTAAAACTAAAAAATTTTAAAGTAAAAATGTTAAGAATTCATAGTCAAGGTTTGATCAATGTTTTTTCCTAAATTAAATAAGGCCAATTACACTGAAACTATACTGTCTACTATGACAGCCACTAGCTACATGTGGCTATTAAACCTTTTAAAATGTACGTAGTCCAACTTGAGACTATAGCATAATGTATGAACTTATTGCATTACTATGCTCTACATTTGAAACTAATGTAATATTGTGTGTCAAATATACTAAAATTAAAAAACAATAATGATAAAAAAAGAAAAAAATAAAAAGAAATGTGGGTAGTCCAAATTTATATGGCCTGTAAGTATAAAGTACATAACCAGATTTTGAAGTTTTAATATAAAAAAAGAATGTAAAATATATTACTAATTTTTATATTGATTATATGTAGAAATGATATATTTTAGATATACCAGGTTAAATAAAATATATTATTAAAATTAATTTCACCAGTTTCTTTTTGTTTCTTAATGTGACTACTGGAAATTTTTAAATTACATATGTGGCTTTCATTATATTTCTCTTGGATAGCTCTGCATCATCAATAAATATCTAGGTTTTACTGATAAATAGTTCATATATTATCAAGGAATAAGTTAACATTATAAAAACTGCTTGCATTATCATGAGTCAATGTCTGTACTAAAGAAGAAAAGATGTGTAAAAATATACCAAATGCAGAAATCAGCTCTAGTTAGCTTTAAATATGTATTTTTCCTCAGTAGATTTACATTTTTAGTTTGGTAAATAATGAAACTAGTTTATATTCCTTGAACACATACGAATTGATATGAAAGAAATATGGCCCAGAAGCATGGCAGAAAAAAAAATTAGCCTTCATCTTGTTCAATCCGCATATACATGTGAGTTGACTTAAAAACAAATACTGACATATAACACCATCAGATACTCTGAAAATACAGACTAGGCTATAACTTAAAGATTTCCACAATTTAATATGAATGCAACAAAAGATATTTATACTTTATACCTTTGCTCCATCCGAAATATTGTCCCAGTTTCCACCACTCAAAGAGAACTTGCCATTGCCTATACGTAGCAGTATCTCTTCAGGAGTATCATTGGGGCCATTAGCAAATGGAGTGTAGCTATTAATAAAATAGATTTGAATAGACATGAGGGCCTAATATACAAATTAAATCTAATTGAAAGCGATGAATATAAGACAACATGCAAATACTTACTATAGCAAATTAAAAGTATTATCTAATATTTCCCTTTACCTTTCATATCAAGTTTTATATTTGAAACAATGAACTTAATATTCATGGATTATTTAATAAAATAGGGAGTCTTGCTTACATAAATATTTTTTCCTTTGATCAGTTAGTCAAATTAAAATAAAATAAAGATGGCTTTTCGTGTGAAGCTATAGGCTTAAAATTAGACCAAAATAAAACATGCAAAGTTTGTATTCTCAGGCATAAGTTAGCAACACAAATATACTTACTATGAAGAAATTGTTAACTGTATAAATTGAGAATGTATTTAGTGATTGGTTCAAATTTATTCACTAACAAATTAACAGAATTATCCAGGGAAACAGGTTAACAATATTTTTAATTAATGTCCATAAACAATGTGTTAAATATTTATATCAATGTAACTAAAAACTCTATAGTCAATAAAATTATTATGTTGATCAATATTCATGGACAGGAAGACAAATACATTGTTTAATGTTTAAGTAGCTTAAAATTAATATAGAATAGCAAAGTGATCAGTTTGTATCATTATAACAGGTGAAACTGAAAATGGTATTCAAATTTGGGAATAAAGACTTATGGTTAAGAAGTATGAGGAAGATATCTTGATATGCTTATGTCTTTATTCTCTCTTGTAACAATTAGGTAGAGATAACACTAAATATATATACATACACTCACACACAAATTCATTTTCTGTTAGTCATAAAGTAAATATTTGAAAGCAGCAATCTAGAAATGGTATCCCCCATGGTTTGAAACCAGTAGCCCTAATTGCAGTTCATATGCAAACTTTTCACTACTGTTATCCTTAGTACTTGCTGTGGTCTATAACTAAATGTTTTGCATAAGTATGTAATATATCTAAAAGTATGTGGAATATGCTGATAAGCAATTACCATCAATCCAATAAATAATGCAAAGTCATCATATTCATAACTTATATTTATAAAGCTCCTGTTATGTCAAACATATTTAAATTTTACTAAATTCTTTCTTTAAAAGTCACACCTAAGTACATTATATAATTACATTATAATTCTTCAAATTCCATTCTATGCAATATACTGCTAAACCTAGCCTTTTTTCTACAGCCATAAATTTTTATTCCTAAATAAAAGTGCTACTAATTATTAAGAGTACGACAGCAATTATATTATTTATAAATTACCAACATTAATATATTCAATTATTAAATTTGTTTAGTATTTATCTGTTTAAGGGAAGGCAGCTATGTGTTTCTGTAGTTGAGTATTCTGTTACTATTCATATTTTTTATAAAGTATGATCTTACTTAATCTCTATCATCAGAAGACCCAGAATTCAAGTACTTTCAAAAAATTAACTCAATATCAAGAAACTCAGTGGGCAAGTACTCACTGAAAAAGAAATTATTATGTTCAAGGAAACATTAAAAAATTAATGCACTGAATGTATAATATCAAAATAAAAATACATGTTTTAATTTTAAAAGTTTTAGTTCTAGTTGAAATTCTTTTAATTATATACCTGAAGAGTACCACACTAAACACTTTATTTTTTTACCTTTTATAAATAAACAATATATATTATTTTAAAATGTTGGTACTATTTTATTTAAGGCTATTTTCATCTGTCCATTTCTTTCCAGATGAAAATATACAGATGAAATTCAAATTATGATGTGTATTATTTTGAATATATGTTTCTTACCCAGCCAGCATGGTGTAAAAAAGGACACCTAGGCTCCAAATATCACAAGCAGCATCATAGCCCTGTTGCATAAGAACCTGAGGAAGAAATATATATTATCTGGTATCACTCAGTATAAACTCAGTTTTCTCATCTGAAAGACCATTGTTGTACTTCCAATAATCTCACAAATGTTCACAATTTAAAAACTTACATCATGTAAATCTTTTCAAAACTAGATTCATTTAATATTAAAGGCAGAGCCTTTGCAATTAGCAAGCATTGAATAAATGGCTAAAAATAAGGTGATTAAGTAACATGGGTCATAAAAGAAACAACTTTGAATATATGATCCCTGACTCCAATAAACTTTCACTCTTACTCTTAGAAAAACCAGACATAGACATCAAAATTTAAGATTAATGCATACAAAGAGCCTAATATATACTATATACAGTACTGTCTTTTCATCCTGACACTGACTATGAGGTACATATTATTATTTCAATTTTGAATATGAAGAAACTAAGGCAAATGTCACATAATTTGCCCAATATCAAAAAACTAGTAAGTAGTGTAGGAGGTATTCTTATTCTAGAGCTTGTGTTTTTAATGTCTATGATAATTGCCTCCTTACCATGCAAAAGATGGTAAGATGATATATACATTTATGAAAGCAAAATGAATTTATATCTTACATTCAAGGCTTATGTATTGGAAACAGTGGAATATTTATGGATCACAAAAACACATTTAATAAAATTCTGAATGGCTTAATTAATTTTTCATGCAATAATTTAGGTAGATGATTTTTGTTCTTGGGGCTAGTGTTAATAATATCAAACAATATATTTATTATATATTCATGTGAGGTTTCTATATGAAGTTAGTAGAGTTTTGTTGAAAATAGATGAAATGGATTGTAAGACAAATATTTTTAAAAGTCTATACCAACCAAAGCAATCTACACATTCAGTTCAATCCCTATCACAATACCACCAGCACTTTTCACAGAGCTAGAAGAAACAATCCTAAAATTTGTATGGAACCACAGATACCTCAAATAGCTAAAGAAACCTTGAAAAGGAAAAGCAAAGCTGGAAGCATCACAATTCTGGACTTCAAGTCATATTACAAAGCTGTAGTCATGAAGACAGTATGGTACTGGCAAAAAAAAGAAAAAAAAGACACACAGATCATTAGGATAAAATAGAAAAACCCAGAAATGAACCCACAACTCTATGGTCAATTTATCTTCGTCAAAGGAGGAAAGAATATCCAATGAGAAAAAGGTGTCTTCAACAAATCGTGTTGGGAAAACTGGAAAGTAACATGCAAAGGAATGAAACTGGACCACTTTCTTACACTATACACAAAAATAAATGCAGAATGGATTAAAGACCAAAACAAAAATGGATTAAAGACCTAATGAGAGACAGGAAGCCATTAAAATCCTAGACGAGAACTGAGGCAGTAACCTCTTTGACATTGGCCTTAGCAACTTCTTTCTAGATGTGTCTCCTGAGGCAAGGGAAACAAAAGCAGAAATAAACTATTGGGACCACATCAAAATAAAAATATTCTGTATAGCAAAGGAAAATAGTCAACAAAACTGAAAGGCAACCTTCTGATGGGAGAAGATATTTGGAAATGACATATCTGGTAAAGTGTTAGTGTAAAACCGCTATAAAAAACGTATAAAACTCAACATCCAAAAACAGTTACAAATAATAATCCAGTTAAGATATGGGCAGAAGACATGAGTAGACATTTTTCCAAAGAAGACATCCAGATCACTAACAGACACATGAAAAGATGTTCAACATCACTCACCATCAGGGAAATACAAATCAAACTACAATGAGACATTACCTGATACTGGTCATATTGGCTAAAATTAACACAGGAAACAGCAGGTTTTGGTGAGGATGCAGAAAAAAGGGAACCCTCTGACACTGTTGGTGGGAATGCAAACTGGTACGGCAACTGTGGAAAACAGTATGGAGGTTTCTCAAAAAGGTAAAAATAGAACTACCTTATGATCCACACTGCACTATTAGGTATTTGCTCAAAGGATAAAAAATACTAATTCAAAGGGATACATGCACCCCAATGTTTATAGCTGCAATATCTCCAATAGCCAAATTATGGAAACAGCTCACGTGCCCATCAACTGATGAATAGACAAAAAAGTTGTGGTATATATACACAATGGTATATTGCTAAGCCATCAAAAAGAATGAAATCTTGCCACTTGCAAGGTATAGTATTATGTTAGGCAAAATAAGTCAGTCAGAGAAAGACAAATACCATGTGATTTCACTCATATGTGGAATTTAAGAAATAAAACAAAGGATCAACGGTGAAAAAAAAAAAAAAGACACAGAGAGGCAAACCAAGCAACAGACTCTTAAGTATAGAGAACAAACTGATGATTACCAGAGGGGTGGGTGGGGTGCTGGATAAAATAGATGATGGGGATTAAGCAGTGCACTTGTGAAAAGCAATGGGTGTTGTATGTAAGGGTTGAATCACTAAATTGCACACCTGAAAATAATATTGTACTGTATGTTAACTAACCAGAATTTAAATAAAAACTTAAAAATATAAAAAAAAATAAACCCACTGCTAATGCTTTTAGGCATAAAAACAGAATAAAAATACTATTAATACCTTAACACTGGGGAGTGCATAGCCAGCAGCATGAACATTTCACTTATAAAAGGTTAAAAATATTAACGTTTGTTTTTGATAATTGTCATACATGACTAATGAGTATCTAACTTAAACTTCAAGATATAATTTTTTCTTAGTCGAAATGTACTTACAAGAACAAGTATATGTGCAAACTTGAGAAGGTAAAGAGTTTATCAAAATACCTGTGTAATTGGCTTACCTACATAACACAAGTAGGGACCACAAAGGCTAATAAATAATGATATAGCTAAACCACTCACATCACACAACTTCCCTCCAATTTACTATATGTTCCTTTAACTCAGGATCATTTTTAGACCTCAGTATACACTAAATATTAGTAGGAAATTATAAGTTGTTTGCTTTTATAAAAAATAAAATGTTTTGGGGGATATATTATTTTTTTGCAACATAGTTATAGTAGAAAAGAATCTCTAAGTAAACCTTAAGAGGTTGGTCAGGTTGATACATATCAAAAAGTGAATGCATATTTTTCTTTACTGTTAAGCCAAAATTGTACTCATTAGCATATCTTTTAGCAAACAAACATTCTATTTACTGTGATGAAATAGTGAATTTATACCCCCATAAATGCTATTATTTATTCAAATATCTGCACGGATACTTGAATCTTTCTGATTCTAGTTTAAAAGAGAATGTATTTCATATACTTTATTGCTAGTTTTTGAAAAGGTCTGAAATTTAGAAACTAATCCTACACAAAACCTCTGTATTTCATTCATAAAATTGTATAAATATTAATTTATTGCTTAGCAGAGGCTTCAGCATTTGATAATAAAACTTTTCAAAGTATTTTGAGGGGAGCCTGGGTGGCTCAATTGGTTGAGCATCCGACTCTTGAATTCAGCTCAGGACATGGTCCCAGAGTCGTGGGACCAAGCCCAACAGGCTCTGTGTTGAACACTGGGTGTGGAGCCTAAGATTCCCTCTCTTCCTCTCTCTTTGCCCCTTCCCCACTAATGTGCTCGCGTGTGTGTGAGTGCACATGCTCTCTCTCTCTCTCTCTCTCTCTCTCTCTCTCTCTCTCTCTCTCTCAAAAATAAAAAAAGTATTTTGAAAATACAAATACTACCCAAAGATAGTTCAAGCACTAGTTATGGAGAAATGGTTTTCAGACGACCACTTGAAAACCTTCAGTATTACAATGATGAGAATGTCATAATATAATGGCAGTCTGTGAAGATAAAAAGCATAAATGGGCTGTATTCTACTTTGTGGACCTGAACTCATTTAAAAATGTTTACCTCCCGACTAACCTGAAAATATTTACCTAATCATTAATCTAAACACAAACATACTCTGTATTTTTCCTTTCAATGTCTGACTTTAAAATGTTTATTTGGGACACACTTAGCCCTAACCTTTTCCCAGTGAGAAGTTTCCATCATACCAGATCCACAAGATTAAGTCAATATTAAAAATTCAGCCATTAAAATGGTTATTCTATACCCTTCTGTTGTCTACTGCATAAATGATAGAATATTTATGATGAATATATATCCTATATTTAACAGAAAAGCCCAAATCTCAAATATTCTACCTTCTTATCCTTACAAAAGCCTTAAATATTCTAGAAAGGCTAATTTTTCAATGTGTAAGCTATATTTCTTAAACCTAGGGGCAGTGCAATAACCCCTTTGTGGATCATGTATTTTTTCTGATATTTATTTTTGGAAATACAGTTTCTATATATTGTAATGTGATAAAAATTTGTACATTCATTATTCTATGTACTTAATTGAAATAGAGATTAAATTACATTTCCTGGATATGTACATAATTTTTATATGGCAAACCTCTTATCATAAAAACTTTATAAATCAGATGTTATGTTTCCTCTTCAACATCAACACCTTAAAGGAAGAAAATAAATTTTTAATACGGGAATTTTTAATGATTAATAAGTTATTTTTTATTTTCTATATTTTTATTTTTATTATTAAATATACTATTTCATACCTGAAACCAATATAACACTGTATGCAAATTTTACTTCAATAAAAATATATATACTTTTTAAAATATAATTTATTGTAAAATTGGTTTCCATACAACACCCAGTGCTCATCCCAACAAGTACCCTCCTCCCTGCCCATCACCGACTTTCCCCTCTCCCCCCACCTCCCATCTACCCTTAGTTTGTTCTCAGTCCTTAAGAGTCTCTTATGGTTTGCCTCCCTCCCTCTCCGAAACTTTTTGTTTTTGTTTTTTCCCTCTTCCCACCCCCATGGTCTTCTGTTACGTTTCTCAAGATCCCCATATGAGTGAAAACATATGGTATCTGTCTTTCTCTGCCTGGCTTATTTCACTTAGCATAATACCCTCCAGTTCCACCCACGTTGCTGCAAATGTCCAGATTTCATTCTTTCTCGTTGCCAAGTAGTATTCCATTGTATATATAAACCACATCTTCTTTATCCATTCATCAGCTGGTGGACATTTAGGCTCTTTCCATAGTTTGGCTATTGTTGAAAGTTCTGCTATAAACATTGGGGTACAAGTGCCCCTACGAATCAGCACTCCTGTAACTTTTAGGTAGATTCCTAGCAGTACTATTGCTGGGTCATAGGGTAGGTCTATTTTTAACTTTTTGAGGAACCTCCACACTGTTTTCCAGAGTGGCAGCACCAATTTGCATTCCCACCAACAGTGCAAGAGGGTTCCCGTTTCTCCACATGCTCACCAGTATCTATAGTCTCCTGATTTGTTCATTTTGGTCACTCTGACTGGCGTGAGGTGATATCTGAGTGTGGTTTTGATTTGTTTTTCCCTGATGAGGAGCGACGTTGAGCATCTTTTCATATGCCTGTTGTCCATCTGGATGTCTTCTTTAGAGAAGTGTCTATCATGTTTTCTGCCCATTTCTTCACTGGGTTATTTGTTTTTTGGGTGTGGAGTTTGGTGAGCTCTTTATAGATTTTGGATACTAGCTCTTTGTCTGATATTTCATTTGCAAATATCTTTTCCCATTCCGTTGGTTGCCTTTTAGTTTTGTTGATTGTTTCCCTTGCAGTGCAGAAGCTTTTTATCTTCATGAAGTCCCAATAGTTCATTTTTGCTTGAATTCCCTTGCCTTTGGAGATGTGTCTAGCAATAAATGGCTGTGGCTGAGGTCAATGAAGTTGTTGCCTGCTTTCTCCTCTAGGGTTTTAATGGTTTCCTGTCTCACATTCAGGTCTTTCATCCATTTTGAGTTTACTTTTTTGTATCGTGTAAGAATGTGGTCTAGTTTCATTCTTCTGCATGTTGCTGTCCAGTTCTCCCAGCACGATTTGTTAAAGAGGCTGTCTTTTTTCCGTTGGATATTCTTTCTTGCTTTGTCAAAGATCAGTTGGCCATACATTTCTGGGTCGAGTTCTGTGTTTTCTATTCTATTCCATTGGTCTATGTGTTTGCTTTTTTGACAGTACCATACTGTCTTGATGATTACAGCTTTGTAGTAGAGGCTAAAGTCTCGGATTGTGATGCCTCCTGCTTTGGTCTTCTTCACTATCACTTTGGCTATTCAGGGTCTTTTGTGGTTCCATACAAATTTTAGGATTGCTTGTTCTAGCTTTGCAAAGATTGCTGGTACAATTTTGATTGGGATTGCATTGAATGTGTAGATAGCTTTGTGTAGTATTGGCATTTTAACAGTATTTAGTCTTCCAATCCATGAGCATGGAATGCTTTTCCATTTCTTTGTATCTTCTCCAATTGCTTTCATAAGCTTTCCATAGTTTTCAGCATACATATATTTTACATCTTTGGTTAGGTTTATTCCTAGGTATTTTATGATTCTTGGTGCAATTGTGAATGGGATCTGTTTCTTTATTTTTCTTTCTGTTGCTTCATTATTGGTGTATAAAAATGCAACCTATTTCTGTACATTAATTTTGCACCCTGCACCTTTGCTGAATTCATGTATCAGTTCTATCAGACTTTTGGTTGAGTCTTTTGGGTTTTCCATGTATGATATCATGTCATCTGCAAAAAGTGAGAGCTTAACTTTATCTTTGCCAATTTTGATGCCTTTTATTTCATTTTGTTGTCTGATTGCTGATGCTAGGACTTCCAATAATATGTTAGACAACAGCGGTGAGAGTCAACATCCCTGTTGTGTTCCTGATCTCAGGGGGAAAGCTCTCAGTTTTTCCCCATTGAGGATGATATTAGCTGTGGGATTTTCATAAATGGCCTTTATGATGTTTAAGTATGTTCCTTCTATCCAGACTTTCTTGAGGGTTTTCATCAAGAAATGATGTTGTATTTTGTCAAATGTTTTTCTGCATCTATTGACAGGACTAGAAGAAGAACAGCAAAGTCACCCCAATCCAACAGAAGAAGAGAAATAATGAAGATCAGAGCAGAAATAAACAATCCAAAAAAGCAGTAGAACATATCAGTGAAACCAAGAGTTGGTTTTTGGAAAAAAAAATTGATAAACTTCTAGCCATGCTTCTCAAAAAGAAGAGAGAAATGACCCAAGTAGATAAAATCACGAAGGAAAATTGATTTATTATAACCAATCCCTCAGAAACACAATCAGTTATCAGGGACTACTATGAAAATTATATGCCAACAAACTGGACAACCTGGAAGACATGGACAAATTCCTAAACACCCACCCACTACCAAAACTCAAATGGGAAGAAATGGAAAATTTGAAGAGACCCATAACTAGTGAAGAGATTGAATGAGATGTCAAAAATCTCCCAACAAATTACAGTCCTGGACCAAATGGCTTCCCTGCGGAATTCTACCAGACATTTAAAGCAGAGTTAATACCTATCCTTCTCAAGGTTGTTCCAGAAAATGGAAAGGGAAGGAAAACTTCTGGATTCATTCTATGAACCTAGCATTAACTTTGATTCCCAAACCAGACAGAGACCCAGCAAAAAAAGACAACCAGAGGCCAATATCCTTGATGAATATGGATGCCAGAATTCTTAACAAGATAACTAGCAAATTGAATTCAACAGCATATAAAATGTTTTATTCACCATGATCAAGTGGGATTCATTCTTGGGCTGCAGGGCTGGTTCAATATTTGCAAATGAACCAATGTGAAAAATCACATCAATAAAAGAAAAGAAAAATATTTTTCTAATAGCTACATTAAAATACAGATTTATTGATATTCATATACAAATGTCTTGCTATATGTGATGTGAAATATTATCCTGAAAGTTATAGTATTTGATATAAAAAAACCCAGAAAACATGCACATGAGATGAGATAAGAATTCATCCTCAAATTATTTTACTCTTCTTCTCTGACTTGAAACATTCAATTTTTCAAACATCTGACTTGAAACATTCAATTTTTTAACATGAAGATTTTTGTGTATTCTGATTTATGTTGTATATATGATAATTCATATGGGTTATCATTATTCATAGCATATAAGAACAGTTCCTAATTTATAAACAATAATATGTATATGGCCAATTCCATCCCTGATTTATTTTTTATCAATCATAATTACAGTCCTGTTGAGGTTGCTACTGTCAAAGCTCCTATCCCCAGTATCAGAAGTGACTGTTGGAAGTTGGTAAAAATGAAGCCTATACCCCTTTACCTCTCCAGACTCACCTTTCCCGACTCTTCCCTCTAAGATCTACAAATGAGTATTATGTGCCAAGAAAAATCCCACTGCTTATAAAAATCCCTGTGAAGCTGTTTGCTCCAGGAATTATATCTTAAAGACAATCATGAGTGGTACTGCCCTTATAAGTTATATATAATGTTAAATATAAATTACCTCTTCTTCAGCACAAACTAAAATATCTGCAAATTTATCCTGGTTTTATTACTATGGGAATGTTGGGTCTTGAAAAATTTATTTAAGTACTTTGAGCCTCAATTACTTCATTTAGAATATTTAATGTTGAAGATGGGGTTATCTCTATTCTCCTCCCAGCTCTACAAGGGTATGATTCTGATGCTAGTACATAACACAAGAGAATACAATAGTCTGATTATTATACATTCAGGCTAGTTTCAGATGTGAGTTGCTAGTTTGAATATTTATATTAAGGGTTATCAGAATTTGTGGATTTAAACAGCTTTATAGTTGGGAAAAGATAACTCAGTTTTTACCTATCAACTATAACACATACATGACATTATGTATATTCAACTAAAAGAAAATAACAAAAGGCTAATACTAAAGTTTTAAAGAATACCTCAGGTGCTACAAAGTTTGCAGTGTAGCATGGAGTTAAAAGAAGTCCATTTTCTCCACGAAGCTGTTTTGCAAACCCAAAATCACAGATCCTAATGGAGTCTGCATTGGCCGATTCATCCATATATAAAATATTACTAGGTTTAAGATCACGATGAACAACCTTGAACATAAAAGAAAAAAATATATTTCTATAGTGAACTATATATATCTATGAAATAACACATTTTGAGTTAACATATTTCCAGGAAAAATAACTTTCTAAATTATAAAAATTTGAAAATGACACTCTCTCCAGTGTTGGTAGCCTTGACAGCCTGAAGTATGTTCCAGTTTCTATTCAAGCCACAAGGTTCATTAAACATTTCCAACCTCAAATATTAAAACTCAATTCTCAGTTCCATTTCTGGAAATAAGGGACTAAGACCCTACTCAATGCTCTCCTCCCCACAATAAACAACTCTAAAGCTTGAACAAAATTGAAAAATCAACTACATCAAGATACTGGAGAATGGACAGAAGCAGACAGACTCTGATGGAATGCGTACACTTTGTTAAGGAGGGAAAATAGGGAGCTATAAGTAAGGCTCCCATATCTGTGGCTTTTAGCCTAGGATTAAGTGTAGTTCTTATGTCACCCAGTGATGGTGAAAACACATGTGGAAAAGCCCAGTCTTTCTGGCATGGAGGAACATAAAAGAGATGCTAAAAAACAGTGAATGCTTGTGAGGAATTCTGTACAAAAAAGAGCCAAAACTGACTCCTGAGTTAAAAATGTATAGAAGAGGCTCAATGTAATTCATACAAAGACAAAAGATAACAGAGTCCAGAGTTGCTGCCCAAAAGGCAAAGAGTTTTCAGTGCAAACACTGCCATGAAAATTATCCACCAAAAAAATAATAATAATCATTGAAGAAAAATATCATTACAAAAAATTTTCATAATATTCAAATATGCAGTATATAATCCAAAATTATCTAATTAACAAAGAACCAAGTAAATGGAACACCGTTTCAGGAAAAGAGAGTATCAATCAATTCCAAGTCCAAGATGAACCATATTGGACCTAACAGATGATTTTAAAGTGGCTGTTGTTATATGTGACATGATGAAGCTGCTAACTAATGCCATGGTATTAATCAAATTACAGTACATAAATGTATCAAATCAATATGTTGTACACCTTAAACTTACATAATGTTATATGTCAATTATATCTCAATAAAATGAATTATTCAAAATTCACAAAACATTAAAAAATTAAAACATAAAATGGCTATTATAATTACATCAATGAAGTAAAACAAAAACATGCTTTCAATGAATGAAACTCTCAAGAAGAAAAACAGAAACAATGAGAACAAAATGAAATGCTAGAAATGGAAAATTTTCTAAACTTCCTTATGTGATGATTTTCTTACTAATACTATACACTTCATTTATTCTAGTCCTATATTTGATCAGCATTTCACTACACTAAAAGTTACTTAAAGATAAGGACCAAGTCTTACTCATGCTTGAATCTGCAATACCTTTTACAATGCCTGGCATGAAGAAATGTTCAATATACGTCTGTCAAGTTATTTAATTGATGTAAGAACCTGAAGGTTTCTAAAATAAAAGGGAGGAGTGATCAGGATGGTGGAGAAGTAGGGGGACCCTGGCCTTTCATTGTCCCTCAAACACAGCTGTAATGAGGTCAGATTACTTGGAGTACCCAAGAAATAGATTTGCAAAGTGGCAGAAGTATCTCCATAGTTGGAGGGAGACAGCTTGGCAAATGCAAGATGCATGGAGGTGATTTGGGGGACAGAAAAAATAAGAGTCATAGAGGGGAGGAAACCCTTTCTGGAGAGACAAAAGGGAGAGACAGAGAGAAGGGTTGAGAAAGTGTGGCATCGCATTAGCACAAGAGGAAAATCTCTCTGGACCATGGATTGGGAAGCAAGAAGTAATGAGTGTCCCAGTTCGGTTTTGCAAACAGCTTTTGGAGTTCAAACTCTGAGGTTTTGGAAGTATGCGACTTTCTCCAGAGTGGAGCCATGGCTCATGGTCCTGGGGAGGAAGGATCTGGCCCTGGAGTGCATAGCATGTAGATATTTATGGTGTGCACTGGGAAAGAACAGTCCCCTTCCTGGAGTACTTTTGGAAGAAGGTTTGTTGCCTCCCCAAGGACAAAAGACCCTGCAGGTGCCAGCCAAAAGCCTTTTATCAGCAGGGTGGAGAGGCTCTACTCCAGAGAACGGGAGCAGATCCACACCTTGCCAGGTCTTTAAGAGTTTGGGTTTTGAATCCTAGCCATGAACCAAGGAGAGGCACGGGATAGTTGTGGCACAGGGAAAACCTACTGCCATCGCTATTCTGTGAAGGCTTCCTGTATAGTGAGGGTTAAGATCCCCGCTCTGGAGACAAGAGATTGGTGTGGTGCCATTTTCCCCACCAAAACCAACATGGTGAGATTTCAGAGAGCAACACAGTGACCCTTAGTGAAGGCGGGCCCCAATTTCACCAAACCCTTCACCTCTGTGCCTAGTAACTGCTTATTTACTGGGGCAAGACTGATTCCAAGCCAGTGCAGCTGGCCTCTTTTCCAGACCAGCATAGCTAACACCTTTCAGGCACCAAGAGAGAACTCTTTTTCTTTCTTTTTTCCTCCTTCTTTTTTTCTTTTGTAATCAGGCTCATAATAACTGATTTTTTTTTGTCATTTCATCTTCTATTTTTCCTTGGATCAGACTTTTTTATTCTTTTCTTTTTCCTACTTTTCTCTTTCCTTCTACTTTTTTCTTTCTTTTTCCTTGGAATCAGCTTTATAGTTTTTTTTGATTCTCTGTTTGTTTTGTGTGTGTGTGTGTGTGTGTTCCCTTTCTTTTTCTTTTCTTTTTTTCTTTTTTTTAACGTTTATTTATTTTTGAGACAGAGAGAGACAGAGCATGAATGGAGGAGGGCCAGAGAGAGAGGAAGACACAGAATCTGAAACAGGCTCCAGGCTCTGAGCTGTCAGCACAGAGCCTGACGCGGGGCTTGAACTCACAGACCGCGAGATCATACCTGAGCCAAAGTTGGACGCTTAACCGACTGAGCCACCCAGGCGCCCCTCTTTTTCTTTTTTTATGGGATCAAGCTACTGACACCTTTTTTTCCTCCCACAGTTCCTTCAACAAACAAATCAAAGCACACCTGGGTAAAGGCCCAACACTCCACTACTGCAAGGCAGGAGGATCTCTGCAGAGGACTGACTAGTGGGAAAAAACAGCAAAAATGAAACAGCAGAGTGCCAACATTGTAAACCAGAAACACTTGCTGAAATGCCAGGCCCTCAACAGTGTGTGATCAATTTTTCATTTAGTAGTACTGTCAGGTGCAGGAAACATAACAAGCTTTTAAAACACACAAAAACAGAAACTTAGCCAAAATGAGAAGATGGAGGAATTCTCCCCAAAAGAAAGGTCAAGAAGAAATCACAGCCAGGACTTGCTCAAAACACATATAAACAATATATATGAAGAATAATTTAGAATAACAATCATAAGACTGCTAGTTGAGCTTGAAAAAAGCATAATACACACAAGAGAGACCCTTGCTATGGATCACAGACTTAAGAACTAGTCAGGATGAATTTTAAAATGCTATAGGTGAGATGCAAAAGAAACTAGATACAGTGACAGTGAGGATAAAAGAAACAGGGGAGACAATAGGTGAAATAGAAGATAAAATTATGGAAAATAATGAAGTTGAAAAGAATAAGGAAAAGAAATTACTAGATCATGAGGGGAGAATTATAGAACTAAGTGATTCCATGAAACGAAACAATACCCATAACATAGGAGTCTCAGAAGAAGAAGAGCACGAAACAGGGACAAAAGTTTTATATGAACAAATTATAGCTGAGAACTTCCCAGTCTGGGGAAGGTAACAGGCATTCAAGTCCAAGAGTTACAGAGAACTCCCTTCAAGATCAACAAAAACAGGTCAACATCACAACATATCATAGTTAAACTTGCAAAATACAAGGATAAAGAGAAAATTCTGAAAGCAGCTAGGAACAAATGGCCCTTAACCTACAAGGGTAGACACATAAGGTTAGCAGCAGACTTGTCCACCAAAACTTGGCATGCCAGAAGGGAGTGGCAGGAAATATTCAATATGCTGAATAAGAAAAATATGGAGCCAAGAATCATTGATCCAACAAGGCTGTCATTCAGAATAGAAGGAGAGATAAAGAATTTCCCAGACAAAGAAAAAATATGAGAGTTCATGACTACTAAAGCAACCCTTCAAGAAATTTTAAGGAGGACTCTTTGAGGAAAAAAAAACAAACAAACAAAAAAAACACCAAAGCAGCAAAGACTACAAAGGGCCAGACAACATCACCAGAAACATGAAATCTAAAGATAACACAATAACACTAAATTCATATATTTCAATAATCACTCTGAATGTAAATGGACTAAATGCTCCAATCAAAAGGTATAGGGTATCAGAACAGATAAAAAAAAAAACAAGATACATCTATATACTGCTGTGAAGGAACTCAGTTTATACCTGAGGACACCTGCAGAGTGAAAGTGAGGGGATGGAGAACCATCTATCATGCTAATGTATGTCAAAGGAAAACTGAAGTAGCCACACTTATATCATACAAACTAGATTTTATTTGTTTATTTATTTATTTATTTATTTATTTACAATTTTTTAATGCTTATTTATTTTTGAGAGAGAGACAGAGTGTGAGTGGGGGAGGAGCATAGAGAGAGAGACACCCAAAATCCGAAGCAGGTTCCAGGCTCTAAGATGTCAGCACAGAGCCCAATGCAGTGCTCAAACTCATGAACTGCAAGGTCATGACCTGAGCCGAAGTCGGACACTTACTGACTGAGCCACCCAGGTTACCATACAACTATATTTTAAAGCAAAGACTGTAGCAAGAAGTTAAGATGGGCATTATATAATATTTAAGTGGCTTATCCATCAAAAATATCAAACAATTGTAAATATTTATGGCCCCAAGTTGGAAGAACATGAATATGTAAATCTATTAGTAATAAACATAGAGAAATTCATTGATAGTAACACCATAATAGTAGAAGACTTTAATACCCCACTTATAGGAAAGGAGAGATCATCTAAGCAGAAAAGCAAAGAGGAAACAATGGATTTGAATGACATAGTGTGTCGGATGAACTTAACAAATATATTCACAACATTTCATCCTAAAGCAGCAGAGTACACATTCTTTTTGGTGCATATGAAATGTTCTCGAGAATAGATCACATAATGTGTCACAAATCAGCCCTCAACAGGTACAAAAGATTGAGATCATACCATACATTTTTTTCAGATCACAACGTTATGAAAATTCAAGTCAACCACAAGAAAAAATTTGGAAAGCTCTCAAATATGTGGAGGTTAAAGAACATCCTAATAAAGAATGAATGGGTGAGCCAAGAAATTAAAGATGAAATAAAAAGTACATGAAAGCAAATGAAAATAAAAACATGGCAGTCCAAAACACTTGGGATGCAGCAAAGCCAGTTCTAAGAGGAAAGTACATTGCAATTCAGGCCTATCTGAAAAAGCAAGAAAGGTTCCAAATACACATCCTAACCTTACACCTAAAGTACCTAGAAAAGGAGCAGTAAGTAAAGCAAAAAAGGCAGCAAAATAAGGGAAATAATAAAGATTAATGCAGAAATACATGATATATAAACAAACAAAAAAAACATGGTAGAACAGATCAATGAAACTGAAAGTTGGTTTTTTGAAAGAATAAACAAAACTGATAAACCCTTAGCTAGACTTCTCAAAAAGAAAAAAAAAAAAAAAGAGAGGATCCAAATAGGCCAAATCACATATGGAACAGGGCAGATCACAACCAACACCAAGAAATACAAACAATTATAAGAGAATACTATGAAATATTATATGCCAAAAACTGGACAATCTGGAAGAAATGCACAAATTCCTAGACAGTCACACACTACCAAACCTCAATCAGGAAGAAACAGAAAATTTGAATAGGCCAATAAACAGCAAAGAAATTGAATCAGTTATCAAAAATGTCCCAACAAAATAAGAGTCCTGGGCCAGATGGTTTCCCAGGGGAATTCTACCGGACATGTAAAGCAGCGTTAATACATATTCTCAAATTTTCCAAAAAATAGAAATGGAAGGAAAGCTTCCAAACTCATCCTATGAAGCCAGCATTACCTTGATTCCAAAACCAGTCAAAGACTCCTCTAAAAAGGAGAATTACAGGCCAATATCCCTGATAAACGTGGATGTAAAAATTCTCAACAAGATATTAGGAAATCAAATTCAATAGTACATTAAAAGGATTATTCACCATGATTAAGTGGAATTTATTTCTGGGCTTTAGGGATCATTTAATATTTGTAACTCAATCAATTTGATAAAACACATTAATAAAAGAAAGGATAAGAACCATAAGATCCTTTCAATAGATGAAGAAAAAACATTTGACAAAACGTAGCATCCTTTCTTGATAAAAACCCTGAAGAAAGTAGGGATAGAAGGGAATATACCTCAACATCATAAAAGTCATATATGCAAGGCCCATAGCTAATATCATCCCAAATGGGGAAAAACTGTCAGGAAAACGACAATGGGATGTTCACTCTCACCATTGTTGTCCAACATAGTACTGGGAACCCTAGCATCAGCAATCAGACAACAAAAGCAATAAAAGGCATACAAATTGGCAAAGAAAAAGTAAAACTTTCACTCTTCACAGATGACATGATACTCTACATGGCAAATCTAAAAGACCCAACGAAAAATCTGCTAGAACTGATATGCGAATTCAGCAAAGTCACAGGATATAAAATGAACATACAGAAGTTTGTTATATTTCTATACACAAGTACTGAAGCAGCAGAAAGAGAAATCAAGAAATCAATCCCATTTACAATTGCAACAAAAACCATAAGATAACTAGGAATAAACCTAACCAAAGAGGTAAAAAATATGTTCGTTGAAAACTTTGGAAAGCTTATGAAAGAAACTGAAGGAGAAACAAAGAAATGGAGAACATTCCATGTCCATGGATTGGAAGAAAAACAAATTGTTAAAATGTCTATACTACCAAAGCAATCTACACATTCAATACAATCCTTATCGAAATAACAGCAGCATTCTTCACAGAGTTACAAGAAACAATCCTAAAATTTTATGGATCCAGAAAAGACCCTGAATAGCCAAAGTAATGTTGACAAAGAAAAGCAAAGCTGGAGGCATCACAATTCCGGACGTCAAGCTGTAGTACAGAGCTCTAATCATCAAGACAGTATGGTACTAGCACAAAAACAGACACAAAGATCAATGGAACAGAATAGAAAACCCAGAAATGGTCTCATAAATATACGGACAACGAATCTTAGACAAAGGAGGAAAGAGTATCCAATGTAAAAAAGATGGTATCTTCAGCAAATAGTGCTGGGAAAACTGGACAGCAACATGTAAAAGAATGAAACTGGACTACTTTCTTACGCCATGCACAAAAATAAATTCAAAATGTGTGACAAGAAACCATCAAAATCCTAGACAAGAAAACAGGCAACAACCTCTTTGACCTTGGCTGGAGCAACTTCTTACTAGACACGTCTCCAGAGGCACGGGAAACAAAAGTAAAAAGGAACTATTAGGACCTCATCAAAATAAAAATATTCTGCACAGTGAAGGAAATAATCAACAAAACTAAAAGACAACTGATGAAATGGAAGAAGATATATGCAAATGACACATCAGATAAAGGGTGAGTATCCAAAATCTATGAGGATCTTGTCAAACTCAACACCCAAGAAACAAATAATGCAATAAATAAATGGGCAGAAGACATGAATAGACTCTTTTTCAAAGACATCCAGATGCCTAACCTGAGAAGATTCTGAATATCACTCATCATTCAGGAAGTAGAAATCAAAACCACGATGACACACCACTTCACACCTGTCAGAATGGCTAAAGTTAACAACTTAGGAAACAACAGATTTTGGCAAGGATATGGAGTACAAGGAACCCTTTTGCACTGTTGGTGGGAATGCAAACTGGTGCAACTACTCTGGAAAACAGTGTGGAGTTTCCTCAAAAAATTAAAAATAGAACTGCCCTATGACCCAGTAATTGCACGACCAGGAATTTATCCAAAGTATACAAAAATGCTGATTCAAAGGGGCATATGTACCCCAACGTTTATATCAATGCTATCAACAATAGCCAAATTATGGAAAGAGCCCAAATGTCCATCCACTGATAAATGGATTAAGAAGATGTAGTATATATATACAATGGAATACTATCTAGCAATCAAAAAGAATGAAATCCTGTCATTTGCAACAATGTGGATGGAACTAGAGTGTATTATGCTAGTGAAATAAGTTAAGCAGAGAAAGACAAATATCATATGATTTCACTCACATGTGGGATTTAATAAACACAACAGATGGACATAGGGGAAGGGAAGGAAAAATAAGATAAAAGCAGAGAGGGGGGCAAACCATAAGAGATTCTTAAATACAGAAAACAAACTGAGGGTTGCTGGAGGGGTGTTGGGTGGGGGAATGGGCTAAATGGGTGATGGGCATTAAGGAGGGCACGTGTTGAGATGAGCACTGGGTGTTATTTGTAAATAATGAATCACTGGGTTCTATTCCTGAAATCAATACTACACTGTATGTTAACTTATTGAATTTAAATTAAAAAAATAAATGTGTATAAATTAAAATAGTAATGAAAAAAGTTATTTTACTCTTCTCAAAAATTCTGATTACACTTTTTTTAGAGAGTGTTGGTAACAAAAATCAAGGAATTAAATTATAATAGAATTATTCCTTTAGCACTATGCATTTTATTTCAAAATATTGAAAATATACTCTCCTAAACCACACACTGAGTAGTCTTATTTTTCTTAATTATAATAAGGCCCTATGTAGAATTTTCATTGTGCCAATTCTTAACAGTACATTTTTAAGTGTTTTCATCTTAAGCAAGTATAGTTGCACAATTATGATGGATTCAAACTGAAACTTTTAAATGATTTGTGACTTTGTTTCCTTGTATAGCTGTATATAATAAAAGTTGACCTTTTTTTCATAACTCAATTCCTTTGCTTTCTATATGAAGACATAGGAAGCAAAATAACAGGCCTGCTCCTCAACTACAAGTTTTAATATGCTAATACTTCAAATGTTTAGAATCCAAATTTGCTATTGTATTTGGAGGAGGGGTTGGCAAGGGTCAAGATATATAGTCTTCTGGACATTTTTGTAAAGAAGACATACAGATGGCCAACAGACACATGAAAAGATGCATTTCATCATCAGGAAATGCAAATCGATACCACAATGAGTTACCACCTTACAATTATCAAATGGCTAGAATCAAAAAGACAAGTAATAACAAGTGTTAGCAAGGATGTGGAAAATAGGAAGCCTCGTGCACTGTTGATGGGAATGTTAAGTAAATTGGTACAACCAGTGTGGAAAACAGTATGGAGAGCCCTCAAAAAAAAAAAAAAAGAAAAATAGAAATACCATATGATCTAATAATACCAGTAGTATTTACACAAAGAAAACAAAAATACTAATTGAAAAAGATATATGAATCCCTGTGTTTATTGCAGCATTATTTACAATACCCAAGATATGGAAGCAACCCAAATGTCCATCCGTATGTGAATGGATAAAGAAGATAGGATATGTGTGTGTGTGTATGTGTGTGTGATGGGATATTATTACACAGCCATAAACGATTAGAGCTTGCCATTTTCAACAACATGGATGGACCTGGAGGGTATTATCTAAGTAAAATGAGTCAGACTGGGAAAGACAAATACCATATAATTTTACTCTTAAGTGAAATATAAAAAAAATGAGTAACAAATAAAAAGCAGAATCAGACCTATAAATACAGAGACAAAATGGTGGTTCTAGATAGTATTAGGTGGTGGTATGGGCAAAATGGGTGAAGAGGAATGGGAGATACATGCTTCCAGTTATGGAATAAGTAAGCCACAGAAATAAAATGTATGGCATAGGGGATATAGTCACTGGTAATGAAATAGCATTGTATGGTGACAGACAGTAGCTGAACTTATGGTGAGCACAGCATAATATATAGAGTTGTTAAATCACTATGTTGTACAACTGCAACTAATGTAACACTGTGTGTCATCTATACCTCCCCCAAAAAGATATACAGTCCTTTTACTGCCAGAACCTTGTATGTTAGATACATTATAATTTGAATAATGTTCACAACATGTCCTTGGCTAATTATTTTGTTTGACTTTTTAATAATTTCAAAGTCAAGGTTACATACATTTATATAATTCAAACCACTTTTAAAACTAATATGCTTTTAAATCAGGGCAACAAGCAGAGTAAAGAGAATTAATAAAGTATTACCCAATTTCCTAAATCTATAACTTTTACTACATTATGGGTTTTCTTAGGATATCCTCTACAGAAATACATGTTACAGGAAAATTAATTCATTTTGGGTGGCATCTCCTAGATATATTTTTATTAAGATATAAGTCCTATAATTGAAGGGGTGAATATAACTACAACTTACTCCTTGACAATGAAGATAGTCAACTGTCTTAATTATTACAAACAGTACATCACTAGCTTCCCGTTCTGAGAAACACTTTTTTTTGAGAATACGGTCAAGTAGTTCTCCTCCTTTCATCAAATCCGTAACAAGGTAAACATATCTACCATCATCATAAACCTAAAAAAAAAAATTAATGTTATTTTTAATTATAATTCTTAAATGTTAAAATTATATTTACTTTCCTTTTCTAGTGAACCTCTAGTGGTCAAAAAGGACATTATCCCTTTACTGTTAATATAGTACAGACTACACTGAAGATTAAACTGGATAAACAACCTCCTACAGTCTTGAGATATGTAAAACATATAATTTTATTAACTTTTGAAGTTGTAAATTGTACTTCATCAAATTATATAAATGGAACAATAGGAATCTGTGCCTCTAAAATGGAATCTTATTTTTGACTATATTATAGCCACTTCTGTTCCCTACTAACAATAAGCTCCCTTCTGGCAGTAAACATTGTTTTTAAATATCATTCCCAAAGTCCATTATCTGATATGGTGTCTTAAATATTTATTGAATTCAACTAGTATATCAAGGAAAATAAATAAGAGAAATACATGTACCCTTTCACTAGGGCATGTGGGATGTTAGTGTATATGGTGTGTGCGTGTGTGTGTGTGTGTGTGTGTGTATAAAAAACTGCTTAAAGATTACAAATCAAAATGCATAATACTATTTCACTCAAGAAACAATCCATAATGTTATAGCTATTTACTGTATAACCAAGAAAGTAAAATATTTTAGAATTTGGCAGTTTCCCAATCTCCTATATCTTCTATATTTATAGTACTATAGGATAATAAATGGTGCTGGCTATAATGTTGACTAGTTAATGAGCTAGAATATATTCAAGTAATCAGGACACTCTCATTCACCTATCATCATAGTTCCTTTTTGATGTTGTATAAGAAGGGTAGGAGTATAGAATCACAGGGGGGAAAAAGAACTGAAGTGGCAAACTTAGGAATTTTGAGATTTTGTGGCATAAAAGTAGAATATACCATAAACAGGAAAAGTTTCAAAAAGAAAATAAAGTACCAAGTCATAACTTCATTATCTTATTATCTGATATATAGATTTTAGATACCTACATCCTTTAAAGTAATAATGTTGGGGTGTTGTCCATAGCGCATCAATATTTCAATTTCTTCTGAAGGGTCTCTCTTACTTTTGTCAATGATCTAAAAAATAAGTCAAGAAAAATCTCAGAGAAAACCAAATTATTTTCTTTACCTAAAAGTGAATGAAATATTTTAATTTGGTCATATTTTAAGCAAACACTTAAAACTCAAGAATGATGCCTGCTTCGCATTATTTTAACATTTAAAAATTTCCTATAATGAAACTTAACAATAAAAAATACACCTTCCTTAACACTTTCCTATATTCCAGATAACTGAAACTATACCAACTGATAATGTGATTCAAATGTGACAGTAATTGTCACAATTGAACAATTTTAACATATTATATTAAAATAAAACTAAAACAAGACATTCATGAAATACACCATTCCTCCAAAATAAAGTTTTAGAAATGCAAATGAAAATATTAAGTCTTAAGACTTTTCCTCATTATTTTATCTTTGCTATCTCCACTTGCTTCACTGAAAAATGTCTGTCAATTAACCTTTAATTTATATATATATATAAACAAACAAAAGAGTTAGATAATACCTTCACTGCAAATTCCATGTTCGTAGCTGTATGTATGCATCGCTTGCAAACAGAATAGGAGCCAACACCAATATCTTCTTTTAGTTCATATAATTCAGCAAATTGTCCAGAATTTCCATTTATCTGTTTTTTTAAAAGTAAGATACTAAGGAGAATGAAATATGTTCACTTTTTTTATCTTCTTTCCTAAATATGCATTAATCTTAAATATTTTAAAAATATTTTAGAGAAGTTTTATCAGTATTTGTAAAAGGTTTAAAGAGATTCTGAGCTGATCCTAAATTTTAGGTTTTCTAGATCCCCAAAGCCAATACAATAAATCAACCAGTTTATACACTGCCATTACACTTTTCTTGCCAGAGGAGATTACGTAAATATAATTAAAGGTTAATTACTGTCTGCTTTTTTTCCAAAACATATTGTGACACCTTTAAATCATATTATACACAGAGACAAATTTAGAAGTTAAAAATCACTTAAAAATTACTGTAAATCCATTAGCAATAACTGAAAGAAATAGTTATCCCTACACTGAATAATCTGATTAGGTGGAATTTACCTGAACAATTGGTAACACATTTGCACTTGTAACAGGAGTGATTTTATATTCTTCTGCAATAGAAGTTGCCACAAAGCTGAATCCTTTGAAGAGTTGATGAGCATTAGCACTAGCTGGTAAACCAGGAGAATCTAATATCCAAATAATGTTATTTAATTAGAACTACACAGAATTATGTGATATGAAATGTTAGCATTTCTTTAAATATAAAAGAAACCATTAAATGCTACCATCAGACATAGTATATCATGTGTTTGATTAATCGTATATTATTTGTCTCCTCATGCTAGTATGCAAGCCCCATGGACTGTAATTGTTGCCTCCCTGTTCACTGCTACATCTTCACTGCTTAGTACCTTCAATATTTGTTGGCATTCAATATTTGCTGGATGAACGTGTGAAATACATGCTACTATAAGTAGAACTTATTAAATTATAAATTTTACGAGTCCGTTATATATGTCATGTCTTACCTCCTACCCCTTAACCTATAATTCATTAGCATGTGAAAGGACATTTAAAAGAAGGAAGAAAAAAAATTTACCCTTTGCTCTAGCCCCTGCTTCCCTGATAAATATTTCCTATTTAAATCCTCTGTTTGACTATTGTTGAGAGTGCTGCTATGAACATTGGGGTACAAGTGGCCCTATGCATCAGTACTCCTGTATCCCTTGGATAAATTCCTAGCAGTGCTATTGCTGGGTCATAGGGTAGGTCTATTTTTAATTTTCTGAGGAACCTCCACACTGCTTTCCAGAAAGATGTGCAACAATGATGTATATAAGTTCTGCACTTTCATAAAGGGCAATCAATTATCTGCAAACTTAAAAATCATTTAGTTTTTACCTAAGAAGCTAGTTTATTTTTTAACCATCTAATTGAATGAAAGCCCCGATGTTACATATAAACAAATATGCATTACCTTTAGGTGTTTTTGCAGTAAACTCAGGATCAAAACAAAAAGTATCATCTGGTTTTCCAGAAGCCGGTTTGAAAGGAGGTTGAACTTCTCTTCTATATAATTTCTAGAAGAAACAACAGGGTAGTGCAAAATCATATTAACTCTAAAATTATATTTTGTAAGGGAAAGCAGAACATAACATTCACAGTCTTTAACAGAAGCTCACAATTTAATAAATAAAATTTTAACAGGCTTCAGATACCCATTAACCAAATTGTCAAAATTTGAGAGATAATATACACAATGAAACAAGACCAGGAAACACAGCACTGATGCCAAAGGTTGTATTCACAAGGAATGATATTCAATTTTGATATCAAAAACTGACTTGAATTTTCATTAGTATACCACAATGTGACCATGCAGAAACACCTAGCAACATTCAAGAATTTCAAAATTAGTAGACTATCTTCAAGAAGTATATATTTCACCTAAAATATTTTGTTTTTACATTAAAAATGCATTAAATACACTGTTTATGACTCTTCTTATATAATTCAAAAATGTAATCTTGTCCAAAATTTAAATTCCTAAAATTTATGTTTTTGAAACACATTTAAAACATCTTAAAATGTATACAATCTACTCCCATTTTTTTGAAAGCAACTTTTTTAAAAGGTTATAGACCCACAGTGGGGGAATATTAATAGAAAATTACTTTGATTTTAATTTATTTAAATAAATAAACATTACATTCTTTTGTTATTTAAATTAAACACAATGGACATAAACTGTTTAGATATGAGAATGATGAAAAAAAAAAGGAATTTGCAGTTTGTATACTTAAGAAGAAAGGAAGAGTAGATATGCATTAGAAAAAAAAATAAACCAGTGAAGAAATGGGCAGAAGACATGAATAGACACTTTTCTAAAGAAGACACCCAGATGGCCAAAAGACACATGAAAAGATGTTCAACGTCACTCCTCATCAGGGAAATACAAATCAAAACCACACTGAGATACCACATCATGCCAGTCAGGGTGGCTAAAATGAACAAATCAGGAGACTATAGATGTTGGAGAGGATGTGGAGAAACGGGAAGCCTCTTGCATTGCTGGTGGGAATGCAAACTGGTGCAGCCACTCTGGAAAACAGTGTGGAAGTTCCTCAAAAAATTAAAAATAGACCTACCCTATGACCCAGCAATAGCACTGCTAGGAATTTACCCAAGGGATAGAGGAGTGCTGATGCATAGGGGCACTTGTACCCCAATGTTTAAAGCGGCACTTTCAACAATAGCCAAATTATGGAAAGAGCCTAAATGTCCATCAACGGATGAATGGATAAAGAAGATGTGGTTTATATATACAATGGAGTACTACTTGGCAATGAGAAAGAATTAAATCTGGCCATTTGTAGCAATGTGGATGGAACTGGAGAGTATTATGCTAAGTGAAATAAGTCAGGCAAAGAAATACAGTTACCATATGTTTTCACTCATATGTGGATCCTGAGAAACTTAACAGAGAACCATGGGGGAGGGGGAAGGAGGGGAAGTTACAGAGAGGGAGGGAGGCAAACCATAAAAGACTTAAATACTGAGAACAAGCTGAGGGTTGATGGGGGGGTGGGGGAGAGGGGAAAGTGGGTGATGGGCATTGAGCAGGGCACCTGCTGGGATGATCACTGGGTGTTTTATGGAAAACAATCTGACAATAAATTATGTTTAAAAGAAAAAAGGAAAACAAAGTGACACGGGGATAAAAGGACACCAGGGAAAGAAGCACATACATATAACAGGGCAGACTCCCATGTAGCGTGCCCATTGAGTGGTCTTTTAGGGTATTAATACTAACGGCTTCTGTTATGCAGTTTTACAATTATAAAAAATAAGTCACTTTTTCCAAGTTTTTGTTTAAATTCCAGCTAGTTAACATACAGTGCAATATTAATTTCAGGTATATAATTTAGTGATTCATCACTTACATACCACCCCCCGTGCTCATCATAACAGGTGCCCTCCTTAATGCCCATCACCTGTTTAACCCATTCCCCCATCCACTATCATTTTGTTCTCTAGAGTTAAGAGTCTCTTTCTTGGTTTGCCTTTTCTTCCCCGTATGTTCATCTGTTTTGTTTCTTAAATTCCACATATGAGTGATATCATATGGGATCTTCCTCTGACTGACTTATTTTGCTTAGCATAGTACACTCTAGCTACATCCATGTCATTGCAAATGGCAATATTTCATTAGTTTTTAATGGCTGAGTAATATTCTATTCTATATATATACTACTTCTTTTTATATTCGTCAGTATGAACATTTGTGTTCCTTCCATACTTTGGCTATTGCTAATAATACTGTTGTAAACATTGGGGTGCATTTATCCCTTCTTTTTTTTATCCTTTGGGCAAATTCCTAGTAGTAGAATTTCTGGATGATAGGGTAGTTGCACCTTTATGTGAGGAACCTCCATACTGTTTTCCCAGAGTGGCTGCACCAATTTGCATTCCCACCAACAATATAAGAAGGTTCCCCTTTCTCCAAATCTGTTGTTTCCTGGGTTGTTAATTTTAGCCATTCTGACTTGCATGAGGTGAAATCTCACTGTAGTTTTGATTTGTATTTCCCTGATGATGAGTGAAGTTGATTATCTTTTTATGTGTCTGTTGGCCATCTGGATGTCTTTGAAAAAATGTCTATTCATGTCTTCTGCACACTTTTATTTGGATTATTCATTTTTTGGGTGTTGAGTTTTATAAGTTCTTTATAGACTTTGGATATTAGCCCTTTATCAGATATGTCATTTACAAATATCTTCCACAATTCTGTTGATTGCCTTTTAGTTTTGTTGATTGTTTCCTTCACTGTGCAGAGACTTTTTACCTGTTAAGTGTGGTTGTCTACCACATTTAGATTGGGGAGTATGAAGGAGGAAGAGAAATGAATTAGAATTCATTTTCTTTAAGAATTTGCCTTATCATTCACCTCCTCACCTCTTTCTCTTCCTCCTTCACCTTCCCCAACCTAGAACAGGGGAAAATAGTAACCACACTTAACAGGTAAAACATATGAGAGACAAAAATTTAGTAAATATCATCCACACACCTACTGGTTCAAGGTAATTGCCATGACATCTATGCCTCTAAGTAAAAACCTCATATCAAAAAAAAAAAAAGGATTAAGTTTATCAGCAAAGCCCAAATATGAGCATTTTATTCTTCAGTGTTAATTCATATTAAGTCACTCAGTGACAAAGTTTCTACTGAAGTTACAACTGAACTTACATTCCAGTCAACATTTGCAAAAAAAAGATGTCTTTTGATTTCCTCAACTCCTTCTGAACCTATAAAAAAGGAAATAATTTTTTACTGGTATAATTATTTTTAATCTTTCTACCTGGCTTCTCTGCTGTTATCTGTACAAACGAATACACTTTTCATATACTCCTTGCAGTGAAATGTTTATTATTTCTTATTTGATATTTTGGGTTTTTTTCAATTTAATATAATAAAACATAACTGATGCTCACACTGAAGCATATAAAGTATGATGAGATAATGAAATTCCTTCTAAATCAAATAAAAATAATGTTTAACATATCACTAAAAAAAATATATATGTGTATATATATATGTGTGTGTGTGTATATATATATATATCACAATTAAACTTATGGCTTAGTATCTCAAAGACAAATTACAAAGTGCAATATAATAAAGTGATATTAAAATTTTAACACAAAAATTAAATAATATAATCACATTTGGATCCAGGGAAAGGCTATCAGAAAGTGGGCAAATAATGAGTGGCTATGGAAACATATTTATCTCAAACAATACTTGAAGGGACAAAATAATTACCTTCAAACATCTAAAAAGATTACCTATATAAGGGAGAATTCTGTGAATTATTTCAAAAGAAGTAATCCATATGATATACATAATGACATATATTAAACGGAAGTTCTTTTTAAAAATTTTTTTTCAACGTTTTTTATTTATTTTTGGGACAGAGAGAGACAGAGCATGAACGGGGGAGGGGCAGAAAGAGAGGGAGACACAGAATCGGAAACAGGCTCCAGGCTCCGAGCCATCAGCCCAGAGCCTGACGCGGGGCTCAAACTCACGGACCGAGAGATCGTGACCCGGCTGAAGTCGGACGCTTAAACGACTGTGCCACCCAGGCGCCCCCTAAATGGAAGTTCTGAATAGCTAGACTATTGTTAAATCATGGACAAAACAGAGTTTACTGGATCTATGTGCTTACAAAATGCAAACTCCTAGGTATAAATATATAGCAGCAGTAAATGAATTAGGCCAGAAAACATAAAGGTACAATGATCCTCCCAAAACAGGCAGTGAATTATTGTAAAAGTTAAGGCAATAAACAATACCCAATCTATTTGCTGGATTTCTTTTGAATAACATCCTTAGTAGACTTTGTGCTTCAGCACTAAGAAACTGAGGCATTCCGAGTTTTGCTCTGAAAAAGAGTTTTAGAAAATTTCATTTAAATCTAGACATACTTTAAATTGACAAATCTCAAAAAGAACTTAAAAGAATGTTTTAACAATGAAAAATAATGTCCCTTATATAGTAGGAGAAGAAAATAAGACAGTGTGAAAAAGTGTTCTTTTGTGTCAATTGAAAACAAGTTTCAAGAAACTGAAAACAAGGAATTTTTCCCGAAAGAAAAAAAAAATAACTGTTTACACTTACTTTAATATCATATTCATGGTCTCATTTCTGTCTTTACCTTGAAATGGCAGAGTACCAGTAAGCATTTCAAACTAAAACAAACAAAAAGTAACACATAATTTGCCAGAGCTTAGAATATATGATAAAATTTTTTAGGAAAACAACTGAGACTTGTAATACATGATCATCAAATGATTAAGGATCTATACGATAGGTCAAAATAGGAACAGAAAAGTAAGTCAATTAAGGAAATGCACTGCTGGTACCTCACTATATATAGCCCAACTGATAGGTGACCTGTAGCAAATGAAACCAACCAGTTTTTTTTTGTTTGTTTCAGTCCTATCTAATCTGGCTGGGTTCCCAAACCAAAGCAATTTGAAAATAGATAGACAGCATTTTCTTTTAAACCAAAGATATGCTCTTAAAGCAAACATTTAACAAAGAATGGAAAGTAAAACTAAGCAGGGAACCATTTCAAATTCATAAGTGCTTTGTACACCTGAAACTAATATTACACTCTATATTAACTAACTGGAATTTAATGTTTATTTATTTTTGAGAGAGAGAGAGAGAGAGAGAGAGAGCATGAGTGGGGGGGGGGGGTGCAGAGAGAGAGGGAGACACAGAATCCGAAGCAGGCTCCAGGCTCTGAGATGTCAGCACAGAGCCTGTCGCGGGGCTCGAACTCATGAACTGTGAGGTCGTGACCTGAGCTGAAGTTGGATGCTCAACCTACTGAGCCAGCCAGGTACCCCTGGAATTTAAATAAAACCTTAAAAAAGAAGATACACAAAAGGCCAATAAGCACATGAAAAGATGCTTAACATCATTGGTCATTAGGGAAATTAAAAAAAAGAAAGAAAGATGTAACCATTCTCATTCTCCTCACTCCAAAAAGCAATAAAAAAAGAACAAGAAAGCTACACATGTACACCAGTATCTTAAAAAAATAAGAAAGCTGTACATGGCATAAAAATAAACATTTTCCCTAAGATATTTAATTGCTATGTATATTACTAGAACATTAAATAATGGTGTAAAAAACTAGTTTTGAAAATGAAGATCATTATACTTCGATAAAAATAAAAGTTTTCATATCTCTAATATTTAAATAGTGAACTTAGATTCAGTAATGACGTTGGCTTCAGTCCTCTGCTCATTTATCTGAATTCATAACCTTAGTTAAATTATTAATTCAACCCTTTCCTATATATTGATGACTTTCAAATCTGTTCCAGCCTCAATCTCTCTCAAGTCCTAGTTCTCCCTCCCAAATCTACAGTAATGTTTCTTAACTGGATGTTGAAGAAGTAGGGGCAGGGGCCACAGAAAGAGAAAGAAGACAAAGAAAGTATGGTATATGGGGATCGTCTCTCTCAAGCTCCAGTCCTCTGCTTCCAAATTTAAAGTTATTGTTCTCTATTGGTGACCAGAGTAGCAGAGGTGGTAATGGCAAGGACAAAAAGAGGGAGCATATTATACTGGAATCCACCTCCCCCCTAAATTAAATTGCATGTTGGCTGACTGAGTAGTATTTTTAAAGGTCTCCAGATGATTCTGATCCTGTCTCCACTGTTCCCTCCTAATTTATTACCACCAAGTGTTTAACCACAAACCTGTAATAACCTATGCAACATGTTATAAATAAACTATTTCTCCACTTCCAAAACCAGCTGCCCTTTCCAGGTATGTCTTTTCTGCTGAACTATCATTCTTTTCAAACTCCCTAAAGTTAATAAATTTTAGAGGTGTTTTTATCTTTGACCTTAACCCTCTCCATCTGTGACATTAAATCAGCTATTAAGATCAGACACTTCTTCCTTTGACATATATTTAAGATTTCATCTTTTATATTCTATAATGTTACAACTATCTTGTAAGGAGACCTTGTTGGTCTCCCTACTTCCAGTTTCCTCTATTTACAATCCATTTATACAATGCTGTCAAGGCTAATCTTCTTTAAATACACTTTTCTCTAATTACTATCTTGTTAAAGAACTACAAAATCTGGGGTGTCTGGGTGGCTCGTGTCAGTTAAGCATCTGACTATTGATATTGGCTCAGGTCATGATCTCACAGTTCATGAGATCCTTGCTTGGGATTCATTCTCTCTCTCTCTCTCTCTCTCTCTCTCTGTCCCCGCCCTTTCAAAATTAATAAAGATGAAAAATTAATAAACATTAAAAAAAGAATCTACAAAAGTTTCCTACTACTCAAAGTACTGCATGCAAATGCTTATTGGCATATAGTCTCATTTCCTCCACCGTCACCCTCATTCTCTACTACTATTCTACTCAAACTAGTTCTCTAGGTCTTTGCTACTAATACGATCCTTCTTGATTTGCAGCTATTTAAATTTTTCTACCCTTCCGGGATTAATCTAAGCTCCACCTCCTCCACTTTTCCTACATCAACTTATATGATTTCTTGCCTGAATTCCTAAGGTATATTTTTGGATGGTTCATTTAGCTATTTCAACTGTTTCCCTAAACAGATTGTATGCATTCTTTGGTCACAGAAAATGTCAAAATTATATCTTCAGTTTGTTGCTACCCCACTATCCTACACAAATGTCAGGTTTATAATAGGCCCTAATATATTGAAGTGTCATATAGTATGTTATAAAGTAATAAATAGGCAAAATGGATTATCAGCAAGATGGATTATAGAAACAAATTGATTCAATAGCTATTGACTTAGTGCCCTACTTGATACTGAAAATATACTCTTAATTTATACCAAATTAGTCAGTTTGTATGCCTGCTATGCTAGGTACCATGACAGATGATAAGTAGCATGAGACATGACTGCTCTCCACAAAAAGTTTAGTCTTTCTAGGGACATGCATGAAACAATTTGACAATAAGTTTATGGTAAGGTGCTAAATTCTGTGATACCCAACTAAAATAGTATATGGTATTTTTTTAAGTTTATTATTTTTGAGAAAGAGCTGGAAAGGGGCAAAGAGAGAGAGGGAGAGAGAATTCCAGGCAGGCTCTGCACCATCAGTGTGGAGCCTGATGTGGGGTTCAAACCCATGAACTGCGATATCATGACTTGAGCTGAAATCAAGTGTCGAGCACTTAACTGACTGAGCCACCCAGGCAACCCCCCCATGTGACATTTAAACAAAGTAACCTGGGGGTGCCTGGGTGGCTCAGTCAGTTAAGCATCCGACTTTGGCTCAGGTCATGATCTCACAGTTCGTGAGTTTGAGCCCTGCATCGGGTTCTGTGCTGACAGCTCAGAGCCTGGAACCTGCTTCAGATTCTGGGTCTCTCTCTCTCTGCCCCTCCCCTGCTCATGCGCTCTCTCTCTCTCTCTCTCTCTCTCTCTTTCTGAAATAAATACACGTTAAAAAAATTAAACACAGTATTCTGAAATCTAAAATCTGGTAAGCCTTTTTCTAAGTTTCAAATTTGAATAGCTTATAAAAGAATACTACCATTTACCTTTTCATCTAGAAACTTTAAAACAAATCAGAATACCAAAATCGTAATTCTTCCTTTATAACAGCTAGCCAATCAGAAGGGTTTTTTTAAATAATCATGAATTATCAAAACTCTATTCTCACCTGACACATTCCAAAATTTAAAACAAAATTCTAAATAATATTAATTTTATATTGGCACAATTTAAAAATAACACTACTTACCATAAGTACACCATATGACCACCAATCAGCACTTTGGGAGTGGCCTCTCCTATTTACTACTTCAGGAGCCATGTACTCCACTGTACCACAAAATGAGTAAGCCTTCTTTTCTTGATCTACAGATTCCTTGCTGAGTCCAAAATCTATGATAACAATGTGACAGAAAAATATATCTGAAGATACTCAGAAAATAGAAACTACCAAAGGAAACAAAACTATGTGTTAGAACTTAAAACGATTCATGGATGGGCTATAATTACTCTTAAGAAAGCTCCGGTTAGATAAATAATGGAAAACAGCCTGTATTTCATGATACCGTTTTAAGAGCATTTAAAGATTGCTCAGTTAAATTCCATCCTCAAAATACATGTTTTCATATTTATATTAGTATATCATTCAGCAATTTTGAGAGGTCAACAATTAAATCATCAAAGCTGTCATAGTGTTCTAAGTTTTAAAATAAACTAAGACACAAGAGACACTTTTTAAAGCACTAAAAAAGCAAATTATGCTTTTGAGCTTCCATTTTTGTGTAAGGCTTTCAAAGAGCTAAAGGTACCAATATATAAAAACCAATCATTCCTATGTGCTAGCAGTGAAAATTGGAAGTTGAAATGTAAAAAGTACCATTTATAATACCACCAAAAAAAAAAAAACCTGCATGAAATCCACAGGCATAAATATACAAAGTAGATGTAAGACCTGCATGCTAAAAACTAGAAACACCTATGAAAGAAATCAAAGTAGATCTAAATAAGTGGAGAGACATATTGTATGCATGGTTTGGAAGATTCAATGTTGTTAAAGATATCAAGTCCCAAAAAACTGATCTACAGTGTCAATGAAACTTTAATAAAAGTCCCAGTAAGATTTATTTTGTAAAAACAAAAGAAAACTAAACTTAAAATTTATAAAAAAGACTCAAGAAAATAGAATAGCCAAAATAATTTTGATGAAGAAAACCAATGAAGGACTTACACAACCTCACTTCAAAACTTATGATAAAGCTACAGTAATCAAGAAAGCATGGTATTGGAGAAAGGCTACATATGTATATATCAATGCAAAAGGACAGTGCCCAAGAATAGACTAACACATACAGTTCTGCTATAATGCTTGTTTTGAAAATGCAAATTTATTCCGTGATTGATATATTAGAAAACAATTTAAGCATAACACAAATTTCAAATGGGTTTGACTTAATGTGTGGTTTATATGCAATTTTGTCTATAAGAAACACTAGGTGAGACACTATAAAACTGAACCTAGCTGGGGGTGCCTGGGTGGCTCAGTCAGTTAAGTGTCTGACTTTGGTTCAGTTTGTGATCTCAGTTGATGAGTTAGAGACCCACATAGGGCTCTCTGCTGTCAGCACAGAGCCTGCTTTAGATCCTCTGTAGCCCTCGCTCTACCCCTCACCCCATCTCAAAAATAAATACTTAAAAAAATTCACCTAGTTGAACCAAGCCAAGTAATGATAGATACATGCACATACCCAAACATCTGCCAGATTTCAGCTCATTATGTATATTATGAGCTACTCCTGCCCACCTGTAGTGTTACAATCTTCCTCCCAATTCCACATAATCTATCTTCTACCACTTCACAATAACCAACATACTGCAACCTTTCTGACAACAATTCTACAGGCAAATATCAGGATTTTTTCAAGGTAAGGTACCTTTTTATTGTAGTATTTACATATTCTTAAACATTTAGAATATGTAAAACAATGTTGTCATTTTTATCAACTTCTTTTCTTTAGTGTGCACTGGTTATATATTTGAGTGTTAAATCCCTAACCTCATTTCTCCCATAAGTCCTGTGCTTTTTATTATATGTAATTATTCACAGTGAAGTGATTTTTTAAAAGATCACACGTGCACATGTGCTGTATTAGATCTTGCTATATATTGTCAATTGATTCCTGATAAAGGTGTAAAAGCAATTCCATGAAGAAAGTTCTTAACAACAAATGGTGACAGAACAATAGGATTAATATACAAAAAAACATCCTCATACCATAAAAAATTAACTAAACATGAACCACAGAACTAAATGTAAAACATAAAACTAAAATTTTCAAAAGAATAAAAAGAAAATCTTTGTGATGTTTTGTTAGGCAATGATTTCTAAGATACAACATCAAAATATAATTCATGAAAGAAAAACGTTGATAAATGGACTTTATCAGAATCAAAGCTGCTCTTCAAAAAATACTGTTCAGAGAAGAAAAAAGAAGCTACAGACTGGAGAAAATATTTGCAAACTACATACCTGATATAGCTCTTGTATTCAGAGTATATTTAAAAACTCAAAATTCAATAATAAGAAAATAATACACATTTTTTAAATGGGAAAAATATCTGAACAGACATTTCTCCAGAAAAATAAATGCATAAAAAGATGCTCACTGTTGTTAGTTATCAGGGACATTCAAATTAAAACCCCAATGAGATACTACTACATGCCTATTAGTAGAGCTAAAATAAAAATACTGACAATACCAAGTAATGGCAAGGATGTAGATAGAGCAAGTAGAGCTCTCCTATGTTGCTGATGGGTATACAAAATGGTACAACCACTTGGAAAACAGTTTGGAGGTTTCTCACTAAGTTAACAATACACTTACCGTATAACCAAGCAATCCCACTCCTTTGGTATTTACTCAAGTGAAATAAAAATTTATATTCATATAAAACCTGCACATGAATATTTAAAGTGGCTTTATTTATCACTTTCAAACTGGAAAAAACCCAAATACCCCTTAATTGGGGATTAGACAAGCAAACCATGGTATCATCATAAAATGGAACACTATTCAGCAATAAAAAATAAACTGATACGCACAAAATATAGATTAATCTCAAATGCACTTTATTAAGTAAATGAAGTCAGACTCAAAAGGCTATTTACTATATGCCTCTGTATACATTACATTGTGGAAAAGGTGAAACTGTAGGGACAGAAAGCAGATGGATGTTTAGATAGGGTAAAAAGGAAGGTAAAAAGGACTTATGCAGAAATTGTGGAGAGTGGTAGAATTGTATTATACCTCTTTTTTATTTCAAGTTTTTATATAAATTCTAGTTAGTCAATATATATGGTAAAACTGGTTTTCGATGTAGAATTTAGTGATTCCTCACTTACATAATTTTGATGTTGGTGGTGGGAATACAACTAAATGTATTTGTCAAAGTTTGCAGAACTATAGATGAGAAAGTGATTTTTTTTAAATTAAACTTTATATTTTGAGACAATTACAAACTCACATGCAGTTATGTGAAATACAAGAGATCCTATTTACCTTTTACCCAGTTTCCCCCCCCCCATGGTAACATCTTACAAAACTTATATTAAAATATCACAGCCACAATACTGACAAGGATGTTGCCATGATACAGAATAGTTCCATCACCACAAGGATATGAAGAATGAGTTTTACTGTATGTAAATTATATCTTAATTCTATAAGTGATAAAAAAAAAGTTGTAGCCCTACATTGCTCTTAAAATAAAATACCAACATTAATAATTTTATCATCCCTCAAAACTAATTTTCTAACCATGTTTAATATTTTCATTTAAAATTCATTTATCCTTGTATAATAACTTGAATGAATTATGATTTTTAACATAATAAATTTTTTCAATGTACTATTATTAGTTTCTTTCTCTACATTTTGAGACTTTTAAACTCTTGCACATTCCATTTCAAAGATGAAATATAATAAAAGCTAATCTTCAAGGTCAGTTCAGCTGAATATAACAACATACCTTGCAGAGAAGAACACTGGTTTCTTTGGCCATTCCACAGAGGAGGAGAAAGGGAAGAGAATTTTCTTATCCTCCATTACCTTTCAGAGATTTATACCACTCCATAGAGGTCCTCTGCTGTTTTTTTTTTTTTTTCTGACAAAACTGACATTTAACACTAGAATTTGCTCAGCAATCAATTGACAAAAAAAAAAAAAAACTTCTATGATAATAAGACTTAGCTACAAGATTAAATAAAACATATGTTAATTAGTGATTTCTCCAACCCACTATTTTAAAAACAAAATGCAGAGTTCAGCTACAAAAAGGCTCCTTTTGGGGAAGGAGGGCGGTATATCTTTGTAACCTTAAATGAGTCTATGATTTTAAAATTTAAAAGCCTGCCTAGAAAACAATAATAAGTATTTACTATGAGTAAAAGTAATCTCAGTGACTAATTTGCAGATAACCATAAAAATTATTAAAACTATTTTAGTGTATACATTTTCTCTTAAATATCTAGTTCAAGTACTGTGTGATATAAATTTCTGACACTGTCTATTTTTTCTCCATTCTCTTTATATAAATTACCCTACATTATGTCCCTCAGAAAACACATTATAGCAACTACAGAGAGTTCAAATCAATTGTGTGTTCAATTTATGGTTTTTAGTGGGATATTATGAGTAAATATTATTTTCTAAACCAGGCAACTCATATTACATGGTTAATTTTATATAGACTATAAGGTGGGGTGTTCCAAAAAAGTAAGACATAAAAACAATATAAATAATATATTGACATGTATGCAGATATTTTCAGGGTACTTATTCTCATTCTACCAATCTTATTTTATACAATCATAATCTTGGTATGAAGTCAATTAGGCTCAAAGCATAGTCATACCAATGAACCTCTCTATAGTCCACTGCCATTCCAGCTAACCTGTTAAACATTAAGTGTATTCTTTACATCTAGAGGATTTTTAAAGTAGACAGGTCAAAAGAAAGATATTGCCTGTCTCTGGTACTTTTGACTGTAGTATTCAAAATGGGAGGAAGAAGATAGGAAAAGTAAGAGGAAAAGGAGAGGAAGACGGAAGAAAGACACACAAAAATTAAAAAAGAAAGGAAGAAAAAGAGAAGGAAATAATAAAAAAGAAAATAAATTAAAGGAAATAATGAAAAAACATTATTAGAATATTTACTATGAATGGTCACACTTTAACCAACCTGATTGGGATGTTCTGAGGTTAAATTCATAAATTTATTACTCATTTAAAAACTCTGAATTAGGCTATAATTATAAAATAGTGTCAATTACCTAATATTCATTATTGTATATTTCTTCAAAGAAATTTTTATGGCACCTTGAGGAAAATAGATTGAATTGTGCATATATATATATTTTAACAATTAAATCTAATATGTGCATATATACATATTTTTAACAATTGAATCTATTTTCCTTAAGATGTCATAAAGACTTCTTTGAAGACATATACAATAATGAATGCATATATATGTGCATATATATATATACATATATATATAACATTTTCTTCCTGTTACAAGCCTTCTGTCCCTTGTTTATAAGTTAACATTTATTCTAACTATTCATTCCTCCTCAGCCAGTTTAAGTCCAAAATCTATAAAAGAAAAATTCACATTACAAGACTAAATATAAAATATAAATATAAAACAATTTGACATCATTATTCTCTTACTGGAGAATATAGGTAGGGTTTATTCTAATTTTTTCCCACCTCCTTTCTTCATTCCTTACAAAACAATTATACTGTAGTTTTTAAATGAAAATAATTAAATTCTAACCAAATTTGCAACAAAAACTTGAATGCTACAAAAATTATATAATACATAAAATCTCAAAACTCTATTATTCTGTCTTCCTATTTTTTTTTCCTTTTCCTCTTTCAATCCCTTTAAATCTACTTTGTATCTTCTAAATATGAAAAAGAGAATCAGGCTATGAATTAAAAAGATTTACTAAACTTTATTTGAGCTTGGTCACATTTTCTTGAGCTTTCAAGTTAACAGCTTTATACTTTATTTTTACATTGAAGCAGTATACTTAGGAATTTAAAGCAACTTACCTTTAAAGTGTACTGGTCCAAAATTCTCTGTAAAGACCACATCTTCATTTTATTTCTGTTTTAATATTCTGATAATTAAATAAAGATTTTACTATCTATTTATAACAATTAGCCTTTCGAGATTGACTCACTCAGCATAATACCCTTGAGTCCATCCAAGTTGTTGCATATATCAAGAGTTCTTTCCTTTTTACTGATGGGTAGTACTCCATTGTATGGATGTATCAGTTTGTTTATCCATTCATTCTCTGAAGGACATTTGGGACATTTCCAGTCTGGGGCTATTACAAATAGAGCTGCTATGAAAATTCGTGTATAGGTTTTTATGTGCACATAAGTTTTTATTTCTCTAGGATAAATGTCCAGAATGGGTACTGTGTGGTTGTATTTATATCATATTCTCAACATAACAAAACTAGAGTTGTAGAATAAATAAGTGATACCAGAAGTGAGAGTAGGAGGAGGGAAGAGATAACTGTAAATAGGAAGCACAAGAGAGTTCTTTTGCAATTGTAGAACAATTTTGCATATTCATTATAGTGGTGGTAATAAAATATATATGTGATAAAAATGTCATAGAATTATACACAAACAAAAAAATACATGCATGCAAAAACTAGTGAAATCCAAGTAAAGTATATGGTCCAGTGAGTTGTACTCTATCAATTAATTTCCAGGGTTTAATAAAGCACTGCAGTTTCATAAGATGTCACCATTGGGGAAAGCTGAGTGACGGGTACACAGGTCCTCTCAGTACTATTTTTGCAACTTACTAAGAGTCTACAATTATTTGAAAATAAAAGTTTTTTTAAAATGGTATAATAGATATAATTTATGCCTAATAATCCTGTAAGGATTTAGCACCTTGTCTTATAGTAAACCCTCAATATTCAAAATAAGGAAAAATAAAACCTGTTTTCACAAATAAAGAAAAAAAGGAACTTCCGATTCTGAAATACTTGGTTTAAAAGTTTATAATCCACTACACTTGAAACGTGATAACTACTTATGATAAATCTTATAGTCGAGATTAGCTAAAATAATCTTTTTACCTAGCATGCCAAATGTCATTTGAAAATTAGGATAGTGACTCTATTGTATAAATTTTTGGTATTACAATTAGAACATATTGAGAGCTACCTTATCTACTTTTTAAATGAATTTTAGTTCACTAAAGAGATGAATAAAATACAAATTAAGTAAAAGAAAAAAGAAAACAGGCTTAGTCAGATATATATTAAATAAAATTATAAAATAGAGTAAAATAAGAAAATCTGCATACCTGTTAACTTGATATGTCCTATTTCATCAAGCAAAATGCTGTAAATCAAAATTCACATTCAACAAGATGGAATCAAATATTTTTATATTTTCATTTACATAAAAATCATCATAAACTTAAAAATGGTATCTATTTGATTTACTGGAAAATATTTAAATGATTAACTTAAAATCAATGAGTATCTCGGTGCGCCTGGATGATTCAGTCAGTTAAAGCATCTGGCTTCGTCTCAGGTCATGATCTCAAGGCTCATGAGTTCGAGTCCTGCATCATGCTCTGTGCTGACAGCTCAGAGCCTGGAGCCTGCTTGGGATTTTGTGTCTCCTTCTATCTTTCCCGTCCCCACGCTCACTCTCTCTCTCTTTCTCCTCTCACTCTCTCAAAAATAAATAAAAATTTAAAAAATTTTAAAAATCAATGGGTACCTCATAAAGATTACTTGTTATAAATAAGTTTCATATAATTGCATAATTCATATATATTTTCACATAATTTTTAAAACAAAACACTTAGTGGAGAAAACTGTAATTATAGAAATACTGGTGACAGGGATTCATAAGGAGAATATAGCCTTACTTTTCTGGTTTCAGGTCTCTATATACAATTCCTAATTGGTGCAGATGATCCAAAGCAAGTGCCAGTTCTGCAAGGTAGAATTTCACATCTTCCTCTGTAAACAGAACCTAGAATGCAATAATTTACCATTTGGTCCTTTCTTCAATATTGAATTTTAAAAATTTACTTCTTTAAAAATGAATAAACAGACAAATCTAGGTTAATTAAAAAAAATAAGAGAAGTAGTTAGATGAAATTAACTCTTTAAGAATCCTCTCTTTAATACTGTTTTAATGCAAATCTTCCTAAAACATATAATGGAGTTTATATATCTTCTACATTGAATGTACTCTGCAGGATTTACCTTTTTGTAACACTTTAGTGTCATAATGCAATTATTAATTTTAGTACTCTGCTACAATGTAGTCATATTCTCAGGATTTTTGAAGTTTATAGGATATTTTGGTGTACATTGGTAATTCCACTATTTCTACATTTTCTCTTTCACTGTCTACTATCACTTCTCAGGAATTTCACTATTAACAGCTCTAACTAACCCAAAGTTTCTAGTATACCAAAACAAGATGTTAAATGAGTAACTCTTACATTAAACACAGTTCTAAACCCAGTGTCTAACCTAAAGAGTAGATCTAGGCCCATTCTGCTAGTAAAGTACTTGGGTTTAATGACATTTTATTCCTCATTTTGTGCCTGGGAATAAAGCTGCTATGGTAAAGTGAAAAGAGCACTGGAATTAGAATCAGATTAGCAGTGTAATGTTTGACATGTTACTTAGCCCTCTAGGCTTTAGTTTCTAAAGCTGTAAAATAAGGATAATAACACTTGCTATATCTACCTAACAAGGTTATTTTAAAAGCCATATTAGGGGGCTTGTGTGGCTCATTCAGTTAAGCGTCTGACTTCAGCTCAGGTCATGATCTCACAGCTTGTGGGTTCAAGCCCCATGTCGGGCTCTGTGCTGACAGCTCAGAGCCTGGAGCCTGCTTCAGATTCTGTGTCTTCCTCTCTCTCTCTGTGCCTCCCCCTCTCACACTCTGTCTCTCTCAAAAAAATAAAAATAAACATTAATTTTTTGGTAAAAAACCGTATTAGTTTATGTGGAAAAAAAACTTTGTAAATTGTAGAATGCTATGTATTTAACCATGAGGCATAATTATTATAGGTTTATGCCTATATTCATTCCTGAGTGTTAAATTTACACACAAAATTGGGTACTACTCAAACATTAGATGTAATTTTTAAGATTTATCAAAGGCTTCTGAATGGCAAAACAAATAACTTGTCTAGAAATTAGCTATTTTCATTAAAGAAATCTCTGGATTATTAGGAAAGCTCAAAATTTGAATGAAACATCATAAAATCTTATAACTGAACTGCCCATTTATTATTATGCTCACTGAATTACATAATACAGACTCAGGTTACTAGTAAAATTTCAGAGAATGAGCAGTTAAAGATAAATTTTGAAACTCTGCCTACTTCTGAAAATGATCTATAGAAAAACAAAGTTGTGCATTATCTAAATTTCAGAGTTCATCTGAATATAATGGTAAAAGTATATGAACATAATTTTCACTTGATACTTTATGAAGAATAAATATGTTTGTTACTTATTTCTCAAGAAGGCTAATCAAAACTTTCATTTAAACCTAACACATAAGAAAACCTTAAACAAATACCTTACAAATTCTAAATTAGAGTCTTTGCCTATGTTTTATGGCAAGCATATTATTTTGTCATTAAACTGTCTGTGTTAAAAGCGTCATGAGAGACACAAATAAGAAACTTACTAAGTAGCAATTATATGCCAGTAACTTTGCATTCATTATGGTATTACACTCTTTCAAACAACCCTATGAAGTAGGTATTATCACCACCTTACATATGGAAAAAGAGACAAAGAGACAAAGTGATAAAATATCTTGCCCAGAATAACATAGCTAGTAAGAAGCAGGTCTAGGATTTGAACTCAGGAATACTTATTCCTAAGAACTACCTAAGAAGTACCTCTTTCCCAGAAGCCACTTCTGCCGGCTATATTTCAACTCTGTTTTAGTTTCAGTACCATTAATGCTTTCCTATTCACTAATTACCCTATCACAAATGAACCCATGAAAAAACATCACTTAAAACCCTAGCACCCTGCTAGGCTTTCGTTGTCTGCTCTTCAAATTGTGTATGTATGAGTGCATGTGTGTTTTAACATATTTAAGATCACACTATATACTATTTAGTGTCCTCCTTTTTACCCACTTATCATATCATAAGCAACATCCCATATCTTTAAAATGTTATACACACACACACACACACACACACACATATTATAAAGTTACCTAAGATAATTAAGATAATTAAAAACTGGAAATAACCCAACAGAACACTTAGGTAAATTATGGTAAATTAGTTTGGTGATATTATATTTTATGGTTCTCAATGCCTGAAGAATATCAACATAACTAATTTACCATAATTTACCTAAATGTTCATTTGGGTTACTTCCAGTTTTTCATTATCTTAGATAACTCTATTTTATATATATATATATATATATATATATATATATATATGTATATATGTATTTTCCACACTTATGAATATTAACCCAAGAAGGATTCCTAAGAAATAAGACAGGAAGTACTGGGTTGGTAAAAATAAATAGTCCAAGATTTTTGATATAAAGAATAAAATTATTTTCCAAAAAAGTTTACAATAATTTATACTCCCATCAGCAATTTATGAAAACATTTGTCTTACTACATACACCATAGCACTGAATATTACTCTTCAAAAAATATTTTTTAATTTGCTACACAAAAATGTCACCAATTTTTTTTAATTTAAATTTTGATTCCTAGGCTAAACATTTTTTACCATGTTCTCTAGGCCTTTCTATTTTTTAAGTGAATTATCAGCAATGTTTTTGCCTATTTTTAATTATTTACTTACTGTTTTTTCAGTTGGTATAAGCCCTTTAAATATTAAAAATGTCAGTTCTCCATAATATTACTTGTAAATATTGTAATATTGTAAATATTGTAAGTATTTTCACCATTTTGTGCTTGTTGTCTTATATTCAGTAATTCTTAATTTTATGTAGTCAAATTTATGTATCATTTATGTATGATTTTCCTTCACTATTTTAATGATTACAGAAATCTCTATTCAATGGTCAACTACAAATTCAACTGCATTTTCTTTTAGAACAATTGTTTTCCCAGATTTAACTATTTAGGTAAAATTTATCATTTGTATGAAATAGAGATGAAAATTTAAAATGACTTTTCTCTGAAATATCTGATTTATAATATACTATTTGCTAATCAATCAATCTCTGCCGTTAACTTGTTATCCATCTTCTATCATAGTAACATATGGTAAATCATATATACCAGAATATTTTGGGCCTATACAGTATGTGTCTAATCTTGTGTTGATACTATGATGTTTGCTGATAGAAGTATCTTTATAAAATTTTAAACAAGAGGTAGGGCAATTAAAAGGTGTGCCTTATTTTCAAAACCTTAGTTTTCCTCCATTTGTTTACTTTCCCAGATAAGTTGGTAAAAATAATTCTGTCACTTTCAAACAAACAAAAATTCCTACTGAGACACTGATTGAAATTTTATTAAACCTATAAATTAATTCTGGAAAAACTGGAAGCTCTAAAATTATCATTCATTCATCCAAATATATTTTCTGAATATTAGCAAAGTAAAACATAGCTTAAGAGTTTTGTGTGTGTATCTGTGTATGTGCATGTATATGTTGGGGGTGGGGAGAGAAATTTAGGAAGGTACCATTCCCTTTAAAATATATGACATATATCATAAAAGTCTTTAACACATACAAAATTTACTTTTAAAAGTCTTCTTCTAAGGCATAATGAAAATACCTCATTTTGGATGACATGACAATTTTATTGTATACACAAGTGAAGTATAACAAATAAATAACTTATTAATAAGCTGTCTAAAGAAGTAACAAATCATTTTCTAAAAGCCTGTACAATGAATATACTAATTTATTGTCTTTTGGGAAATGCATTGAAAATGCTTGCTCTTACCTAATATTCCAGACTTAGGAATCAAAACTTACTGACTGCATCTCTGTGCTAGTATGGGTTTAGATAGTCCCACATCGACAATGAAGGTCTGAAGAGTTTAAAAGAAAATTAGAAATGACTACAAGTAAGAATTGCTCACACATTCTTGAAATTTCTACACTATAACACAAGAAACCATGAATTCTGGAACCTTGTTTCTCTGTTGTTATTCTATGTCTTGAGAACAGCTTTTATCAAGGTCCTTTAAAAACCCTCCTTGGAAGGGGGTCCTAGACAGACCCTACCATAAACTGAATTCTGTTCTATAATAAACAATATACCAAGATCACAGTCTATATTCATGCATGGCATGTTCTGCACTGGAGGTAGACAGATAGAAGCCAGAGACCTTAGCCACTTAAGCACTAGCTAGCATATCATAAGCATACTTTTCCCTTTTCAAAGCAAGTTCCACAGCTCTGGGAATCAATAATACCTTTCCTGTGCTCAACATTTTAATTCTGGAAGTGAGATGTTGATCCACTATCACCCAATTGAAATGCTAGTCCCAGACTACCACTTTAAGACAAAATGAAGTAGACAAAGACACGATTTAATCTTCTGCCTGAAACAACTAAAAAACAGTACAAAATCTATGAAATGACATTTTTGAAGACATTGGCCATCAGTCAACAAAAGACAGTGAATGTGAAAAATAGGAAACAAACAAGATAAGCATTACAGCTGTCCTACCTAACAATCTGGAAACAGTTTCTAAAGCAGCAGTGCAGGAAGGGCCAAGTAAGGCAGAGCCTTGAAGACTCTGAGTTAGTGAGAGGCTGGGGAGACAAGAAGGATAGAATTCACAAGATAGAGTACAGAAGGGATAATTTCGGAGAGAGAAAGAGAGGGAGAGAGAGAGAGAGAGAGAGAACAATAGAGTTATGTAGAGGTCTCTCTCAAGTATTTAGCAGAGAAATGCTTGGGACATATGAGTGAAGAAACTATCCTGAACTAGGAAACAATAAATTAAAGGATTAGAGGGACTATCCTACAGAATTTATACAGGGTGAGGAACTTCCTGTTACCTCCAACCAGAGCAGAAAATCTCATAATTCACAGGGTATTGGATAAAGTAATCCAAAGTGTTTTGCATCAGAGTGGTGCAAAATTAGTCCCTGACTAAACGCAGTTTTAGTCCAGTTTAACAACCTGAAAAAAATCAAATTAGTTCTATATTCCAGAATAAATCTAAATATTTATAATACAAAAATATCCATCACCTAACAAGATAAATTTCAGATTGTCTGCCATCTAATAAAAAATTGCCAATCATGGACATGAGGAAACTACCTAAACCCAGGTAATCCTAAAGGATTAAAAAAAGAATCCACAGAGTTCACAAAGGAACAGGATAGGTCCTGTTCTCAACAGTGAGAATAAAAAATATATATATATATAATTCACAGGGTATGGGTTAGAATACTAAAAAGGGTCATGCTGCAGTATTGGCAAAAATTGATTCTAGACTAAATTCTGCTCTAGTTCTACATAACAAAGTTTAAAATCAAAAATCAAAAGCTTAACTAAATCTGAGAACAAAGATAATTCTACTTATAAGAAAACAATAGTATCCAGAATACAAGAAAAATATATTCATAATGCTTACCATCCAATAAAAAATTACCATGTAATTACACTTCCTGTTGAAGCATGAAAGCAGATACAGATAAAACTTAAATCAATTGGTGTGGCTGTGTTCCAACAAAACTGTATTTACAGAAATAAGAAACTAGCTATATCTTCTGTGAGATCACAGATTCCTAACTCCTGAGTTACAGATTTACACTATAAACACTAAAACAACTGCTAAAATAACAAAAAAGTGTTATGGATAAAAACAATTAAATTGAAAATAACGCACTAAAGGGGAGGTGGTGGTCCAAGACAATGTCCTGATAGGAAGATTCTGAACTCACTTCGTCCCATGGACACACCAAATCTATGGCTATATAAGGAAAAATTCACTATGAAAGAGACCTGAAAACTAACTGAACACTTCGTCACAAGAAATGGTAAAAGGCTCACACTTTAGAGCCTATGGAGGTGGTCTGAGGAACATAGGCCAGGGAGCAACATTTTTGTGCCCTCACTCAGCCTTGATACAACATGCTGGTACCTCACATAAAGGAACTCATACACTCATATGAATTTCTGAATTTTTTAACTATAGCCTAGGGGCCCCTACAGATTTCCAGGTCTGGAGCACAGTAGGATTTATAATTATACTCCAAAGGAATATATATATATATATATATATATATATATATATATATATATGCATACTTTAAAACTCCTGCCTGAGGCTTCTGAGAAGGGGGCAACCTGGCAGAGAAGTAGTGAGACCTGTACTTTCTGCATCTCTCAAACAAAGAAAGTCTGAAGCCAATGGACTTTGAACCCCAAGAGTCTGGGAGGAAAAGAGACTGAGTATAACAGGGAGACACTGGAACAACCTTACAGGCTATAGGGCTACTTCAAGAAACAAATCAAAGCACACTTGATGGAGGATCCAAAACATCACTACAAGTAGGGAAATAAAATAAGCAAAGTCACTACAACAGACAGCAAGTAACACTCTCCAAAAAAACATCTCCTGAAGGCCCAGGCCATGGACACTGTATGACCCCACCCCTTTAATATAGCAGTGCTCACAGGTGAAGAGCATATAAAAAGCTTTTAAAACGCATAAGGGACAGAAAATTAGCCAAAATGATGAAAAGGAAGAATTCTCTGCAAAAGAAATTCCAGGAAAAAGTAACAGCTAAAGAATTGATCAAAACAGATATAAGCAATATAACTGAACAAATATTTAGGGTAATAGTCATAAAATTTATTGCTGGGCTTGAAAAAAGTATAGAAGACAGCAGAGAATCTATTGCTGCAGAGATAAAGGGACAAAAACAGTCATGAGGAATTTAAAAATGCTATAAATGAAGTTCAAAATAAAATGGAGGCGGCTACAGTGCGGGTGAAGAGGCAGAGGGGTGAATAGGTGAATTAGAAGATAAAATTATGGAAAAAAGAGGAAGCTGAGAAAAAGAGAGATAAAAAAATCCAGGATCATGAGGGGATAATTAGAGAACTAAGTGATTCAGTCAAACAGAAAAATATGCATATCATAAGAATTCAAGAAGAATAAGAAGAGAAAGGGGCTGAAGGTGTACTTGAACAAATCATAGCTGAGAACTTTCACAATCTGGGGAAAGAAACAGGCATTGAAATCCAAGAGGCACAGAGAACTCCTCTCAGACATAACATGAATAAACCTTCTGCATGACATATACTGAAACTGGCAAAATACAAGGATAAACAGAATTCTGAAAGCAGCTAAGGATAAACAGACTTAACATACAAAGGTAGATACATAACGGTAGTAGCAGACTTAGCTACTGAAACTTGGCACGCAAGAAAGGAATGACAGGAAATATTCAATGTGATAAACAGGAAAAATATGCAGCCAAGAATCTTTTACCCAGCAAGCCTGTCATTCAGAATAGAAGGAGAGTTAAAGGTTTTCCCAAACAAAAACTGAAGGATTTCATCACCACCAAACCAGCCCTACAAGAGATCCTAAGGGGGGCTCTGAGTGAAATGTTGCAAGGACCACAAAGTACCAGAGATATCACTACAAGCATGAAACCTACAGACATCACAATGACCTTAAACCTGTAACTTTCTATAATAACACTGAATGTAAATGGACTAAATGCGCCAACCAAAAGACATAGGGTCTCAGAATGGATTAAAAAAAAAACAAGACCCATCTATTTTCTGTCTACAAGACTCATTTTAGACCTGAGGATACCTTCAGATTGAAAGTGAGGGGATGGAGAACTATCTATCATGCTACTGGAAGTCAAAAGAAAGCTGGGGTAGCCATATTTATATCTGACAAACTAGACTTTAAATTAAAGGCTGTAACAAGACATGAAGAAAGACATTACATAATGACAGGGTCTATCCATTGGGAAGAGCTAACAATTATAAATGTCTATGCACCAAAGTCAGGAGCACCCAAATATATACATATAATTTAATATAATTTAATAATTATATTAAATATTATATTAATAATTTAATATAATATACATATATATACATATAATTTAATATAATACATTTAATCACAAACATAAACAATTTTATTGCTAAGAAGGGGTTAATTGCAGGGGACTTTAATACTCCACTTACAGCAATGGACAGAACATCTAGACAGAGAATCAGTAAAGAAACAATGGCCCTGAATGATTGGACCAGATGGACTTGACAGATACATGTAGAACTCTAAATGCCAAAGGAACAGAATATACCTTCTTCTGAAATGCACATGGAACATTCTCCGAGATAGATCACATAATGGGTCACAAAACAGCCCTTCATAAGTATAAAAGAATTGAGATCATACCATGCACACTTTCAGATCACAATGCTATGAAGCTTGATATCAACCATAGGAAAAATTCTGGAAAACCTCCAAAAGCATGGAGGTTAAAGAGCATCCTACTAAAGAATGAATGGGTCAACCAGGCAATTAGAAAAGAAATTTAAAAAATATATGGAAATAAATGAAAATGAAAAGACAACAATCCAAACGCTTTGGGATGCAGCAAAGGCAGTCCTAAAAAGAAAATACATTGCAATCCAGCCCTATCTCAAATAACAAGAAAAATCCCAAATACAAAACTCTAATAGCACACCTATAGGAGCTAGAAGCAGAGCAGCAAAGACACCCCAAAGCCAGCAGAAGAAAATAAATAATAAAGATCAGAGCAGAAATAAACAATATGGAATCCAAAAAAAGCCCAGCAGAACAGATCAGTGGAACCAAGAGTTGGTTTTTGAAAAAATAAGCAAAATTGATAAATCCCTAGTAAGACTTCTCAAAAAGAAAAGAGAGAGGAATCAAACAGATAAAATCACGAATGAAATGGATTTATTACAACCAATCACTCAGTGATACAAGCAATTGTCAGGTAATACTATGAAAATTTATATGCCAACAAACTGGACAACATGGTAGAAATGGAGAAATTTCTAAATACCCACACACTACCAAAACTCAAATGGGAAGAAATAGAGAATTTGAACAGACCCATAACTGGTGAAGAAATTGAATCAGTTATCAAAAATCTCCCAACAAATAAGAGTCCAGGACCACATGGCTTCCCTGGGGAATGCTACCAGACATTTAAATCAGACTTAATACCTATCCTTCTCAAGCTGCTCCAAAAAATAAAAGGGGAAGGAAAACTTCCAGTCTCATTCTATGACACTTACATTACTTTGATTCCCAAACCAGACAGAGACACATCAAAAAAAAAAAAAAAAAGAAAAAAGAAAAAAAAGAGAGAGAGAGAGAGAGAGAGAACTACAGGCCAACATTCCTGAAGAATATCGATGCCAGAATTCTCAACAAGTTACTAGCGAATGAAATTCAACAGCATATAAAAAGAATTCTTCAACATGATCAAGTGGGATTCATTCCTGGGCTGCAGGGCTGCTTTAATAATCACAAATCAATCAATGTGATACATCACATTAATAAAAGAAAAGATGAGAACCATATGGTCATGTCAATAGATGCAGAAAAAGCGTTTGACAAAATACAGCATCCTTTCTTACTAAAAACCCTCAGGAAAGTTGAGACAGAAGGAAAAACTTAAACATCATAAAAGCCATTTATGAAAAGCTCACAGCTAATATCATCCTCAATGAGGAAAAAGTGAGAGCTTTCCCCCTGAGACCAGGAACACGACAGGGATGTCCACTCTCACCACTGTTGTTTAGCATAGTGTTGGAAGTCCTAGCATCAGCAATCAGACAACAAAATGAAATCAAAGGCATCAAAATTGGCAAAGATGAAGTCAAACCTTCACTTTTCACAGATGACATGCTACTCTGCATGGAAAACGTGAGAGACTTCACCAAAAGGCTGCTAGAACTGATACATGAATTCAGCATGGAAAACCTGACAGATTTCACCAAAAGGCTGCTAGAACTGATACATGAATTCAGCAAAGTTGCAGGATACAAAATCAATGTACAGAAATAGGTTGCATTTTTATACACCAATAATGAAGCAATAGAAAGAGAGATAAAGAAACTGATCCCATTCACAATTGCACCAAGAACCATAAAATACTTAGGTATATACTTAACCAAAGATGTAAAATATCTGTATGCTGTAAACTATAGAAAGCTTATGAAGGAAACTGAAGAAGAGACAAAGAAATGGAAAAAGATTCCATGCTCATGGATTGGAGGGACAAATATTGTTAAAATGTCAATACTACCCAAAAAAATTTTTTTACAAAAGTCAATACTACCCAAAGCAATCTACATATTCAATGCAATCCCAATCAAAATTGCACCAGCATTCTTTCAACGCTAGAACAAGCAATCCTAAAATTTGTATGGAGCCACTAAAGACCCCAAATAGCCAAAATAATATTGAAGAAGAAAATCAAAGCAAGAGGCATCACAATCTCAGACTTTAGCCTCTGCTACAAAGCTGTAATCACCAAGACAGTATAGTATTGGAACAAAAACAGACACAAAGACCAATGGAATAGAATACAGAACCCAGAATTGGACCTACAAAATATGGCCAACTAATCTTTGACAAAGCAGGAAAGAGTATCCAATAAAAAAAGACGGCTTCGTTAACAAATAGTGTTGGGAGAACTGGACAGCAACATGTAAAAGAATGAAGACAGACCACTTTCTCACACCATTCACAAAAATAAACTCAAAATGGATAAAGGACTTGAATGTGAGACAGGAAACCATCAAAACCCTAGAGGAGAAAGCAGGAAAAACCTCTCTGACCTCAGCTGCAGCAATTTCTTACTCGACACATCTCCAAAGGCAAGGGAATTAAAATCAAAAATGAACTACTGGGAACTCATGAAGATAAAAAGCTTCTGCACAGCAAAGGAAACAATCAACAAAACTAAAAGGCAACCAACAGAATGGGAAAAGATATTTGTAAATGATGTAGCACATAAAGGGTTAGTATCCACAATCTATAAAGAACTCACCAAACTCCACACCTGAAAAGCAAATAATCCAGTGAAGAAATGGGAAGAGTACATGAATGGACAGTTTTCCAAAGAAGACATCCAGATGGCCAACAGACACATGAAAAGATGCTCATCATCAGGGAAATGCAAATCAAAACCACAATGAGATACCACCTCATGCTGGTCAGAGTGGCTAAAATGAACAAATCAGGAGATTATAGGTGCTGGCGAGCATGTGGAGAAATGGGAACCCTCTTGCCCCATTTGTGGGAATCCAAACTGGTGCAGCCACTCTGGAAAACAGTGTGGAGGTTCCTCAAAAAATTAAAAATAGAACTACCCTACAACCCAGCAATAGCACTACTGAAAATTTATCCAAAGTATATGGGAGTGTTGATGCATAGGGTCACTTGTACCCCAATGTTTATAGCAGCACTTTCAACAATAGCCAAATTATGGGAAGAGCCTAAATTCCCATCAACTGATGAATGGATAAAGAAGATGTGGTTTATATATACAATGGAATACTACTTGCAATGAGAAAGAATGAAATCTGGCCATTTGCAGCAGCATAGATGGAACTGGTGGGTATTATGCTGAGTAAAATAAATCAATAAGAGTAAGACCAATACCATATGTTTTCACTCTTATGTGGATCTTGAGAAACTTAACAGAAGATGATGGGGGAAAGGGAAGCGGAAAAAAGTTACATAGAGGTAGGGAGGCAAACCATAAGAGACTCTTAAATACTGAGAACAAATTGAGGTTGATGGGGGTGGGGGAGAGTAGAATGTGGGTGATGGGCATTGAGGAGAGCACTTGTTGGGATGAGCACTGGGTTTTGTATGGAAACCAATTCGACAATAAGGTATATTTAAAAAAATAAAGAATAAAATAAAACTCCTGCCTGAGGATCTGTCTCTCAATCCTGTAACTAGGTGCTGACTGAGATCTTTCCCTCTGGAACACTGACAGTTCTTGGCACACCCTCAACAACTGGGACCTATCAAAAATAAATCAGGATGCTTAGACAATCACAAAGGTTTAAGAGAACCAAGAGCTAGGATATGGTTGAAAGATAAGGTTCATCTCTTACACAAGACCATTCTTTGAAGCAAGATTGGGATAAGCAGATGTTTCATGTAATACACAGAAACACAGAAAGTCAAGTGGAATGAGGAAATAGACATATGTGTTCCAAATGAAAGAACAAGATGAAACCCCAGAAAAAAAAGACCTTAATGTAACAGATATAAGTAATGTACCTAATAAAGAGTTCAGAGTATTAGTTTCAAAAATCCTCATCAAAGCATTTTTGCTTTGATAGAGAAGCATGGAAATACGGTGAAAACTGCAACAAAGAGATAGAATATATAAGAAAAAATGAACAAAAATAATAGAGTCAAAGAATAAAATAACTAAATGGAAAAATACACTAGAGGGTTTCTACAACAGATTAGATGAAGCAGAAGAAAGACTCAGTTGTTTAGACGACAGGGCAGTTGAATTCACCCAAACAGAGTGGCAAAAAGAAAAAAAGAATTTCAAAACTGAAGATAGTTTTAGCATCCTATGGACAACATAAAACAGAACAACATTCACATTATAGGAGTTCAAGAAGGAGAAGAGAGAGAGAAAATGTGAGAAAATTTATTTGAAACAATAGCCCCAAACTTCTCTAGCCTGTGGTGAAAACAAATATCTAGATAAAGGAAGCCCTCAGAGGCCCAAATAAGAAAAACCAAGGAAGATCCACACAAGACATTATAAGTAAAATTTCAAAAGTTAAAAATAGAGGTTCTTAAGAGCAGCAAGAGAAAAACAACTTATTACATACAAGGAAACCCCATAGGACTGTCAACAGATTTTTCAGCAAAATCTCTGCAGACCAGAAGGGAGTGGCACAATATATTAAAAAGACCAAGGGAAAAAAGTTCAAAAAATACTGTACACAGTAATATTATCATTTAAAACTGAAGGAGAAATAGAGTTTTCCAGACAAGAAAAAAGCTAAAAGAGTTCATCACCAATAAACTGGTCATATAAGAAATGTTAAGGGACTCCTTTAAGCTGAAAAAAGGGGTATTAACTACTCACAAGAAAACACATGGAAGTATAAATCTCACTAGTAAAGGTAAATACAGTAGTCCTCACAATTACTGGCAAGAGATATGTTCCAACACACTCAGTGGCTGCCTAAAACTGCAGGTAGTGCCAAACCTTATACATAGTATGTTTTTTCAATACATACATTATTATAAAGTTTAACTTATAATTTTGACACAATAAAATATTAGCAACAAAAACAAATAACAAAAAAGAATAAGTATAACATTATGTTGTAATAAAAGTTACATGAACGTGGGTTCTCTCTCTCTCAAAATAATTGTTATGCTGCAATTGCCCTTATTCTTGTGATGATTTGAGATGATAAAATGCCTACGTGATGAGATGAAGTAAAGGGAATGACATATACATTATGCCATAGCATTAACCTACTACTGATCTTCTGAGGATATGTTCAAAGTACGATTGTCTGCTTCTGGACCATGGCTGCCCATGGGTAAGAGAAACAGCACAGAAAAACTGCAGATAATGAGGGACTGCTGTATATAAGATAGTGGATTGGGGTGCCTGAGTGGCTCAGTCAGTTGAGCTTCTGAATTCAGCTCAGGCCATGATCTCACAGCTCATGAGTTCGAGCCTCACATGGGGCTCTCTGCTGTCAGCCTGTCATTGCAGGGTCTGCTTTGGATCCTCTGTAACCCCCTCTCTCTCTGCCTCTCCCCCACTCATGTTCTCTCTCAAAAAATAAATTAAAAAAATTATTTTAAAAAACATAGTGGATTAATTACCTATAAAATAGTGTGAAGAATAAAAGACACAAGTAGAAGAGAGGGTTAAAATGGCAGAGATGTAGGGTGACCCTAAGCTTGTCTCCTCCCCTGAACAGCTAGATAAATATCAAATCATTCTGAAAACCCAAGAAACCAATCAGAAGTCTTAGATAATGAGGCTGCACTACTACAAACAAAAAATAACCCATGGAAGGTAGGAACCGCAGAGTTGATTGGAGGGAGAAAACAGTGGCAGGCCCTGCGGTGGGGAGAGAGCTCTGATCTTAGAGAGAGAAAGAGAGAAACAGAATGGAAAAAAAGGAGTGAAAACACACCCAGAGGACTGCACAAGAAACTGTTACCAAAAAATATTGATGGGGAAAAAGGAGAGGTTTTCAATACTGCCTGTTTTCTTAAACAGCAGAGCACATAGCCTGAAGTTTTGGAGGTCAGTGTCTGGTGGTGCTCCAGCAAGGAAGCACGGCTGAGCCTTGGTGGCTGGCAGTGTGGTCTGAGGATCCCCTGGACTGCACAGGGAAAAGTGATTCCCCTGCTTGGAGTGCCTTTGGTAGAGGTGATACAGCCTCTCCATGGGCAAAAGACTCTACCAATAGGAGACATTGAGCTGTTCCATTTATCAGTATAGTAACAAAGACACTGGCTGAGGGCTGCAAACCTTGAAGCCAGCTGTGTGTTGTAATTTACTCTAAACTCTAAGCCACTGCCATTGCAGTTAAAGCAACTGTTTTCTGGGACAAACTGGCACCAGCCAGAGCACAACAAGACCATCCCCCAGGGGATCAGTGCAGGTCCAAGCTGCGGGGGTCTCTAAAGCATGGGATTTTAAAACACAGCCTCATCTGGGATAAAACACACGATTGCTGGCAGGCAGACAGCTCAGTCAAAGACAGGGTGAAAGTGCGGATCTGACGCAAGCCAAAACCCAGGAGGGGTGATTCTGAGGGCATGAACTTCCAGCTTTTGAGACTAGAAAGCAGGGCAAAGCATTTACACCCTTAGCCCACCAGCATTGAAGGACCTCAATGAGTTAAACAGTGCCACCAAGTGGAGAATGGAGCCATTACACCAAGTCCAACCCCACTGCACACTCCACAGGCACATCTTTACTAGGGCAAATCCACCTGAGAATGAGAACAGGCCTCTCTCCCAGAAGACCAGCACAAAACCCTCCCACACACTAAGTCTACAGATCATAGAATGATACAAAGCTTCAGCTCTAGGGGAAACAGGATCTAGCTTCATATGGGTTGTTTATTTTTTGTTTGTGTGTGTGTGTGTGTGTGTGTGTTTTGTTATACTTTGTTTTTGTATTTTTTTCTTAGAGAAAGAGCAAATTTTATTTTATTTTATTTTATAATTTTTAAATAAGTTTTTTTTCTTTTTCCTATCAAGCTTCTCACAGCAAGCAGAAAGAAAACACACCTAGAATCTAGCTTCATTTATCTTTTATAATTATTAAATTTTAATTTAATTTTTTTAATTTATTTAAATTTTAGATAGTAAGGATACAGTGAAATATTGGTTTCAGGAATAGAATTCAGTTTTTCATCACATACAATACTCACTGATCATCAAAATTGCCCTCCTTAATACCCATCACCCATGTAGCCCATCTCTAGCCCAGTTCCCTTGATCACCCCTTTGTTCTCCATCATTAAAAGTTCCTGTGGTTTGTTTCCCTTTCTTCTCCTCACCTCCTTCCCATATGTTCATCTGTTTTGTTTCTTAAATTCCAAATATGAGTGAAATCATATGGTGTTTGTCTTTCTCTGATTGACTTATTCTGCTTAGCATAATGCATTCTAGTCTCAACCATGTGGTTCAAATGGCAAGATTTCGTTCTTTTTCATGGATGAGTAATATTCCACTACATATATATATACATATATATATATATATGTATATATATATGTCTTTATATATATCGTCTTTATCCATTCATCAGTCGATGAGCATTTGGTTTTTCTCCATAGTTTGGCTATTGTTGATAATTCTGCTATAAATATTGGGGTGCATGTATCCCTTCAAATCTGCATTGTTGTATCCTTTGGGTAAATACCTAATAGTGAAATTTCTGGATCATAGAATAGTTCTGTGTTTATTTTTTTGAGGAACCTCCATACAGTTCTCCAGATTTGCTACACAGCTTTACATTCTCACCAGCAGTGCAAGAGGTTTCCCAGTTCTCCACAACACCTGTTTTTTCTCGTCCTGTTAATTTTAGCCATTCTAACAGGTATGAAGTGGAACTCATTGTGGTTTTTATTTGCATTTCCCTGATGATGAGAGATATGAGCATCTTTTAATGTGTTTGTTAGCCATCTGGATGTCTTCATTGAAAAGAAGACGTATTTGGAAATGAAATAGACATACATGTCTATTCATATATTCTGCCCATTTCTTAACTGGGTTGTTTGTTTTTTGCATGTTCAGTTTGATACATTCTTTATAGATTTTGTATACTAACCATTTATCAGATATGTTGATTGCAAATATTTTCTCTCATACTGTAGGCTGCCTCCTAGTTTTTTTTGATTGTTTGCTTTTCTTTGCAGAAGTTTTGGTCTTGAGGAAGTCCCAATAGTTCATGTTGTCTTTTGTTTCCCTTTCCTTTGGCAACGTGTTTAGTAATAAATTGCTCTGGCCAAGATCAAAGAGGTTGCTGCCTGTGTTCTCTAGGATTTTGATGGTTTCTTGATTCACATTTAGGTCTTTCATTCATTTGGAATTTATTTTTGTGGATGGTGAAAGAAAGTGGTCCAGTTTCATTCTTCTGCATGTTGCCATCCAGATGTCTCAATGCCAATTTTTGGAGAGACTGCCTTGGATTTTTTCTTACTACTTTCTCAGAGATTAGTTGACCATATAGTTGTGGGTCCATTTGTGGGGGTGATTTCTTACTGTTCTTTGTTCTTCCTGTTCACCCCTATTGGGGTGAATTCCTCTGTCTTGTCCTTGTGGACAGAAAAATTATAAAATAAAAATTTAAGGAGAAGTTAAGATGTTGGTTATGTAGGCAGGCGTGGGCTTTTCTCATCCATCAAAAACTGTTGTACTGAGGTCAGAACATTTGGAACATGCTGGAAATCAATCTGACAATGGGTAGAAAGATTTCCATGGTTGGAGGGAGGTATTGTGGCAGGCACAAGGCTTATGTTAACAAACAAATCAAAGGACACCTAGTTAAAGGTCCAAAGGTTCCCCATTGCAAGCCAGGAGGAGCTATACAGGGGAGTGACCACTGGAAAAGAGCAGCCAAAATGCAGCAGCAGAGTACACACAGTATACCCCAGAAACAGTTCCTGAAGTTCTAGACCTGGACATTGCATGACTCCTTTTTAATATAGCATTACTCTCAAGTGCAGGAAACATAACAAGCTTTTAAAATACAGAAAAGGCAGAAACTTAGCCACAATGGCAAGATGGAGGAATACTTCCCAAAAGAAAGGTCAAGTAGAAATCACAGCCAAGGATTTTCTCAAAACAGATATATGCCATATATCTAAACAAGAATTTAGAACAATAGTCATAAGACTACTAGCTGGGCGTGGGAAAAAAAAGCATAGAAGACACCAGAGAAACCCTTGTTGCAGACACAGAAGAATAAAAATAGGCTGTAATAAAAAATGATATAACTGAGATGCAAAGCTGACTAGATATAGTGATAATGATAACTGAAGAAGCAGAGAAAAGAATAGGTGACATAGAAGATAAAATTTTGGAAAATAATGAAGCTGAGAAGAAGAGGGAAAGAAAATTATTAGCTCATGAAGGGAAACTTAAGGATCTCAGTGATTCCATGAAATGAATCAATATTTGTACCACAGGAATCCCAGAAGAGTAAGAGTGGAAAAATGGGGTTGAAGGTTTATTTGAACAAATTATAGTTGAGAACTTCTTTAATCTGGGGAAGGATACAGGCATTCAAGTCCAAGAAGTACAGAGAACTCCCCTCAAAAGCAAACAAACAAACAACAACAAACACCCACAGGTCAACACCACGACATATCATAGTGAAACATGCAAAATACAAAGGGAATATAAAGGGAATTCTGAAATCATCTAGGGACAAAAGGTCCTTACATAAGGGTGAGTGTAGACACATAAGGTTAGAAGCAGACCTGTCCACTGAAACTTAGCAGGCCAATGGGAATGGCAGGATATATTCAATATGGTGAATGGGAAAAATATGCAGCCAAGAATTCTTTTTTTTTTTAATTTTTTTGAACTTTTATTTATTTTTGAGACAGAGAGAGACAGAGCATGAACGGGGAGGGTCAGAGAGAGGGAGACACAGAATCTGAAACAGGCTCCAGGCTCTGAGCTGTCCGCACAGAGCCCGACGCGGGGCTCAAACTCACGGACCGCGAGATCATGACCTGAGCCGAAGTCGGCTGCTCAACCGACTGAGCCACCTAGGCGCCCCAAAGAATTCTTTATCCAGCAAAGCTGTCATTCAGAATAGGAGAGATAAAGTGCTTTAATAAAAATTAAAGGAGTTTGTGACCACTAAACAGCCCTGCAAGATATTTCAAGGGTGAATTTTTGAGTGGAGAAAAACAAATAAACAAAGAAAGAGACCAACGCAATAAAGACTATAAAGTGCCAGAAGCATCACCATAAACACCAACTTTACAGGTAACACAATGGCACTAAATTTATCTTGCAATCATCACTCTGAATGTAAGTGAACCAAATGCTCCAATCAAAAGACATAGGATATCAGAAGGGATTAAAGAACAAGATCCATTTACATGTATCCTAAAAGAGACTCATTCTAGACCTAAAGATACCTGCAGATTAAGTGAGTGAATGGAGAACCATCTATCATTCTAATAGATATCAAAAGGAGCCAGAGTTGCCACACTTATATCAGATAAGGTAGATTTTAAAACAAAGAGTATAACAATTGATTAAGAAAGGCATTATCATAATTAAGGGGTCTATCCATCAAGAAGATCTAACAATTGTAAACATTTACTCCCTCAACTTGGAAGCACTCAGATATATATAAATCAATTAATAACAAACAAAAAGAAACTCATTCATAATAATACAGTACTAGTAGAGGACATTGATATCCCACTTACAGCAATGGACTGATAATCTATGCAGAAAATCAACAAGAAAACAATGGCTTTGAATGACACACTGGACCCGATGGACTTAACAGATATATTCAGAACATTTCATCCTAAAGCAGCAGAATACACATTCTTCCCGAGTGCACATGGAACATTCTCCAGAATAGATCACATACTGGGACACAAATCAGCCCTCAACAAGTACAAATATATTGAGATCATGTAATGGATATTTTCGGATCAAAACGCTATGAAACATGAAGTCAACCACAAGAAAAAATTTGGAATGACCACAAATACATGGACGTTAAAAAAACATCCTACTAAACAATGAATGGGTTAACCAGGAAATTAAAGAGTTAAAAAATACATGGAAGCAAATGAAAATGAAAACATGAGAGTCCAAACACTTTGGGATTCAGCAAAGGCAGTTCTAAGAGGGAAGTACATTGCAATTTGGGCCTACCTCAAGAAGAAAAGTCCCAAACACATAATCTAACCTTACACCCACAGGAGTTAGAAAAGGGAAGAAAATAAATCCTCAATCCAGCAGAAGAAGGGAAATAATAAAGACTAGAGCAGAAGTAAATGATATAGTAACTTAAAAAAAAAGCACGAGAACAGATCAATGAAAGCAGGAGCTGGTTTTTTGAAAAAGTTAATAAAATTGATATCCCTCTAGCCAGACATACCAAAAAGAAAGGAGAAATGACCCAAATGAAATAATAACCAATACCACAAAAATACAAACAGTCATGAGAATATTATGAAAAACTTTATGCCAAAATATTTGACAACCTGTAAGAAATGGATACATTTCTAGAAACATATAACCACATTCCAAAACTGAAACATGAAGAAATAGAAAACTTGAACAGACCAATAACCAGCAAAGAATTTGAATCAGTAATGAAAACTTCCCTTACAAACAAAAGTCCAGGCCTAGATGCCTTCACAGAAAATTCTACCAAACATTTAAAAAAGAGGCAATTACTCTTCTTCTCAAATTATTCCAAAAAATAGAAATGGAGGGAAAATTTCCAAATTTATTCTATGAGGCCTAAATTACTTTGATACTAAAACCAGATAAACACTCCATAAAAAAAGAGAACTATAGGTCAATATTGCTGATGAACATGGATTCAAAAATTCTAAATACCGGCACTAGGGTGACTCAGTAGGTTGAGTATCTGACTCTAGATTTCAGCTCAGATCGCGATTTCATGTGATTTGGCCCAGCATTGGGGATTCTCTCTCACCCTCTCTCTCTGGCCCTCCCCCACTCATGTTGCTCACTCTCTCTCTTTCTCAAAATAAATAAACCTAAAAAAATTAAAAATTCTCAATAAAATACTAGCAAATCAAATTAAACAGTACATTAAAAAAATCACTTCACATGATCAAATGTGATATATTCTTGTGCTGCCAGGGTAGTCAATTATTCACAAATCTATCATCAGAACACACCACATTAATAAAATATTTATGAACCATATGATCCTCTCAATAGATGCAAAAAAACCATTTTACATATTACAACATCCATTCATGATAAAAATTCAACAAAGTAGGTTTAGAATGAACATATATCAACATAATAAAGGCCTTATATGAAAAACTTACAGTGAAAATAATATTCAATGGGGAAAAGCCAAGAGGTTTCCCCCTAAGGTCAGGAACAAGAAAAGGATGTTTACTCTCACCACTTTTATTAAATATATTACTGGAAGTCCTAGCCACAGGATTCAGACAACAAGAGGAAATAAAAGGGATCTAAATCAGCAAGGAAGATATAAAACTTTCACTATCTGCAGTTGAGAGGGTATTCTATATAGAAAATCTGAATGAATCCACCAGAAACTAATTAGAACTGATTGATGAATTTGGTAAAGTTGCAGGATAAAAAATCAGTGTGTAGAAATGTGTTGCCTTTCTATGCACAAAATAATGAAGCAGCAGAAACTGAAATTAAGATAATAATCAATTTTACATTTGCATCAAAAACAATAAAATATCTAAGAGTAAACTTAACCAAAGAAATGAAAGACCTGTAGTCTAAGAATTATAAAACACTGATGAAAGAAACTGAAGACGACACAAATAAAAGGAAAGATATTCCATGCTCATGCATTAGAAGAACAAATATTGTTAACACGTGTATACTACCCAAAGTAATCTACACATTTAAAGTAATCCTTATCAAAATAACAACAGAATTTTTCATAGAACTAGAAGAAATAATCCTAAAATTTGTATGGAAGCATTGAAGACCCTTAACAACAAAAGCAACCTTGAAAAATAAAAACAAAACTGGAGGCATCACAATTCCAGACATCAAGTCATATTACAAAGCTGTGGTAAACAAAATAGTATGGTACTGGCACAAAAATAGACCCACACATCAATAGAAAATAATAGAAAATCCAGAAATATACCCACAATTATTTGGTAAATTAATTTTGGACAATGGAAGAAAGAATATACAATGGAAAAAAGACATCTTTTCAAGAAATGATGATGCTAAAACTGAGTTGTAACATGTAAAAGAATGAAACTGGACCCTTTCTTATACCATATACAAAAATAAACACAAAAGCAATTAAAGACCTAAATGTGAGACCTGAAACCATAACATTCCTACAACAGAGCATAGTTGGTAATTTTTCTGACATCAGCTGTAGCAATATTTTTCTAGATAAGTCTCCTGAGGCAAAGAAAATAAAAGGAAAAAAAACAACTATTGGGACTACATCAAAATAAAAAGCTTTTGCACAGCAAAGGAAATGATCATCAAAATGAAAGGGAACATACTTAATGGGAGAAGATATTTTCAAATGCCATATCTAAAAATGGGCTAGTCCCAAGAAGGTGTAAAAAGATTGATACCCCTCTTGAAAACAATGTGGAGTCTCTTCAAATATCTAAAATAGAACTACCTTATGATCCAGCAATCACACTACGGGGTATTTATCCAAAGAGTAAAAAACAAACAAACAAAAAACCAAAAAACCCTGATGTTTATACTAGCATTATCTACAATAACCAAATTATGGAGACAGCCCAAGTGTCCATTAACTGATGAATGCATAAAGATAATGTGGTATATACATATGATGGAAATTGCTCAGCCATAAAAAGAATGCAATCTTGCCATGTGCAATGACATGGATAGAGCTAGAGAGTATTATGCTAAGCAAAATGAATCAGTGAGAGAAAGACAACATATTATTTCACTCATGTGTGGCTTTAAGAAACAAAATCAACAAGCCAAGGATTAAAAAAAAAGAAGAAGAAGAAGAAGAGGAAATCCAAGAAACAGATTTTTAACTCTGAAGAACAAACTGATGGTTACAAAGGGAGTGTTGTCTGGTGGGATGGATTAAATAGTTGATAAGGAATAAGGAGAGAAATTGTCTTGAGCACTGGGTGTTAAGTTGAAGTGTTGAATCACTGTATTGTAGAACTTAAACTAATATTACACTGTTAACTGGAATTTAAATAAAAAACTTATAAAAAAACAGATTTGATACAACTCAACTTCCAAAAAACAAATAATCCAGTTAAAAAATAGGCAGAAGACATGAACAGAGGTTTATCCAAAAAAGACATACAAACAGCCAATAGACACATGAAAATATGTTCAACATCACTCATAATCAAGGAAATGCAAATCAAAACTACAATGAGATATCACCCCACTTCTGTCAAAATGGCTAAAATAAAGAACACATGAAACAACAAGTGTTGGTGAGGATGTTGAGAAAAATGAACCCTTGTGCACTGTTTGTGGGAATATGAACTGGTGCAGCCACTATGGAAACCAGTATGGAGGCTCCTCAAAAAGTTAAAAATGGCACTAATCTGTGATCTAGTAATCACACTACTGGTTTGTTTTTTTTTGTTTTTTTTTTTTACCAAAAACCACAAAACCCTAATTCAAAGGGATACGTGCATCCCTATATTTATTGCAGCATTATTTACAACAGTCAAATTATTGAAGCATCCCCAGTTTCCACTGACAGATGAGTGGATAAAGATGTGGTATATATTTGTACAGTGGAATATTATTCAGCCACAAGAAGAATGAAATCTTGCCATTTGCAATGACAGGATAAAGAAAATTGACAAACTTTTCACTAAACTCACCATGAAAAAAGTAAGATGGGTCAAATAAATAAAATCAGAAATGAAAGAGAAGTTACAACCTCTAACAAATATAAAACATAGTGTAAGAGGTTGCTATGAACAATACTGGAAGCAATAGTAAATTCTTGAAACATATAATAATCCAAAACTGGATCAAGAAGAAATAGAAAAACAGAACAAAGCCATTAGCAGTAATAAAACTGAATCATTTATCATATATATATATATATATATATATATATATATATATATATCCTAACAAAAGTCAGACAACTTCAGTCAGATAGTTGAATTCTATCAAACATTTAAAGAAGAGTGAGTACCTATCCTAAAACTATATTAAAAAAAATGAAGTAGAGGCAAAGTTTCCAAAATCGTTTCATGAAGCCAGAATTATCCTGATAATGAAACTGCACAAGGTACTAAAAAAACTAAAAGAAACAAGAGAAATAAAAAAAAAAAAATAGAAAAGTGAAGCGCAACATCCCTGATAAACATAGATTCAAAAATTTTCAACAAAATATTCCCAAATTCAACAACACATTAAAGAACTGTATACCATAATCAAGAGGTATTTATTCCAGGGATACAGGGATGATTCCACACTGAAAAATCAAACATGAACCACCACATTAACAGAATAAAGGATAAAAATTACATGATCATGTCAGTAGACGTAGAAAAAAACATGTGGCAAAATTCAACACCTTTTTAAGTAAAATCTCTCAAAAATGTGGGTGTAGAGGGAACATAGCTCAACGTAATAAATAAGTCCACAGCTAATATACTCAACTGTGAAAAGCTTCCTAAGATAGGAACAAGACAAGGATGTCCACTTTCTCCACTTTTATTCAACATATGTATTAAAAATCTTCACTAGACCAATTAGGAAGAAAAATAATTAAAAAGACATCCAAATTGGAATGAAGAAGTAAAACCACCACTATTTGTAGACACCATAATTTTGTATATGGAAAACACTAAAGACTCCATTAAAAAAAAAAGTGTTAGAACTAATAAACAAAGTTGGTAAACTTCCAAGGTACAAAATCAACATGCAATAATCTGTTGCATTTCTATAAACTAATAATGAACTATCAGAAAGAGAAATTAAGAAAACTATCCATTTATATTATATTATTTAAAAAAGAAAAAAATATCTACATATAAACTTAATCAAAGGGTTGGGGCGCCTGGGTGGCGCAGTCGGTTAAGCGTCCGACTTCAGCCAGGTCACGATCTCGCGGTCTGTGAGTTCGAGCCCCGCGTCGGGCTCTGGGCTGATGGCTCAGAGCCTGGAGCCTGTTTCCTATTCTGTGTCTCCCTCTCTCTCTGCCCCTCGCCTGTTCATGCTCTGTCTCTCTCTGTCCCAAAAATAAATAAACGTTGAAAAAAAATTAAAAAAAAAATAAACTTAATCAAAGGGTTAAAAATCTGTACACTGAAAACTATAACACATTGATGAAAGTAATTGAAGAGGGAGTTAAGATGGGAGTTAAGTAGGGCGACTGGGATTTTTGTTGTCCCTCAAACACAGCTTTATTGAGGTCAGATCACTTGGAACACCCATGAAAGCAATCTGTGAATTGGCAGAAGGATCTCCACAGTTGGAGGGAGACAGCTTGGCAGGATCGAGGTGCCTGCATGTGAATTGGGGTTGATAAAATGGCATAGGCACTGAGGGGAGGGAACCCTTTCTGTGGAGAGACAAAAAGGAGAGAAAGAGAAAGGGGTTGTGAAAGTGCAGCATCACATTAGCACAAAAGGAAAACCTCACTGGATCACAGACTGGGAAACAAGAAGTATGGAGAGGGCCAGTTTATTTTTTGCAAACAGCCTTAGAAGCTGAAACTTGGGAGGTCTGAAAGTGTGACTTTCTCTGGAACAAAGCTGGGAGCCTTGGTTTGTACACGTGGGCAGGTAAGAGCTGGCCCAGGAGTACATAGCGTGGTATAGCGTTCTCAGGGGCACACTGGGACAGAACAGCCCCCTTCCTGGAGGACTTTGGGAAGAAGGTTTATTGCTTTCCCAAAGACAAAAGACCCTGCAGGTGTCAGCCAAAGGCCTTTTATCAGCAGGGCAGAGTGGCTCTATTCTGCAACAGGGGAGAAAAGCCAGACAGACTGGGTCCTTTAAGACTTTGGGCTTTGAAGCTCAGCCAAGTACCTAGAAGGTGAAGGAGAACTGTGGAGCAGGGCAAGCTGACTGCCTTCACTATTCTATGAGGGCTGCCTGAACAGCGTGGGTTGAGATACCTAGTCTGGGGAGGACAGAGTGGGGTGTTGCCATTTTACCCCCAACACCAAAATGGTGGGACTTCAGAGAGCAGCACAGGGGACCCCAGTAGAGATGGGACAGGCTTACACCAAATCCCCTAAGTCCATGCAGGCAACTGCTTATCTACTGGAGCAAGACTGACTGCCCCAACTCAGTCAGACTCTCCTCCAGTCCAGCACAGCTACTGGTCCCAGGAACCAATAGACATATCTTTTTCACTTATTTTATTTTATTTTTCATTTTTTTCTACATTATTTTTTTTCTTTTGGAATCAGGCTCATCATTTCTGATTTGTTTTGGGTCAATTCTTACTATAAATACACACACACACACATTTGTTTGTTTCTTTGTTTAATCAGGCATCTTTATTCTTTTCTTTTTCCACCTTTTCCTTTCTTCTTTTTAATTCCCTTTCTCTTTCTCTGGTTTAACCTTATATTTTTTTGATTCTCTGCTCTTCTTACTGCCCCTTTCATTTTTCCTTTTTTATAGGATCAGTCTTCGCCTCCCCCCCACCCAACTTTTCCTTCTTTTATTTCCACAGCCATTTCAATAAAAAAATCAAAGCATATCTGGTTGAGGGTCCAAACACTCCACTGCTACAATCAAGGAGGAGCTCTGCAGAGGACTGACCAGTAGAATACACCAGCCAAAACGTAACAACAGGTGCATGCAACATACACCGAAACCACATCCTGAAGTGCCAGGTCAGGACAATGTATGGTGCCTCTATAATACAGTAGTACACTCAGGGTTAGGGCATATAACAAGCTTTTAAAAGACACAAAAGACAGAAGTTTGGCAAAATGACAAGTTGAAGGACCTTTTGCCAAAGAAAGGTCAAGAAGAAATCACAGTCAGAGAATTGCTCAAAACAGATATAAGAATATATCTGAAAAACATTGAAACACAGTTTTTTAATATTTATTTTTGAGAAAGAGGGAAAAACCATGAGCACTGGGGAGCAGGGAGCAGAGAGAACAAGACACATAATCTCAAGCAGGCTCCAGGCTCTGGGCTGTCAGTACAGAGTCTGATGTGGGCATGGGGCTCGAACTCTCAAACCACTAGATCATGACCTGAGATGAATTCAAATACTTAACCGACTGAGCTACCCAGGTGCCCCATGAAAAAAATTAGTATAACAGTCCTAAGACTAATAGTTGGGCTTGATAAAAGCATAGAACACACCAGGGAAACTCTTGCTGCAGATATCAAAAACTTAAGAACTAGTCAGGATGAATTTAGAAATGCTATAACTGAAATGCAAAATAAATTAGATACAATGACAGTAAGGATGAAAGAAGCAGATGAGAGAATAGGTGAAATAAAAGAAAAATTATGAAAAATAATAAATCTGAAAAAAATAGGGAAAGGAAATTACTAGATCACAAGGGGAGAATTGGAGAGCTAAGTGATTCCATGAAATGAAAATATCTGTGTCAATGGAGTTCCAGAAGAAGAGCAAGAGAAAGGGTCAGAAGGTTTATTTGAACAAAGTATAGCTGAGAACGTCCCTAATCTGAGAAGGGAAACAGGTATCCAAGTCCAAGAGGCACAGAGAACTCCCTTCAAAATCAACAAAAACAGGTCAACATCACAAAATATCATAGTGAAACTTGCAAAATACAAAGACAGAGAGAATTCTGAAAACAGCTAGGGACAAACATTTCTTAACCTACATGGGTAGATACATAAGGTTAGTAGAACCTCTTAGTAAAACCTGTCCAATGAAACTTGGCAGGCCAGAAGGCAGTGACAGGAAATATTCAATGTGCTGAACATAAAAACTATGGAGCCAAGAATCCTTTACACAGCAAAGCTGCCATTCAGAATAGAAGGAGAAATAAAGACTTTCCCAGACAACCAAAAACTATGGGAGTTATTGAGCACTAAAATAGTCTGGTAATAGATCCTAAGGGGGACCGTGAGAGTGGAAAGCAGCAAAGACTGAAAAAGACCAGAGACATCATAACAAACATGAAATCTATAGATAACACAAAGGCACTAAATTCGTATATTTCAAAAATCATTCTGAATATAAATGAACTAAATGCCCCAATCAAAAAAGTATAGGACATCAGAATTGATTAAAAAAAAAGATACATCTATATGCTGCCTACAAGAGACTCATTTTAGACTTAGACACCTGAAGAGTGAAAGTGAGGTGATGGAGAACCATCTACATGCTAACAAACATCAAAAGAAAGCCAAAGTAGCCATACTTATATCAGACAAACTAGATTTGAAACCAAAGACTGTAACAAGAAATGAAGGGCATTATATCATAATTAAAGGGTCTATCCATCAAGAAGAACTAACATTATAAATATTTATGCCCCCAATATGATAGCACCCAAATATATGAATCAATTAATCACAATCATAAGCAAGCTTATGGATAATACTGTCACAATTGCAGGAGATTTTAGTACTCCATTAACAGCAATGGACAGATCATCTAGGCAGAAAATCAATAAGGAAACTACAACACTGAATGACACATTGGACCAGATAGACTTCACAGATATATTCAGAACACTTCATCTTAAAGCAGCAGAATACACACTCTTCTTGAGTGAACATGGAACATTCTCCAAAACCGATCATATACTGTGTCACAAAATAGCTCTCAACAGGTACAAAAAGATCAAGATCATACCATGCATATTTTCAGATCACAATACTATGAAACTTGAAGTCAACCACAAGAAAAAAATTGGAAATCCCTCAAATACATGGAGGTTAAAGACCATCCTACTAAAGAATGAATGGGTTACCGAGGAAATTAAAGAAATTAAAAAATACATGGAAGCAAATGAAAATTAAAACACAATAGTCCAAACCCTTTGGGATGCAGGCCTAAGAGGAAAATACCTTGCAATTCATCCCAATCTCAAGAAGCAAGAAAGGTCCCAAATACACAACCTAACCTTACACCTAAAGGACTTAGAAAAGGAGCACTGAATAAAGCCCAAAGCCAGCAGAAGAAGGGAAATAATAAGGAACAGTGCAGAAATAAACAATACAGAATAATAATAATAATAATAATAATAATAATAATAATAAAAAACAGTAGAACAGGTTAATTAGACTAAGAGCTGGTTTTTTGAAATAATAAACAAAATTGATAAAGCCCTATATGGACTACCAAAAGAAAAGAGAGAGGACCCAAATAAATCAAATCGCAAATGAACAAGGAGAGACCACAACCAACACCACAGAAACACAAACAATTATAAGAAAATAGTATGAAAAATTATATGCCAAAAAACTGGACAATCTGGACGAAATGGAGAAATTCCTAAACATTCACACACTACAAAAATTCAAACAAGAAGAATTAGAAATTTTGAACAAACCCATAACCAGCAAAGAAATTGAATGAGTTATCAAATATCTTCCAACAAGTAAGCATCCTGGGCCAGATGGCTTCCCAGGGGAATTCTACCAGAATTTAAGGAAGAGTAAATACATATTCTCCTCAAAATGTTCCAAAAAATAGAAATGGAAGGAAAAGTTCTAAACTCATTCTATGAAGCAAGCATTATATTGATTCCAAACTAGACAAAACCCCACTAAAAAGGAGAATTATATGCCAATATTCATGTTAACCTAGATACAAAATTTCTTAACAAGATATTAGGAAATCAAATTGAACAGTATATTAGAAGAATTATTCATCATGATCAACTTTAAATCATTCCTTGGCTGCAGGGCTGGTTCAATATTTGCAAATCAATCAACGTGATGCATCACATTAATAGAAGAAAGGGTAAGGATTATATGATCCAGTCAATAGATGCAAAAAAAAGCAGTTGAGAAAATATAGCATCATTTCCTGATAAAAACACTCAAGAAAGTAGGTATAGAAGAAGCATACCTTAACGTCATGAAAGCCATACATGAAAGGCCCACAGCTAATATTATCCTCAATGTGGAAAAACTGAGAGCTTTCCCCATAAGATCAGGAACATGACAGGGATGTCCACTCTCACCACTTGTTGTTCAACATAGTGTTGGTAGTCCTAGCCTCAGCAATCAGAAAACAAAACGAAATAAATGGCATACAAATTGGCAAGGAGAAAGTTAAACTTTTACTCCTTGCAGATGACATGATACTCTACATGGAAAACCCGAAATACTCCACAAAAAAAAAAAAAAAAAAAAGAAAGAAAGAAAAAGAAAAACTGCTAGGGCTGATACATGAATTCAGCAAAGTCGTAGGACATAAAATCAACATACAGAAATCAGTTACATTTCTATACACCAATAATGAAGCAACAGACAGAGGTATCAAGGAATCGATCCCATTTACAATTGTAACAAAAATGATAAGATACCTAGGATTAAACCTGACCAAAGACGTAAAGATTTTTATGCTGAAAACTATAGAAAGCTGATGAAAGAAATTGAAGAACACATAAAGAAATGGAAAAGCATTCCATGCTCATGGACTGGAAGAACAAATATTGTTAAAATATCAATACTCCCCAAAGCAATCAACACATTTAATGCAATCCCTACCCAAATAATACCAGCATTCTTCACAGAGCTAGAACAAACAATCCTAAAATTTGTATGTAACCACAAAGACCCTGAATAGTCAAAGTGATGTTGAAAAAAAACCAAAGTAGAGACATCACAATCCCAGACTTTTAACCTGTATTGCAAAGCAATATCATTAAGGTAGGATGGTATTGGCACAAAATAGACCTATAGACCAATGGAATAAAGAACCCAGAAATGGACACACAAATATATGGTCAACTAATCTTCAATAAAACAGAAAAGAGTATCCAATGGCAAAAAGACAGTCTGTTTATCAAATGGTGCTGGGAGAACTGGACAGCAACATACAGAAGAATGAACCTGGACCACGTTCTTAAACCATACAAAAATAAATTCAAAATAGATGAAAGATCTAAACGTGATACTGGAAACCATCAAAATCCTATGGGAGAATACAGGCAGCAACCACTTTCACTTAGGCCACAGCAACTTCTTACTTGACGTGTCTCCAGTGGCAAGAGAAATAAAAGCAGAAATGAACTATTGGGACCACATCAAGATAAAAAGCTTCTGAACAGCAAAGGAAACAATCAACAAAACTAAAGGGGATCTGATGGAATAGAAGAAGATATTTGCAAATGATATATCAGATAAAGGATGAGTATTCAAAATCTATAAAGATCTTACCAAACTCAACACCCCCCCCAAAAAAACCAAATATCTAGTGAATAAATGGGTAGAAAACACAAATAGACACACTTTTCCAAAGAAGTCATCCAGATGACTAACTGACACATGAAAAGAGGCTCAACATCACTCATAATCAGGGAAATACAAAACAAAACCACAGGGAGATACCAGTCAGAATGGCTAAAATCAACTCAGGAAACAATAGATTTGGGCAAGAACATGGAGAAAGGGGAACCCTTTTGTACTGTTGGTAGGAATGCAAACTGGTGCAGCTATTCTGGAAAACAATATGGAGGTTCCATTTTTAATTTTAAATAATTAAAAATAGAACTACCCTACAACCCAGCAATTGCACTACTAGGAATTTATTCAAAGAATACAAAAATGCTGATTTGAAGGGGCATGTGTGCCTCAGTGTTTATAGCAGTGCTTTCAACAATAGCCAAATTATGGAAAGAGCCCAAATGTCCTTCAACTGATGAATGGATTAAGAAGATGTACATACAACATGGTACACTACTTGGTGATGAAAAGAATAAAATCTTACCATTTGCAACAATATGGGTGGAACTGGAGAGTAGTATGCTAAGTGACATAAGTCGGTCTGATAAAGACATACCACATAATTTCATTCATACGTGGAATTTGGTAAACTCAACAGATGAACATAGGGGAAGGGAAGGAAAAATTAGATCAAAACAAAGGGGGATAAAACCATAAGAAACTCTTAAATACATAGAACAAACTGAGGGTTGCTGGAGGGGGTGAGTTAAATGGGTGAAAGGCATAAAGGAGGGCACTTTTTGAGATGAGTTCTATCACATGTAAGAGATGAATCACTGGGTTCTACTACTGACACCAAGACTGCACTGTATGTTTACTAACTGGAAAATTTAAAAAAATAATAAATGGAAAAGGTCACAAATAAATGGAACAATATTCTCCACTACAGATCAGAAGAATTAATACTGTTAAAATGTCCACATTATACAAGAAAAATGTACAAATTCAATGCAATTCCACTATAATTCCAAAGGCATTATTGAAGAAAGTTAGAATGAACAATTTTAAAATCTGTTTGGAATAATAAAAGATCTTAAATATCCAAAGCAACCTTGAGAAAGAAAAAAAATGTAGTCATCAAGCTCCCTGAGTTAAAACTATATTACAAAGCTATAGTAAGAAAAATAATATGGTATTGACATAAAAATAGACACATACCTTAATAGAACAGAGTCCAAAAATAAACCTATACATATATGGCCAATTAACTTATGATAAAGGAAGAATATACAAGGGCGAAAAGATAGTCTCTTTAATAAATGTTGTTGGGAAAACTGGATAGCCACATGAAAACAATGCAACTAGGTTAATATCTTATACCATACACACAAAGAAAATTAAGTTAAAATGGATTAAAGAGTTAAACATAGGACCCAAAACCATACAACTCCTGAAAGAAAACTTAGGCAGTAAAAACTCCTTGACATTGATCTTAATGTTTTTTTTTAATCTGACTCCAAAGGTAACAACAGCAAAAATAAACAAGTGGGAGCACATCAAACAAAAAAGCTCCTGCACGGCAAAGAAAAATATCAATGAAATGAAAAGGCAACATACTAATATTTGCAAGTCACATATCTGATAAGGTATTACTATCCAAAATATATAATGAACTCCTGCAACTCATCACCAAAAAATAAAAAACAATTTGATTTTAAAAAATGATCAGAAGATCTGAATAGACATATTTTCAAAGAAGACATTACTAATCATCAGGGAAATGCAAATCAAATGCACAATGAGATATTGCCTCACACCTGTTAGAATGGCTATCATCAAAAAGAAAAGAATAATAACTATTGAGGATGATGTGGAGAAAATGGATCACTTGTGCACTGTCTGTAAGAATGTAAATTGGTATGGCCACTATGCAAACCAGTATATGAAGATTCCTCAAAAAGTTAAAAAAACAGAACTACCATGTGATCTAGCAATTTCAAGGCTGGATATTTACCCACAGGAAATATAAACACCAATTTGAAAAGATGTCCACCCCTATGTTTGCTATAGCATTAATTACAACAGCCAATATACAGAAATCATGTTAAGTGTCCATTGATTTATGAATGGATAAAGAAGAGATGGTATATGTATACAATGGAGTATTATCTACCAATAAAAAAGAAGGAAAATTTTCCATTTGTAACAACATGGGTGGACCTTGAGGGTGTTATGCTACATGAAGTAAGTCAAAGAATCGCAAATATCATATCATTTCACGTGTAATCTAAAAAACAAAACAAACAAATATAATAAAAGTCATGGAAATGAGAAGAGTGGTGGCTGCCTGACAAAGGATGGTTGGTGAGTGGAGGAATGGGTGAGGGGGGGGTCAGTAGGTACAAACTTCAGTTGTGATAAACAAATAGGTGGTGGGTATGTGGTGTGCAGCATGGTGACTACAGTCAGTGGTATTGTAGTGAATATTTATAGATGACACAAGAATAGATCTTGAAAATTCTTAGCACAAGAAAAAAAATTGGTAACTTTTTGTGGTGAAATATGATGACTAAATTTACTGTGGTGATAAATTTGCAGTGTACACAAGTGTCAAATCATTGTTGTACACCTGACACTAATATAAAGTTGTACATCAATTTAAAAATAAGTCAGAAAATAGGGAAAAACAAAGAACAGATGAGACAAAAAAAACCCATATAAACAGCAAAATTGGAGATTTAAACACAGCCAAATCAATAATCATATTAAATGTAACAGGTATAACACTCAAATTAAAATTAAAAGGCATAGATTTTCAGATTGGATAAAAAGCAAGGATAATTGCTTTAAGTACATTAACAGTGTTAAAATAAGTCATCTCATAATAATAAAGGTATCAGTTTATCAAAAAGAAATGATAATCCCGAAAATTTACACACTCAGCAACTTTGAAATACATAAACCAAACCTTAACAGAAATTTAAAATTAACAGAAAAAAAGATAAATATATAATTATAGTCAAAGTTTTCAATCTCTGTATCACAAAAATTTATAGAATATATAGACAAAAAATTAAGAATGCAGTAGACTTAATACCACTATTAGCCAACTTGATCTAATTGCATTTAGGACCTTCCACTACTCGAAATCAGAATACACATTCTCCTTAAGTATACACAGAACATTTACAAAAATATACTATATACTGAAGCATAAAATAATTATAAGTGAATTTAAGGGAATTGAAGTCATACAAACTATGGTTTATGACTACAATGAAAATAAATTAGAAGTCAATAATACAAAGTTATCTGGAAAATGCCAAAATATTTATAAATTAAATAACATACTTCTAAATACTCCATGAGTCAAAGAAAAAAATAAAAAGGAAATTAGAGAGTACGTGAAACTGAAGGAAAATAAAAACATCACATATCAAAATATGTGGGATAATGCTAAAGTATTGTTCAGAGAGATGGTTAAAACAGTATACACCTACATTAGGAAAGATGAAAGGTCTCAAATTAGTAACTTCAGCTTCCATCTTAAAAACCTGAAAAGTTAGTGAAATATATAGTAAGCAGGAAAAAAATGAAGTAATAAAAGTTACTGTGGAAAACAATGAAATAGAATAGAGAAAATCAGTGAAGCCCAAAGCCAGTTGATTTGTTGAGAAAAAATAAAATAAAATTGATAAACCTCTAGCAAGGCTAAGCAAGATAAAAAAGAGAGAAGAGACAAAATAAGAACATCAGGTATGGTGATACAAGTATCATTAATGCTTCTACTGCTATAAAAAGGATAATAAGGGACTATTATGAACATTTTCATGCCAGTGAATTTGATAAATTTGCTAAAATGGTAAAATGGTTAAATTTTTAAAAGGCAAAGATACCAAAGCTCACTCAAAAAAAAAAAAAAAGATAAACTTAATACCTCCAAGTCTCTTAAACAAATTGAATTTGTAGTTAAAACATCTTACCATTAAAAAACTTCAGGCCAGATAGATTCACTGGTGAATTCTACCAATCATTTAGTAACAATTTAACATTGAATTCTTCTAGACTTTAATAACAATTTAACATTGAATTCTCTAAAAAAACAGAACAGGAGAAAACACTACCCAACTCATTCTATAAAACCAGATTTGCTCTGACATCAAAACAAGGCATAAACAATACACAAAATCTATAGTCAAATGTCCCTCATAAAAATAAATGTAAAAATTCTTAACAAGCATTTAGGAAATATCACCCACCAATATGCAAAAAAGATAATGCATCATGATTACATGGTGAGGGTTCATCCATAGGCAAGATTGCTTCAACATTTGACAATCAATCAATGTAATTCACCTATTAAAACATTAAAGAAGAGGGGCGCCTGGGTGGCTCAGTCGGTTAAGCGTCCGACTTTGGCTCAGATCATGATCTCACGGTCCATGAGTTCGAGCCCCGCGTCAGGCTCTGTGCTGACAGCTCAGAGCCTGGAGCCTGCTTCAGATTTTGTGTCTCCCTCTCTCTCTGACCCTCCCCCGTTCATGCTCTGTCTTTCTCTGTCTCAAAAATAAATAAAACATTAAAAAATTTTTTAAAAAAACATTAAAGAAGAAAAAATATATAACACCTCAATAATGGCAGTAAAAGAATATTACAGGGGCGCCTGGGTGTCTCAGTCGGTTGAGCATCCAGTTCCTGATTTTGGCTCATGTCATGATCTCATGGTTCGTGGGATTGACCACTGCATCGGGCTCTTTGCTGACAGCATGGAGCCTGCTTGGAATTCTCTCTCTCCCTCTCTCTCTGCCCTTTCCCTGCTCCCACATAAATAAATAAACATTTGGGGAAAAAAAGAAAAAATAATTAAATATTACAAAATCTAACATACAACAAACAAGTAACAGAAAGGAACTTTCACTTGATAAAGAACATGTAAAAAGACCTATACTTAACTTTATAACTTATGCTAAAATTATGCTTTTCCCCTAAGACCAGAAATAAGGCAAGAGTGTCTGCTCTTATCAATTCAATAGAAGACTGAACTGGAGGGCCCAGCCAGTGCAGCAAAGACAAATAAAAGAAAGAAATGATGTTGATAATGGAAAAGAAGTAAAAACTCCTTATTTGCAGATTACAAATAGAAAATTCTATGGAGTCTACAAAAAAAAGCTGTTAGGTGTAATAAGGAAGTTCAGTTAAACTGTGGGACACAAATTCAGTATGCAAAAAAACATCAATTGTATTTCCATCCAACTTGAAAATGAAATTAATAAGAAAGCAATTCCATTTACAAGGGCATTTTTATTTTTTTTATTTTTTAATTTTTTTAATGTTTATTTTTGAGAGAGATGGAGACAGAATATGAGTGGGGAAGGGAGAGAGAAAGAGGGAGACACAGAATCCGAAGCAGGCTCCAGGCTCCAAACTGTCAGCACAGAGCCTGACGCGGGGCTCAAACCCACGAGTTGTGAGATCATGACCTGAGTCGAAGTTGGACGTTCAACTGACTGAGCCACCCAGGCGCCCCTACAATGGCATTTTTAAAAGGAAACAGGTAAATTTGATTAATAAATGCATAAGACTTATAGACTGAAAATGACAACCTATAGACTTAAAATGACAAGATATTGATGAGAGAAATTAAAGAAGACTCAAAAACTGGAAAGAAATATATTCGTGGATTGGGAGACTCAATGTTATGAAAATGTAAATTATTTGCAAATTGACTTAGAGGTTCAATGCAATCCACAGTAAGCTTTTTTGTAGAAAGTGAAGAGCTGATTTTAAAATTGATATGGAAATGCAAAGGATCCAGAAGAGGCAAAACAACTTTGAAAAAGAAGAGCAAAGCTCAAGGATTTGCACTACCTTACTTTAAGACATATTATAAAGGTAATCAAGAAATCACGTGGTATTGAAATCAAGATAGACAAATAGATCAACAGAACAAAATATGATCAATTGATTTTCAACAAAAATGCAAGGTAATTCAGTGAAGAAAGCATGGACTTTTCTAATCATAATGCTAGAACAATGGGGTATGTACATGCAAAAAAAAAAAAAAGGACTTCAACACATATCTTCACCATACACTAAAGGATTATAAACTTAAATGTAAAACCTAAAATTACAAATTGTGTAGGAAACAGAAAATCTTTGTGACCTGAGATTAGGCAAATATTTTTTTAAATAGGACACCAAATTCATAAAAGAAAAAAATTAAGTTGGACTTGATCAAAATTAGGAACTTCTGCTTTTTTAAAAAGAACTGCTTTTTGAAAGAAATTGTTACAGAGAATGAAAAGATAAACTACAGACCAGAAGAAAATATTTACAAACAACATATATGTTAAACGACCTACCATCCAAAATATATAAAGACTCTCAAAACTCAGAAGAACAACTCAATTCAAAAATGGGCCAAAGATTTAAACAGATATTTTACAAAAGAAAATAAACAGTTGTCAAATAAGTGCACTGAAAAATTCTCAACATCATCAGTCATTAGAATTATGCAATTCAAAACCACAATAAGGTACCACTACCCACACTCATGTCCAAAATGAAAACAAGACTGACCATATATCAAGGGTTGGCAAGGATGTGGAGCAACTGGAACTCTCATATGTTGCTGCTGGGAGTGTAAAAGTTATACCACCTTGGAAAACAATTTGACAGTGTCTTTAAAATAAGTTAAAACATACATCTACCAAATAGCCCAGTCATACTCCTAGGTATTTAACCATAAATATGAAAACATATGTCCATACACTCATTTGTACATGAATGTTTGTAGCAGTTTTATCAGTAATATCCCAAAACTGCAAACAATCCAAACATCCATCAATAAATTAATGCATAAACAAATTGTGGCATATTCATACAGTGGAATACTACTCAGCAATAAAAATGAATGAACCACTGATACATATAACACCATGGTGAAATCTCAAAATAATTATTGAGTTAAATACGCCAGACCAAAAAAAATACATACTCTATGGTTCCATTTATATAAAATCCTAGAAAATGCAAACCAAACAATGACAAAAATCAGATTCAGTAGGAGTGGGGCAGAAGGGAGGAATTACAAAGGGGCACAAGAAAATGGTTGGGGACGACGGATAAGCTTATTATCTTGATTGTGACGATGGTTTCACAGGTATATACGAATGTCAAATTTTATCAAATATGTACCGTAATATGTGCAATTTATTCTATGTCAATTATACCTCCATACACCTGTTTTAAACATGAATAAAATAAACACTACTCCCAGAGGCATTTTGGTAGCTTGAGTAGCCAAAATCCTAGGCTTGCCCCTATCTACTTCATCCAGTTATTTATATTGATCTTGTGCCTAAGGGAATAATGAGTAGCACATTGAGATGGATCTAAATGACAGGAAGACAGAAAATACCATTAACTGGCACATCCACTAAATACTATGCAGTGAAACAAACAGAATAATTATTTAGCTTTTCTATAGAAAAATTAATTATCAGAACAAAAATGATTTTTGTTTCAATAAAATATAGTAAAAAATTCACAGATACTCACCTCTTTGGATAATCTTGTAAAGACATCTCCTCCCCTGAGAAAATCTAGTATTAAATACAGCTTCCCTTCAGTCTGAAAGGCTAATTATAAATTAGAATGTAGTAACAGAACAATCTTAAAGGCTTAACAAGCTTAGTATAAATTTTGATAAACAAATTTAGAGTTTTATCATTAAACACTATAAAGGAATTAAGAATTTATTCAAATGGTCCAATGTTTTTGGGTAACATTATCTCACAATTGAATTTAGCGTTGAAATAGCTATAAACGCCTTCCCAGAACATAATCAACTTTGCATGTGGCTTTACACAGAAATGTCTACCACCATCATTTTCCTGATTTATGGATCAATGGTGTTCAATTGCAAACTTCCTGAACTCTGCCTCCCTACCTAATGAAAATCTACTAATTTTTTCAAGCTCAACAAAAATGCCAACTCCTCTATTAAGCTTTCCTCTATTAAGGATTTCTCTCTTTTCACATTTCCTTTAGCATCTTTACCCTCTTCTGCATAAGAATAATTTGTTACTACTTTTGAGATATCATTGTTCTTTATTTATGTCTCTCTTAACTCCACTTTGGAATGTACAGTTAATTCGTTTACATGTCTGTGTTCCCATAGATATAATTTTTTTTGAGATCAGAGATTGTTTCACCTCTATAGCCTACTGCATTCAATACAGTGTTTTGCACACAATTGGTATATACTGATTAATGTCATGTCACCCTAGAGATTTAAGGAAGAGATTTAGGATAACAGGGATTAAAAGAAAAATGGGTGGACATTTCTTGAGTGTTTTTTATAAAAATAATTTAATACCTACTTTACTGCATTATTTTTCAAAATTACCTAAGAATTTTTTAAATCTACTGCTAATTTATCTCTTGAAAATTTAAAGTGACATTGTAGAATGTATCAGTGATTTAATGATGTATATACCTTTGAATTCTCCAGGAAAACCAAACTTCACAATCTCATGCATGCATTAAATTATCAATGGAGCCATGATTCAAACTCAGAACAGTCGGACTCCAAATTCATGTTCTTTCCATTATACCTACTTGCTTCTTACTGGTATTCTTCTCCCCCCAAATATAAGAGAGAATAACTTAAATGGACTAATATACCTACATTGTCCTCTCCAATAGAAGTAGGAAATAAATGAATATACTCATTATGAACAACATGTAAGAGGAACACATGCAAACACCAAATGCTTTGAATAAATCATCACACTTTATAGCCTAAGATCATTAAAGGTACAGCATAGCAGAGTAAAGAAATACTACCAGACAGGTAATCAGAAGATACTATCTTATTACCTTAGACAAGTTAACCAACAGATACAGAAAATACAATTCAAAGCTGGTTATTAATTCTTATTCTTATTTCAGATGAATATGTTTTACATAGTTGAATTATTAAATCAGTTTGAAGTATTTATTTCCTATTATATTATTACTTGAAAGGAAAGCTTAACTCTCTAATTCCATAAATTAAAAAAATTACATACCATAGTGTAATTTGACAATAAATGGATGATTTACTTCCACCAGTATATCCCTCTCCATCTTTGTCCGAACTCTGTCTCGAACTAAAAATTATAGTAGAGTAGAATATATTACTCTTCTATATAAAATTTAAGTAGAGATCTCATAAATAATTCACCAAACAAAAATATGAAAATATAAAATGCAACTTTATAAGTGCCTAAATTTGCCTAAATTTGCAGTCTATATATTCCTAGACAGTAATTACCATACTATCAGAAAGCCAACAAATTTAGTTTTGATCTAGAGATGGGTTAAAGTGACATAAATAGGTATTTGGTTAATATGCATTTATTATGTATTGGTCTCCGATTGTTCAAATGTGTTTACTGATTAAAACTGAGCAATGTTGGGGCACCTGGGTGGCTCAGTTGGTTGAGCAATTGGCTTCGGCTCAGGTCATGATCTCACTGTTTGTGAGTTTGAGCCCCGCGTCGGGCTCTATGCTGACAGCTCTGAGCCTGGAGTCTGCTTCGGATTCTGTGTCTCCTCCTCTCTCTCTGCCCCTCCCCCACTCATGCTCTCTCTCTCTCTCTCTCTCAGAAATAAATAAACATTAAAAAATTTTAAAAAAAACTGGGCAATGTTATTGTTATCACAGCCTAGAAGATGGTGTATATATGTGTATCCAAGTGGTTGTGCTTTTTCAGTATGCAAAACCAACACAAATAGAACAGAAAAAAAATTAAGAAACTTGAAATAAAATAATATAGCTTAATAAAACAAGTACATTTTAAGTAAAATAAAATGTGTCACTTTTATACCATTAAATTTTTACCAGGGTATAGTCTCACTAAATTATAGTATATGCCAATATCAAACCTAGAAATATCACTTACAGGCTAGAAAACTGTAACAATTACTAATGTTTAAAGAAAACTGAATCTACTCAATTTTTACAAGCAATACACAGCATATTTGTTAAAACAAGGTTTATCAAATTCTATTTTATTAAACTTTCTCATCTTCTACCTTTTAAAGAAGCTTTTTTTAACACCTTCATTGCATAGAGCTGCCCAGCATCAGGACCAGTCTTCTTTCGAACAAGAAAAACCTAACAGAGGAATTTTTTGAAAAAAGTAAAATTCACATTTCAAGACATTCTTGCTATACACAGACTAGTGCATGTTTCAGGCCCTACATTTTCTCTAATTTTATAAAGATAGATCTTTCTCTATAAATTATACTCTTACTTGATTTTTTTCTCATTTTCATTCATTTACTAAATCACACTCTCATACATATTACCATAAGAAAGAAAATTATTAAAATAGATAACATGGTCAAGGACTTTAAGAAGTTTGTGACATAAAAGATAAGCAACATAATGAAGGGCAATTTCATCTAAAGGAACTCCTTTTAAGACCCAAGCTCCTTTTTGTTACCTTAATAAAGACCAAAAAATGATATAACTCGTAGTTTGATATCTTCATTTCTACTTCCTTATTGGTCCATTTTAGAAGTTAGCATACATTTTATTTTCTGTAAGAAATCATAGGCAATTATATCTGTCTGCCAGGTTGAAGAATCAAGATGGCTAATTATTCCAATACATTAAAGTTAAACTCTTTACTGTTACTGAGCAAGCTTAGGTAATAATATCTCATATTTTCAAATTAAAATTATGACTCATTAAAGCTAAGTTTCTAGGGGTGCCTGGGTGGCTCAGTCGGTTAAGCATCCAACCTCAGCTCAGGTTATAGTCTCATGGTTCATGAGTTTGAGCCCCACGTCAGGAACTGTGCTGACAGCTCAGAACCTGGAGCCTGTTTCGGATTCTGTGTCTCCCTCTCTCTCTGCTCCTCCTCGGCTTGCTCTCTGTCTCTCTCTGTCTCTCTCTGTCTCTGTCTCTCTCTCAAAAATAAATAAACATTAAAAAAAGCTGTTTTTAAAAAGCCTCAGTTATAAAGATAAATATTAATAGATGAAAATTTTACAGGAGTTATTTACTAGTAGAGGGTGGTTTCATTTTTTTAAAATAGTGAAAGTTGTTCACTGATTTGAAATAAACTATATAGAAACAAAAAAAAAACAACAATAGAACAGATCAATGAAAGCAGGAGTTGGTTCCTTGAAACAACTAATAAAACTGATAAACCTCTAGCCAGATTATCAAAAAGAAAAGAGAAAGGACCCAAATGAATAAAATCACAAATGACAGAAAAGAAATAATAGCGAACACCACAGAAATACAGTTGTAGAAGAATATGAAATACAAATATGAAAAACTATATGCCAACAATTTGGGACAGCCTGTAAGAAATGGATAAATTCCTAGAAACAATATAAATTACAAAAACTGAAACAAGAAGTAATAGAAAACTTGAACAGACCAATTACTAGCAATGAAATGAATCAGTAATCAAAAAAATCCAAACAAACAAAAGTTCAGGACCAGATGGGTTCGCAGAGTTCTACCAAACCTTTAAATAAGAGTTAATATATATTCTTCTCAAATTATTCTAAGAATTAGAAAAAAGAAGGAAAACTTCCAAATTCATTCTCTTACCATTACCCTGATACCAACACCAGAGAGACACCACAAAAAGAGAACTACAGGCCAATATCCCTGATACCAACACCAGACAGACACCACAAAAAGAGAACTACAGGCCAATATCCCTGATGAATACAGGTGCAAAAATTCTTAACAGAATATTAGCAAAATTAATCCACAATAGATTTTAAAAAAATCAAGGTTGTCTGGATGGCTCAATCAGTAGAGCATGCATCTAATCTCGGAGTTGTAAATTCAAGCCCCACAGTGGGTGTAGAAATTACGTAAAAATAAAATCTTAAAAAAAAACTATCATTCACCATGACCAATTGGGATTTATTCTTGGGTTAAAACAGTGGTTCAATATTCATAAATCAATCAACATGATACATAACATTATTAAAAGAAAAGACAAAAACATTACAATCATTTCAAAAGACGCAGAAAAAGCATTTGACAAAGTACAATATCCATTCATAATAAAAACCCTCCAGAAAGTAAGATTAGAGGGAGCAAACCACAATATAATTAAGGTCATATATGACAAATACACAGCTAATATCATCTTTATTGGGGAAAAACTGAGAGCTTCCTAACAAGACAGGAAAATCCACTCTCACCACTTTGATTTAACATAGTACTGGAAGTCTGATCCACAGCAATCAGAGAAAAAAAAAAGAAGAAACACAAAGCATCCAAATTCTTCCTTGCCAGAAGGAATAAAACTTTCACTATTTGTAGATGGCATGGTACCATATATAGAAAACCCAAAAGACTCCACAAAAAAACTTACTAAAACTCATAAACAAGTTCAGTAGAGTCACAAGATACAAAATGAGTGTACAGCAATCTGTTACATTTCTATACACCAATAATGAAGAAGTGAAAAGAGAAATCAATAAATTGATCCCATTTCCAATTGCACCAAAACCATAAGATGCCTAGGAATGAACCTAATGAAAGAGGTAAAAGATCTGCACTCTAAAAAACTATAGAATACTGATGAAAGAAATTAAAGAGGACACAAAGAAATGGAAAAACGTTCCATGCTCATGAATTGGAAGGACAAATATTGTTAAAATGTCTACATTACTCAAAGCAATCTACACATTTAATGTAATCTCTAAAAAAATACTACAGTATTTTTCACAGAGCTAGAACAGTCCTAAAATTTGAATGGAATCACAAAAGACCCCGCATAGCCAAAGCAATCTTGAAAAGAAAAGCAAACCTGGAGACATGACAATCCCAGACTTCAAGTTATATTACAAAGCTGTAGTGATCAAGAAACTACATTACTGGCAAAAAAGAGACACACAGATCAATGGAACAGAATAGAAAACCCAGAAATGAACCCAGAACTATATGATCAAATAATCTTTGACAAAGTTGGGAAGAATAACCAATGGATAAAAAACAGTCTCTTCAACAAATGATACTGGGAAAACTAGACAGTAATTTGCAAAAGAATGAAACTAGACCAGGGGCACCTGGGTAGCTCAGTCAGTTGGGTATCCGACTTTGGCTCAGGTCATGATCTCATGGTTTGTGAGTTCAAGCCCCACATCAGGCTCTGTGCTGACAGCTCAGAGCCTGAAGCCTGCTCCAGATTCTGTCTCTGTCTCTCTCTCTCTGCCCCTCCCCTGCTTGTGCTCTGTCTGTTTCTCTCTAAAAAATAAAAAAATAAAACTGGACCACACTTTTTTACACTATACACAAAAACAAATTCAAACTGAATGACAGATGTATGTGAGACAGTAAACCATCAAAAACCTAAAGGGGACATAGGCAGCAACCTCTTTGACATCAGGTATGACTAGGTATATCTCCTGAGCCAAGAGAACCAAAGTCAAAAATAAACTACTGGGACTTTATCAAAATAAAAGTTTTCTGTACAGTGAAGGAGACAAACAACAAAACTAAAAGGCAACTTACACAATGGGAGAAGATATTTGCAAAAGACATATCTGATAAAGGGTTCGAATCCAAAATATGAAAATAACTTATCAAACTCAACACCCAAAAAATAAATAATCCAATTAAAAAATGGGCAAAAGACACGAATCAATATTTTTCCAAAGAAGACATACAGATGGACAACAGACAAATGAAAAGATGTTCAACACCACTCATCAAAAGGGAAATACATATCAAAACCACAATGAGATATCACCTCACACCAGTCATAATGGCTAAAATTAACAACACAGGAAACAACAGGTGTTGTTGAGGATGTGGAGAAAGGGGAACCCTCTTACACTGTTGGTGGGAATGCAAACTGGTATAGCCACTCTGGAAAACAGAATGGATGTTCTTCAAAAAATTGAAAATAGAACTACAATATGATCTACCAATTGAATTACTAGGTATTTACCCAAAGGATACAAAAATACTGATTTGAAGTGATACATGCACCCCAATGTTTACAGCAGCATTACCAACAATAGCCAACTTAGGGGAAGACCCCAAATGTCCATCTACTGAAGAATATATAAAGATGTGGCATACACACACACACACAGAGTGTAATATTACTCAGTGATGAAAAAATAATGAAATATTGCCATCTGAAAGGACATGGATGGAGCTAGAGAATATTATGCTAACTGAAATGTCAGAGAAAGACAGATACCATACAATTTCACTCATATGTGGAATTTAAGAAACAAAACAAACGAACATGGGGGTGAGGGGAAGAGAGAAAAATAAAGATACAGATTCTTAACTATAAAGATCAAACTGATAGTTGCCAGAGGGAAGGTGGGCAGAATATAGGGTTAAATATGTGATGGGGACTAAGGAGGGGATTTGTGATGAGCACCAGGTGATTTATTTAAGTGTTGAACCAGGAAAGTCTACAACCGAACCTGCATTACACTGTATGTTCACTAAAAGGAATTTAAATAAATCTTGAGGGAAAAACAAAACAAAGGAAAGAAAATCAGAAGGACCAACTGAATGTCCACTTAGAGAGTATTTAGACCACCAAGTCCCCTCTTTACCTTAGCTCAGTGGATGGTTGCCTTCTTTGTTCTCACTCCAATAAAATTCTGATGTCTTATTCTCTGGAGAAATCTCTCAACTGTATGACGCTAAGCACAAACCCTAAACCTAACACACTTTAACCCTGACTCTATGCCTAACCCTACCCCTTACCAATAACCCCTAAGGTCTACATCTAGCCCTAACTCTAACCCTAAACTTAGCCTCTGGAGAGGTCTCAAACTGCTGGAATGGAGGCACATAGACTCACCCTAATCTTAAACCTAGCTCCAAACCTTAACCCTAACCCCTAACTGCTAACCATTAATCCCAACCCTAACTCTAACCCTAAACTGATGCCTCTGTAGAGGTCTCTGAATTGCAAGATAATAGGCATATACCCTCACCCTGGCTGTAACTCTAACCCTAACCCATACCTTAGCTCTAAACCAAACCCTAATCCAAGATCTGAGGAAAAAAATTTGCTATATATATCATATGTATGTATGAGAAAAAAAGAAACATAGAGGCAAACCAAGAAACAGACTATAGACAGCAAATGATGGTTGCTAGAGGGAAGGTGGGTGGGATGTATGGGTGAAATAGGTGATAGAGATTAAGGAGAGCACTTGTGATGAGCACCAGGTGTTGTATGGAAGTCTTTAATCACTATGCTGTACACCAGTATCTAATATTACCCTATATTTTAACAAACTGGAATTAAAATAGAAACTTAAAAGCAAACCAACAAAAAATAGAGTAAATGAATTGCCATAACACACACACACACACACACACACACACACACACACAGACACACACACTTCAGCTAAATATATGGCATTAACCCTAAGCATCAGACTCAAAGTTTTCAGATACCCAATTTCCCTTTTCCTAATCAATATCATGTGGCCAAGAGGATGTCAACAAAGAAGTCAAGTAATTTCATGAATAATGACTCTACCACAAGTAGGAAAACTATTTTTATCAGTTTCTTAAAGTAAAGCAGTTCTCATTTTCTTTGGTCTCAGAAATCCTTTAGAATCTTAAAAATTATTGATGACTCCAAAGTGTTTTTGATATTTTTGTGGATATCTATTGATATGTACCATATTAGAAATTAAAAGAGAAAAAGCAACTAGGTATTGATTCATTGAAAAATAATAAACCTGCCACATGTGAGCATATTTTTTATAAAAATAACTATGTTTTCCACAGCAAAAAAAAATGTGAAGAGTGACATTGATCATTTTTTTTGTGAATCTCTAATATCTGACCTAACAAAAAGAGAGTTGAATACTTATGTCTGCTCTGCATTCAGTCTGTTGCAATTAAGTTGCTTTGCTTGAGGAAGAGAAAGAAAATCAGGTCTCACACATGTATGTATATAGAAAAGAAGAGGAGTATTTTAATAGCTGTTTTACATAATTGTGCTGATTCTTCTTTGATATGACACAAGAACTTAAAAAGTGGCAGTTTCTTAAAGCTTAGTTATAATGAAGAATCTGAAACCATATCCATTAATTGTCCGAATTCTGTTATGTAATAATCCATTTGTCTACCTTACATTTTGAAAGTGTTTGTACTCATGTCTGATTTGATAACATAACATATTGGTCTTCTCAAAATTACTGCTTCACTGAATTATGCAGATCTACATATGAACAGCAGTGATCTCATCAGAAAAGTTTAGTATTAAGGTGTCAAGTTCACAGTGGCAAATAAAAATTTTCCAAAACTAAATTTTTGCTTCAAAGTTCAAATTTTATCATTGACAAAAATATTGTCAGTTGTTTTACATGAAATAACAGGATCACTCCTATTCATTTTTGAGGAAACATCTACCAAATACACAAGTTTAGTAACCATAATTTGTCAATCATTCTTTCAAATAAAAATGATGTTCTATGGAAAAAGTGGCTAGTTCAGCTTACAACTCAAAAAATCACACAAGTGCTTTGTCTTGATGGTATGAAACTTCTGGTATACACCTAAAGTGCTTTATGTGTACTTCTCATTTCATCACACAATATTAAAAAGAACTATACTCAAGGGTTGGGATTAAATAAATTTAATCACTGTTAACACTTCATCAAGGACATTCTGAGGTAACATTTGCATTTTTTAAACTGCAAAGTGTGTAGCAGTGAAGAATACAATGACTACTGACATAATTTGTAATCACTGCCTTGATTGTGCCAAGATGCCAGAAGTTTTATAAATAGTATCTTAGTATTATTATAAAATAGTTTCGACCTTGAGGATTCCCTGAAAGCATCTTATTAGACAGACCATACATTGAGGGCCACTGTTCCAAAACACAACACTTAGTAGAGTTGAAAAAATGGAATGTAGAGGGCAAAAAGAAGCAAGTAAGCAAGAAAAAAAAATGGTCCAGACTTTCTGGAAGACATCTGCACAAAGCAGCCACTTTTTCTCTAGCTCTTCTAAAGCTCACTAACATCCTACTATGTCATCTAATAGAAGCCACTATTTATAGTCTACAGAAATAATTGTTTATTTGTTCATCACCTGATTTGTTCTTTTCTGATCTTATGGGTGGACTTAACTAGCATAAGAAAATATCATCTCACTCTGTTCTCTTCCCATGATCGACTACAAAAGAAGTCGCATATCTTCAAACTACTGTATCTAAAAACATATCTATCCTCATCAAAGAGGTTTCTTTTCAGCCACACTGATACAATTCTTGGAAACAGTTTGTTAAAGAAATGAGTGAGTGAGCTACTACAATATATCTCTTTAGGTCATGTGGACTTTTATATTTTACATGAAGAAGTACTCAGTAAGGGGGAACCTGGGTGGCTCATTCAGTTGAGTGTCCAACTATTGATTTCAGCTCCGGTCATGATCTCACAATTTGTGGGATCAAGCCCCACATCAGCATCTGCACTGACAGTGTGGACCCTGCTTGGGAATCTCTCTCCCTCTCTCTCTGCCCCTCCCCTGTTCATGCTGTTTCTCTCTTTCAAAATAAATAAATAAATAAATAAATAAATAAATAAATAAATATTTTAAAAAGTACTCAGTAAATATTTGTTGAAGTGAATTTTAACAGTGACACTGACTGAAGATAAGAACAAACTGCAAGGGATTTTAAGATACAAAGATATATTTTTAAAACTATCTCTTGATAATTACTCAAGAGGGCAAGGGTTTAATATTTTCAAAAATTCATTTTAAAATCCTATATAATCCATGAATGTTAAAATGTATGCTTTGTATAAATATTACTTGGCATGTGAAATACAAGGAAGGCCAGTCTGACAATTGTGATCATGTTTTCATGTGTTGTATTTGATTGTGTTTTAAAATAATCCACATAACTTGTTTGGTATACTACATTTCAATCTCTCATTAGTAATCATTAATAGCATTATACTTGGTGTGTTTAGTACAGAATTTTTATATGCATATTTCATGATGATAATGCAAGCTTCTTTAAAATACAATTTTACAAATGTCTTTAGTAGTGATTTTCCCCATTAAATATACTATAAAGATATCTAATCTTGCAAGACTTTGTATAGGCTAAAAGTCCATTTATTGCATTTTAACAATGGAACTTTTGCAGGCAACTATATAAGACTGCAGCCCAAAGTTTCTTAGAATTGCTCCTACACTTCTCTGATTCACAGCCTTGGTCAAATTCCTGCATAGGTTCAGCCTATAACAAGTCACACCCAAACAATGCAAATGATGTATTCCTGACAAGCAAGTAGGTTCACATACTAGGAAGAAAAAAATATTAAGCTACCTCCTTAATATTTGGTTGATGAACTGCATGAAATTCACTATTCTGTAATTCAGTATTACAAATTTTAAAAAGGTTTCTATGATATGCTTGTTAAACTAAAGTTCCTACACAAAACTGAGTATTCCCTGAATTTAAGGACTGCATGAAAAACGTGTCTACATGTTGCTATATATAATGTGGAGATATGACTGAAGACATTTCATTATGTTAAACTGTATTCTTCTATGGAGCCCCATGGGGAAAAATTTTTTTTGGTCTGTTAGATCTTTTTACAACCTTAAAGATACTGTCAATAATCATGCAATAAAAGGTATCAACTTCTTTATAATGGCTACCAAAAATTTTAAGTCTTCATTTTGTCCCAGTTCTGGAAGATATAGGCCATTATGCCATGCATTTGTAAACAACAAGAATGTATCTCTGGCTTCATCTATTCTTTCCTGCTCTAATTTTTCTGCTTCCATTTCCCTCTCCACTTATTTTTTAATTTTTTTTTACTTGGTATTCATCTACAAAAACCTTAAATTCTTTCTGGAGCAAAGCTGGATATAAATATATATACATATGAATTAATATATAACTGAAATGAAAAAAACAAATGACTTTTAATGGCTTGAACGGTTTGCCTATTGAGATTTTATTCAAGTCAATATTTAAGCATTTATACATTTGGGATATAAAAGAACTTCATCTCTGTTCTTCTAAAATTAACATCATAAAATGCAAAATATTTAAGAGAATATTATACTTTTAGAAAGTTTAAAAGCTAAAGGTCTGCAAGGGTGCCTGGGCGGTTCAGTCAGTTGAGAATTTGACGTCACCTCAGTTCATGATCTCATAGTTCGTGAGTTTGAGCCCCACGTTAGGCTCTGTGCTGAAAGCTCAGAGCCTGGAGCCTGTTTCATATTCTGTGTCTCCCCTGCTCTTTGACCCTCCCTCACTCGCTCTCTGTCTCTCTATCTCTATCTCTCTCAAAAACAAATAAACATTAAAAAAATTTTTTTAAAGTGTGCAGAATGTACATACCTACTCCACAGGTCAGTTCTATAAGCACACCTCACATACAATATATATTAAAAGCTCCTTCTAATTTTAGTCTTCTCAGCACAACTATTCAAGTCATATCTCCTTATCTTCATATGCCTCCCTTGCCAATTTACTGCCAAACCATAACCTGCCTTAGTTTTGTGTGTGTGTGTGTGTGTGTGTGTGTGTCCTGAAAATGCTTTTCTGTATTTTATATGTTACATTCTATACCACATGAATAACAGGTTACTTTAAGAAAATTAATGTCAAGTTTATATTCACTAATACAGCTTTTACAAATGTTCTGCGCACACACTGGGTATTCAAAAATATTTTTCTTTTGAAGAAGGGAGTTAAGATGTTAGAGAAGTAGGGGGATCTGGAGTTTCCTCATTCTTCAAACAGGGTTGTATTGAGGTCAGATCACCAGGAAATAGATGCACAGAGCAGTGGAAGGATCTCCACAGATGGAGGGAGACAACTTGACAGGATTGAGGTACATGTATATTTGTTGGGGGAGACAAAATGATGGAGCTACAGAGGAGAGGGAACCCCTTCTGTGGAGGGACAAAAGGGAGAGAGAGAGGGGTTGTGAAAGTGCAGCATTGAGTTAGCACAATAGCAAAACCTCTCTGGACCACAGACTTTTGCAAACAGCCTTGGGAGCTGAAACTCTGAGGCTTTTGACATGCATGATTTTCTCTGGGTCTTTCTCTGGATCAGAGCTATGGAGCAGTTCCTGGGGAGGAGGGAGCTGGTCCAGGAGTGCATAGAGTGGTGTAGCGAACTCCAGGGACACTGGAAGAGAACAGTTCCCTTCCTGGAGTACTTTGGGAAGAGGGCTTATTGCCCCCAAGACAAAAGAACCTACAGGTACCAGCCACAGGCCTTTCATCAGCAGGGTAGAGAGGCTCCACTTCAGAGCAGAGAAGCAGATTGAAGCAGTGCCAGGTTCTTTAAGACATAGGGTTTTGAATCCCAGTCAGGGGGCCAAGAAGAAGGTGTGGGCCAAATGTGGAGCAGGACAAGCTAACCACCATTGCTATTCTGTGAAGACTGCCTGAAGACCAGACTCATCCAAGTCTGGGGAGAAGAGATTGGGGTGATGCCATTTTTTGCTCCAACAACAACATGGTGGTACGTCAGAGAATGGCACAGAGACCCCCAGTGGAGGAGGGACAAGCTTACACTAAACCCTGCTCCTCTGTGCCTGGCAATTGCTTATTTACTGGAGCAAGGCAGACTAACACGATGCAGTAAGACTCTCCTCCAGACCAGCACAGCCACCAAACCCAGGCAACAAAGGACAACTCTTTTTCTTTTTCTTTCCTCCTTCTTTTTTTCTAATGGAATCAGGCTAATAGTTTCTGATTTGTTTTTTGTCAATTATTATTTTATATATGTATATTTTTAATCAGGCATTTTTATTCTATCCTTTTTCCATCTTTTCTCTTTATTTTTCTTTATTTTCCTTTCTCTTTCTCTGGAATTAGATTATAGTTTATTGATTCTCTGTTTGGTTTTCTTGTCTCCCCTTTCCTTTTTCTCCTTTTATGGGATCAGGCTTCCCCTCATTTTTTTTCCAGGGTTACTACAACAAACCAATCAAAGCATACCTAGTGAAAGGTCCAAACACTCCACCACAGCAAGAGAGGAAAAGCTCTGCACAGAACTAACCAGTGGGACAGAGCAGCCAAAACACCAGAGCAGAATACATAAAACATATACCAGAAACACTGCCTGGAGTGTGAGGCCCTGGAGAGTGTATGACCCTTTTGGAATATAGTAGCACTCTGAGGCGAAGGAAACATAACAAACTTTTAAAACAGAAGTTCAGCCAAAATGACAAGACAGAGGAATTCTCCCAAAGAAAAGTCAAGAAGAAATCACAGCCAAAGAATTGCTCAAAAGAAATATAAATAATATATCTGAAAAAAATTTAGAGTAACAGTGATAAGACTAATATAGCTAGTCTTGAACAAAAGCACAGAACACATCAGAGAAACCCCTCCTACAGAGATCAAAGACCTAAGAACTAGTCAGGATGAATTAAAAAATGCTATAGCTAAGATGCTAAATAAACTAGATACAGTGACACCAAGGATTGAAGAAGCAGAGGAGGGAATATGAGAAATAGAAGAAACCATTATGGAAAATAATAAAGCTTAAAAAAAGAAGGAAAGGAAATTGTGAGAATAGGAGGGAAGAATTAGAGAACTAAGTGATTCCATGAAACGAAACAATATCCATATGATACGAGTCACAGAAGAAGAGAGCGAGAAAAAGGGGTGGAACGTTTATTTGAACAAATTATAGCTGAGAACTTTCCCAATCTCGGGAAGGAATAGGCATCAAAGTCCAAGAGCACAGAGAACACCCCTCAAAATCAACAAAAAGAGGTCAACATCACAACATGTCAGAGCAAAACTTGCAAAATACTAAGATTAAGAGAATTCTGGAAGCAGCTAGTGACAAAAGGTCATTAACCTACAAGGGTAGACACATAAGATTATTAGCAGAGCTGTCCACTGAAACTTGACAGGCCAGAAGGAAGTGCTAGGAAATGTTCAATATGCTGAATAGGAAAAAAAAAATGCAGCCAAGAATCCTTTATCCAGCAGGGCTGTCATTCAGAAAGGAGAGATAAAGGCTTTCCCAGACGAACAAAAACTAAAGGAGCTTCTGAACACTAAATCAGCCCTGTAAGAGATTCTAAGGGGGATTCTTTCTGAGTGGAAAGCAGCAAAGACTACAAACAACTGGAAAATATCACCACAAACATGAAATCTACAGATAACACAATGGCACTAAAATCATGTATTTCAATAATCACTCTGAATGTAAATGGAGTAAATGTTACAATCAAGAGACGTAGGGTATCAGAATGGATTAAAAAAAACAAGATCCATCTATATGCTGCCTGCAAGAGACTCATTTTAGACCTGAGGACACCAGCATAGTGAAAGTGAGAGGATGGAGAACAATTTGTCATGCTAATGGACATCAAAAGAAAGCCACAGTAGCTATACTTATATCAGATGAACTAGATTTTAAACCAAAGATTGTAACAAGAGATGGATAAGGGCATTATATCATAATTAAGGGGTTTTTTTCCATCAAAAAGAGCTAATGATTATAAATATTTATGCCCACAAAAAGAGAGCACCAAAATATATAAATCAAGTAATCATAAACAAAAGCAAAGTTATTTATAATAATATCATAATTGTGAGAGATTTTAATACTCCACTTACAACAATGTATAGATCATCTAAGCAGACTATTAACACAGAAACAACAACTCTGAATGACACACTGGGCTAGATGGACTTAACAGGTATATTGAAAACATTTCATCCTAAATCAGCAGAGTACACCTTATTCTCAGTGCACATGAAACAGTCACCAGAATAGATCCCACAATGGGTCACAAATCGCCCCTCAACAGGTACAAAAAGATTGAGGTCATACCAGGCATACTGTCAGATCACAACGCTATGAAACTTGAAGTCAACCACAAGAAAAAAATTGGAAAGCCCTCAAACACATGGAGGTTAAAGAACATCCTACTAAAGAATGAATGGGTTAATTAGGAAATTAAAGAAGAATTTAAAAATACATGGAAGCAAATGAAAATGAAAACACAACAGTTAAAACCCTTTGGGGTGCAGTCCTAAGAGTAAAATACATTGCAATTTAGCCCTATCTCAAGGAGCAAGAAAGGTCCCAAAGACACAAACTAACCTTACACCTAAAGGACCTAGAAAGAGAGCAGTGAATAACGCCCAAAGTCAGCAGAAGAAGGGAAATAAATAATAAAGATTAGAGCAGAAATAAAAGATATAGAATCCAAAAAAACAATAGAACAGATCAATGAAACTAGGAGCTGGTTTTTTGAAAGAATAAACAAAATTGATAAGCCCCTAGCCAGACTTCTCAAAAAGAAAAGAGAAAGGACCCAAATAGATAAAATCACAAATGAAAGAGGAGAGATGACAACCTACCACAAAAATAAAACAAGTATAAGAGAATACTAGGGAAACTTATATGTGAACAAAGTGGACAATCTGGAAGAAATGTACAAATTCCTAGACACTCACATACCTCCAAAACTCAAAGAGGAAAAAATAGAAAATTTGAACAGGCTCATAACCAACAAATAAATTGAATCAGTTATCAAAAACCTCACAACAAATAAGAGTCTTGGACCGGATGGCTTCCCAGGGGAATTCTATCAGAGATTTAAAGAAGGGTTAATACCTATACTCCTCAAAATGTTCCCCCCTCAAAAAATAGAAAAAGAAAAAAAGCTTCCAATGTCATTCTATGAAGCCAGGATTACCTGGATTCTAAAACCAGACAAAGACCCCACTAAGTGGGAGAATTACAGTCCAATATCCATGATGAAACTGTATGCAAAATTTCTCAACAAATACTAACAAATCCAATTCAACAGTACATTAAAAGAATTATTCACCATGATCAAGTGGGACTTATTCCTGGGTGCAGGCTGTTTTTATATTTGCAAATCAATCAATGTGATACACTACATTAATTAAAAAAAAAGGATAAGAACCATATGATCTTTTCAATAGATGAAGAAAGAGCATTTGACAAAATATAGTATCCTTTATTGATAAAACCCCTTAAGAAAGTAGGGTTAGAAGGAACATACCTTAACATCATAAAAGCAATACATGAAGGGCCCACAGCTAATATCATCCTCAATGGGGAAAAACTGAGAGCTTTTCCCCTAAGATCAGGAATATGACATGGATGTCTACTCTCACCACTGTTGTTCAACATAATGTTGGAAGTCCTAGCCTCAGCAATCATACAACAAAAAGAATTACAAGTCATCCAAATCAGCAAGGAAGAAGTCAAATATTCAGTCTTCACAAATGACATGATACTCTACATGGAAAACCAGAAAGACTCCACCAAAAACCTCCTAGAGCTGATACATGAATTGATCAAAGTCACAGAATATAAAATCAATGTTCAGAAATCAGTTGCATTTCTATACACCAATAATGAAGCAACAGAAAAAGAAATCAAGGAATCAATCCCATTTACAATTGCACCAAAAACTATAAGATACTTATGAATAAACCTAACCAAAGAGGTAAAATATCTGTATGCTGAAAACTATAGAAAGCTTATGAAAGAAACTGAAGACACAAAGAAATGGAAAAACATTCCATGCTCATGGATTGGAAGAACAAATGTTGTTACAATGTCAATATTACCTAAAGAAATCTACACATTCAATGCAATCCGTATCAAAATAACACTAGCATTCTTCACAGAACTAGAAAAAATAATTCTGGACCCCAAATACCCAATGTAATCTTAAAAAAGAAAACCAAAGTTGGAGGAATCACAAATCCAGACTTTAATCTGTATTGCAAAGCTGTAATAATCAAGACAGGATACTATTGGCACAAAAAGAAACACATAGACCAATGGAATAGCATAGAGAATACAGAATGGAAGCACAAATATATGGCCAACTAATCTTTGACAAAACAGGAAAGATTATCCAACGGAAAAAAAAATATATTTTCTAGCAAATGGTGCTGGGAGAACTGGACAGCAACATGCAGAAGAATGAACGTAGATACTTTCTTACAACACACATTCAATAAATTCAAAATGCGTGAAAAACCTAAATGTGACACTGGAAACCATCAAAATCCTAGAGTGGAAAACAGGCAACAGCCTCTTTGACCTAGGCCATAGCAACTTCTTACTTGATATATCTTCAGAGGTAAGAGAAGTAACAACAGAAATGAACTACTGGGACCTCATCAAGATAAAAACCTTCTGCACAGCAAAGGAAACAATCAACAAAACTAAAAGGCAACTAATGGAATGGGAGAAGGTATTTGCAAATGACATAGCAGATAAAGGGTTAGTATTCAAAATCTGTAAAGAATTTACCAAACACAACACACAAAAAACAATCTAGTGAAGTAATCGGCAAAAGGTATGAATAGACACTTTAATCCAGATGTCTAACAGACACATGAAGAAAGGCTCAATGTCACTCATAAGGGAAATAGAAATCAAAACCACAATGAGATACCACTTCACACCTGTCAGAATGGCTAAAATTAACAACTCAGGAAACAACAGATGTTGGCGAGGATGTGGAGAAAAGGAACCCTTTTGCACTGTTGGTGAGAATGCAAACTGGTGCAACCACTCTGGAAAACAGTATGGAGGTTCCTTTTTTAATTAAAAAAAATAAAAATAGAACTACCCTTCAACCCAGCTATTGGACTACTAGGAATTTATCCAAAGAATACAAAAATGCTGATTCATAGGGGCACATACACCCCAATATTTATAGCAGTGCTATTAACAATAGCCTAATTATGGAAAGAGCCAAAATGTTCATCCACTGATAACTGGATTAAGAAAGATTTGGTACACACACACACACACACACACACACACACATACACACACACACACACACACACAATGAAATACTATTTGGCAATGAGAAGAATGAAATCTTGCCATTTGCAACTATGTGGATGGAACTAGAGGGTATTATGCTAAGTGAAATAAGCCTGTCAGAGAAAGACGGACATCATATGATGTCACTCATATGTGGAATTTGAGAAACTCAACAGATGAACATAGGGGAAGGAAAGGGAAAATAAAATAAAAGCATAGAGGGAGGCAAACCATAAGAGACTCTAAACTACAAAGAACAAACTGAGAGATGTTCGAGGGCATGTGAGTGGGGGTTGGGTTAAATGGGTGATGGGCATTAACAAGGGCACTTTTCAGGATGAGTACTCGGTGTCGTATGTTAGTGATGAATCACTGGGTTCTACTCCTGAAGCCAAGACTACTCTGAATGTTAACAAACTTGAATTTAAATTATGTGTGTGTGGGTGTGTATCTTTCTTTTAAAATGATTTAAATCATAATGATTTAGATCATAATAATCACTGCTCAGTTGCCCTGCTTTTCCCCTTTAAAACTAAATCTCAGCCACACTCAAATTAGTAGTTTCTCCTTATCTTTCTCCCCTATCTTTAGCTGTACAAAGTCAAGAACCAGACCTACACCCTCTAAAAATTATATGCCATTAAGCACTTAATATACAGTTTTAATAATGAATTTCTGAGTTAATGTTTCTCAATTTTTTTCTCTTTCTCTTGAAATTTAAGCTCCTTAAATGTAGGGTTTCACATCATCCACATGTCACCCAGTATCTTTCCCTTTTGTCCTTCACACACATACTACTTTAACAGATGACAGGTGAATTCATGCATTCATATATGAATTGATACCTACATTCTGGCTTTTGTGATAGAGCTACAGAATATAAATAAAATCATCAGGAGAGAGAAAGCTGTAATCATGCAAGCATATGAACAGAGAAACAAGGAAGACTTTTTTTAAAAAATACTTTAATTTAGACAGCTAATAAATAGCATGCTATATTTTGTCCTAAAGAAATCAGTGATGAGTGCCTGGGTGGCTCAGTCAGCTAAGCATCTGATTCTTGATTTTGGCTCAGTTTATGCCCTTGCTGTTCATGAGATGGATCCCCACCATCAGGCTCTGTGCTGACAATGTGGAGACTATGTAGGATTCTCTCTCTCCCTCACTCTCTGCCCTTAACTTGCTCATGTGAGTGCTCTCTCTCTCTCTCTCTCTCTCTCTCTCTCTCTCTCTGAAAATAAATAAATATACATGAAAAAAAGAAATCAGTGAGCCAAAGGTACTAGAAAACATTCATTATTATAGAGAAGTACAAAGAAATGGAATTAAAAGTAGAAATAAAAGCAGTAAAATTACAGAATTACCTTTGTGTGTATCCTTTGACAAATTTAGAAATGGCATATTTTCAGATTTTTCTATATGTGTACCTTTTATTTGCTAAATGTTTAGAAGAGGAAAAAATGTGGAATAAAACATTTATTACCTTTCCAAAGGATCCCTGACCAAGAACTTTGAGCAACTCAAATTGTGCAGGATCTGCTTTCTCATACCCTTCCTTAACATGATGAGTAATAGGGATTTCTTTAACAATTCCTTCATCCTGTAAAAAGAAATCCAAAAATACTCAAATCCAGCTGCAACATCTTAAGATTAGCTCCATTAAGAATCAGAAATCACACCAGAAATTAACTGAATATCCAACTCCTTTAATATAACACAGAGTTTTATGGACTACTGGTATATTCATTTCCCTGTTTTCTAACACATAGAGATACACCACCATCTTCACCACCCCTATTAAGTAATTGCATGTAAATATAAGCATATAAAATCTATGTTTCAGCTTTTCCTGTTTCAGCTTTCCCTTCCAACTAGGTAGTGACACAAGAAAAACATCAATAACTAACTAACTCACTGGAGTGGTGCCTGGCTGGCTCAGTTGGTTGAGCATCCAAATCATAATATTGGTAAAGCATGTGACTCTCAGTCTCAGGGTTTATTCAAGCCCCATGTTGGGCATGGAGTCTACTTAATAAAAGGACCCTCATTGGAGTATGATTTATGAAGTAGATGCAGAAAAAAAGATAGATAAAACCTTGTGCATTATAGGGCATGACAAAATATGTGAGCTTCAAAAGTTCTTTGAAATAGAATTCCACTGTAGCCTTTTAAGTAGTCAGTGATATATAAATACTTAAATGTCCAACTAGCCATATTATTGAAATGAAAAACTGGCTATAGGCAAACAAAATCTGCAAATCCCAAACAAATGTTTCCAGGCCATATTTGTTATTGAAATTTTGTATATAAATTATATGCCAGATTTCCTACCACCTGGTCAGGCAGATAAGAAGGTACCCAGGGAGTGTTGTTCTGCTTTTTGTTGCTCTATTCAGCTGTGAAGATTACACTCAGATGAGGTGAAATTCTAGTCCCTAGAGAAGCATAGTAGCTAGGATGAAAAAACGTCAAATGTATTACATATCACAAAATAACAAGAGCTGGGAAATAGTATCTAACATTCTGACTATATAGTGGAAAAAAACTTGAGATCCACAGAGTTTAAGTTCACATGACCAGTTAATCACCATGTCTAGAAATCTTGGTAGATTTCCATAATACCATATTAAATCTTGTCTAGATGGCAAGAATCATCTCAATTCATGGTTTAATTAATTAATAAATAGTGGCTGTGGCCAAAGCAGGCACGAACATAATCCCAAGTAAGCTAGACTTCATGGTAGCTAAAATAACACAGGTAGTCAAACATTAATTCACCAGAGTGGTAGGTAGGAGGAGTATTCAGTCATAAATGAAGAATCAGCTCTGAACGTATGTCCATGGATGTTCGTTACACATTAAAATATTATTTCAGCAGACTCTTAACTAGCTATGAGAGTGAGTTTTCCTTTTGAAGGGGTTTCTTTTTTAAAAAATGAAAAACCCCTTTTAATGCAAATACATATGCTTTGCAGCTACCATTTTGGATTAAAGTATGGCATATCTGTATGCACCTTTGCAACAGAATATGCGTATACCAAAAGCAACATCATCAGATTGTATACTTTTAAATTATGGTTAACTGAGTTTTCACCACATACTATGAATGTACTACTAGTCTTCAAAGAATATAATAAAAACACTTACTGGAATTTCTATCCACATGAAAGAATACTGGTAGAAGAGTCAGTAGACTAAGTTTTGCTCCTAGCTCTGCCATGTATAAGCTAAGCAGCCTTGGCCAAATCACAAACCACTTTATTTCAGTATTCTCACATGACAAACATGTTATGTTAAAAGGGTCTTTAAGGTTTCCCCACAAGTCTGTGATTTTTTTTAACTTTTTTAATGTTTATTTTTGAGATAAAGGGGGGGGGAGGAGCAGAGAGAGAGGGAGACACAGAATCCGAACAAGGCTCCAGGCTCCAAACTGTCAGTACAGAGCCCGACACGGGGCTCGAATTCACAAGCCATGAGATCATGACCTGAGCCAAAGTCAGATGCTTAACAAACTGAGCCATCCAGGTGCACCAAGTTCAATTCCATATTGAACACAGTACAGCAGTTTTATGCATGAGCGCTTTAGTTTCTGCCCTGTTTAAAATCATTATAAACATGGGTCATGATGACATTAGTTTTTTTTTAAATGTTCATATTTAGGAAGCAACTACTCTATTCTAATTACTGTCACCAAGGAAACAACTATACTCTACTCTAGTTAGTTTCACCAACCCTAAGAATGTCTTCCAAATGAAAGAGTCTGTCGAATACCTCTTCTAATTAAAGTCCACATATGCCCATCCCTTAAAAATGTAATATGTCTTTCAATTTTTGGCAGCATTCCCATAAAATTTCCAACATGAAAATGCTACTATATTAGAAAAGACCACTTTTCCCAGTGGATAGTCACCATAGAATATTGTTACACTGTGTCCTAATAACTCATCACCTTGTCTTTCTCTCCCACTAGACCATGAGCTGCCTGAATGCAGGTATTAATCATACTCATCTCTGCATTCCTAATGCTTAGCACGATATTTGTTTCATTTTATGGGAGCAGACATCCAAAGAAATCCACCCAATTTCGTAACAAGGGCATGAAGAAAACCATTTTTTCAGTATAGTTGACACAAAATGTTACATTAGTTTCAGGCATACAAGGTAGGATTCAACTATTCTGTATGATATCCTATGTTTACCGCAAGTGTAGCTACCATCTGTCACAATAGAAAGCTATTATAGTACCATTGACTATATTCCCTATGCTGTAGATCTTATTCCCATGACTTATTCATTCTGTAACTGAAAGCCTGTATCTCTGACTCCACCTCACCCATTTGGCCCATCCGTTAGCTCCCCTCCCTTCTGGCAACCATCAGCTTATTCTCACTTGTAAAAAGAAAGATTTTAAAGATAAATTAACTAGTAAGAAGCCTCAAAATTATTTTTAAATACCTTTTAGAAAAACAGAAAAATATGTGTCCAAAATTATTTTTTTAATACTTAAAGGATATAGGCAAACAGGAAATTCATTCTGGATAATGGATAATGTCGTTTTGAATACAACTGCCTTTATTTCTAAATTTAATTAAATATGCATTTTTCCTTAGAGTGTGAGGAATATAAATAAACATTTTTCCAGATTACCCATGGTCAGTAGTTTTATTACACTGTGTGGTACTCAATACAAATGAAGAGCATAATGACACCAGAATCTGTATTTTTTTTTAAATCCTGATATTAACTTGCTAATTGGCCATCTGTCTTCTCTAATAAAAATATAACTCCCCAGGAAAACAACTACTATGCATTATATTACTAAATTATGGATAGTTTGCCTTTAAGTAGATAGTAGCTTACAATGCCCTAGCTGCTAATAAAAATTAATAGTAAAATATTTTTTTTCATTTTTTTAATATGAAATTTATTGTCAAAATGGTTTCCATACAACACCCAGTGCTCATCCTAAAAGGTGCCCTCCTCAATACCCATCACCCACCCTTCCCTCCCTCCCACCCCTCATCAACCCTAAGTTTGTTCTCAGTTTTTAACAGTCTCTTATGATTTGGCTCTCTCCCACTCTAACTTCTTTTTTTTTTCCTTCCCCTCCCCCATGGGTTTGTGTTAAGTTTCTCAGGATCCACATAAGAGTGAAAACATATGATATCTGTCTTTCTCTGTATGGCTTATTTCACTTAGCATCACACTCTGCAGTTCCATCCACGTTGCCACAAAGGGCCATATTTCATTCTTTCTCATTGGCACGTAGTACTCCATTGTGTATATAAACCACAATTTCTTTATCCATTCATCAGTTGATGGACATTTAGGCTCTTTCCATAATTTGGCTATTGTTGAGAGTGCTGCTATAAACATTGGGGTACAAGTGCCCCTATGCATCAGTACTCCTGTATCCCTTGGGTAAATTCCTAGAAGTGCTATTGCTGGGTCATAGGGTAGGTCTATTTTTAATTTTCTGAGGAACCTCCACACTGCTTTCCAGAGTGGCCGCACCAATTTGCATTCCCACCAACAGTGCAAGAGGGTTCTCGTTTCTCCACATCCTCGCCAGCATCTATAGTCTCCTGATTTGTTCATTTTGGCCACTCTGACTGGCATGAGGTGATATCTGAGTGTGGTTTTGATTTGTATTTCCCTGATGAGGAGCGACGTTGAGCATCTTTTCATGTGCCTGTTGGCCATCTGGATAAGTGTCTATTCATGTTTTCTGCCCATTTCTTCACTGGGTTATTTGTTTTTTGGGTGTGGAGTTTGGTGAGCTCTTTATAGATTTTGGATACTAGCCCTTTGTCCAATATGTCATTTGCAAATATCTTTTCCCATTCCGTTGGTTGCCTTTTAGTTTTGTTGGTTGTTTCCTTTGCTGTGCAGAAGCTTTTTACCTTCATAAGGTCCCAGTAATTCATTTTTGCTTTTAATTCCCTTGCTTTTGGGGATGTGTCGAGTAAGAGATTGCTATGGCTGAGGTCAGAGAGGTCTTCTCCTGCTTTCTCCTCTAGGGTTTTGATGGTTTCCCTTCTCACATTCAGGTCCTTTATCCATTTTAAATTTATTTTTGTGAATGGTGTAAGAGAGTGGTCTAGTTTCATTCTTCTACATGTTTATGTCCAGTTTTCCCAGCACCATTTGTTAAAGAGACTGTCTTTTTTCTATTGGATATTCTTTCCTGCTTTGTCAAAGATGAGTTGGCCATACTTTTGTGGGTCTAGTTCTGGGGTTTTTATTCTATTCCATTGGTCTATGTGCCTGTTTTTGTGCAATACCATGCTGTCTTGATGATGACAGCTTTGTAGTAGAGGCTAAAGTCTGGGATTGTGATGCCTCCTGCTTTGGTCTTCTTCTCCAAAATTACTTTGGCTATTCGGGACCTTTGTGGTTCCATATGAATTTTAGGATTGCTTGTTCTAGCTTCGAGAAGAATGCTGGTGCAATTGTGATTGGGATTGCATTGAACGTGTAGATAGTTTTGGGTAGTATTGAAATTTTAACAATATTTATTCTTCCAATCCATGAGCACGGAATATTTTTCCATTTCTGTATATCTTCTTCAATTTCCTTCATAAGCTTTCTATAGTTTTCAGCATACAGATCTTTGACATCTTTGGTAAGATTTATTCCTAGGTATTTTATGCTTCTTGGTGCAATTGTGAATAGGATCAGTTTCTTTATTTGTATTTCCCTTGCTTCATTATTAGTGTGTAAATATGCAACTGATTTCTGTACATTGTTTTTGTATCCAGCGACTTTGGTGAATTCATGTGTCAGTTCTAGCAGGCTTTTGGTGGAGTCTATCGGATTTTCCATGTATAATATCATGTCATCTGCAAAAAGTGAAAGATTGACTTCATCTTTGCCAATCTTGATGCCTTTGATTTCCTTTTGTTTTCTGATTGCTGATGCTAGAACTTCCAACACTATGTTAAACAACAGAGGTGAGAGTCGACATCCCTGTCGTGTTCTGAATCTCAGGGGGAAAGCTCTCGGTTTTTCCCCATTGAGGATGATATTAACTGCGGGCTTTTCATAAATGGCTTTGATGATGTTTAAGTATGTTCCTTCTATCCCGACATTCTCAACGGTATTTATTAAGAAAGGATGCTGAGTTTTGTCAAATATTTTTTCTGCATCAATTGACAGGATCATATGGTTCTTTTCTTTTTTCTTTTCTTTTTTCTTTATTAAGGTGATGCATCACATTGATTGATTTGTGAATGTTGAACCATCCCTGCATCCCAGGAATGAATCCCACTTGATCATGGTGAATAATTCCTTTTAGATGCTGTTGAATTCGATTTCTAGTATCTTATTGAGAATTTTTGCATCCATATTCATCAGGGATCTTGGCCTGTAGTTCTCTTTTTTTTTACTGGGTCTCTGACTGGTTTAGGAATCAAAGTAATGCTGGATTCATAGAATGAGTCTGGAAGTTTTCCTTCCCTTTCTATTTTTTGGAATAGCTTGAGAAGGATACGTATTATCTCTGCTTTAAATGTCTGGTAGAATTCCCCTGGGAAGCCATCTTCCCATCTGGTCCTGGACTCCTATTTGTTGGGAGATTTTGACAACTGATTCAATTTCTTCGCTGGTTATGGGTCTGTTCAAATTTTCTATTTCTTCCTGTTTGAGTTTTCGAAGTGTGTGGGTGCTTAGGAATTTGTCCATTTCTTCCAGGTTGACCCGTTTGTTGGCATATAATTTTTCATGGTATTCCTTGATAATTGCTTGTATCTCTGAGGGATTGGTTGTAATAATTCCTTTTCATTCATGATTTTATATATTTGGGTCATCTTCCTTTTCTTTTTGAGAAGCCTGGCTAGAGGTTTATCAATTTTGTTTATTTTTTCAAAAAAAAAAAAAAACAACTCTTGGTTTCATTCATCTGCTCTACAGGTTTTTTTTTTTATTCTATATTGATTATTTCTGCTCTAATCTTTACTTTTTCTCTTCTTCTGCTGGGTTTGGGGTTCTTTGCTGTTCTGCTTCTATTTCCTTCAGGTGTGCTGTTAGATTTTGTATTTGGGATTATTTCTTGTTTCTTGAGATAGGCCTGGATTGCAAAGTATTTTCCTCTCAGGACTGCCTTTGCTGTATCCCAAAGCGTTTGGATTGTTGTATTTTCACTTTCATTTGTTTCCATATATTTTTCAAATTTCTTCTCTAATTGCCTGGTTGACCCCCTCATTCTTTAGTAGGGTGTTCTTTAACGTCCATGGTTTTGGAGGTTTTCCAGGCTTTTTCCTGTGGTTGATTTCTTTTTTTTTAATTTTTTAATGTTTATTTTTTTTTGAGACAGAGAGAGACACAGCATGAGCAGGGAAGGGGCAGAGAGAGAGGGAGACACAGAATGTGAAGCAGGCTCCAGGCTCTGAGCTGTAAGCACAGAGCCCGAAGCAGGGCTCAAACTCACGAACTGTGGAGATCATGACCTGAGCCGAAGTCGGACGCTTAACCCACTGAGCCACCCAGGCGCCCCTCCTGTGGTTGATTTCAAGCTTCATAGCATTGTGGTCTGAAAGTATGCATGGTATGATCTCAATTCTTGTATACTTATGAAGGGCTGTTTTGTGACCCAGTGTGTTATCTATCTTGGAGAATGTTCCATGTGCACTCGAGAAGAAAGTATATTTTGTTGCTTTGGGATGCAGAGTTCTAAATATATCTGTCAAGTCCATCTGATCCAACGTATCATTCAGGGCCCTTGTTTCTTTAATGATCCTGTGTCTAGATGATCTCTCCATTGTTGTAAGTGGAGTATTAAAGTTTCCTGCAATTACCACATTCTTATAAATCAGATTGCTTATGTTTGTGATTGTTTTATATATTTGGGGACTCCCATATTTGGCGCATAGACATTTATAATTGTTAGCTCTTCCTGATGGATAGACCCTGTAATTATTATATAATGCCCTTCTTCATCTCTTGTTGCGGCCTTTAATTGAAACTCTAGCTTTTCTGATATAAGTATGGCTACCCCAGTTTTCTTTTGACTTCCAGTAGAATGATAGATAGTTCTCCATCCCCTCAGTTTCAATCTGAAAGTGTCCTAAGGTCTACAATGTGTCTCTTGTAGACAGCAAATAGATGTGTCTTGGTTTTGTTTTGCTTTTTCCATTCTGATACCCTATCTCTTTTGGTTGGAGCATTTAGTCCATTTACATTCAGTGTTATTATAGAAAGATATGGGTTTAGAGTCATTGTGATGCCTGCGGCTTTCATGCTTGTAGTGATGTCTCTGGTACCTTGTCTCACAGGGTCCCCCTTAGGATCTCTTGTAGGGCTGGTTTAGTGGTGACAAATTCCTTCAGTTTTTGTTTGTTTGGGAAGACCTTTATCTCTCCTTCTATTCTAAATGACAGATTTGCTGGATAAAGGACTCTTGGCTGCATATTTTTTCTGTTCATCACATTGAATATTTCCTGCCATTCCTTTCTGGCCTGCCAAGTTTCAGTAGATAAATCCGTCACGAGTCTTATCAGTCTCCCTTTGTATGTTAGAGCCTGTTTATCCCTAGCTGCTTCAGAATTTTCTTTATCCTTGTATTTTGCCAGTTTCACTATGATATGTTGTGCAGAAGATTGATTCAAGTTACGTCTGAATGCAGTTCGCTGTGCCTCTTGGCTTTCAATGCCTTCTTCCTTCCCCAGATCAGGGAAGTTCTCAGCTATGGTTTCTTCAAGTACACCTTCAGCTCTTTCCCTCTCTCTTCCTCTTCTGAAATCCCAATTATGTGTATGTTATTATGTTTAATTGTGTGACTTAGTTCTCTAATTCTCCCCTCATACTCCTGGATTCTTTTATCTCTTTTTCTCAGCTTCCTCTTTTTCATAATTTTATTTTCTAACACCTAACTCTCCTCTACCTCTTGAATCCGAGCTGTGGTTGCCTCCATTTTATTTTGCACCTCATTTATAGCATTTTTTAGCTCCTCCTGACTACTTCTTAATCCCTTGATCTCTGTAGTAATAGATTCTCTGTTGTCCTCTATGCTTTTTTCAAGCCCAGCCATTAATTTTATGACTATTATTTCAAATTCATTTTCTGTTACATTGCTTAAATCGTTTTTGATCAGTTCGTTAGCTGTCACTACTTCCTGGAGTTTCTTCTGAGATGAATTTTTCCATTTCGTCATTTTGGATAGACCCTGGAGTGGCGCAGAACAGCAGGGCTCTTCCTCTGTGCTGTCTTGAGTAACTTGCATTGGTGGGCGGGGACACAGTCAGACCCAATGTCAGCCCCCAGCCCACCACTGGGGCCACAGTCAGACTGCTGTGTACCTTATCTTCCCTTCTCCCAGGGGTAGGACTCACTGCGGAGTGGTGTGGCCCTTGTCTGGGCTACTTGCACACTGCCAGGCTTGTGTTGCTGCTTCTATGGGATCTGGTGTGGTAGCCGGGGGGGGGGGGGGGATCCGCAAGGTGCACAAGGGTGCGAAGGGCAGACTCAGCTCATTTTGCCTTTGGTGGTCCACTTCAGAAGGGGCCCTGTGGCACTGCTAGGGAGGCAGATCCGTCACAGGGATGGATCCACAGAAGCACAACGTTGGGTGTTTGCGTGGTGCAAGCAAGTTCAGTGACGGAAACTGGTTGCCTTTGGGATTTTGGCTGGGGGATGGGCGAGAGAGATGGTGCTGGCGAGCACCTTTGTTCTCCATGAATCTGAGCTCTGTCCTCTGGGGGTCAACAACTCTCCCTCCCATTGTCCTCTAGCCTCCCCCATTCTCAGAGCAGAGCTATTGACTTATAATATTCCAGATGTGAAGTCCCAATGGCTGTCAGAACACACTCCGTCTGGCCCCTCCACTTTTGCAAGCCAGACTCGGGGGCTCTACCTTGCCAGGTGGGCTGGCTGCCCCTCCACTGCCCCGGCTCCTTCCCATCAGTCCGTGTACTGCGCAACGCCTCTCAGTCCTTCCTACCCCTTTCCGTGGGCCTCTCATCTATGCTTGGCTCCAGAGAGTCCATTCTGCTAGTCTTCTGGCAGTTTTCTGGGTTATTTAGTCAGATGTGGGTGGAATCTAATTGGTCAGCAGGACGTGGTGAGCCCAGCTTCCTCCTACGCTGCCATCTTCCTCTTCTTCATCAATAAATATTTATTTAATACACATGTTTGAGTCTCACCCTCAGAGATTATGGTCCAGTAGAACTAGGGTGAGACCTAGCATTTTCTAAAACCTCCCCAGATGATTCTGATACATGATCAGGACTGAAAAAGTTATTTAGGTGTTTCTAAGATATACTTATATGGGTATATATAGATACACAAATACACACACATCCACAGCTACTTATTACAGAAGTGTTTTATATTTTGTATGTACTAGCTCTTTTTATTGTCAAATCATGACACCCTCTGTGTCATCATTTGTAATATCAGTCTAATTTCATCTACTCCCCACCCTAGTCTTGTCTATTGCTTAACATGTCTCAGCCTCCCCAAGGCTATACTTATTGATGTTTACTATTAAAACATTTTTGTGTCATCTGCAGCCCTTTTCCCTTCCACTAATTCACTTTCTTCTGCTTCTGCACTATTCCAAAAGCTTGAGACTGGAAGCATTCTAGCCTGAAATAAGATAGTGATGTACCTATCAGCAATCCATTTGTTTTCTCTTAGGAATGAATCATCTTCAAAAAATGTTCTTTATTCTGGTACAATGAAGTCATGATATATTACATAATCTTCCCATTTATACAGTCTTTTCTCTTTAATCATTCACTCATTCAGATAAATCAACATTTAAGGAACATACACTATGTATTAGGTACAGTGCAACACATTGGGAATATAGGATAAAATGTAGACTTGAAGATAACATTTTTTTTGTCTTATATATCACATTCCCTAATGAAACAAAATGGTATACTATACATTATGGGCTAAATCTTTTCCCCTCAAAACTCATGTGCTAAAGTCTTAACCCCCAGTAGCTCAGAATGACTATTTGGAGACAGGGCCTTTAAAAAGGTAATTAAGGTAAAATAAGGTCATTAGGATGGACCCAATCCTAATCCAATATTACTGGTATTCTCATAAGAAAAGGAGATTAGGAAACAGACACATAAAGGATGAGGCACAGCACGAAGACAGCCATCTATAAACCAAGGGTTTGAAATTTTTAAAAAACCAAGGAGAGTGGCCTCAGAAGAAACCAGCTCTGCCAACACCTTGATCTTGAACTTCTAGCCTCAATAATTGTGATAAAATAAATTTGTCTTTTAAGTTACTTAGCCTGTAGTATTTAGTTATGGCAGCCCTTGCAAACTTATACAAAGTACCTAATCATAGTTGATCTGTGTAAAGACAGTTGGTACTGTGAAATTAAGATTTAATAACTTTGAAATAGGAACCACTATTCTTTCCAACACCATATGAAAAAATTTGGTGATTTTTTAGAATATCATAGTAATTGTTGATAAATACAAAAATTATGAATGCTCAGTAACAACCAAAATAGTATGCTCTGATATCTATAATCTGTGATCATCTTTTTAATTCAGGGGTCAACAATGTTATAACACTGGAAAAATATACTGATATAGTTCAAAATGAACTTCTGAGTACACTACTGCTCCATTCATTTGAAAACCAATTTCAAATCATCTGTTAATGAGAAAGAAAAGTTGATGACAATCTATTAGGAATTCATACTATATAATTCTATTACAACAGTTTCCTTGGACTATGGAACTAAGCATAGATACCTCCAGAAAAGAGGTCAAAAGAAAAGGGATGAACTTAGGAAGTATAATGCTAAGTGAAGCAAGTCAGTTAGAAAAAGACAAATACCATATTATTTCACTCATATGTGGAATTTAATAAACAAAACAAAGGAGCATGGGGGAAAGAGAGAGAGAGAGAGAGAGAATGAGACAGAGAGAGAGAGAGAAGCCAAAAAACAGATGCTAAACTATTAAGAAAAAACTGATGGTTACCAGAGGGGAGGTGGTGGGGGGGAGGATGGTTGAAACAGGTGGTGAAGATTAAGGAGTATAATGGGGCACCTGGGTGGTTCAGTCAGTTAAGTGTCCAACTTAGGCTCAGGTCATGATCTCACAGCTCGTGAGTTTGAGCCCCAGGTCGGGCTCTGTGCTAACAGCTCAGAGCTTAGAGCCTGCCCTGGATTCTGTGTCTCTCCCTCTCTCTGACCCTCCCATGTTCATGCTGTCTCCTTCAGTCTCTCAATAATGAATAAACTTAAAAAAAAAAGATTAAGGAGTATAATTGTCATGATGAGCACTGGATGATGTATAGAATTGTTGACTTGCTATATTGTACACTTGAAACTAATATAACACTGTATATTAACCATACTGGAATTAAATTTTTTTAACTTAAAAAGAAGAGGGATTTTAAAAGCATAAATTTGGGGGTTTTATTCAATAATGCCATATCCACCTGTCCAAACATGTGTTTTATTTGGGAGTAGATAGGCCAGTTTGATCATCAGGAAATTCCAAAAGCATGTAGTTGTGGATTTGTTAAAATGTACATGCAGAGATTTGGGAAAGCGGCTTGATGTATTTTTCTCATGCAGGTCTTCTTTCTTTATTGTGGGAAAGCAGTGAATAATCCAGGGTCACTGAAAACCAAGCGAAGTATCAGCATACTTTGAACGAAGGCTAACAGTAATAATAATGTACATGTCAAAATGCCACTAGGATGAAGAAAACATTTCAAATGATGTACATATTGAAAAGTAATTGCCAAATATTTAGGTTGGGAAAACAGTATCAATTTGTATGAATGACTGAAAACCAAAGAAGGATGGCAAACTAGTTCCCACTTGGCTTGGTTTATTCTACTTTATAGAATTATCTCTTTAGTTCCCTTATCTATAAAATTGGAATAAAACCTGCCCTATCCATTTCATATCTGGGTTAGAGAATTTTGAAAACCACAAAATGTCTATAAAAATTGAAGTCATTGAATTATTTATACTATTTATCTTTGCATCCTTTGTGGTTTAGCATGGAACTCTACCTTATATTGGCTGTCCATCAATGTTTAGTTGAACAATAATTGTTTATCTAAGAGTTTTGCATACCTGTAATACAAGGGTTTGAAATTTTTAAAAAACACTAAATGAATAAAAAGAACCAACTTTCCAAGGAAAGAAAAACATTGAAGCACAGCAAGGATAAATTTTTAGAATGGGAAGGAAATAAAAGAAGGAAAAATCCACCATAAAGAAGCAGGCCCCCAAAGTTAAAAGACTTCCTACTTACAGCTATACCTGAGTTTAAGTAAAACACACTTGTAAAAGAATATTTCTTAAAGGATTCTTACTACAGACATATGTCTAGAATGGTTTTCAAAATTAGAAATGTAGGGCTTCAAAATATCAGGAAATCATTTTTTTATGTACATTTTCAGTTAAATGTAACCTTTTTATTTCTGGGTATTAAAAATATATATCAGCTTGGAGATTAAACATACTGCTGATGTACTAATGGAATAAACTAAAAAAATCTAAGTGTTAAGTGAATATTCTTTTGAAATTTCTAAAATATTGGTAACATTAAAAATATGTATCTTATTTCAGGAAAAATAATCATTCCACACAAACTTTAAAAGTAAATATAAATGGATCACAAACTAGGAAATATAAGACATCTCTATTCATTTTGACAACATAAAACAATTAATTCATGTCAGTAATCTACTAAAGAAGAATTATAACACCTTTTTCTTCTAGCCTGGACACAGTTGGGAGAAGTAAGGGACTAGGTGATGAATATGGTATCAAATATCTTTTATCAGTGAGCTGTTACATAATACTTACCAAATGTGAACATTGTCTTGAGAAATGAAAAAATTAATTCTAACTAAACTAGACATATTAAAATTATATGAACTATAATTTAGTCTTGTCAATAATATGCTGGACACATACAGGAAGTTTGGGAAGCAATTTAATTAACTTTGCTTGTTTTAACTGAAGAAAAGAGATCAGATGACCATGAAAGTATAAAGCTATGATAAGTGAGATGAAGTAGATCGGTTGTTTAAATCAGTCAATCACAAAACAGCATCAGGCAACATAAGCAATACCTAAGTTCAAATTTAAAGAACACTGTTTAAAGAATCTCTGCATCACAGAGCAATCTACAACATTCCATTATTAAACAAAAAAGAGACAGCTGCAAAAAAAACACACATCTGCCAGCATCACACTGGAATAGGCAACTACGTCCCCTCAAATCCTATATTTTAAACCAGTACACAAAGATATAAATTTATATGGTTAGTGTTTCTTATCACCCACATCATTTAACTGACACAAAATGAGTACCTGAACCATTGCACAGCAAATGTACTTTGTTTTAAGTTCCAATAGCTCAGGCTATAAACTAAATCAAATCCTTGGAAGTGATTCTAGGTCTCTTATTTTCCAATACTTCAGATTTCCCTTTCTAGATACTGAAGTTGACTGTCTAATTTAGATCATATTAACATCTATCACTGTATATTTTACTGCTTTTCCATTAAAACTGTAATTCTTGACTCATCTTTCATTAAAATTGGGAAGGCAAATATTTGACAATAACCCTATGTATATATCTATATTTTTATGTTGGCTACACATGTACTTATGTACACATGCACATACATAGTTGTTTTGGGTTTTTTTTTTTGTCTTCCTCCTATGGTGTGGGGCATGGCATTTCCTTGTTAATTTATTAATACTCAAATATACCCTTCCCCACTGCCTTTTGTATTTTCTTACACTTTATGTTTTATAAACTAGTAACATAATTACAACTATGCCTCCTAGTATACATGATCTGTAATAAAGCTTTAGATGACTTTGATAGCAGCTTACATTTAATTATACTCAAAATTAACATGTTACTAATATCAAGTAAAGTGCAAAAGCCATAATGACAACATTTTACCTCTTATTAAGCAGAAGTAAGATTATTGTTACATCATCACAACCTGAAGAGACAGTGAATTTTTACATAGACTATTTCAAATAAGAGTCTTGGAGAAACCCAATTTAAATATCTCTCCTGGTCCTATCTAAAAAGATCCTCTTGGGGCGCCTGGGTGGCGCAGTCGGTTAAGCGTCCGACTTCAGCCAGGTCACGATCTCGCGGTCTGTGAGTTCGAGCCCCACGTCGGGCTCTGGGCTGATGGCTCAGAGCCTGGAGCCTGTTTCCGATTCTGTGTCTCCCTCTCTCTCTGCCCCTCCCCCATTCATGCTCTGTCTCTCTCTGTCCCAAAAAAATAAATAAAAAACGTTGAAAAAAAAATTTTTTTTTAAAAAATAAAAAATAAAAAAATAAAAAGATCCTCTTATAAACTAGTATCAAGGAAAAAAAAGGACATCAAGGTTGATTTTATCAATAACTAAATAAAAAAGTATGGAGCTTTCCTTATTTTCCACTTCTTTGAGTCTACACAATACACAGATGACTTAGCATGAGGCACACTGGGTCATAAGTCTTGTTTCTGCTATTGTTATTTTGATGACCTAGTATAACAACCTCTCCAAGTCTCAAAAGACTTGCCTAAATATACAATGAGGTTATTATAAAATATTATCTCTGAGGCTCCTTACAGCTTAAACAGTCCATAATTCCATGAAAATATCAATTAAAATGATAATCATAAAATAACAAAATAAATGTGGATGTCCATCTTAGACACTTCTTGAAAACTTAAGAACACTCTTCCATAAAACTAGACCTTAGGGCACCTGGCTGGCTCAGTTGGTTGTGTGTCCAACTTCGGCTCAGGTCATGATCTCAGCATTCCTGAGTTCAAGCCATGTTTTGGGCTCTGTGCTTATGGCTCAGAGCCTGGAGCCTATTTCAGATTCTGTATCTCCCTCTCTGTCTCTGCCCCTCTCCCTCTCATGCTCTGTCTCTCTCTCTCTCTCTTCCAAAAATAAATAAACATTAGGAAAAAGAAAAAGAAAACTAGACCTTGTACAATGACAGTCTAGTATATAGGCCTGGCATTGAATGGCCTAATAGTTAAATGGTCTTTAAAATTGGTTAGAAACTTCTAGGGCACCTGGGTGGTACAGTCAGTTAAGCATCCTACTCTTGATTGCAGCTCAGGTCATGATCTCGCAGTTCATGAATTCAAGCCTCACATCAGGCTCTGCACTGACATTGTGGGACCCGCTTAAGATTCTCTCTCTCTCTCTCTCTCTCTCTCTCTCTCTCTCTCTCTCCCCACACACACGCTTATATTCTCTCTCTCTCTCTCTCAAAATAAATGAATAAACTTAAAAAAAAACTAGTTAGAAACTACTGAAATAATTTAGTTGTAAAACTTTTTCAAAGCCAAGAAATGGATTTTAAATGATCTCAGGTTAAATATTTCTACATTAAATCTCCTTTCTACCCAAAAGTTGAGCATAACCTGATATAGTTTAATGTAGAAGACTGTGTATTTTAGTGCTACACTTACTCATATGCTAGCAAGTAAAAATTTCATTCATTACACTAAAAATGAGTGAATTTCATGGCATGTAAATTATACCTCAATAAAGTTGTTTAAAAAAAACTTCACTGGGGCCCCCCGGGTGGCTCAGTCAGTTAAGTGTCTAACTTGATTTCAGCTCAAGTCATAATCTCACAGTTCATGAGATCAAGCTCCTCATTGGGCTCCACACTGTCAGCACAGGACCTGCTTGAGATTCTCTCTCCCTTCTCTCTCTGCCCATACCCCAGCTTGTGCTCTCTCTCTGCCTCTCAAAATAAATATTTTTTTAAAAAACCACTTCAGTTATAAAAATTTCTAACAAGAAAACTGTCTTATATTTTAAACTGCTATTATTTTATTAATAAATGAATTTGCTTATTATTAACTTACCTGAATAAATTTATTTAAGTGACAGAAGACTTTCTCTTTTCCCATTATTCTCTTTCCTTATATTTTAAAAATGTACCTTAATGAATTAATGTGAGTACTTACTTGGCAAGAATCTGCTTCTCCCTCTTCCATTGGCTCATCAACCATTTTAAGACCATCCACCTGAAAAATATTCAAATCAAAAACCAAAGTTCAGGATTACTAGAATAAGAATAAGAACTAAGAAAAATATAACAACTAGGCATTTCCCATCACGATCTAACAAGATCCACTCTTACTGAAACACAAACTGACAAAAGACATATAAAAGGTATTTAGAAAAGGAACATTAAATATGGTTTCCAGATTATTCTTGAGAATCCTTAACTTTCAGAGCTGTAGATTTCATTCCATAGTATTTAGAGCATTGCTATGATAGATTAACATATACTAACCATATGACCTTTGTGGTTTCATTAATAGTATCCCCAGCCCAACACCAAAAAGTCAATTAAAAATAGGGCGCCTGGGTGGCCCAGTAGGTTGAGCATCTGACTTCAGCTCAAGTCATGATATCATGGTTCGTGAGTTTAAGCCCTGCATTGGGCTCTGTGCTGACAGCTCCGACCCTGGAGCCTGATTCTGATTCTGTGTCTTCCTCTCTCTCTCTGCCTGTCCCCTGCTCATTCTCTGTCTCTGTCTCTCCAAAATAAATAAATGTAAAAAAATATTAAAAATAGGCAGAAGATCTAAATAGACATATTTCCAAAGACATACGGAAGTTCAATAGGCACATGAAAAGATGCTCAACAGTACTAATCATCAGAAAAATGCTAGTCAAACCCACAATGAGATATCATCTCACACCAATGAGAGTGACAATTATAAAAAGACAAGAAATAACAAGCATTGATAAGGATGTGGAGAAAACAAAACCATTGTGTAGTGCTGGTGAAAATGTAAATTGGTGTAGTCACTGTGGAAAATAGTATAGAGGTTTCTCCAAAAATTCAAAGTAGAAATAGTATACAATCCAGCAATTCTACTTCTGGGTATTTACCTAAAGCAAAAAATAAAAATAAAAAAAAAACACTGATTGGAAAAGATACATCCACTCCTATGTTCATTGCAGCATTACTTGCAATAGCCAAGATATGGAAGCAACCTAGGTATCCACTAGTAGATAAATGGATAAATAAGATGTGAGATACGTGTATGTATGTATATATATATATATATATATATATATATATATATACACACACACATATATGTGTATATATATGTGTGTGTATATACACACACACATATATATATACACATTGACTCATTTCACTTAATATAACACTCTCTAGATTCCTCCATGTTGTCATGGCCATATTTCATTCATTTTTATGGCGGAGTAATATACTATGAGTGTGTACATACACACACATATGTATATGTATATATATGTGTATATATATATATATATGTGTGTGTATATATATGTATATACACATATATGTGTATATATATGTATATACATATATATGTGTATATATATGTATGTATGTATATACAAATATATACATATATGTTCTGGTTCTTTTTAGATTCTACATGTAAGTAAAATCATATGGTATTTGTCTGTGACTCATTTCACTTAATATAACACTCTCTAGATTCCTCCATGTTGTCATGGCCATATTTCATTCATTTTTATGGCAGAGTAATATACTATGAGTGTGTACATGGAGGAATCTAGAGAGTGTAGAATCTAAAAAGAACCAGAACAAATGAACAAACAAAACAAAACAGAAACAGACTCAAAAATACAGAGACCAAACTGGTTCTAGAGAGAGGGGATGGATGGGGAAAATAGGTGAAAGGGATAAAAAGGTTCATAAACTTCCAGCTATGAAATAAATAAGACACAAAGATTTAATGTACAACATAAGGAATATAGTCAGTAACATTGAAATAACATTGCATGGTGACAGATGATAATTACACTTATCATGGTGAGGATTTCAAAATAAATATAAATGGCAAATCACTGTATTGTACACCTGAAATTAATATAACGTTGCATGACAACTATACTTTAAACATTTTTTAAGAATAATTTTTTAAATTTATTTCTTTCTTTTGACAGAGAGAGAGAGAGAGAGAGAACAAGTGGCGAAGGGTCGGAAAGAGAGGGAGAGAGAGAGAATCTGAAGCAGTCTCCACACTGTCAGCACAGAGCCCAATGCAGTGCTCAAATTCACAAACGTGAGATCATGAACTGAGCTGAAATCAAGAGTCAGATGCTTAGCCAACTGAGCCATCTAGGTACCCCTAATTAAAAAAAAAATTGAAGTTCTCCCTAACCAAATATTTATGAGATGGGAGGGGGGATGCCATACAAATATCTACTGTGGGGATATATTTAAAGCAAATTAAAATGGGAAGAGTTTTATGTAATTGCACTATTGTTAATTCCTTTCCTTTCTTTTAGTTCAATTAAATTTTGAGTTACTCTACAGAAGAATAAATTATAGGAAAAATATGTGTAAGTAGTGATGAAAACAAAATTAATTTAACATACAAAGTTCAGTAGGTAATAATACTCTTCAAGCACTATTTTAGGAAAGAGTTAGTTGCAGAGGACTTAGATCAGGAGTCTGCAAACTATGGCCCAATGGGCCAAATCTACCCCACTGTTTTTGTTGTTGTTGTTTGTTTGTTTGTTTGTTTTTTGTGTTTTTTTGTAAATAAAATTTTACTGTAACACAGAAACATCCATTTGTGTCCATATTATCTATGGATGCTTTCTCACTGCAACAGCCGAGTTGAATAGATGAGAGTTCCCTATACTTGCAAATCCTGCAATATTTACTGTTTGTCCCTTTACAGAAAAACTCTGTCAGCTAGTGATCTAAGATATTTGAAAATTAAGCACAGCAAGATGGTCTAGAAAAAAAGAAATTTAACCACTGCCTATTTATGAATCTACAGAAAGGACAGGACAGGACAGGACAGGAAAGGAAAGGAAGAAGGAGGGAGAGAGAGAAAGGAAGGATGGATGGAGGAAGGAAGGAAGGAAGGAAGGAAGGAAGGAAGGAAGGAAGGAAATAGAGCTTCTGGTGACAGCCAAGAAGAAATAAGTTTATTTGTTCTCTAGTTATAAATTAAAATCTCCACACAAAATACAAAAAGGACTATCTAAGGACTCTGAAATTAAATATTAACAAGCAGTTTAGGGACGGACAACACAATTCAAAGAATAACTAGTATTGTGGTGAGTTTCCTGGGTTTATTTCCAAACTTTGTCTCTTGACTTTGACCCAAGAAGAGACTGATTCATGGAACTCCAGAGTAAGAACAATATTTCCAAAAGAAACTCCACTTATTTCAAAGAGGACCAGGGAAAGATGCACTTTTGAGCTGGTAAACAAAAAGAGAATCACAAGTTTTATTTTTTTCCCATTTTTTTTTCTTTTTTGACTCCCACTCCTGATCCAAGGCAAGCCCCAATTAAGAGAAAACCTATCTGATCAAAGAGACAAGGAAAAGAGGCCCATATGATTTTTTAAAAAGAGGTTAGGGTAATCCTTGTTATATTTTTCATGTTCTCCTTCATTTCACCCCAAAGGCAGCCCCAACAGTACTAACCTATGTGACATCATCAAAGACTAAAACTCAGAGAAACTCTACTTCTGGTCAGTGGAATCAGGATAAAGGGCCCATTGAACTGGAGAATTCATAGAAGAAATCATGGCAAGACAGAATTGGAAAAGGAGATCCCTAATTCTCTGTATGAACAGACACAAGTCCTTGTCTCAACAACAAATTGCATATATGTGGAACAGAATCAAACCACTGCTCAGTTCTCAAACTAACCACTGAGTTAGCACATGCAGAGTTCTGACCCAAACAATCTGAATACATAATCAACACTGGAACCATCACACAGAGAGGGGGAGATAGAACTTGAACCTAACCAGGAAGACTATGTGCTGAAACAGTCAAAATTAACAGGCATCAATCCCAGTATAACTCCAATGTTGAAATATCTGACAAGGATCATGCAGCTATTATAAATATGCTTTTGATTAAAAATAAACACAATTGAAAAATAAACACACTTGAGTCGAATGTTAAAAGTTATCAGAAGAAAAATATAAACTATTAAAAACAAAACAAAACAAATGTAGAGGGGTGCCTGAGTGGCTCACTTAGTTAAGCATCTGACTTCAGCTCAGTTCATAATCTCGTGATTCATGGGTTCCTGCCTGCATTGGGCTCTATGCAGGCAGCTCAGAGCCTGGAGCCTGCTTCAGATTCTGTGTCTCCCTTTCTCTCTGCCCCTCCCCTGCTCACACTCTGTCTTTCTCTCCTTCAAAAAATAAATAAACATTTGAGAAAAGCTGTGCCTCTGCAACCAATCAGAGCCGCTTCCCCAAGCAGCTGCAGTGTCCATGTTGATGGCCCAAAGTGGAAGTCCTTAGGCAGAGCAGAAGGGGAACCTGCAGGGGGAATTCTGACAGCAACCTGTGCCTTTTCTCTGGCTGTCCGAGCATGGCCTCTGGAATCAGACCACTTAGATTAAAGTCCTAGCTTGACCACTTGCCATCTGAATGCTCTCCAGTAAGTTATTTCACTTCTCTGGGTCTCAGTTTCCTATCTGTAATAATAGTATTTACCTCAGAGGATGACGATGAAGAACTAATGAGTTAACATTTGCAAACATCCCAATAGGGTGGAGACACATCTCTGCTGATCTCTCCTATATCTGCTCTCAGGGATATACAATGTGTTACCACTGAGAATGGGCAGTAGTTAACTTCACAGCAGAGGAGAAGGTGGTGGCATAGGAGGACTCTGGGCTCACCATGTCCTGCTGATCACTTAGATTCTACCCATATCTGTCTAAATAACCCAGAAAACTGCCAGAAGACTAGCAGAACAGACTCTCCAGAGCCAAGCATAGGCAAGAGGTCCACTGAAGAGGGTAAGAAGGGCAAAGAGGTGGTGCACGTTACACGGACTGGTGGGAGGGAGCCAGGAGAGTGGAGGGGCAGCCCGCCTGGTAAGCCAGAGCCCCCAAGTCTGGCTTGGAAGAGTGCAGGGGGCAGACTGCATGAGTTCTGACAGCCAGCGGGACTTAACTACTGGAATGTTATAAGTCAAAAGCTCTGCTCGGAGAGCAGGAGGGCGAGAGAACACTGGGAGGGAGAGGTGTTGAGCCTTGAAAGACAGAGCTCAGCTCAGCGGGGAAACAAAGGCACTGGCCAGCGACATATCCCTCTCCCATCCCCCACCTGAAATCCTAAAGGGAAGCAGTTCCCATCACTAAACTTGCTTGCACTGCGCACACACCTAACACTGCTTCTGTGGATCCATCCCTCCGACGGGTCAGCCTGCCTCTTTCGAGGTGCTGCAGGGCCCCTCCTGCAGGGGACTACCAACAGCAAAGCAATGCTAAGCCTGCCCCTCCTGCCCCTGTGCACCTTGCAGATCCACCCCAGCTAATACGCCAGATCCCATCAAAGCAGCACCACAAGCCTGGCAGTGTGAAAGTAGCCCAGACAGAGGCCACACCACTCTACAGTGAGCCCTGCCCCAGGGAGAGGGGAAGATAAGGTACACACCAGTCTGACTGTAGCCGCAGTGGTGGGCTGGGGGCTGACATCGGGTCTGACTGCTGCCCCACGCACCAACACAACTTACTCCATACAACACAGGGGAAGTGCTCTGCAGTTCCGTGCCACTCCAGGGACTATCCAACATGAAGAAATGGAAGAATTCATCTCAAAAGAAACTCCAAGAAGTAGCGACAGCTAACGAATTGATCAAAAACGATTTAAGCAATATAACAGAACAAGAATTTAGAATAATAGTCAAAAATTAATTGCTGGGCTTGAAAAAAGCATAGAAGTCAGCAGAGAAACTATTGCTACAGAGATCAGGGGACTAAGAAACGGTCACGAAAGGTAAAAAAATGCAATAAATGAGATGCAGAATAAAATGGAGGTAACCACAGCTCGGACTGAAGAGGCAGAGGAGAGAATAGGTGAATTAGAAGATAACATTATGGAAAAAGAGAAAGTTGAGGAAAAGATAGATGAAAAAATCCAGGAGTCTGAGGGCAGAATTAGAGAACTAAGTGATGCATTCAAACGGAACGAAGTCCCCATGATAGGAATATTAGAAGATGAAGAGAGAGAAGAGGGGGACTGAAGGTGTACTTGAAGAAACCATAGCTGAGAACTTCCCTGATGTGGGGAAGGAAAAAGGCATTGAAATACAAGAGGCACAAAGAACTCCCTTCAGACGTAACTTGAATCAATCTTTGACATGACATATCGTAGTGAAACTGGCAAAATACAAGGACAAAGGGAAAATTCTGAAAGCAGCTAGGGATAAACAAGCTCTAACTTACAAAGGTACACACATAAGAGTAGTGGAAGATCTATCTACTGAAACTTGGCAGGCCAGAAAGGAATGGCAGGAAATCTTCAATGTGCTGAACAGAAAAAATATGTAGCTGAGAATCCTTTATCCAGCAAATCTATCATTCAGAATATAAGGAGAAATAAAGGTCTTCCCAAACAAACAAAAACTGAAGGAAGTCATCACCAGTAAACCGGCCCTACAAGAGATGCTAAGGGGAATTCTGTGAGTGAAATCTTGCAAGGACCACAAAGTACCAGAGATATCACTACAAGCATGGAACCTACAGACATCACAATGACTCTAAACCATATCTTTCTATAATAACACTGAATGTAAATGGACTAAATGCTCCAACCAACAGATATAGGGTATCAGAATAGATAAAAAAAAAAAGCAAGATCCATCTATTTGCTGTCTACAACAGACTCATTTTAGACCTGAGGACACCTTCAAGTTGAAAGTGAGGGGATGGAGAACTATCTATCATGCTGCTGGAAGTCAAAAGAAAGCTGGAGTAACATATCAGACAAACTAGACTGTAAATTAAAGGCTGTAACAAGAGATGAAAAAGGGCATCATATAATAAATACAGGGTCTATCCATCAGGAAGAGCTAACAATTATAAATGTCTACACGCCAAATACAGGAGCTGCCAAATATACAAAACAATCACAAACATAAACAACCTTATTGATAATAATGGAGTGACTGAAGGGGACTTTAATACTCCATTTACAACAATGGATAGATCATCTAGACACAGGATCAATAAAGAAACAAGGGCCCTGAATGACACATTGGATCACATGGACTTGACAGATATATTTAGAACGCTGCATTCCAAAGCAACAGAATATATTTGCTTCTTGAGTGCACATGGAACATTCTCCAAGATAGATCACATACGGGGTCACAAAACAGCCCTTCATAAGTATGCAAGTATTGAGATCATACCATGAATACTTTCAAACCACAATACTACAAAGCTTGAAATCAACCACAGGAAAAAGCCTGGAAAACCTCCAAAAGCATGGAAGTTAAAGAACACCCTACTAAAGAATGAATGGGACAACCACACAATTTAAAAAATATATGGAAACAAATGAAAGTGAAAATACAACAATCCAAAAGCTTTGGGATGCAGCAAATGCAGTCCTGAGAGGAAAATACTTTGCAATCCAGGCCTATCTCAAGAAACAAGAAAAATCCCAAATACAAAATCTAACAGCACACCTGAAGGAAATAGAAGCAGAACAGCAAAGAACACCAAACCCAGCAGAAGAAGAGAAATAATAAAGATCAGAGCAGAAATAAACAATATAGAATCTAAAAAAACTGTAGAGCAGATGAATGAAACCAAGAGTTGTTTTTTTTTCTTTTGAAAAAATAAACAAAGCTGATAAACCTCTAGCCAGGCTTCTCAAAAAGAAAAGGAAGATGACCCAAATATATAAAATCATGAATGAAAAAGGAATTATTACAACCAATCCCTCAGAGATACAAGCAATTATCAAGGAATACTATGAAAAATTATATGCCAACAAACGGGTCAACCTGGAAGAAATGGACAAATTCCTAAGCACCCACACACTTCGAAAACTCAAACAGGAAGAAATAGAAAATTTGAACAGACCCATAACCAGCGAAGAAATTGAATCAGTTGTCAAAATCTCCCAACAAATAGGAGTCCAGGACCAGATGGGAAGATGGCTTCCCAGGGGAATTCTACCAGACATTTAAAGCTGAGATAATACCTATCCTTCTCAAGCTATTCCAAAAAATAGAAAGGGAAGGAAAACTTCCAGACTCATTCTATGAATCCAGCATTACTTTGATTCCTAAACCAGACAGAGACCCAGAAAAAAAAAAAGAGAGAGAGAGAGAGAGAGAGAGAGAGAACTACAGGCCAAGATCTCTGATGAATATGGATGCAAAAATTCTCAATAAGATACTAGCAAATCGAATTCAACAGCATATAAAAAGAATGATTCACCATGATCAAGTTGGATTCATTCCTGGGATGCAGGGCTCGTTCAACATTCACAAATCAATCAACCTGATACATCACATTAATAAAACAAAAGAAAAGAACCATATGATCCTGTCAATCGATGCAGTAAAAGCATTTGGCAAAATTCAGCATCCTTCCTTAATAAAAACCCTTGAGAAAGTTGGGATAGAAGAAACATACGTAAACATCATAAATGCCATTTATGAAAAGCCCACAGCTCATATCATCCTCAATGGGGAAAAACGGAGCTTTCTCCCTGAGATCAGGAAACATCAGGGATATCCACTCCCACCGCTGTTGTTTAACATAGTGTTGGAAGTGCTAGCATCAGGAATAAGACAACAAAAGGAAACCAAAGGCATAAAAATTGGCAAAGATGAAGTCAAGCTTTCACTTTTTGCAGATGACATGATATTATACATGGAAAACCCGAGAGACTCGGGTACATGAATTCATGAATTCATGCAAATTCAGCAAAGTCACAGGATACAAAATGAATTCAGCAAAGTCACAGGATACAAAATCAATGTACAGAAATCAGTTGCATTCTTACTACACTAAAATGAAGCAACAGAAAGGCAAATAAAGAAACTGACCCCATTCACAATTGCACTAAGAATCGTAAAATACCCAGGAATAAACCTAACCAAAGATGTAAAAGATCTGTATGCTGAAAACTATAGAAACTTTATGAAGGAAATTGAAGAAGATATAAAGAAATGGAAAAACATTCCATGCTCATGGATTGGAAGAATAAATATTGCTAAAATGTCAATATTACACAAAGCTATCTACACATTCAATGCAATTCCAATCAAAATTGTACTAGATATCTTTGCAAAGCTAGAACAAGCAATCCTAAAATTTGTATGGAACCACAAAACGCCCCGAATAGCCAAAGTAATTTTGAAGAAGACCAAAGCAGGAGGCATCACAATCCCAGACTTTAGCCTCTACTACAAAGCTGTCATCATCAAGACAGCATGGTATTGGCACAAAAACAGACACATAGACCAATGGAATAGAATAGAAACCCCAGAACTAGACCCACAAACGTATGGCCAACTCATCTTTGACAAAGCAGGAAAGAACATCCAATGGAAAAAAGACAGTCTCTTTAACAAATGGTGCTGGGAGAACTGGACAGCAACATGCAGAAGATTGAAACTAGACCACTTTCTCACACCATTCACAAAAATAAACTCAAAATGGATAAAGGACCTAAATGTGAGACAGGAAACCATCAAAACCCTAGAGGAGAAAGCAGGAAATGACCTCTGTGACCTCAGCCTTAGCAATCTCTTACTCGACACATCCCCAAAGGCAAGGGAATTAAAAGCAAAAATGAATTACTGGGACCTTCTGAAGATAAAAAGCTTCTGCACAGCAAAGGAAACAACCAACAAAACTAAAAGGCAACCAACGGAATGGGAAAAGATATTTGCAAATGACATATCAGACAAAGGGCTAGTATCCAAAATCTATAAAGAGCTCACCAAACTCCACACCCGAAAAACAAATAACCCAGTGAAGAAATGGGCAGAAAACATGAATAGACACTTCTCTAAAGAAGACATCCGGATGGCCAACAGGCACATGAAAAGATGTTCAGCGTCACTCCTCATCAGGGAAATACAAATCAAAACCACACTAGATATCACCTCACGCCAGTCAGAGTGGCCAAAATGAACAAATCAGGAGACTATAGATGCTGGAGAGGATGTGGAGAAATGGGAACCCTCTTGCACTGTTGGTGGGAATGCAAACTGGCGCAGCCGCTCTGGAAAGCAGTGTGGAGGTTCCTCAGAAAATTAAAAATAGACCTACCCTATGACCCAGCAATAGCACTGCTAGGAATTTACCCAAGGGATACAGGAGTACTGATGCATAGGGGCACTTGTACCCCAATGTTTATAGCAGCACTCTCAACAATAGACAAATTATGGAAAGAGCCTAAATGTCCATCAACTGATGAATGGATAAAGAAATTGTGGTTTATATACACAATGGAGTACTACATGGCAATGAGAAAGAACGAAATATGGCCCTTTGTAGCAACGTGGATGGAACTGGAGAGTGTGATGCTAAGTGAAATAAGCCATATGTTTTCACTCTTATGTGGATCCTGAGAAACTTAACAGAAACCCATGGGGGAGGGGAAGGAAAAAAAAAAAGAGGTTAGAGTGGGAGAGAGCCAAAGCATAGGAGACTGTTAAAAACTGAGAACAAACTGAGGGTTGATGGGGGGTGGGAGGGAGAGGAGGGTGGGTGATGGGTATTGAGGAGGGCACCTTTTGGGATGAGCACTGGGTGTTGTATGGAAACCAATTTAACAATAAATTCCATATATTGAAAAAAAAACTGAGAACAAACTGAGGGTTGATGGGGGTGGGAGGGAGGGGAGGGTGGGTGATGGGTATTGAGGAGGGCACTTTTTGGGATGAGCCCTGGGTGTTGTATGGAAACAAATTTGACAATAAATTTCATATATTGAAAAAAATAAAATAAAATAAAATAAAATAAAAGGTAAATAAATAATTTAGAACATCACCAAAAAAAATAAATAAAATTGCACTATCACTATAATAGCCATTTATGTTTTCTGCCATATTTTAGCACATACTTCAGCAAGCTGGAGATGAAACATACATAATCAAGTATCATTGAATTGAGAACTACTACTGGCTACTTGAAGGGTGACTTGCTAATCCAGAAAACCAACCTATAGAAACCTGATTATTTCAACATCAATGGAGTAAGTTCAAAGAACTAAGAAACCCAAATTCAAAGGCAATCCATTAGTAAAAGTAAGGTTCCTTTTCCATGTAGCAAAAATGATTGTAGAAGAACACTAAATAAAAGCAAGAGGGACATATGTCCAAACATAATAATCCTCTCCAACTGACACAATCAAATGCCAGGAGTAAGGGGAGGGAGTTAAAACAAGAATAAGGCACCAAATGAATTGCCACACATACTGTGACTCCACTCTTGATAGCTGGCTTAAATAGAGGAAATCTATTAATATTTTGTAAAAACTGCCAATATTTTTTTAGAAAGCAAAGAGTGGGAAGCAACTATCACTTAATCTGCAAGTAATAATACCACAGGACTATAGATTTAAAACATTAATGCCCCAGAAAAATAAAATTTAAGAAAAGCTTTCTATAAGCCTAAATTTGTTGGTCTTTTTAACACAATACACTGTGCTTTCAGACATTTTCTTGTGACTATGGAAGAATGGATGTATACACTTAATTGGTATTCAGTTATCAAGAGAAACCTAGAATATTAACCAAATGATAGATATCTAATAACTAACATAACACCTTACACATAAACAGGCATTTAAAATAATCTACTGAATAAATGCATGCAAAATAATATTTAGAACCAATTAAAGCCAATTTCATTACCATCATGCTTTAAAAAGGACTAGTAGGGGCGCCTGGGTGGCGCAGTCGGTTAAGCGTCCGACTTCAGCCAGGTCACGATCTTGTGCTCTGTGAGTTCGAGCCCCGCATCAGGCTCTGGGCTGATGGCTCAGAGCCTGGAGCCTGCTTCCAATTCTGTGTCTCCCTCTCTCTCTGCCCCTCCCCCGTTCATGCTCTGTCTCTCTCTGTCCCAAAAATAAATAAACATTGAAAAAAAATTTAAAAAAAAAACTTAAAAAAAATAAAAAGGACTAGTAGTGGGGCGTCTGGATGGCTCAGTTGGTTAAGCTTTGGACTTCAGCTCATGTCATGATCTCACAGTTCATGGGTTCGACCTACGCATTCAGCTCTGTGCTGATAGCTCAGAGCCTGGAACCTGCTTCAGATTTGTGTCTCCCTCTTTCTCTGCCCCTCCTCCATTCACTCTGTCTCTCTCAAAAAATATATAAAACATTAAAAATTAATAAAAAATAAAAAGGGCTAGTAGTTCTGCAAATGATAGGTTATTATGAGTTGAACTATGCATATCAATATCATATACACATTACAAGGTATTTGTGGAACATTTGAGTTTTTAAAAGTTGTTGGTCCTGAGAAACTTAACAGAAGACCAGGAGGGAGGGGAAAGGGGGAAAATAAGTTACAGAGAGGGAAGGAGGCAAACCATAAGAGACTCTTAAATACTGAGAACAAACTGAGGGTTGATGGGAGGTGGGGGAGAGAGAAAAGTGGGTAATGGGCATTGAAAGGGGCACCTGTTGGGATGAGCACTGGGTGTTGTATGGAAACCAATTTGACAATAAATTATATAATAATAATAAAGTAAAAACAAAAAATAAAAATAAAATAAAAGTTTGATTCAGTGACAGAGAAGCAGCTTCCCTGGTTATTATTCAGGCAGGAATGTTTACTCTGCTTGGTTGAAATCAAAGCTAATGACTTTAATGGTTTTTAATAGGTCCAATGTATGCCTAATGCCAAGGCACTGGCCATCCAGCCAGTATCATATTACCTACAACATATGCATTAGAAAGTTTACTTTCAAACAATATGTACATATACATGTGCAGAAGAATTCACGTGTATACATGACATATGTACATACATGGCATTCTTTGGTAGTAATTCTTCTTCCTGGAGTAACCTCTTAGAGATATGAAGTCCATGTAATTTCATTAAAATACTACCTTGGGAAACGTGAAATAAGTTTAAACTGCCCATTGAGTTATTTATCAGGGTAAAAAAGTACTTTGTTTAGGACAATTAAATTTTAGAGTCATTTTGTTAAAACAACAGGACTTTATTAATCTTGTCAAACATTACAAAGCACAATTGCTTTACTTCTCAAAATAATAAGAAAAATTAATTTTCATCTTATATATGAGGAAACTGAAGATCTTTATTTGCTTTTGCACTTTGTCAGATATCAGTTAAGCATATTTGTGTGGATCTATTTCTGGGTTCCCTATTTTGTTCCATTAATCTATGTATCTATTCTTCCATCAATACAACACTGTCTTAATTACTTGCTGTAATATAGTAAATCTTAACTTTCCATATAGAATAATTCCTTGCATTTAGTCTTCTTTTTCAAAATTGTTTTAGATATTCTAGGTCTTATATAAAAATGTGTATGTCTAGGAAAAACTTCATTGACTTTTGTTGACCTTTATTTTGAGTAGATATGGTTATTAAATTGGCAGATCTGATTTACTTATCCGATATGGTTACCAACAACTTGTCTACATCCTCTCCTTATCTTTAATATTGTCCTTATGGGGGGTGGGGGCAACAATGTATAGATAAAAGAGCATGAAATTATGAAAATTATCTAGGTTCAAATTCCAAATATGCCTCCCACTAATTTATACGTCTTTTTCTCATCTGTTAAAAAGACGCACCTTTTTCTTACCAAGCTATTTTGAAGAGTGAATAAAACTGAAGAGATCATACATGCTCAATAAATGTCATATCTTTCTCCCTTAGGTTTAGAAACATTTAAAATGGAATGTATTCCACTGTCTTTTAGGTAAAAATGTTGCATTAGGTGTTAGATTACTATATTCCCTCTTAAAGTGTGTGCCCAATCACTTTATAGGAGAGGCAGATAGGTCCTATAGTAAGAATAATTGTCTATGGCCTTTGAAATTTTTGTTACAGATGTAGTAGGATATTTTATCGAAAACAGAGTCACTATCTCCTTACTTAGCTGGTAAGGCACATAGATCATTTTAATCTACACATTATAAGGATAAGCAACATCAAAATCAGCTAGATCACTTATATTTTGTCTTTACTCTTATGGGAAAGCATGTTCCTCAAAACTACACAGCAAGAGTATACAAGACAGCTCAAGTACTTCCAATACCCCAGCCATATCTTAAAATAGCAATAAAATGAAACATGCAGAAAAAACAATACAATTCACAGGAAATTTATTTTAGGGCTAATTGCTAGCTTTTGTAATTGATATGCTTTTTGTTGTTGTTGGATAATGAGAACTATATCACTAATTATATTTCTACTCTCGCCCAGAACTATGTTTTTATATCCTTGGTTGTATACCATAATCATCTGGGGAATGATGCCCAGGCCCCCACCAGATCAGTAAATTATGAATCTCTATGAGTCACTAGCATGGAAAATTATTTTTAAATTCCCAGGTATATATAATATACAGTCAGAGTTGAGAACTACCATCCCAAGGAAATTCAAAGCCAAATTTGCAATTCAACTATATTTTAAATGTGTAGACGACTCTTATAGCCTACTTACCTGTGTTCTATTTCACTCTCCCACCCCATCTCCATCCTTTCCATACATCTCCTACTTTATGTTTTTCTTTATCCTAAATACCAAACTAGTTTGTTATTGGATTGTATTTCCTATAAACCATCTCAAAGACTTTGTGAAATGAAGGAAGGTATAAGTAAAATTCTCTCTCAGGTGCATACATACACATGCACACATGCACACACACACACACACAGTAGGACCTACTTCAAATGTATAGATACAGGTTGAAATCCAGCAGCAAAATCAGTTATATAGAATTCCTCCAGGTAAATTCAGAAAACACTGCTATTATCTACAAAAACCTGATTAAGCTCAACTCTAAATTTCTCTCCCATCCAACTCCTTTCCCACTTCCTATGTAAAAACAAACCAAAAGAAAACAAAATACACAAAGAAAACTATCAGCAAGAATAGTAAATAATCTTTGAAAATAACGTGTAAACATTGTATAGCAAATTCTGACAAAGTACTAAAAGGCTTTTCTAAATATTCCAAGTGCTTACCAAATCTTCAGAATTGCTGATAAAGACAATGAAAGCATCCACCAATACAGAAATTTTCAAGAAGGTAAAAAATTTTGTATTTCCTTCTCACAATTAGAGATGGAGACTATAAGAGAGGTGGTATTGAAACAACAGTGTGGTCCACAATAGCAACACCACCAAATCAGTTATTATGCAATGGTAATGATAATGATAAGCTCTCTTGATGAAATAATCAAGGTCAGTAAATACAGAGGTCCTTCCCTGAAGGAACTGACTGGAATATTTCCAGACCAGACCTGATTAAAGGAAAACAGTTTTGGAGGAAACTGGAGGTACTTGTGGTGGAGAGAGCAGGGCCCTATTGGCCCCTCCCACTTCCTAATCCAAATAAACTTTGTGAAAACACACAAGAAATACAGATGTCCCTATTCCTTTTTCTACATTCCAGAAAGTAGCACCAATCACTATTTCAGAACAGCCCTCTGCACCCAGGGGCTGCTGACCATTTAAGATGAATATTGATGAAACAAGAATTACAGGTCCAAGACCATTTAAAAAGCATGAAGGGGCGCCTGGGTGGATCAGTCAGTTGGGCATCTGATTTTGGCTCAGGTCATGATCTCACAGTTGCTAAGTTCCAGCCCTGCATTGGGCTCTGTGCTGACAGCTCAGAGCCTGGAGCCTCGGATTCTGTGTCTCCCTCCCCCTCTGCCCCTCCCCCATTCGTGCTCCATCTCTGTCTCTCAAAAATAAATAAATGTTAAAAAGCATGAAAAACTTTTTAGCTAAGAAATAAATGCATTTGTCTGTAGCAGTAAAAATTTTAAGCACAGTAAGAAATCATCAGAGTGGTCTGCTTTTGTTCAAGACAATATGAGAGAAGGGAAAGTTCATTTTAGCTTTCTATCTACCTATGCTGCAAAGATCTACTATCTTTGTACTAGTCCAGTGGCTAACATAGACACTTATATTGGCTGGAATGCATTAAATATGTATTAAATTAAGGACTATCAAAACACTCCTAATAAGTGTTGTTTTTCATTCTTCCCTCTTATTTCTAATCAGTTGCCAACTTCTGTTTTATCTCTGTAAGTTCTTTCCCCATAAGTCTTCTTTTCTACCCTTTTTGCCCTAGTTCAAAAATCTCACTATTACTTCCACTAATACAATAGCCTCCTAGCTGTTATTCCCCACCTTCAGTCTCTCCCTGACTCTGATCTATCCTACACACTACCATCAGTTATTTTTCAAAGCATAGATCTAGTCATGTCACTCATGTCCTTGACATCCTTTATTATATCCCCTTTATAAATTAACATTGAACCCTCAAATCCTTTTAAATCCCCATGAAAACTGGGACTAACCTACCTTTAGTACATTACCTACCTCATCTCACACTGTATCTTCATTCTCACATCATAGACTTATATCCTAGCAGTATTAGATTCTTCCTACAAGAACACCCCTATGTATTTGCCTCTACTGTCCCGATCCACCAGAAATATGCTCCGTTCATCTCTATCTGTGAAAATATTACCCACTCTCTAATGCCCTGCTCAAATTCCACCTCTTTCACAAGGCATTACCAGATCTATCCCTAAATCACTACCACAACCACCTCATTGTTGATGGTCTTGTGATTTGTATAACAGAAGTTTCCATACATGTCTATCTTGCCCACCCAAATGTAAACCCATGGGAATGGGGTAAGACTTTGTGTGGTATATATTTAGGCATTTCATATTACAATACTATGTACTGCACTGCCTTGTACCCTATAAACACTTGATCAACTGAACCAATTCCTACCATGACAAAAGTTCAGAAAGGGGGGAAAAAAGAAATGTCAATGAAATACCTCATTAGCCAGTTATAATAAATTGAATTGTCTCTTATCCCCCCTAGTGCTCCTAACTTCATATTTTATCCCTGAATCACCCTATCTGTGATTACAAAAGTGATTACTATACTTCAATGAAATATTCAGATATAGGATGAAAGTCTTAAGAAAAACTTCTCATAATAGAGAAAGCTGGGGGCTATGACCACAGCTATCTAAATCCCAAAGGTTTTTTTTTTTCTTTTTGACAGAAAGATGGAGCATTTTATTATCTTTTAATATGAAATTTACTGTCTAATTGGTTTCCATACAACACCCAGTGCTCATCCCCACAGGTGTTTTCCTCAATGCCCATCACCCACTTTCCCCTCCCTCCCACCCCCATCAACCCTCAGTTTATTCTCAGTTTTTAAGAGTCTCTTATGGTTTGGCTCACTCCCTCTCTAACTTTTTTCTTCCCTTCCCCTCCCCCATGGTCTTCTGTTAAGTTTCTCAGAATCCACATAAGAGTGAAAACATATGGTATGTTTATAGCAGCACTTTCAACAATAGCCAAATTATGAAAGATCCTAAACGTCCATCAACTGATGAATGGATAAAGAAATTGTGGTTTATATATATACAATGGAATACTACTTGGCAATGAGAAAGAATGAAATATGGCCTTTTGTAGCAATGTGGATGGAATCAGAGAGTGTTATGCTAAGTGAAATAAGTCATACAGAGAAAGACAAATCCCAAAGTTAATATAGGTGACAATAATTCAGAGTTTAAGGGTGGGGGAAAGAAAAATGATGATGATTGCGGGGAAAGAGAGGGAACCCCTGTGTATTAGAGATGTACTATTTGCAAAGCAACTTTTATTTATTTTGTTATCCTTAGATCTTTTTAACAAAAATAGTCATGGTTTAATTTGATGTTAAATTGTATTCACTATCTCTAAAACAACTCCAAGCATTTTGTAATGCAAGAGTTATCTTGTCCAAGAAATTCAGCTATACACATTTCTGTTGCTTTCCTACATACCCTCATCTGAACAAAAAATTCAAAGCATCAAAAGGCTTAATACTGCCTAACAGTATTATATGCATAATACTGCCATAACAATTACAAACAAAATTTGTTGGTAGAGCTTAAATAAGATAGAATTTCTTTTTCCCCCTTCCATGAAACAATTGCACTGTGAAAGACATATGCCCTAATTCTGGTACTGAAAGATATTTTCATTTTTTTGTTGTTGTTGTTTTTGTGATAAGTGTATTAAACCCAGTACTGAATTTTTTAACATAACAATGCTTGAAATTTTTTTTTTCCCATTTACAAATGAAGAAACTTAGTCTCAGAGAGACTAAGTGTTGGGTCACACATCTAGTATGAGTTGGAGGGGAGAATGGAACCCATATTAATAAGCTTCCTAAACCCATGTTCTTTCCTCTGTTACTATAGGGTCTCATTAAATTAAATAAAACTAGCAATTTTTCTCAATCTGCCATATAGGTGTCATTCTGGTTAAATATTTAAAGTCTGTGGCTTTAATCCCAAACTGTTTTTATCAGTGAACTTTATTTCTAAACTAACTTCTTTAAACAAAGCCAGTATTGATAAAGAAATAATATAAAAGTACCATTTAGAGAAATGAAGATGGTGGCATAGCAGGAGGACCCTAGGCTCATCTCATCCCATCTCTTGAATACATCTAGATGACTATCAAATTATTCTGAATACCAAAGACATCAACCTGAAGACTGATAGAACAAACTCCACAACAAAAGGGAGAGAAGAAGCCACATCCAAGAAGGTAGGAAGTGCAGAGACTTGGTTTGGGGAAGAAATGGATGACAGGTGTTGTAGGAGGAAGGAAGCCATGGTCCCAGAGAAATGTAAGAGAGAGAGAGAAGCACACAGTGGAACTCATAAAGATAATACTTCCCCAAAACCACTGCCTGGGAAAACGAGAGGAGCTGATTTTCATGAGTTTTGCAAGGAGCAGGGCTTGAAGACTGGAGTTTTAAAGGTCTGAGGCTAGGCTGGAATAGAGCCCTGAGGGTACTACCCTACTCCTGGGGAGAGGCAGCCAAACAAATCTATGGGCAGACAGCATAGAAACAGTGATCTGAGGAATGCCTGGGTAACAAGGGGTAGATTACTGGCTCTTCTTGGATGTCCTACATGAGAGATAACATTGACAGGCAAGCCTCTTCAGGGACAGAGAAACCCTCATGCTCCATTTCCCTCCCCCCTCAGCATAAACACAGAGCCATCTGCCAAGGGCAGCTCAGCCCCAACACTGGCTGCCTGGTCTGTTTGTTTTGGGTACCACATCCCTGCACTCTGGTGCAACTGCCCTTCCAGGTTAATCCAGCACATCGAAACCCTTCCCAGTGGACTGGCGCAGGCTGCTGCCCACATCACTTCCCTAGAGCCTGGAGTTCTGAAAGTCTCCAGGCTTGGCTGGGAGAGAACCTGGAAGGCACTGCACTGCTCCTGGAGAGAAGGCAGTAAAACATCCCAGAGGCAGATAGTGATCAGGGAAGGCACCTGGGACACAAAGGAGGGAACCTGTTTGCTCTTCCCGGGGTGCTTCCCTGATGGCAGCAAGCACAGAAATCCCACTTCAGGGACAAAGGAGCTGGCTAGCCCCATTTTCCTCCTCCGCATAAAAACAGGACCAACTTCTGCACCACAGTGCCAATACTGGCTGTCTAACCTGATTATGCCAGGTCCCATACCCCTGTACTCTGCAAGTAAGGACTTTCTAGGTGAAGTTTGCCTCTGTCCCAGTATGCTGGGCCTCTTCCTGAGAAGACCAGCAGAACTCCCACCCACACCATGTCTCCCAACAGGACAGTTCTGCAAGGCTTCAGTTCTAGTGGAAATAGCATCAGGTTTCATTCAATAAGCAGACCAAAGCACACCTAGTTAAAACTCACCACACTCTAGCCAAGGACCAAACACTGCCCACTGCAGGCAAGGAGAGCCTCTGCAGACAACTGGTATGAAGGATAGAGCAGCCAAAACACAACAGCAGATGCACACAGCACATTCCAGTGAGACTCCCTGAAGTGTCAGGCCCTGAACACTGCATGATCTCTTCTGCAGAAAGCCATTACACTAAGGAATAGGAAACATAACAGGCTTTTCTAACACAGAAGAAAAGACAGAGACTTAGAAAAAATGCCAAAATGGAGGAATTCATCCCACATGAAACAAGATAAGGTCATGGCAAAAGATCTAAGCAAAACAGATATAAGAAATATGTCAGATGGAGAATTTAAAGCAATAATCATAGAGTTGCCTGAGTGGCTCAGTCAGTTAAGCATCTGACTCCTGATTTGGTTCAGGTCATGATCTCATGGTTTGTGAGATTGAGCCCTGCATCAGGTTCCATGATGTCAGCATGAAGACTGCTTGAGATTCTCTCTCTCTCTCTCTCTCTCTCTCTCTCTCTCTCTCTTTGCCTGTCCCCTGCTCACTCGCTTGCTCTCTCTCACTCTCTCTCCCTCAAAAATAAATAAACTTTAGAAAAACAAATTTAATAAAGATAAAGCAACAATCATAAGGAAACTCGCTGGACTTGAGAAAAGAATGGAAGACTTTGGGGAGGTCCTTACTGCAGAGATAAAAGAGTTTAAAAAATCAGTCAGAAATGAAAAACGCAATAACTGAGGTTCCAAACACACTGGATGCAATGACACAAGGCTGGAAAAAGAAGAGGAATGTATAAGTGATACAGAAAAAAATAATGGCAAATTAATGAAGTTCAACAAAAGAGAGAAAGAATTATGGAACAAGGAAAATTAGGGAACTCAGTGACTCCATCAAACATAATAACATTCATATTATAGGAGTCCTAGAAGAAGAAAAGGGGAAAGAAAATTTATTTGAGGAAATAAAAGGTGAAAACTTCCCTAATATGGGGAAGGAAACATATATCCAGATACAGGAGGCACAGATAATTCTCATCAAAATCAACAAAAGCAGGACAACACCAAGACAGTGTAATTAAATTTGCAAAATATAGCACAAAATAAAAAATCTTAAAAGCAGCAAGACAAAAGAAGTACCTAATTTACAAGGAAACATCCATAAAGCTAGCTACAGATCTGTCAACAGAAACTTGGCAAGCCAGAAGGGAGTGGCATGATATATTCAAAGTGCTGAATGGGAAAAATCTGCAGCCAAGAATACTCTATCCAGCAAGGCTATCATTCACAATAGAAGGAGAGATAAAGAGTTTCCCAGACACACAAAAATGAAAGGAGTTCATGACCACTAAAGTGGCACTGCAAAACATATTACAGGGGACTCTTTGAGTGGAAAAGAAAGACCAGAAGTGACAAAGGCAAGAAAAAAAAAAGCAGAAAATCTGCAGAAACAATGACAAAATGGGCACTAAAATGGCACTAAATACATATCTATCAATAATCACTCTGAATGTAAATGGAATAAATGCTCCAATCAAAAAATATAGGGTGTCAGACAGATTAAAAAAAAACAATTCCCATCAATATGCTGCCTACAAGAAATCCATTTTAGAACTAAAGGTACCTGCAGATTCAAAGTGAGAGGATGAAGAAATATTTATCATGCAAACAAAGTCAAAAGTCAGATGAGCAATACTTACATCAGACAAATGAAATTTTAAACCAAAGACTGTAACAAGAGATGAAGAGCACTATATCATCATATATCCAACAAGATCAAACAAATGTAAACATTTATGCCCCTAATAGGAAAGCACCCAAATATATGCAATAATTAACAATAAAATTAAAGGAAATCATTGACAATAATATAATAACAGTAGCAGATTTTACATCCCACTTACATCAATGGACAGATCATCTAAGCATAAAATCAACAGGGAAACAATGCTTTTAAAAGGCACATTGGACCAGATGGACTTAACAGATATATCCAGAACACTCTATCCTATAGCAACACAATTCACATTATCTTCAAGTGCACATTATCTTCAAGTGCACACTAGATCACAAATTAGGCCCCAACAAGTACAAAAAGAGTTAGATTGTACCATGCATATTTTCTATCCACAACACTATGAAACTTGATGTCAACTAGAAGAAAATTAGAAAGACCACAAACACAAAGAGGTTGAAGAACATGCTACTAAACAATGGTTGGGGCAACCAGGAAATCAAAGAATAAATAAAAAAAATACATGAAAACAAATGAAAATGAAAAAACAATGGTCTAAGACCTTTCAGATGCAGCAAAAACAGTCATAAGAAGGTAGTATATAGCAATACAGGCCTATATCCAGAAGCGAGAAAAATCTCAAATAAACAACCTAACCTTACACTTAAGGGAGCTTGAAAAAGAACAATGAACGAATCCTAAAGCCAGCAGAAGAAGAGAAATAATAAAGATTAGACAAGAAATGGAGGAAAAACTTCCAAATTCATTCTCTCAGGCCAACATTACCCTGATACCAAAACCAGACAAAGACACCACTAAAAAAGAGAACTACAGGTCAACATCCCTGATGCACATGGATGCAAAAATTCTCAATAAAATAGTAGCGAATTGAATCCAACAGTACATTAAAAGAATCATTCTCCACAATCAAGTAGGATTTATTCCTGGGCTACAAGGTGGTTCAATATTTGCAAATCAATCAACATGACACTACATTAATAAAAGAAAGGATTAGAACCACATGATCTTTGCAATAGATGCAGAAAAAGCATTTGACAAAGTACAACATCCATTCATGATAGCATTTGACAAAGTACAACATCCATTCATAACAAAAACCCTCAACAAGGGCTAGAGGAAAAATACCTCAACATAATAAGGGCCATATACAAAAAACGCACTCTTCATATCATCTTCAATGGGCAAAAACTGAGAGCTCTTCCTCTTCAGTCAGGAAAAATACAAGGATGTCCACTCTTACCACTGTTATTTAACATGGCACTACTAGTCTTAGTCACAGCAATAAGACAGCAAAAAGGAATAAAAGGCATCCAAATCAATAAAGAATTCAAACTTTCACTATTTGTAGATGACATGATATTTTATATAGAAAACCTGAAAGACTCCCCTCAAAAAACTGCTAGAACTGACATACAAATTTAGTAAAGTCACAGGATACAAAATGAACATACAGAAATCCCATTTACAATTGCACAAAAAACAATAAGATACCTAGGAATAAACCTAACCAAAGAAGTGAAAGACCTGTACTCTGAAATCTATAAAACACTGATTAAAGAAATTGAAGATAACACAACAAATGGAAAAACATCCCATGCTCATGGACTGGAAGAACAAATATTGTTAAAATGTCTATATTACCAATGCAATCTATATATTTAGTGCAATCCCTATCAAAATACCCCCAGTATTTTTCACAGAACTAGAACAAACGATCCTAAAATTTGTATAGAACCATAAAAGACCACGAAATGCCAAAGCAACATTGAAAAAGAAAAGCAAAGCTGGAGGCATCACAATTCCAGATTTCAAGTCATATTACAAAGCTGTAGTGATCAAGAGAGTATGGTACTGGCACAAAAAGAGACACTTAGATAATGGAATAGAATAGAAAACCCAGAAATGAACCCACAACTATATAGTCAACTAATCTTTGACAAAGCAGAAAAGAATATCCAATTGGGGAAAAAAAGGCTCTTCAACAAATGCCATTGGAAATGCTATAGGCATGCAAAAAATGAAAAGACTGAAACCGGACCACTTTCTTACACAATACACAAAAATAAATTCAAAATGGATGAAAGACCTAAATGTGAAAGAGGAAACCATCAAAACACTAGAGGAGAACACAGACCGCAATCTCTTTGACATCAGCCATAGCAACTTTTTACTAGACACGTCTCTGAAGGCAAGGAAAACAAAACAAAACAAAAAAGACATTGGGACTTCATAAAAATAAAAACCTGCTGCACAGCAAAGGAAATAATCAACAAAACTAAAAGGCAACCTACTGAATGGGAGAATATATTTGCAAATGGAGTATCTGATAGAGGGTTAGTATCCAAAATACATAAAGAACTTATAAAATTCAACATCTAAAAAACAAAGAATCCAATTAACAAACAGGCAGAAGACATGAATAGACATTTTTTCCAAAGAAGTCAGACAGATGGACAACAGCCACATGCAAAGGCTCATTATCACACATCATCAGGGAAATACAAATCAAAACTACAATGATTTATCACCACACAACAGTCAGAATGGCTAAAATTAACAACACAGGAAACCACAGGTGTTGGTGAGTCTGCAGAGGAAGGGGAACCCTCTTACACTGTTGGGGGAATGCAAACTTGTATAGCCACTCTGGAAATCAATGTGGAGGTTCCTCAAAACTTTTAAAATTGAACTACCCTAGATTCAGCAATTGCACTACTAGGTATTTACCCTAAGGATACAAAAATACTGATTAGAAGGGATACATGTACCGGGATGTACAGAAGTATTATCAACAATACCCAATTTATGGAAAGAGTCCAAATGACCGTCAACTGATGAATGGATAAAAGTGGTATATGTAATGGAATATTACTCAGCTATAAAAAAGAATGAAATCTTGCCATTTGCAAGGACCTGGATGAGCTAGAGAGTATTATGCTAAGTGAAATAAGTTAGAGAAAGGCAAATATCATCTGATTTCACTCATATGTGGGATTTAAGAGACAAAACAAATGCATATGGAGGAAAAAAAAAGACAGGAAAACCAAAAAACGGACTCTTAACTATAGAAAACAAACTGATGGTTACCAGAGGTAGGGTGTGTGGGGTGATGGGTTAAATAGGTGATGGGGATTAAGGAGGGTACTTGTGATGAGCACTGGGTGCTGTATGTGAGTGTTTAATCACCAAATTCTACTCCTGAAAATAATATTACACTGTATGATCTTAGGATGACGAGTTCAAGCCCCACACTGGGTTAGAGATTACTTAAATAAATAAACTTTCAAAATAATATGCAATTTGAAAACTATAATCAATTCCTCCATCACGAAGCAAGCACTGTCTCACCAAAAACAACCAACCAACCAACCAACTAAATGCACACTGTAATGTATATTGCACTAACTCATGAAAAGTTAACTTTACTAAATCAGGCTGTTCTTTATGACCCTTACCCAGGAGTGTTCAATACCCATAAGACCTCAAGTAACACCTCTTCCTTCATCCAGACAAAAATCCAGGCAAGAGCTAAAATTATGGCTTTCTAGAGGGTGATGCCCTTTGAAGTTCCTACTCCTAGTATACTTAATTAAGACAGTCACTGTAAGAGCTCTCGCAACCAAAGCCTCTTGCTTATCCTATTTCCACTCTCCCAAAAACCTTCTCAGAAACCAACAGAGCCCATATTTGCCCTTTTCAGGCCCATTTTCCACCTCTCACTGGAACCAAGCTAGTTCTTATCTAAAACGTCCAACACACTTCCCCACAGGACAATTTTACAAACAGTGGTTAGTTCTTCATCATTATACCTCACTATTGTGCACTGGTCTAAAAATGTAACTATTAATAAGTTTTTCCTGTAGGAAATCATGTTCAGAATCTCAAACAAGCAATCCTCACACTTTTGAATGTTAATTCAGAGGTTAACAATTGCCCATGAAATAAGACAAGTAAAAGATAGATGCGGAAAAAGACTCCACAGTATATGATAGTGCATATAATCTTTAATTTTACCAGGATACAACACACAAAAAAAAACCTGACAGAAATAACTCCTTTGACATTAAAGTTAACACATTCTCACTCACATTTTCTTTAAGGATTCCAATACATTTTCAAAAAACATATTCCACAATTAAAGCATCCTTAGTCCTAAAAACTATCATGACTGGGGCTGCAAAGCTCATGCTGAAGGGTTAATATTCCTAAAGTCAACATCAACAAACAAGAAATTAAAATAAATATAAAGTCTGGGAGGTAAAATTGTTTCCTTCTTATCAAAAGAGCACTATTATAAACAACAACAACAACAACAACAACAACAAAAAAGCTCTTTTACATACTAAACAGGTCTGTTCAGATATAGCACTTAGGTTTCACCTAGAATATTTTTAAGTCACTTGAAGAATTAAATCTAAAAAATCATAACTGTTCTAGACAAAGGAGGCAAAATGCTATCTTCACCACAGTACCTTCACCTTTTGTTTTACTTCAGAGGGTTTAACAATTTCCACTTGAGTATTTTCCAAACTGCGGAGTTAGAGAGACCCATTGTTAAATCTCTATAATAACCTAAAACATACTGCAAACAACAAAAATACCATATATGGTAATTATGATTTAAAACAGTTCTGCATGCAAATGTAACAAAAATAATAAAATAGTAGGCATGCAAAAGGCTCTCCATCTCCCACCCCATCCTTATATACAACCATTTAACTGTTTTTATAAACGTGATACCTGGGACTATAAGTCAACTGATTACATTAGTGAATAAAATAAAATTCCTCTCCCTTTTAATGGTCTTGCTAGAAAATTTTTGAAGTACGAATCAATTCCAAGAAGAAATGAACCCTTTTTCATTTATCCTGTTCTTAAGAGATGTAGACTATTAAAATGCATTTTGGAACTGCTTAATTTACTTGTAAAATATGTACTATAGTGGAGAAGGTTCAACTTTAGACTCCTGAATTCATTTCTGTTACACATTTCTTGTTAAATGTTATCCTTGCACGTAATTTTAACCCCAATTTGTTGGAAATTTGAAAAAGATAAAAGAACGAGTTAAACAGAGAACAGTCCAAAGTGTATTTTTAAGGATGGAACAAGTATTTGAAGACAAATTTGCATCTTGAGATGCGGAGGACTGCGATTGCCAGTGCTACCTCAAAATATCCTATTGTGAATCAATACTTGGCATTCACGTATTTTTATGAGGTCTATTATGGCCTCTACTGGAGTACTATGCTGCCAATCCATTAAGTTATCATAAAATGATCCAATTTTCTATCCCCAAAGTCTCATTTTTAGTGTTTAAATGCTGCCCGCTTCTAACAACACCAACAAACAGCAATAACACTGCTTTTACAGAGTACCTGTGCACATCTAAGTGTTCACTACATAGCTGACCTAAGTCCAACCAGAACAGTTTCAGAAGAGCGAGAACAGAGAAAAATCAAAATATCCTGGTTGAACCTAGTAGTCTTCCAAAGATTCCTCTTAATAAGGGCTGGGGTTTCCTTTGCGTTTTCTTTTAAAGACTAACAGGGCAGAGACATCATTTGGGGAAAGAAGGGCAGGAGGAAGAGGGTGGTGGAACTGAGGGGACCACAGAACATCACCTTAATGTAAATAAAGAAACCTGGCTGCCAGTTAATCTCTACTTGGGTTGTTACAAAAACCACAACGTGCCACGGAGAATCCAGCAACCTAAGTAAGAGGCACACATCCCTATAAGCAAAGGTCCCCAGAGTTAGTCTGACACCTAGGTATGTTTTTGTTGCGCTGGAATCCTAAAGCACACGGGGTTCTACAGCTAACTGGAATCAGCAGCTGTCCCCGAAAAGTGGTCCCAACCAGCAAACCCGGCGCAGCAGAGAAAGAGGAATGCACAGAGCTAGGCGCTGCACCAGGGGGGTTCCCTAGTCCCATTTCAGGTCGCAAAGGGAAACTTAGTCACAACTCCAGCGTGGTTCGTGCAGCAGGAGCTCCTTCTGAGAAGGAGCCCAGGCCCGGGCTGCTCTCGCTCCCCACGCCCTAGCCCGCCGTCTCCAGGGAATGCACAGTTGGGGCAGCGCGTGCTTCACCATCCTGCAGCCTCAAGGGATCTTGCCTGATCACCCCGCTCCCTAGCCCTATGCCCCTTCTCTCTCAGGCCTCCAGCCAGCGTCCTGTGGAAAGGAGGGGGTTGGCTCCAGTCCTCGGCCACCATACTAACCTCGCCGCTGCTTGCGCCGCCTCCGAACACCTCCATTTTTTGGTTCCAAAGCTCCTCCTGAGGAGTGAACGGTAGCATTGCCCCTTCAGGAGCACTTGAACAAGAGCTGCCAACTGCTGGAGCGACCGCGCATCCCGTCGTTTGAGCTTGCCTGCCGCCGCCAACACCCACGTAACCCTCAGACCCTGCTTCAGCCACCGCTGCCCTCGCTACAGCGTCCGCTCACAGGCTGCGAGCTGAGGATCGCCGCCGCAGGCAGCTGCCCCAATAGACAAGAAAACTCTGCTGCCTCACGGAGAGCTCCTCTCGACTGGTGCTCAGCACTGCCGCCGCCGCGACTGTCGCTTGGCGTTGACTCGGTCCCCCACCCCTCTTCCTAGGGCCCCCTCCCCATCCCCAGCTCTGTCAATATGGCGGCAGCGGTGGCGTTACCTGTGCAGCGCTTGGAAACCACCCCCACCTACCCACAGTGGAAGCACAGTAGCGTCACCCGAACGTCAATGGAGATTCCCCAGCCTGGGGTGATGAGTGGGTGGGAAAGAAAGGAGGGGGTGGATACGGAGGACAGCGTGGTTGGGGTTGGGAAGAGGGAAGACGGACACGCCGGTTGTAGAGGCGGGAGAAGAGTAGTAAAAGCCACTGCTAACGCTTCAATAAACCTGCCCACTACAGGGAGCATGCGCGTCGCTGTTCACACAGGCTCAGCAGGCCCTCTCAAGTCTATGAGGCTCGCTTGCTGGCGGGAGGATTCCCAAAATGAATGCTGGAACTGGGAGATGATCCTGAGTATTGGAGGAGTCAGTGTCAGGGGAGGACTCCAGGAATATCTGCTTGCAGGGCTCACAAAAGCAGGTAGGTGTCCTATACACCAAACCACATCCATTTTTGTATAGTGATGAATACTACAGCGGGGGTTTTAGTCCAGTATTGGACTTCTAGAAGCTGGATGCAGAAATAAAATTCATCAAAAATAAATTAGTGTACCTGCGCTCCCTTTCTCCTCCACCCCCTGCTCTTGTCCCTCTCACAGCATTTCCTCTGGTATTGATGACAGTATTGATGACACGCAGTGTTTCTAGTGTTCACATACACATGCACATAAATACACCACTTACTGGATTCTACCTGTCGTATTGAAAACAAAGTAATCGAAGCTAACCTCACCACCCCCCCCCCCAACACACACACACCCCGCTTAGAAGGTACTGGACCTGTAGTGAAAGCAATAATCATTTTCCTATCTTCTTCAAATCAAACCTTTGCTACTCTAAGCCACACGCTGTACTGGGAGGTAGTGATATAACTGAGATATATAAAGTACAGTCTCACACACGGGGGATGATCAAGATCCTTATCCAAACACTTTAGAACACTTAATAACAAAGTTATTCCACTGTTGACACTTCAAAGACTTAAAATAGCAAAGGTAATAGCAACAAGGCAGCTCAATATCTTGAAGAGGTTTCTAATGGTCAATGTAAAATGCTAACACCCTTTTCCCACTTACTACACATAGAGCTACTGTGTTGTGCTCTAAGAAAACACTGAACTATGCCCTCCATTTATTTCACCATAGCGTGCAGTGCTAGGGAAGTAAAAAGCAGACCTACTACTGCTTGACCTGACTCAAATGCCAGTCAAATCCATGCACGTGTTATTATATCCTCCCTATCCCAGTCTTCCTAAGCAACTTATTTTAATAGTAGTCAATACTAACAACTATTTAGTGATAGCCCACTATGTTCCAGACGTATGCTCTTCATGAATTCATTTAGCACTCATAACAACTTGCAAAAAACATATTATCTGTATTTTAAAGATTAAGAAATTGAGCCCAGAAAAGTTCATTGCTTTTACCAAGACCTCACAGATATTAAATGGAAATTCTAGAATTAAAAATAGTTTTGCCTGATGTCGAACCTTATATCCCATTGCTCTGCGAAACCCCTCTGATATTACCTTACCCTCTCCATACCCTCCTTCCTCTCGTCCCTAGGGAAAATGAGTCACCCATTCCTCTTTACTTCCATAAAATATTTTCCATATCCTTATTTCAACACCTTAACCTTCTTTACCAACAAACTTTGAGATTTTGATGTTAGTAAATTAACCTATTAACCTCTGCATTCAGAGCATAGGGCCGGTGCTCAATATGTTAGACGGACAAACAATACTCTATCTAGACACTGTGTTAAAGCTGTGGGCTAATATAAAAATGAATGGCACTACTTAACTCTGCAGAGTTTAATGCTTCTTTGTTCTGTGTTGATTCACTATATCAAAGATATATTCTCTGATTTTAAGTTACTAGTAACCAGGACCTATTATGTACAATTTTGACTAGCCCAGAGGTTCTTAGATTGTCGGTGAAAAATATTTTAGCTTTATTTAAGCACAAAGGCAGGTATTAAAGAAGACTCAAGCTTCAATTGTAGAGATTCTTGCTTTCACTTTAGTCTTCAGGAAAATTTTAGCCTAAAATTTTCTGTATACCTATGTATCTCTGGATCTCCAGTCATTCTAGCATAACATTAAAAGTTTACACAATATTTAGTAATATTTGGGTGGCTCTGGAACTGGGATGCACTACATCTAGTTTCTAAATAATGTATTGTTCATCATAAAAGGTGATGAGATGGGCTCTACCACCATTAGATCATGTGTTATGAATATTTTCAGGACTAAGGAAAAAGTACACTTAAACCTTCACAGTGACTCATTTACCCTGTGATAAATGGCATACATTGGATTACCAGGGTCAGAGGTGAAAATAAGTGGTCATGCAATTTAACTGATAAAAATTAACTGACCCATATGGAGATAAAAACTTCCTGGCCCCACTAGAGGGTTGTAAAATATGAAACAAGAGCCTTTGATCAGCAGATCACAGACCAACCACGAATTCTACACTGTGGTTCTGATTTCTAAACTGTAGCATATACAAAGCCATGCATACTTGGGGTATAATTATAGAAAGAACCACATAGTATCTCAGTATTCTCCAAAGTTTATAATCCAAATAGCTGGAAAATGGTGAACCAACACAGAACATAAAAGCACAATTAGGGAAATATTCAAATATTTTATTTTGGAGGTATTCAGACATAAAATATAAAAATGGATTCATGTACACAAACGTGGAATTTTTAATGCTTATTTATTTTTGAGAGAGAGAGAGAGAGAGGATCCGAAGCAGACCCACACATGGGGCTTGAACTCAAGAACGGTAAGATCTGAGCCAAAATCAAAAGTCAGACATTGACTGAGCCACAACGGCGCCCAACACAAACAGTGAAGTTTTAAGTGTTTAATTTTTAACAAATGCTGCACTTATAATCTTTAAATAATGACTTAGTTGTGTCAGATAACTTTCATTCTCTAAAAATAAGAAATAACTTTGAGACCCCTACAAATCAATTTCAAAAGGGGAGCAATTCACACTTACTTGTAAAATGTGAGCTCATAATTGCCTTTTTGTTGAAATTAATGAGATTAAACAATAAACAAATGATAAATATGATCATAGTTTAATAGTTGTTCTTGTTTGAACAATAAAGTTTATAGTGCATGAAAAGGGAAATCCCTTAATAAGGCTAGAGAGTAGGAAGAGTGGTAACCATCATTTTTAGTCTAACTCCTAGGATTTTTACGAAAGATACTTACATATCATGATTTAGCTTCAACTCCTTAAATTGTAGCAATGGTATATTGCTAGAAAGGAGTTCTACTGTATTATATATAAGGATAATAACAAGGAGTGAAATTTTACTTTCTTTTTATTTCTAAATATCTTTGAATCATGTCTACATATTGGTTATAATGCTATTTTCCAGGGAAAAAGAACAGTTGATCTTACTAGTGGGTATGTCAAAATGGTAGAATGACAGGAAATGAATTCCAAGAATGATGTAAATAAATATAATAACCAACCATAGTTGATTAAATCGATACATTTTTATAAACCAAAGGAATACACCAGATATGAAAGCAATCTGCCTGCCCGTATCCTTCACAGCATTGTTCACAACAGTTGAGTTAGCCAATTTGACAAGTTATTTGACATCTCTTTCCTAACTCACAATTTTCCATTGGGTCCCTAGCAAATCTTGGAAACTTTTGTGAAGAGAATTCCATCTGAGATAAGGTGTACCATCCACTGGTTAAGAATATAGGAATATCTAGGTCACCTGAGTGGCTCAGTCAGTTAAGCAACTGATTTTGCCTTAGGTCATGATCTCATGGCTAATGAGTTCAAGCCCTACATAGTGCTTCATGCTGAAAGTGAGAAGCCTACTTGGGATCCTCTCCCCCTCTCTCTGCCCTTTCCCCCCTCTCAAAATAAATAATAAATGAAAAAAGAATTTGGGAAATAGCTATGTTACCCCGTTCAAACTTCAAACATACTCATAAATCTGTAAAGCAATTAAAATATATAAATGTGTGCAACCACCAATTTAACTAGTTTCAGAATGTCTTTTGCATATAATTTGCAAAACTGTTGTTACCTACAATAAAACATGTGATTAGAGTTCCCATGACTGAGGTAATGATAAAAAGTTTCCCTGGAACCATCCACACCTGCTTACTGGGTTCTCTCAGTATTTAAGGTTCTACATTTAAGGTTTCTACAGAATTTACATTAAATTGAACCAGATAATTTTAGATTTATAGTCATGGTCTTATTAGCATCATACTCTAAGTCACTGATAAGTGTGCATCAGAATTTTCTGCAGTGATTTGTCAAAACATAGATTTCCGAACACTAATGTTTCTGATTCAGTAAATTGGGATTGGGAACTGAGTGTTTGCATTTCTACCAAGTTCCCAGGGATTCTTATCATGCTGGCTTGGGGACTGTACTTTGACAACCACTGCTTTTTAAGTTATAGTTAGCCAAATTAAGACATAGGTATTTTAGAGTAATTTTGTTCAAATAGCCTAAATAATCCATTCAAATTTTAGATCTTTTTGAACTCATGACAAATGAATAGAGACTTGGAAAGTAAATTAATTTTTCAAAGGAAAACCTATAGAAGGTACAAACCCTATTAAGGCATTTAAAAACATTATAAGGGGTGCCTGGGGTGGAGGATTACTTAAATTTCCTAAGTAATATTTGGAACCCTTATCAGATGAAAGGGGTACATATTTTTACTACTCTGGAGTAATAGAGAGATCCATAATCCCAAGTAGGTCTATGTCAAGATCCAGATATATGTAGATAAAACAAGACTTTTCAAACTAAGAATTTTTTTTTTCATTCTGAAACTGAAAATCATTGTCATTATTTCCTTTCGGAATTTAGTGAGTCAAAGTTCATTAGGTCCTAAATTACTCATTGAACTGACCTAAAGTCTAGTCTCAACAGGTTTTCAAAGTGAATGTAATACAAACTTCTTAATATATACCAGGAAAATATAATGTATATAACCATTTAAAGTTATTGAAGGCAACACAGCTTCTACCTAACATCTCTGCTTTTTACATCTTTGAGTATATTTAAATGGAAATTTAATTAAAACTAGATTAAAACCTATTTTTTAAAAAATCTTATTGTTATTTATTTTTGAGAGAGAGTGAGATAGAGTGATAGCAGGGGAAGGACAGAGAGAGAGGGATACAAAATCTGAAACAGACTCCAGGCTCTGAGCTGCCGGCATAGAGCCTAACGTGGTGCTCGAACTCGGGAATGGCGAGATCATGACCTGAGCAGAAGTTGGACACTCAACCGACTGAGCCACCCAGGTGCCCCTGATTAAAACCTATTTTAATAAAAAAAATTGTACCCGCTTAACATGTACAATATGATGATTTGATATACATATACATAGTAAAAGGATTATTGTAGTCAAGCTAATTAACATATCATTTCCTCCTAGCTACCATTTTTTGTGAAATCTATTCTCTTAACAAATTTCCAGTATTCACCATAGTATTATTGACAATAGTTGCGAAGTCTGGGTGGCTCAGTTGGTTAAGCATCCAACCAACCTGACCTGAGCATGGTTAAGGTTGGTTAAGCATCCAAACCATGACCTGAGCATGGTTTTCGCTCAGGTCAAGATCTCAGGGTCATGAGATGGAGCCATGCATTGGGCTCCATGCTGAGTGTGGAACCTGCTTAAGATTGTCTCTCTCCAAGGGCGCCTGGGTGGCTCAGTCAGTTGGGCGTCTGACCACTACTTGGGTCATGATCTCACCATTTGTGAGTTCAAGCCCCACATCGGACTCTGTACTGACAGCTCAGAGCCTGGAGCCTGCTTCTGATTCTGTGTTTCCCTCTCTTTCTGTCCCTCTGCTGCTCATGCTCTCTCTATCCCTTCAAAATAAATAAATATTTTTTTAAAAAAAGGTTCTCTCTTTCCATCCCTCTACCCCTTACCCCACCTGCTCATGCATGCTGTCTCTCTCACTTTCTTTCTCTCTTTCTAAAAAAAAAAACAATAGTCATCATTGCTGTAGATGATCTATAGACTTATTCATCCTAAATAACTGCAACTTTGTATTCTTTGATATTTCCTCCACCTCCTTGCCCCTGGTAACCACCATTCTACTATCTGTTTCTTTGTGTTAGACTTTTTTAGATTCTACATGTAACTGAGAACATCCAGTATTTTTTTTTCTGTGTCTGATTTATTTCACTTAGCATAATGCCCTCTAAGTTCATCCATGTTGTTACAAATAGCACAATTTCCTTCTTTTTCATAATTAGATAATATTTCAAATACTTTCTTCTGTATCCATTCACCAATCAACACTTAGGCTGTTTCCATATTCTGACTGTTGTGAATAATTCTGCAGTGAACGTGGGAGTTCAGATATCTCTTCAAAGTACTAAATTCATTTCCTTTGGATATATATCCTGAAGAGAAATTGCTGAACCATATAGTTGTTCTATTTTTAGAACTCTACCTTTACTTGGAGGTCGACCAATGGTATTTCCCGTCTTATGAATTTTAATCCATTTGAAGAAAATAAGTTAAAGTCTTACTTAAATGGATAGCTATTCAAACTGACTCTAATTTGATACCTTATAAACACTTTGCTGTTTATCATATGACATTTAAATGAGAAAAAAACTTAATAAAAACATAAATACTATAAATTAAATCAGGTGAGATTCTTAAGTCTTTTAAAAATAATAAAATATTGACATTGCAATCAACTTAGAACTCGAACAGATAACTGGGCCTATATACAAGGAGGCATAATACTAAAGGAGACTCATATATTCTCTCCTTCAACATTATTTGAGAAAATTGAATATTTAAGAAGATACTAACCAACGTTTCACTTCAACCTAGGATATCAAGAAGATGGAAAGTGCATCACTTCTACCCTAACAACAACAAAAAAGAAAATAGGCAGCAAAATCATAACATTTCTTGAACACTTCAGAGACCTGATGCCACAGGGCAACAGAATAGCCCCAAATACAAAGACAAGCCTTCCAAGGACAGAAAGAATACAAATTGGTTCACCTATAGCAGAGCACTGGGGTAAGAGATATAGGGTGCCCTAAAGCAGGAGGAGAATTGAATTAAATATTTAATGAATTGCCTAAAGCCAAATGTGGAGTAGCATGATATCATAGAGTTTCTTGGAGTTGCAGAGACACAGGAAGTTGACCTCCACTCTTAGGCTTTCCTCCTCAGACTTACTTCTGGTGATCATAAGAAAGATAGATGGTAGGGAAAAATATTAGATAAAGTCTTCCTGAAGATTACAGGCCTGGGAGAGAAGGACAGCCACTGTTGCAGGAAAGGTAATAACACTGCACAAATGTTACTGGGTGGTAGTTGGGAGGTGGGGGTAGCACACACAGTTGCCTCTCAGGAAACATGTGAACACCCACTGCTTCAAAGGAAGGTAAAAGAAAAAAAAATCCCTCTATTTCTTAGGAGAGGGAAAGAAAAGTGTTTTAGACTCAGATTATTAGAGGCTTCTTACCAATGGGAAGGGGAAAAATAATTCCCTCAAATGTTCACCAAAGATATAAGGCAAACTTTGGCTTCCATGTAGAGGAGAGTCAGTATCACCGAGAAAACACTGGAAAAACAAGGACACAACTTGTCTAAGGCTAAGGCTAAACCAGGACAACAGGGAAATACCCTTGTCCCACTAACATGCTTGCATGCACTAAACAAAAAGCAAATAGCAAATTAACTGAATTTGAACCTTATTATAAAATTTAAAAACTATGAAACTTTTAAAAGAAAACAGTAAATAATCTTTGTGACTTGGCATCACAAGTCTTATGTGAAGAGTTCTTAAATATGAGACCAAAGCCATGATCCATAGAACAATGAATTGATAAAGTAGGTCTCATCAAAATTAAAGTATTTTGTTCTCAGGGCACCTGGGTGGCTCAGTCAATTAAGCATCTAACTTCAGCTCAGGTCATGATCTTGCAGTTTGTGAGTTTGAGCCCCACAATGGTCTCTCTGCTGTCAGTGCAGAGCCTGCTTTGGATCCTCTGTCTCCCTTCCGCTATACCTCTCCCTCACTTGCTCTCTCTCTCTCTCTCTCTCTCAAAAATAATAAATATTTACAAAATGAAATATTTTGCTCTGCAAAAGTTCTTATGTAGAGTATTAAAATGTAAGCTAAAACTAAGGAAAATATTTGGAAATCACATATCTGATGAAACCCTTGTACCCAGAACATATAAATAATTCTGTAATTTCAAAAGAATAAAAAGGATCCAATTAAATTAAAAATATAAGAAAAAAAGAAATTAACACCTACTAAATAAAACATGTGCAAACAAAACCTGAAAACATATTCAACACTGACAATACCAAATTCTGGTAACAGGAAATTTCATTCATAGTTGGAGGGGATGCATAATGGTATAGCCACTTTGGAAGACAGTTTGGTGGTTCCCTACAAAATTAAACTCTTAAACATCTGATCCAGAGATTGTACTCCTATGTATTTACCCAAAGGAACTGAAAAGTTATATCCACTTGCACATGGATGTTTATAGCAGCTTTATTTATAATTGCCAGAACTTGAAAGCAACCAAGATTTCCTTCAGTAGGTGAAAGGATATGTAAATTGTGATACATTCACACAATGAAATACTATTCAATGCTAAAAAAAATGAGAGCAGAACGGAGTCTCCTGAGCCAAGCGCAGACGAGAGGCCCACGGAAGAGGGTAGGAAGTGGAGCGAGGCGGTGTGCGCTCCATGGACTGGCGGGAGGGAGCCGGGGTGGAGGGGCAGCCTGCCGGCCAAGCAGAGTCCCCGAGTCTGGCTGGCAAAAGCGGAGGGGCTGGACGGAGGGGCTGGACGGAGTGTGTTCCGACAGCAAGCGCGACTTAGCATCTGGGAGGTCATAAGTTAACAGCTCTGCTCAGAAAGCGGGAAGGCTGGAGGACAAAGGGAGGGAGAATTGCTGAGCCCCAAGACAACAGGGCTCAGCTTGGCGGGGAACAAAGGCGCTCGCCAGCGCCACCTCCCTCGCCCATCCCCCAGGCAAAATCCCAAAGGGAACCAGTTCCTGCCAGGGAACTTACTCCCTCCGCACAAACACCCAACTCTGTGCTTCTGTGGAGCCAAACCTCCGGCAGCGGGTCTGACTCCCTCCCGTTGCCATAGGGCCCCTCCTGAAGTGAATCACCTAAGGAGCAGCGAGCTAAGCCTGTCCCTCCTGCCCCAATGCACCTTGCCGACCCACCCCAGCTAATATGCCAGATCCCCAGCACCACAAGCCTGGCAGTGTGCAAGTAGCCCAGAAGGCCACACCACCCCACAGTGAATCCCACCTCTAGGAGAGGGGAAGAGAAGGCACACACCAGTCTGACTGTGGCCCCAGTGGTGGGCTGGAGGCAGACATCAGGTCTGACTGCGGCCTCACCCACCAATCCAGTTATACACCACAGCACAGGGGAAGTGCCCTGCAGGTCCTCACCACTCCAGGGACTATCCAAAATGACCAAGCGGAAGAATTCCCCTCAGAAGAATCTCCAGGAAATAACAACAGCCAATGAGCTGATCAAAAAGGATTTAAATAATATAATAGAAAGTGAATTTAGAATAATAGTCATAAAATTAATCGCTGGGCTTGAAAACAGTATACAGGACAGCAGAGAATCTCTTGCTACAGAGATCAAGGGACTAAGGAACAGTCACGAGGAGCTGAAAAATGCTTTAAATGAAATGCAAAATAAAAAGGAAACCACGACGGCTCGGATTGAAGAGGCAGAGGAAAGAATAGGTGAACTAGAAGATAAAATTATGGAAAAAAAGGAAGCTGAGAAAAAGAGATTAAAAAATCCAGGAGAATGAGGGGAAAATTAGAGAACTAACTGATGCACTAAAGAGAAATAATCTACACATAATTGGTATCCCAGAGGAGGAAGAGAGAGGGAAAGGTGCTGAAGGGGTACTTGAAGAAATCATAGCTGAGAACTTCCCTGAACTGGGGAAGGAAAAAGGCATTGAAATCCAAGAGGCACAGAGAACTCCCTTCAGACGTAACTTGAATCTATCTTCTGCAAGACATATCATAGTGAAACTGGCAAAATACAAGGATAAAGAGAAAATTCTGAAAGCAGCAAGGGAAACGTGCCCTCACATATAAAGGGAGACCTATAAGACTCGTGACTGATCTCTCTTTTGAAACTTGGCAGGCCAGAAAGGATTGGCACGATATCTTCAGTGTGCTAGACAGAAAAAATATGCAGCCAAGAATCCTTTATCCAGCAAGTCTGTCATTTAGAATAGAAGGAGAGGATAAAGGTCTTCCCAAATAACAAAAACTGAAGGAATTTGTCACCACTAAACCAGCCCTACAAGAGATCCTAAGGGGGACCCTGTGAGACAAAGTCCCAGAGACATCACTACAAGCATAAAACATACAGACATCACAATGACTCTAAACCCGTATCTTTCTATAATAACACTGAATGTAAATGGATTAAATGTGCCAACCAAAAGACATAGGGTATCAGAATAGATAAAAAAACAAGACCCATCTATTTGCTGTCTAAAAGAGACTCATTTTAGACCTGAGGACACCTTTAGATTGAGAGTGAGGGGATGGAGAACTATGTATCATGCGACTGGAAGCCAAAAGAAAGCTGGAGTAGCCATACTTATATCAGACAAACTAGACTTTAAATTAAAGGCTGGAACAAGAGATGAAGAAGGGCATTATATAATAATCACAGGGTCTATCCATCAGGAAGAGCTAACAATTATAAATGTCTATGTGCCAAATATGGGAGCCCCCAAATATATAAAACAATTACTCACAAACATAAGCAACCTTATTGATAAGAATGTGGTAATTGCAGGGGACTTTAACACCCCACTTACAGAAATAGATAGATATCTAGACACACGGTCAATAAAGAATCAAGGGCCCTGAATGAGACATTGGATCAGATGGACTTGACAGATCTATTTAGAACTCTGCATCCCAAAGCAACAGAATATACTTTCTTCTCGAGTGCACATGGAACATTCTCCAAGATAGATCATATACTGGGTCACAAAACAGCCCTTCATAAGTTCACAAGAATTGAAATTATACCGTGCATACGTTCAGACCACAATGCTATGAAGCTTGAAATCAACCACAGGAAAAAGTCTGGAAAACCTGCAAAAGCATGGAGGTTAAAGAACACCTTACTGGGGCGCCTGGGTGGCTTGGTCGGTTAAGCGTCCGACTTTGGCTCAGGTCATGATCTCACGGTCCGAGGGTTCGAGCCCCGCGTCGGGCTCTGTGCTGACAGCTCAGAGTCTGGAGCCTGTTTCAGATTCTGTGTCTGCATCTCTCTCTGTTCCTCCCCTGTTCATGCTCTGCTTCTCTCTGTCTCAAAAATAAATAAACGTTAAAAAAAATTTTTTTTTAAAAAAAGAACACCTTACTAAAGAATGAGTGGGTCAACCAGGCAATTAGAGAAGAAATTAAAAAATATATGGAAACAAACGAAAATGAAAATACAACAATCCAAACGCTTTGGGACGCAGCGAAGGCAGTCCTGAGAGGAAAATACATTGCCATCCAGGCCTATCTCAAGAAACAAGAAAAATCCCAAATACAAAATCTAACAGCACACATAAAGGAAATAGAAGCAGAACAGCAAAGGCAGCCTAAACCCAGCAGAAGAAGAGAAATAATAAAGATCAGAGCAGAAATAAACAATATAGAATCTAAAAAAACTGTAGAGCAGATCAACGAAACCAAGAGTTGGTTTTTTGAAAAAATAAACAAAATTGACAAACCTCTAGCCAGGCTTCTCAAAAAGAAAAGGGAGATGACCCAAATAGATAAAATCATGAATGAAAATGGGATTATTACAACCAATCCCTCAAAGATACAAACAATTATCAGGGAATACTATGAAAAATTATATGCCAACAAATTGGACAACCTGAAAGGAATGGACAAATTCCTAAATACCCACACTCTTCCAAAACTCAATCAGGAGGAAATAGAAAGCTTGAACAGACCCATAACCAGCGAAGAAATTGAATCGGTTATCAAAAATCTTCCAACAAATAAGAGTCCAGGACCAGACGGCTTCCCAGGGGAGTTCTACCAGACGTTTAAAGCAGAGATAATACCAATCCTTCTCAAGCTATTCCAAGAAATAGAAAGGGAAGGAAAACTTCCAGACTCATTCTATGAAGCCAGTATTACTTTAATTCCTAAACCAGTCAGAGACCCAGTATAAAAAGAGAACTACAGGCCAATATCCCTGATGAATATGGATGCAAAAATTCTCAATAAGATACTAGCAAATCGAATTCAATGGCATATAAAAAGAAATATTCAACATGATCAAGTGGGATTGATTCCTGGGATGCAGGGCTGGTTCAACATTCGCAAATCAATCAACGTGATACATCATATTCATAAAAGAAAAGATAAGAACCATATAATCCTGTCAATGGATGCAGAAAAGGCCTTTGACAAAATCCAGCACCCTTTCTTAATAAAAACCCTTGAGAAAGTCGGGATAGAAGGAACATACTTAAAGATCATAAAAGCCATTTATGAAAAGCCCACAGCTAACATCATCCTCAATGGGGAAAAACTGAGAGCTTTTTCCCTGAGATCAGGAACACGACAGGGATGCCCACTCTCACCGCTGTGGTTTAATATAGTGCTGGAAGTTCTAGCATCAGCAATCAGACAACAAAAGGAAATCAAATGCATCAAAATTGGCAACAATGAAACCAAGCTTTTGCTTTTTGCAGATGACATGATATTATACATGGAAAATCCAATAGACTCCACCAAAAGTCTGCTAGAACTGATACATGAATTCAGCAAGGTTGTAGGATACAAAATCAATGTACAGAAATCAGTTGCATTCTTATACACTAACAATGAAGCAACAGAAATACAAATAAAGAAACTGATCCCATTCACAATTGCACCAAGAAGCATAAAATACCTAGGAATAAATCTAACCAAAGATGTACAAGATCTGTATGCTGAAAACTATAGAAAGCTTATGAAAGTAATTGAAGAAGATATAAAGAAATGGAAAGACATTCCCTGCTCATGGATTGGAAGAATAAATATTGTCAAAATGTCAATACTACCCAAAGCTATCTACACATTCAATGCAATCCCAATCAAAATTGCACCAGCATTCTTCTCGAAACTAGAACAAGCAATCCTAAAATTCATATGGAACCACAAAAGGCCCCGAATAGCAAAAATAATTTTGAAGAAGAAGACCAAAGCAGGAGGCATCACAATCCCAGACTTTAGCCTCTACTACAAAGCTGTCATCATCAGGACAGCATGGTGTTGGCACAAAAACAGACACATAGACCAATGGAATAGAATAGAAACCCCAGAACTAGACCCACAAACGTATGGCCAACTCATCTTTGACAAAGCAGGAAAGAACATCCAATGGAAAAAAGACAGTCTCTTTAACAAATGGTGCTGGGAGAACTGGACAGCAACATGCAGAAGGTTGAAACTAGACCACTTTCTCACACCATTCACAAAAATAAACTCAAAATGGATAAAGGACCTGAATGTGAGACAGGAATCCATCAAAACCCTAGAGGAGAAAGCAGGAAAAGACCTCTCTGACCTCAGCCGTAGCAATCTCTTACTCGACACATCCCCAAAGGCAAGGGAATTAAAAGCAAAAGTGAATTACTGGGACCTTCTGAAGATAAAAAGCTTCTGCACAGCAAAGGAAACAACCAACAAAACTAAAAGGCAACCAACGGAATGGGAAAAGATACTCGCAAATGACATATCGGACAAAGGGCTAGTATCCAAAATCTATAAAGAGCTCACCAAACTCCACACCCAAAAAACAAATAACCCAGTGAAGAAATGGGCAGAAAACATGAATAGACACTTCTCTAAAGAAGACATCCGGATGGCCAACAGGCACATGAAAAGATGTTCAGCGTCGCTCCTTATCAGGGAAATACAAATCAAAACCACACTCAGATATCACCTCACGCCAGTCAGAGTAGCTAAAATGAACAAATCAGGAGACTATAGATGCTGGAGAGAATGTGGAGAAACGGGAACCCTCTTGCACTGTTGGTGGGAATGCAAATTGGTGCAGCCACTCTGGAAAGCAGTGTGGAGGTTCCTCAGAAAATTAAAAATAGACCTACCCTATGACCCAGCAATAGCACTGCTAAGAATTTTCCCAAGGGATACAGGAGTACTGATGCATAGGGGCACTTGTACCCCAATGTTTATAGCAGCACTCTCAACAATAGCCAAATTATGGAAAGAGCCTAAATGTCCATCAACTGATGAATGGATAAAGAAATTGTGGTTTATATACACAAGGGAATACTAAGTGGCAATGAGAAAGAATGAAATATGGCCTTTTGTAGCAACGTGGATGGAACTGGAGAGTGTGATGCTAAGTGAAATAAGCCATACAGAGAAAGACAGATATCATATGGTTTCACTCTTATGTGGATCCTGAGAAACTTAACAGAAACCCATGGGGGAGGGGATGGGGAAAAAAAAAGAGGTTAGAGTGGGAGAGAGCCAAAGCATAGGAGACTGTTAAAAACTGAGAACAAACTGAGGGTTGATGGGGGGTGGGAGGTAGAGGAGGGTGGGTGATGGGTATTGAGGAGGGCACCTTTTGGGATGAGCACTAGGTGCTGTATTGAAACCATTTGACAATAAATGTCATATATTGAAAAAAAATGAGCTACATTTTGGCTGAATAATATTCCAAAGAATATGTATCTTCCAAAGAAGATGTATACCCCACATCTTCTTTATCCATTCATCTATTTATGGACTCTTGGCTTGCTTCCATAATTTGGCTATTGTATACAATACTGCGTCTATCCCTTCGAATTAATGTTTTCATATTCTTTTGGTAAATACCTAGTAGTGATTCCTGGATCATAGGGTAGCTCTATTTTTAACTGTTAGAAGAAATTTCATACTATTTTCAACAGTGGCTGTGCCAGTTTGCATTCCCATCAGCACTGGAAGAGGGTTCCTTTAATTCCACATCCTCACCAACACTTATGGTTTCTTGTGTTTTTGATTTTAGTCATTCTGACAGGTGTGAGGTGGTATCTCATTGTAGTTTTCATTTGCACTTCCCTAATGATGAGTGATGTTGAGCATCTTTTCATATGTCTGTTGACCATGTGAATGTCTTCTTTGGAGAAATGTCTGTTCATTTCTCCTGCCCATTTTTAATCGGATTATTTGTTATTTGGCTGTTGAGTTGTATGAGTTCCTTATATATTTTTAACACTAAGCCAGTATCAGATATACCATTTACAAAAAATCTTCTCCAATTCGGCACGTTACATTTTAATTTTCTTGATTGTTTCCTTCATTGTACAAAAGTTTTTGCTTTTGATGTATTCCCAATTAGTTTACTTTTGCTTTATTTCCCTTACCTCAGAAAACATATCTAGAAACATGTTGGTACAGTTGATATTAGAGATATTACAGCCTGTGCTGTCTTCTAGATTGTTTATGCTTTCATGTCTCACATTTAGGCTTTTAATCCATTTTGAATATATTTTTTTGTGGATGGTGTAAGAAAGTGGTCCAGTTTCATTCTTTTGCATATAACTGACCAGTTTTCCTAACACCATTAGTTTAAAAGACAATCTTTTTCCCATTGTGTATCCTTTCCTTGTTTGTTGAAGATCAATTGACTACATAATTGTGGGTTTATTTCTGGTGGTTTCTATTCTGTTCCACTGATTTATGTGTCTATTTTTGTGCTAGTACCATACTGTTTTGATTACTACAACTTTTAATGTTTATTTTGAGAGAGAGAGGGAGAGCACATGTGCACGTGGGGGAGGGACAAAGAGAGAGGGTGAGAGAGAATCCCAAGTGGGGTATGTGCTGTCAGTGCAGAGGCTTGATCTCAATGGAATATTGTGTGCATATATATATATATATATATACAACATTATATTTTGGAATGGAATATCACACACACACACACACACACACACACACACAGCATGGAAAAACCAATCTGAAGAGTGCCTGGGGCTAATAGCAGGGATGTTATTCACTCAACTTGGAGTGCCTTTCAGAGAAAGGGCATTCATGGAGATACAACTCTGGGAACAAAGGGACTGGCCAGTGCCATTTCCCTTCTCTGCCCCTCAGCATAAATGAAAGGCCACCTGAGGGAACCAGCAGAATTCCTCTCTTCATTATCCATTCATCTATCAATGGACACTTGGAATAGTTTGGCAGCCTTCTCTCTTTTTTCTTGATTGGTACAAATAGTGGTTTATCTGTTTGATCTATCTTTTTTAAAAGTGTCAAATGTTGGTTTTGTTGATTTTCCTTATTGTTTTTTGTCTTCAATTTCTTTGATTTCCAGTCTTATTTTTTATTATTTTTTGTTTGCCTTGAGTTCAATCTGCTCTTCTTTTACTACAGCTTTGGAAGATAACTTGAAGTCTGGAATTGTGATACCTCCAGCTTTGATTTTCTTTTGCAAAATTACTTTGGCAATTTGGGGTCTTTTGTTGTACTATATAAATGTAGGGATTCTGGTTTAGTTCTCTGAAAAATGCTGTTGGTATTTTGATAGGTATTGCATTAACTGTGTAGATTGCTTTGGGTAGTATAGACATTTTAGCAATGTTTGTTCTTTCAGTACATGAGCATGGAATGTCTTTCTATTTCTTTGTGTCATCTTGAACTTCTTTTATTAGCCTTTTATAGTTTTCAGAGTACATATCTTTCACTTCTTTTATTAAATTTATGGATAGATATAGTGAAATAAGCCAGTCAGAGAAAGACAAATGCCATGTGATTTCAATCATATGTGTAATTTAAGAAACAAAACAAACAAAAAAGGAAAAGAGAGAGAGAGGCAAACCAAGAAACAGACTCTTAACTGTAGAGAACAAACAGAAACATATGGTTAACAGAGAGAGGTGGGTGAGAGGATGGGTGAAATAGGGGAAGGGGATTAAGAGTACACTTATCTTTATGAGCACTGAGTTATATATGGAAATGTGGAATCACTATACTGTACACCTGAAACTAATATAGCAATGTATGTTAACTATACAGGAATTGAAAAAGAAAGATTTATTGATTGTAAAAAATGTACAACTCTGGTGTGGGATGTTGATAGTAGGAGAAGTTATACATGCATGTGGAAGGGCATGTACAGGAACTCAATTATGCTAACACTGCTATAAAAAATAAAAATCTAATTTAAATATTTTTAAAGAATTGAGCCAGCATTAAGTTATTTTTATTTTTTTAAATTATTTTTTAATTTACGCCCATAAATCTAAAAACTTAGATAAAATGACTGAATTTCCTGAAACAAAACAAAAGCTTACTCAAGAATCAATATATATTTAATAGAATATTATTCAGCCATAAAATAAATGAACTACTGTAACATCTACAACATTGACGAATATTGAAAACATGCTAAGTGAAAAAAAAGACCACATACTGTAGGATTCCATTTATATAAATTATCCTCAATAAGCAAATCTATAAAGATAGAATACAGATTAGTAGTTTCCAGGAGATGAGGGGAAAGGGAAATAAGGAGGTACTATTAATGAGTACTGGGTTTTTTTAAGGGGTGATAAAAATGTTTTGGAGTTATAAGGTATTGATGGTGATACAATATCATAAATATACTAAATTATACACTTTAAAATGGTGAATTTTATAGTATGTAAATTGTATCTCAATAAAAATGATAGCATGACTACTCTATTAAAGTCATTGAACTCATAGTCTAAAATATCCAACAAAGAAAATTTTAGCTCAGAATATTTGGTGAATTCTAACAAATATTTAATTAATAAATAATACCATAAAGATGTAGTCTGGGAAAGAAAGGGATCATGACTTCTCTAGTGCTAAGGGAGCCCTGGTTCTGGGAAAGAGTGAGAGACAGACTAGCACACAGGAGAGTGCATGGGGAAAATGAATCCCCATAGCAATTGGCTTGGAAAATGAGAGGGACCTAATTTCATGAGTTCTTGAAACCAGCCAAGCTTAAAGCCTGGGTTTTTATTTTTTTAATGTTTATTTACTTATTTTGAAAGAGAAAAAGAGAATGAGTATAAGTGGGAGAGGGGCAGAGAGAGAGGGAGAGAGAGAACCCCAAGAAGGTTAGCAAGCTTCATGCTCAATACAGAGTCCAACACAGGCATGATCTCATCACCATGAGATCATGATCTGAGATGAAATAAAGAGCTGGACACTTAACCAACTAAGTCACTCAGGTGCCCAATGCCTGGAGTTTTAAAGGTCAGCATTCTTGGCTCTGGGAGAGCCCAGAGGTAATTGGGGCTGCTCTTAGAAAGGAGTAAGGAAAACAACTCATGCACATACAGCATGGAAAAACCAATCTGAAAAGTGCCTAATGCTTATAGTGGGGAGGTTAGTCACTCAACTTGGAGTGCCTTCCAGAGAAAGGGCATTCATGGAGATACAACTCTGAGAACAAAGGAACTTACCAGTGCCATTTCCCTTCCTTACCCTTCAGCATAAATGAAGGTCCACTAGAGGCAACCAGCAGAGTGCCAACATTCACTACCTAACTTGCTTACACCAAGCCCCACACCCCTGTGATCCTGTGGAACTTCCTTCACAGTCAGGCTTATGCCTGAGTCCCTTTGCCCAGAAGACAATCCCAAATCCCTGCTCACACCACATCACTCAACATGGGAGTTTTTAGAGCCTTGAATCCAGTAGTGGTAGTGAGAGGTCTCATTTCAACAGAGAAGAGCACACCTAGTTAAAATATGCCACATTCATGTCAGGGGCGAGACACTGTCCACAACAGGTAAGGAGAGCCTCTGGAGACAACTGGCCTGAAAGATAAAGAGGCTAGAACAAAACAGCAGGGCACATGCACAGCACATTGGAGACACTACCGGCAGCATCAGACCCTGCACAATAGGGGCACTACACGTCAGGGCACTACAGGCCTTTTTCTTCATAAGGGCATTTTTCAGCAGACACTTGCCAAGCCAGAGGGGAGGGCATGATATATTCGATGTACTGAATAGGAAAAATCTGCAACAAAGAATACTCTATCCAGCAAGGCTATCATTAAGAATAGAAGGAGAAAGAAAAAGTTTCACATAAAAAAACAAACTAAAGAAGTTTATGAACATTACATCAGTCCTACAAGAAGTGTTAAAGGAGAATCTTTGAGTGGAAAGGAGAGACCAAAAGTGAGAGTATACAGTTAGGAAACACAAAAGCAGTAAGAATGAGTATTTCTGTAAAAAATCAAGGAACTCAAAAAATAAAAAGATGTAAAACATGACAACATATACTTAAAACATGGGAGGAGAAGAGTAAAGAATGGATTGAAATTTAAATGACCATGAACTTAATATACCCTGCTTTATGCAGAAGAGGTTACATGTAAACATGTATTAAAACATATGTTAAAAAACAACTAGTGCAAAGACTAAAGAGAAAGAAGTACAAATATATCACTAAAGAAAATTGAGAAACTGTGAAAGAGAATACAATAAAGGATCAGAGAAAACTATCAGAAACAACCACAAAACAAATAATAAAATGACAACAAATGCATATCTATCAATAATTACTTTGAATTAAAATGCACTAAATGCTCCATTCAAAAGACATAGGGTAACAGAATGTATAAAAAACAAGACCCATTTATATGCTGCCTATAAGAGACTCATTTTAGGGGCGCCTGGGTGGCGCAGTCGGTTAAGCATCCGACTTCAGCCAGGTCACGATCGCGCGGTCCATGAGTTCGAGCCCCGCGTCGGGCTCTGGGCTGATGGCTCAGAGCCTGGAGCCTGTTTCTGATTCTGTGTCTCCGTCTCTCTCTGCCCCTCCCCCGTTCATGCTCTGTCTCTCTCTGTCCCCCAAAAAATAAATAAACGTTGAAAAAAAAATTAAAAAAAAAGAGAAAAAAAAAGAGAAAAAAAAGAGAAAAAAAAAGAGAGAAAAAAAAAAAGAGACTCATTTTAGACCTAAGACACCTGAAGATTGAAAGGGAAGAGATGTAGAAACATTTGTCATGCAAATAGATGTCAAAAGAAAGTCAAAGTCAAAGTAACAATACTTACATTAGACAAAATAGACTTTAAAGATTGTAACAACAAAGAATAACACTCTATAATAAAGGAGACAATCCAACAAGAAAATATAACAATTGTAAAAATTTATGCACCCAACACAGTAGCACCCAAATACATAAAACAGTTTAAAACAAACATACAAGAACTAATCAAAAGTAATACAATAATAGTAGGAGACTTTAACACCCCACCTATGTCAATGGACAGACCATCTACACAGAAAATCAACAGGGAAGATATGACTTTCAGTGACACAGTGGAACAGGTAGATTTAACAGTTGTATTCAAAACATTCCATCCTAAAACATCATAATCCACATTTTTTCAAGTGCATATGGCACACTCTCCAGAATAGATCAATATTAGCCAACAAAACATGCCTTAACAAATTCAAGAAGATCAAAGTCATACCATGCACCTTTTCTGACAACAACACTATGAAACTTAGAAGTCAATCACAAGAACAACTCTGGAAAGACCAACCAGGAAATAAAAGGAGAAATAATAAGTACATGAAAATAAATGAAAATGAAAAAAGCAATTCAAAGCCTTTGGAATGAAGCAAAAATGGTTCAAAGAGGGAAATTTATATTAATACAGGGCTACTTCAAGAAATAAGAAAAATCCCAAATAAACAACCAAAACTTTACACCTAAAGGAGCTAGAAAGAGAACAAAGAAAACAAAACCAGAAGGAATGAAATAATAGAAATTTGAGCAGAAATAAATGATACAGAAACAAATAAACAAAAACCAATAGAACAGATCAATGAAACCAAGAGCTGGTTCTTTTAAAAAATTCAATAAAATTGATAAACTGCTAGCCAGAACTTATCAAGAAAAAAAGAGAAAAGACTAAAATAAAATCACAATTGAGAGAGAAGAAATAATAACCAATGCCACAGAAATACAATTACAAGAGAATATTATGAAAAACTGTATGCCAACAAATTAGACAACCTAAAAGAAATGGACAAATTCCTAGAAACATAATAAACTACCAAAACTGAAACAGGAAAAAATGGAAAATTTGAACAGACTGATAACTAGCAAAGAAATTGAATAAGTAATCAAAAACTTCCAACAAACTAAAGTTCAGGACCAGATGGCTCCATAGGAAAATACTACCAAACATTTAAAGAGTCAATACCAGGGGCGCCTGGGTGGCGCAGTCGGTTGAGTGTCCGACTTCAGCCAGGTCACGATCTCGCGGTCCGTGAGTTCGAGCCCCACATCAGGCTCTGGGCTCATGGCTCGGAGCCTGGAGCCTGTTTCCGATTCTGTGTCTCCCTCTCTCTCTGCCCCTCCCGCGTTCATGCTCTGTCTCTCTCTGTCCCAAAAAAATAAATAAACGTTGAAAAAAAAATTAAAAAAAAAAAAAAAAGAGTCAATACCTATTCTTTTTAAACTATTCCAAAAAGTGGAAAAGGAAGGAAAACTTCCAAATTCATTTTATGAAGACAGCATTACCCTGACATTAAAACCAGATAAAGACACTACCAAAAAGACAGTGAGAGAGAGAGAGAGAGAGAGAGAGAGAGAGAGAGAGAACTGCAGGCCAATATCTCTGTAGTAAAATACTAGCAAACAGAATTCAACAGTACATTTAAAAAATCATTCACCACAATGAACTAAGATTTATTCCTGGGTTTCAAGGATGGTTCAGTATTCACAAATCAGGCAACAAGATACATCACATCAATAAAAGAAAGGATAAGATACATATGATCATTTAAATATGACACAGGAAAAGCATTTCATGATAAAAAAAAACCCTTAACAAATCAGGTTAAAGGGAACATAACTCAACATAATGAAAGCCATATACGAAAAACCCACTGTGAACATCATCCTCAAGGGGGAAAAACAAAGAGTTTTCCTGTAAGGTCAGGAACAAGACAAGGATATCTACATTCCCCACTTTGTTTCAACATAGTACTGACAGTCTTAACCACAGCAATCAGGCAAGAAAAAAAATAAAAGCACCCAAATTGGTAAGGAAGAAGTAAAGCTATTACTCTTTACAGATTACATACTATGTATATAAACTCCTAGGGAGTAGACACACACACACACACACACACTACTAGAACTGATAAATGAATTCAGTAAAGTCACAGGATACACAATTAACATACACAAATCTGTTGCATTTCTATACAGTAATAATGAAGGAACAGAAATTGACAAAAAATCTCATTTACAATTATACCAAAAATAATAAAATACCTAGGAATAAACATAATCAATGAGGTGAAAGGCATTTCCTCTGAAAGCTATAAACCACTGATGAAAAAATTTGAAGATGACACAAAGAAATGGAAACACATTCCACACTCATGGATTGGAAGAAAAAATATTGTTAAAATGTCTATACTACGCAGAGCAATCTACACATTTAAAGCAATCCCTATTAGGGGGGCGGCAAGATGGCGGCTTAGGAGGACGCTGGGCTCACAGCACGTCCTGCTGATCACTTAGATTCCTTCTACACCTGCCTAAATAACCCAGAAAACCGCCAGAGGATTAGCAGAACGGAGTCGCCGGAGCCAAACGCAGACGAGAGGCCCACGGAAGAGGGTAGGAAGGGCAGCGAGGCGGTGCGCGCTCCACGGACTGGCGGGAGGGAGCCGGGGTGGAGGGGCGGCTCGCCGGCCAAGCAGAGCCCCCGAGTCTGGCTTGCAAAAGCGGAGGGGCCTGACGGACTGTGTTCCCACAACAAGCGCGACTTAGCGTCTGGGAGGTCATAAGTTAACAGCTCTGCTCGGAAAGCGGAAAGGCTGGAGGACAGAGGGAGGGAGAGCTGCTGAGCCCCCTGACAACAGAGCTCAGTTTGGTGGGGAACAAAGGCGCTCGCCAGCGCCATCTCCCCCGCCCATCCCCCAGCTGAAATCCCAAAGGGAACCGGTTCCTGCCAGGGAACTTGCTCGCTCCGTGCAAACACCCAACTCTGCGCTTCGGTGGAGCCAAACCTCCGGCAGCGGATCTGACTCCCTCCCGCTGCCACAGGGCCCCTCCTGAAGTGAATCACCTAAGGAGAAGCGATCTAAGCCTGCCCCTCCTGCCCCCGAGCACCTTGCCTACCCACCCCAGCTAATACGCCAGATCCCCAGCATCACAAGCCTGGCAGGGTGCAAGTAGCCCAGACGAGCCACACCACCCCACAGTGAATCCCGCCCCTAGGAGAGGGGAAGAGAAGGCACACACCAGTCTGACTGTGGCCCCAGCGGTGGGCTGGGGGCAGACATCAGGTCTGACTGCGGCCCCGCCCACCAACTCCAGTTATACACCACAGCACAGGGGAAGTGCCCTGCAGGTCCTCACCACGCCAGGGAATATCCAAAATGACCAAGCGGAAGAATTCCCCTCAGAAGAATGTCCAGGAAATAACAACAGCTAATGAGCTGATCAAAAAGGATTTAAATAACATAACAGAAAGTGAATTTAGAATAATAGTCATAAAATTAACCGCTGGGCTTGAAAACAGTATACAGGACAGCAGAGAATCTCTTGCTACAGAGATCAAGGGACTAAGGAACAGTCACGAGGAGCTGAAAAACGCTTTAAACGAAATGCATAACAAAATGGAAACCGCCACAGCTTGGCCTGAAGAGGCAGAGGAGAGAATTGGTGAACTAGAAGATAAAGTTATGGAAAAAGAGGAAGCTGAGAAAAAGAGAGATAAAAAAATCCAGGAGTATGAGGGGAAAATAAGAGAATTAAGTGATACACTAAAAAGAAATAATATACGCATAATTGGTATCCCAGAGGAGGAAGAGAGAGGGAAAGGTGCTGAAGGGGTACTTGAAGAAATTATAGCTGAGAACTTCCCTGAACTGGGGAAGGAAAAAGGCATTGAAATCCAAGAGGCACAGAGAACTCCCTTCAGACGTAACTTGAGTCGATCTTCTGCAGGACATATCATAGTGAAACTGGCAAAATACAAGGATAAAGAGAAAATTCTGAAAGCAGCAAGGGGTAAACGTGCCCTCACATATAAAGGGAGACCTATAAGACTCGTGACTGATCTCTCTTTTGAAACTTGGCAGGCCAGAAAGAATTGGCACGAGATTTTCAGGGTGCTAGACAGAAAAAATATGCAGCCAAGAATCCTTTATCCAGCAAGTCTGTCATTTAGAATAGAAGGACAGATAAAGGTCTTCCCAAACAAACAAAAACTGAAGGAATTTGTCACCACTAAACCAGCCCTACAAGAGATCCTAAGGGGGACCCTGTGAGACAAAGTCCCAGAGACATCACTACAAGCAAAAAACATACAGACATCACAATGACTCTAAACCCGTATCTTTCTATAATAACACTGAATGTAAATGGATTAAATGTGCCAACCAAAAGACATAGGGTCTCAGAATGCATAAAAAAACAAGACCCATCTATTTGCTGTCTACAAGAGACTCATTTTAGACCTGAGGACACCTTTAGATTGAGAGTGAGGGGATGGAGAACTATTTATCATGCGACTGGAAGCCAAAAGAAAGCTGGAGTAGCCATACTTATATCAGACAAACTAGACTTTAAATTAAAGGCTGTAACAAGAGATGAAGAAGGACATTATATAATAGTTACAGGGTCTATCCATCAGGAAGAGCTAACAATTATCAATGTCTATGCACCGAATACCGGAGCCCCCAAATATATAAAACAATTACTCGTAAACATAAGCAACCTTATTGATAAGAATGTGGTAATTGCAGGGGACTTTAATACACCACTTACAGAAATGGATAGATCATCTAGACACACGGTCAATAAAGAAACAAGGGCCCTGAATGAGACATTGGATCAGATGGACTTGACACATATATTTAGAACTCTGCATCCCAAAGCAACAGAATATACTTTCTTCTCGAGCGCACATGGAACATTCTCCAAGATAGATCATATACTGGGTCACAAAACAGCCCTTCATAAGTTTACAAGAATTGAAATTATACCATGCTTACTTTCAGACCACAATGCTATGAAGCTTGAAATCAACCACAGAAAAAAGTCTGGAAAACCTCCAAAAGCATGGAGGTTAAAGAACACCCTACTAACGAATGAGTGGGTCAACCAGGCAATGAGAGAAGAAATTAAAAAATATATGGAAACAAACGAAAATGAAAATACAACAATCCAAACGCTTTGGCACACAGCAAAGGCAGTCCTGAGAGGAAAATACATTGCAATCCAGGCCTATCTCAAGAAACAAGAAAAATCCCAAATACAAAATCTAACAGCACACCTAAAGGAACTCGAAGCAGAACAGCAAAGGCAGCCTAAACCCATCAGAAGAAGAGAAATAATAAAGATCAGAGCAGAAATAAACAATATAGAAACTAAAAAAACTGTAGAGCAGATCAACGAAACCAAGAGTTGGTTTTTTGAAAAAATAAACAAAATTGACAAACCTCTAGCCAGGCTTCTCAAAAAGAAAAGGGAGATGACCCAAATAGATAAAATCATGAATGAAAATGGAATTATTACAACCAATCCCTCAGAGATACAAACAATTATCAGGGAATACTATGAAAAATTATATGCCAACAAATTGGACAACCTGGAAGAAATGGACAAATTCCTGAACACCCACACTCTTCCAAAACTCAATCAGGAGGAAATAGAAAGCTTGAACAGACCCATAACCAGTGAAGAAGTTGAATCGTTATCAAAAATCTCCCAACAAATAAGAGTCCAGGACCAGATGGCTTCCCAGGGGAGTTCTACCAGACGTTTAAAGCAGAGATAATACCTATCCTTCTCAAGCTATTCCAAGAAATAGAAAGGGAAGGAAAACTGCCAGACTCTTTCTATGAAGCCAGTATTACTTTAATTCCTAAACCAGACAGAGACCCAGTAAAAAAAGAGAACTACAGGCCAATATCTCTGATGAATATGGATGCAAAAATTCTCAATAAGGTACTAGCAAATCGAATTCAACGGCATATAAAAAGAATTATTCACCATGATCAAGTGGGATTCATTCCTGGGATGCAGGGCTGGTTCAACATTCGCAAATCAATCAACGTGATACATCACATTAACAAAAAAAAAGAGAAGAACCATATGATCCTGTCAATCGATGCAGAAAAGGCCTTCGACAAAATCCAGCACCCTTTCTTAATAAAAACCCTTGAGAAAGTCGGGATAGAAGGAACATACTTAAAGATCATAAAAGCCATTTATGAAAAGCCCACAGCTAACATCATCCTCAACGGGGAAAAACTGAAAGCTTTTTCCCTGAGATCAGGAACACGACAAGGATGCCCACTCTCACCGCTGCTGTTTAACATAGTGCTGGAAGTTCTAGCATCAGCAATCAGACAACAAAAGGAAATCAAAGGCATCAAAATTGGCAAAGATGAAGTCAAGCTTTCGCTTTTTGCAGATGACATGATATTATACATGGAAAATCCAATAGACTCCACCAAAAGTCTGCTAGAACTGATACATGAATTCAGCAAAGTTGCAGGATACAAAATCAATGTACAGAAATCAGTTGCATTCTTATACACTAACAATGAAGCAACAGAAAGACAAATAAAGAAACGGATCCCATTCACAATTGCACCAAGAAGCATAAAATACCTAGGAATAAATCTAACCAAAGATGTAAAGGATCTGTATGCTGAAAACTATAGAAAGCTTATGAAGGAAATTGAAGAAGATTTAAAGAAATGGAAAGACATTCCCTGCTCATGGATTGGAAAAATAAATATTGTCAAAATGTCAATACTACCCAAAGCTATCTACACATTCAATGCAATCCCAATCAAAATTGCACCAGCATTCTTCTCGAAACTAGAACAAGCAATCCTAAAATTCATATGGAACCACAAAAGGCCCCGAATAGCCAAAGGAATTTTGAAGAAGAAGACCAAAGCAGGAGGCATCACAATCCCAGACTTTAGCCTCTACTACAAAGCTGTCATCATCAAGACAGCATGGTATTGGCACAAAAACAGACACATAGACCAATGGAATAGAATAGAAACCCCAGAACTAGACCCACAAACGTATGGCCAACTCATCTTTGACAAAGCAGGAAAGAACATCCAATGGAAAAAAGACAGCCTCTTTAACAAATGGTGCTGGGAGAACTGGACAGCAACATGCAGAAGGTTGAAACTAGACCACTTTCTCACACCATTCACAAAAATAAACTCAAAATGGATAAAGGACCTAAATGTGAGACAGGAAACCATCAAAACCTTAGAGGAGAAAGCAGGAAAAGACCTCTCTGACCTCAGCCGTAGCATTTTCTTACTCGACACATCCCCAAAGGCAAGGGAATTAAAAGCAAAAGTGAATTACTGGGACCTTCTGAAGATAAAAAGCTTCTGCACAGCAAAGGAAACAACCAACAAAACTAAAAGGCAACCAACGGAATGGGAAAAGATACTTGCAAATGACATATCGGACAAAGGGCTAGTATCCAAAATCTATAAAGAGCTCACCAAACTCCACACCCAAAAAACAAATAACCCAGTGAAGAAATGGGCAGAAAACATGAATAGACACTTCTCTAAAGAAGACATCCGGATGGCCAACAGGCACATGAAAAGATGTTCAGCGTCCCTCCTTATCAGGGAAATACAAATCAAAACCACACTCAGGTATCACCTCACGCCAGTCAGAGTGGCCAAAATGAACAAATCAGGAGACTATAGATGCTGGAGAGGATGTGGAGTAACGGGAACCCTCTTGCACTGTTGGTGGGAATGCAAATTGGTGCAGCCGCTCTGGAAATCAGTGTGGAGGTTCCTCAGAAAATTAAAAATAGACCTACCCTAGGACCCAGCAATAGCACTGCTAGGAATTTATCCAAGGGATACAGGAGCACTGATGCATAGGGCCACTTGTACCCCAATGTTCATAGCAGCACTCTCAACAATAGCCAAATTATGGAAAGAGCCTAAATGTCCATCAACTGATGAATGGAGAAAGAAATTGTGGTTTATATACACAATGGAATACTACGTGGCAATGAGAAAAAATGAAATATGGCCTTTTGTAGCAACATGGATGGAACTGGAGAGTGTGATGCTAAGTGAAATAAGCCATCCAGAGAAAGACAGATACCATATGGTTTCACTCTTATGTGGATCCTGAGAAACTTAACAGGAACCCATGGGGGAGGGGAAGGAAAAAAAAAGGTTAGAATGGGAGAGAGCCAAAGCATAAGAGACTGTTAAAAACTGAGAACAAACTGAGGGTTGATGGGGGGTGGGAGGGAGGAGAGGGTGGGTGATGGGTATTGAGGAGGGCACCTTTTGGGGTGAGCACTGGGTGTTGTATGGAAACCAATTTGTCAATAAATTTCATTAAAAAAAATAAATAAAGCAATCCCTATTAAAATACCAACAGCATGTTTCACAGAACTAGAACAGTCCTAAAATTTGTATATAACTACTAAGGCCGTGAATAGTTATAGCAATCTTGAAAAAAGAAAAGTAAAGCTGGAGGCATCACAATTCCAGACTTCCAGTTATATTATAGAGCTGTAGTAATCAAAACAGTATGGTATGGGCACTAAAATCAACACATAGTTCAATGGAACAATAGAAAACCCAGAAGTATACCCACAGCTATATGGTCAATTAATCTTTGACAAACAAGGAAAGAATATCCAATGAGAAAAATGTCTCTTCAACAAATCGTGTTGGGAAAAGTGGATAGCAACATGCAAAAGAAAGAAACGGGACCACTTTTTTTACATCATACACGAAAATAAATTCAAAATTGATGAAAGACCTACATGTAAGACCCGAAACCATAAACACCCTGAAGAGAACACAGGCAGTAACTTCTTCGACATCAGCCATAGCAACTGCTTTCTAGATACATCTCCTGAGGTAATGGGAACTAAAATAAAAATAAACCATTGGGACTACATCAAAGTAAAAAGCTTCTGCATCGCAAAGGGAACAATCCACAAAACTGAAAAGCAACCTACGAAATGGGAGGAGGTATTTGCATATGACATACCTGATGAAGGACTAGTATACAAAATATATAAAGAATATATAAAACTGAACATCCAAAACACAGATAATCCAATTAAAAATGGGCAGAATACATGAATAGACATTGCTCCAAAGAAGACATACAGATGGCCCACAGATATATGAAAAGATGTTCATCATCACTTACCATCAGGGAAATGCAAAAAAAAACTACAATAGGATGTCACCTCACACCTGTCAAAATGGCTAAAATCAACAGCACAAGAAACAAAAGATGTTGGGGACGATGTGGAGAAAAAGGAACACACATGCACTGTTGGTGAGAATGCAAACTGATGCAGCCACTGTGGAAAACAGTATAGAGGTTCTTCAAAAAGTTAAAAATGGACTATGATGGGGCACCTAAGTGTCACAGCTGGTTGAGCGTCCAACTTTTGATTTAGGCTCAGGTCATGATCTCACAGTTCATGGAATTGAGCCCCGTGTCAGTCTCTGCTGACAGAGTGGAGTCTGCTTGTGATTCTCTCTCCCTCTGCCTCTGCCCCTCGTGCATATGCTCTCCCTCTCCTCTCTGTCTCTCCAAACATAAATCAATAATTTTTTTAAAAAAATACAGGCCAATATACTACAAGAACATAAATGCAAATATTGTTAGCAATATATAAGCAGGTTTCATAAATAGATAAAAATGAAGAAAGAAAGAAAGAAAGAAAGAAAGAAAGAAAGAAAGAAAGAAATTAAAAGAAATAAAGAAATTCTTTACAACATGAGAGATTTCTCATGAGAATTAAAGGTAGCCCAACATTGAATAAACGAGCAATGTATTTCACCATATGAAGAAACTAAAGAAGAAAAAAATACAAATAATTGCTTCAATGGATGCGAAAAAAAAAAAAACATTTGACAAAATCCAACATCCATTCATGACAAAAACTCTCAGCGAATTAAGAACAGAAAGAAACTTCCTGAACCTGAATAAGGATATCTACAAAAACCATACAGCTAACATTATACTTAATGATAAAATATTGATTGCTTTTCCCCTAAGATCAGGAACAAGAAAGGCAAGAGTGTCCACTCTCAACACTGCTACTTGACATTGCACTGTAAGTTTTAGCCAGTACAATATGAGATGAAAATAATTTTAAAACATACAAATTGGATAGGAAAAAATAAAATTCTCTATTTGTAAAAAACATGAGTGTCTACACAGAAAAAAACAAAAAAGATACATAAAAATCTGCTGGAACTAATATGTGAGTTCAGCAAGGTCACAGGCTACAAGAGCAATATAAAAAATATTTTTATGTCTATATATTAGCAATTGGAAATTATTAAGTAAACTATACTATATATAATAGCATAAAAGAATATGAAATACTTAGATATAAGTCTAACAAAATATGTGTAGGCTTTTTATGATGAAAATAAAAAACAGTGATGAAATAAATCAAAGAAGATATATAAATAAAGAAGTGTACTGCATTCATTGATTCAATTTCAAAGAGTCAATATTATTAAGATATTAATTCTCTCCAATATGAATCTATATATTCAATGCAATTTCAATAAAAATCCTAGTATAATACTTGTAGCTATTGATAAGGTAATTATGTAATTTATACAACTGATAGAAAGGCAAAGGACCAAAACAATTCTCAAAAACAACAAAGTTGAAGGATTTGCAGTATCAGACTTGAAGACATTACAAAGATACACTAATCAAGAGAGTATATTGACAAGATAAACAAATACATCAGTGGAAATTAGTGTAATTGCAGAAATATAGTCAACTGATCTTTTACAAAGCCAGAAAGGTAATTCAATAAAGAAAGGATAGACTTTTCAACAATGTGTGGTATAAAAATTATGTATACATTTGAAACAAAATGAACTTTGATCCATTCTTTGCATAAAGAGTAAGTCAAGATGGATCATATGCAGCAATGTAAAACTTAAAACCATAAAATTGTAGAGAAACGTAAAAAGGAAAAAAAAATTGAGACCCTTTGCTAGGTAATGATTTCTTAAATTGGATACTAAAAGCACAATCCGTAAAAGAAAAAAAAATTGACTTCATCAAAATTTAAAATGCTTGCTCTTGTAAGACACTTTAAGAATGAATAGACAAGCCACAGGGTGGGAGAAAAGATTTGTAAATCTTATATCTGACAATGGACTTGTATCTAGTGTAAGAGGTTCTTAAAATCCGATAATAAGAAAAATAAATTTTTGAAAATGCAAGTGATTTCAATAGACATCTCACCAAAGAAGATATACTGATGGCAAAAAATCCCATGAGAAAATGCTCAACACCATTAATCAATAGGGAAATCCACATGAAAACCATAATAAGATGTAACTGAACATCGGTTATGGACTGAATTTTTTATCTCAAAATTTTGTTTTGAAATCCTAACACTCAATTTTATGATATTAGAAAGTGGAGCCTTTGGAAGTTAATCCCTCATGAATGGGGTTAAAAGAGATTCTAGAGAGCTCTTTTCTCCTATTTCAAGCACGTGAGGATATAATGAGATGATAACCATCTAAGAACAAAAAATGGGCCCTCATCAGACTACTACATCTGCCAGTGTCTTAGTCTTAGAACTCTCAGCCTCAAAAACTGTGAAAAAGTAAATGTTTGTTGTTTAAGCCACTCAGTCTATGATATTTTGTTATATCAGTCCAAATGGACTAATGACTAAACAAATAAGAAAAACCTGACAAAACCAAGTGTTAAAGAGAATGTGCAGCAATTGGAATTCTCTTGCAGTGCTAACTGGAACACAAAATGTTACAGCCACTTTGGAAAACAGTTTGACTATTTCCTGTAAAGTAAGCATATACTTCTTAAATAACCTAGCACCCTACTTCTAGATCTTAACCAAGGAAATTAAAATATATGTTCACACAATAACAGTATGTGAATGTCCATAGCAGCTTTAATCACAGTCTCCCCAAACTGGAAACCACCAAAATGCCCTACATCTGCAGAATGGATGAACAGACTATGGTATATCCATTGAAAAGAATACTACACAAAAATAAAAATGAAGGAACTACTGGTAACTGCAACAAAATGAATGAATTTCAAAAACATTATTTCATGTGAAAAAATGCTAGCTTTAAAAAAGCTTCATACTCTATTATTTCCTTTGTGTGGTATCTTAAAAAGGCAAGCTGTAGAGCAAACTGTAGTGGTTGCCAGGGGCAGGAGGTGAAGGGAAGAATTTTATTCAAAGGGCCAGAAGTTTTGGAATGATTAAAATGTTCTGTGGTTGTGGTTACATGACTGTATGTGTTTATCAAAACTTACAGAAGTGTATCCTCAAAATCGTGTTTTATTATAGAAAAAGTATTCTTCAAAAACCTAACATATAAAAGGACCATCATACAGGCCAAAAGAAAGGAAATATATATACATAGTCACACAAAGTATGAACAATAGTGGAGGGTAATGTTAAGAATTTTAAGGATTGTACAGGGATGTACAAGGAGCTGCATTTTTGCAAAATGTCATTTTGAGGCTCAAAAAAAATATTTAAAGGAGAGGAAACTTTTGTGACAAAACCAACCTTGTTACCTTGGTTATGGACGTGGGTGTTTATATACTGATTATATAAGAACACCTCAAATCCTTCTTAGCAATAGCCTGTTATGTACCTGATTATCCCTCCCACTGAAATATTGAGTCACTATCCTTCCAGAGTACCTGTGCAGCACAAGCAAGATACTCCCTGTAAGAGTGCAGAGCATCATAAAATGTGAGGCCCAAAGGGCTTGCTATGATGTGCTAATCCTAGAGTCAAATCCTCTGCCTGAATAAATTTTGAAAAATGCCCTCAGAAAGGAACACATTCCAATTTATATATTTAATTTTTTCGATTTTTAAATTGAAGTATAATTTAAAAAATAAAATAAATTGAAGTGTAATTGACATACAATGTTATATTAGTTTTAGGTGTGCAAAATATTAATTCAACAATTCTATACATTATTTAATGTTCATCATGATAAGTGTTGTCACCACACATTATTAGAATATTGATGACCATATTTGATATGCAGTATTTTTCATCTGTGAATTATTTATTTTGTAACTGGAAGTTTGTACCTTTTAATCCCTTAGGTCTGTTATACCCATTCGTCCACTCACCTCCTCTCTTGCAACCACCAGTTTCTTCTCTGTATTTTTATTTATTTTTATTTTTTTAAATATGACATTTATTGTCAATTGGTTTCCATACAACACCTAGTGCTCATCGAAACAGATGCCTTCCTCAATACCCATCACCCACCCTCCCCTCCCTCTCACCCCTCATCAGCCCTCAGTTTGTTCTCAGTTTTGAAGTCTCTTATGTTTTGGTTCCCTCCCTCTCTAACCTCTTTTTTTTCCCTTACCCTCCCCCATGGCCTTCTGTTACATTTCTCAGGATCCACATAAGAGTGAAAACATATGGTATCTGTCTTTCTCTGTATGACTTACTGCACTTACCATAACACTCTCCAGTTCCATCCACGTTGCTACAAAAGGCCATATTTCATTCTTTCTCATTGCTATGTAGTATTTCATTGTGTATATAAAGCACAATTTCTTTCTCCATTCATCTGTTGATGGACATTTAGGCTCTTTCCATAATTTGGCTATTGTTGAAAGTGCTGCTATAAACATTGGGGTACAAGTGTCCCTATGCTTCAGCACTCCTGTATCCCTTGGATAAATTCCTAGCAGTGCTATTGCTAGGTTATAGGGTAGATCTCTTTCTAATTTTTTGAGGAACTTCCACACTGTTTTCCAGAGCGGCTGCACCAATTTGCATTCCCACTAACAGTGCAAGAGGGTTCCCGTTTCTGCACATCCTCGCCAGCATCTATAGTCTCCCTATTTGTTCATTTTAGCCACTCTTACTGGCATGAGGTGGTATCTGAGTGTGGCTTTGATTTGTATTTCCCTGAATAGAGGCAACATTGAGCATCTTTTCATGTGCCTGTTGGCCATCTGGACGTCTTCTTTAGAGAAGTGTTTATTCATGTCCTCTGCCCATTTCTTCACTGGCTTATTTGTTTTTTGGGTGTGGAGTTTGGTGATTTCTTTATAGATTTTGGATACTAACTCTTTATCCAATATGTCATTTGCAAGCATCTTGGTGGAATCTATCAGGTTTTCCATGTATAATATCATGTCATCTGCAAAAAGTGAAAGCTTGACTTCATCTTTGCCAATTTTGATGCCTTTGGTTTCCTCTTTTTGTCTGATTCCTGATGCTAGCACTTCCAACACTATGCTAAACAACAGCAGTGAGAGTTGACATCCCTGTTGTGTTCCTCATCTCACGGGGAACGCTCTCAGTTTTTTCCCATTGAGAATGATATTAGATGTGAGCTTCTCATAAATTGCTTTTGTGATATTTAAGTATGTTCCTTCTATCCCAACTTTCTCGAAGGTTTTTATTAAGAAAGGATGCTGAATTTTGTCAAATGCTTTTTCTGCATCAATTGACAGGATCATATGGTTCTTTTCTTTTCTTTTTCTTTTCTTTTCTTTTCTTTTCTTTTCTTTTCTTTTCTTTTCTATTATTAATGTGATATTTCACATTGATTTATTTGAGAATGATGAACCAGCCCTTCAGCCCAAGAATGAATCCCACTTGATCATGGTGAATAATTCTTTTTATATGCTGGTGAATTCAATTTGCTAGTATCTTGTTGAGAATTTTTGGATCCATATTCATCAGGGATATTGGCCTGTATTTCTTTTTTTTTGCTGGGTCAGTGTCTGGTTTAGCAATTAAAGTAATGCTGGCTTCATAGAAATATTCTGGGAGTTTTGCTTCCATTTCTATTTTTTGGAACAGCTTGAGAAGGATAGGTATTATCTCTGCTTTAAATGTCTGGTAGAATTTCCCTGGGAAGCCATGTGGTCCTGGACTCTTATTTGTTGGGAGATGTTTGATAACTGATTCAATTTCTTCGCTGGTTATGGGTCTGTTGAATTCTATTTCTTCCTGTTTGAGTTTTGGAAGTGCATGGGTGCTTAGGAATTTGTCCATCTTTTCCAGGTTGTCCAGTTTGTTGGCATATAATTTTTTCATAGTATTCCCTAATAATTGCTTGTATTTCTCAGGGATTGGTTGTAATAATTTCATTTTCATTCATGATTTATCTATTTGGGTCATCTCCCTTTTCTTTTTGAGAAGCCTGGCTAGAGGTTTATCAATTTTGTTTATTTTTTCAAAAAAAACAACTCTAGGTTTCATTGATCTGCTCTACAGTTTTTTTAGATTCTATATTGTTTATTTCTGCTCTAATCTTTATTATTTCTCTTCTTCTGCTCGGTTTGGGGTGTCTTTGCTGTTCTGCTTTTCTTTCCTTTAGGTGTGCTGTTAGATTTTGTGTTTGGTATTTTTCTTGCTTCTTGATATAGGCCTGGATTGCAATGTATTTTCCTCTCAGGACTGCCTTCACTGCATCCTAAGCCATTTGGATTGTTGTATTTTCATTTTCATTTGTTTCCATATATTTTTTAATTTCTTCTCTAATTGCCTGGTTTACCCACTCATTCTTTAGTAGGGTGTTCTTTAACGTCCATGGTTTTGAAGGTTTTCCAGACTTTTTCCTGTGTTTGATTTCAAGCCTCATAGCATTGTGTTCTGAAAGTGTGCATGGTATGGTCTCAATTCTTGTATACTTATGAAGGGGTGTTTTGTGACCCAGTATGTGATCTATCTTGGAGAATGTTCCATGTGAACTTGAGAAGAAAGTATATTCTGTTGCTTTGGGCTGCAGAGTTCTAAATATATCTATCAAGTCGATCTGATCCAATGTATCATTCAGGGCCCTTGTTTCTTTATTGCTCCTTTGTCTAGATGATCTCTCCATTGTTGTAAGTGGAGTATTAAAGTCCCCTGCAATTACCACATTCTTATCAATAAGGTTGCTTATGTTTGTGATTAATTGTTTTATATATTTGGGGGCTTCCGTATTCGGCGCATAGACATTTATAATTGTTAGCTCTTCCTGATGGTAGACTCTGTAATTTTTATATAATGCCCTTTTTCATTTCTTGTGACAGCCTTTAATTTAATGTCTAGTTTGTGTGATATAAGTATGGCTACTCCAGCTTTCTTTTGACTTCCATTAGCATAATAGATAGTTCTCCATACCCTCACTTTCAATCTGAAGGTGTCCTCAGGTCTAAAATGAGTCTCTTGTAGACAGCAAATAAATTGGTCTTGTTTTTTTTTAAATCTATTCTGATACCCTATGTCTGTTGGTTGGAGCATTTAGTCCATTTACATTCAGTGTTATTATAGAAAGATATGGGTTTAGAGTCATTGTGATGTCTGTAGGTTCCATGCCTGTAGTGATGTCTCTGGTACTTTGTGTTCCTTGCAACATTTCACTCACAGAATCCCCCTTAGGATCTCTTGTAGGGCTGGTTTAGTGGTGATGACTTCCTTTAGTTTTTGTTTGTTTGGGAAAACCTTTATCTCTCCTTCTATTCGAATGACAGACTTGCTGGATAAAGGATTCTTGGCTGCATATATCTTCTGTTCATGACATTGAAGATTTCCTGCCATTCCTTTCTGGCTTTCCAAGTTTCAGTAGATAAGTCTGCCACTAGTCTTATCGGTCTTCCTTTATGTGCTAGAGCATGTTTATCCCTAGCTGCTTTCAGAATTTTCTCTTTATCCTTGTATTTTGCCAGTTTCACTATGATATGTCATGCAGAAGATCAATTGAAGTTATGTCTGAAGGGAGTTCTCTGTGCCTCTTGGATTTCAATGCCTTTTTCCTTCCCCACATCAGGGAAGTCTCACCTATGATTTGTTCAAGTACACCTTCAGCCCCTTTCTCTCTCTCTTCCTCTTCTGGAATTCCTATTATATGGATATTGTTCTGTTTCATTGTATCACTTAGTTCTCTAATTCTCCCCTCACACTCCTGGTGTTTTTTTTTTTTTATCTCCCTTTTTCTCAGCTTCCTCTGTTTCCATAATTTTATCTTCTAATTCACCTATTCTCTCCTCTGCCTCTTCAGTCTGTGCTATGGCCACCTCCATTTTATTTTGCACGTCATTTATAGCATTTTTAGCTCCTCATGACTATTTATTAGTTCCTTGATCTGTAGCAATAGATTCTCTGCTGTCCTCTATACTTTTTTCAAAAGCCCAGTGATTACTTTTACAAGTTAATCTAAATTCTTGTTCTGTTGTGTTGCTTAAATCGTTTTTTTCAATTCATTAGCTGTCGCTACTTCCTAGAGTTTCTTTTGAGGGGAATTCTTCTGTTTCATCATTTTGGATAGTCCCTGGCATGGCGCGGAACTTCAGCGCACTTCCCCTGTGCCGAGTGGTGTAACTTGTGTTTGTTGGTGGGGCTACAGTCAGACCTGATGTTATTCCCCAGCCCACTGCTGGGGCCACGGTCAGACTGGTGTGCACCTTATCTTCCCCTCTCCCAGAGGCAGGACTCACTGTGGAGTGGTGTGGCCCTGTCTGGGCTACTTGCACATGACCAGGCTTGTGGTGCTGCTTTGATGGGATCTGGTGTATTAGCCAGGGTGGATCTGCAATGTGCACAGGAGCAAGAGGGGCAGGCTTAGCATTGCTTTGCTGCTGGTGGTCCCTGTGGGAGGGGCCCTGCAGCACTGGGAGGGAAGTAGGCAGACCAGTTGGAGAGATGGATCCACAGCAGCACAGCGTTGGGTGTTTGCTAGGTGGAAGCATGTTCGGTGATGGTAACTGTTTCCCTTTGGGATTTCAGCTGGGAGATGGGAGACAGATATGGTGCCGGCCAGTGCCTTTGTTCCCTGCAGAGCTGAGCTCTGTCTTCCAGGGCTCAACAACTTTCCCTCCCTGTGTTCTCTTGCCCTCCCCACTCTCTGAGAGCAGAGCTGTTGACTTATAACATTCCAGATGTTAAGGCCCACTGGCTGTCAGAACTCATGCAGCCTGGCCCCTCTGCTTTTGTAAGCGAGACTAGGGGATTCCACCTTGCTGGGTGGACTGCCCCTCCACCTCCCCAGCTCCCTCCCACCAGTCCGTGAAGCATGCACTGCCTCTCCACCTCTCCTACCCTCTTGCGTTGGCCTCTTGTCTATTCTTGGCTCAGGAGAGTCCATTCCACTAGTCTTTTGGCCAGTTTTTGGGTTATTTAGGCAGATATGGGTGGAATCTAGGTGGTCAGCATGACGAGGTGAGCCCAGTGTCCTCCTACGCCACCATCTTCTCAATCCTCTCTCTATGTAATTTGATTGGAGCATTTAGTTCACTTAAACTCAAAGGAATTATTGATAGAAATGTATTTATTGTATTTTGTTATTTATTTTGTGGTTGTTTCTGAAGATTTTCTCTGATTCTTTCTTGTCTTTCCCTCTTTCATGGTTTGTTGATTGTCTTTAGTTATGTATTTGTATGTCTCTCCTTTCATTCTTTGCATATTAGTGGGTTTTGATATGGTTACCATTAGGTTCGTATATAACCTCTTCTCGATATAACAGTCTACATTAAGTTGACGGTTTTAATTCAAACCCATTCCTGACTCTTCTCCTCCCTATGTTGTAGGCATATGTTGTCATATTTTTCACCATCTTGTTTTGTGAGTACCTTGACTGATTTTTTACAGATACATTTATTTTTTACTGCTTTTGTGTTTCCTAACTCCATACTGTCACTTTTGGTCTCTCCTTTCCACTCAAAGATTCCCATTTAATATTTCTTGCAGGCCTTAGTTAGAGGTCATGAATTACTTTAGTTTGTGTTTGTCTGTGAAACTCTTTATCTGTCCTATTCTCAATTATAGACTTGATAGAGTATTCTTGGTTACAGACTTTTCCCATTCAACACTTTGAATATATCATGAGACTCTCTTCTGGCTTGGAAAGTTTCTGCTGAAAAATCCCCTGCTAGACTAGTGGGTTTTCACTTGAAGTTAATGTCTTCATTTATCATGCTGTTTTAAAGTTTTTCTTTATTGGGGTGCCTGGGTGGGCTCAGTCAGTTAGGCGTCCAAGTTCAGCTCGGGTCATGATCTCATGGTTCATGGGTTTGAGCCTTGCATTGGGCTTTGTGCTGACAGCTCAGAGCCTGGAGCCTGCTTTGGATTCTATGTCACCCTCTCTCTGCCCCTCCTCCACTTGTGCTGTCTCTCAAAACTAAATAAACATTTTAAAAAATTAAAATTTTTCTTGTTTATTACTATTTTTTGCCAATTTACTGACAATATGTCTTGGTGTGGATTTGCTTTTGTGGATTTTGATGGGGCTTCTCTGTGCCTCCTGGATTTAGATTTCTGTTTTCTTCCCCAGATTAGGGAAGTTTTCAGCTATTATGTCTTCAAATAAATTTGCTTCCCCCTTTTTTCTCTCTTCTCCTCTGGGTGTCTTATGATATGAATGTTATTACATTTGATGGAGTCCCTGAGGTCCCTATGTCTATTCGTATTTTGCATAATTATTTTTTGTCTCTTTTATTCAGCGTGATTATTTTTCACTACTCTGTCTTCTAAGCCATTAATTCATTCTTCTGCTTCTTCCAGCCTGCTGTTCATTGCATCAGTAACGTTTCTCATTTCATTTATTGAGCCCTTCATCTCTGCTTCCTTGTCTCTGTGTTAAAGGTCTCATTCATGTCTTCTCCTCTTCGTCAAGTCTAGTGAGTATCTTTATGATTATTACCTTAAATTCTCTATCAGGCATGTTAGTTATATCTGTTTAACTTGGGTCTGACTACTGCCTTTTCCTGTTCTTTCATTTGAGATAAATTTGTCTGTTGACATTCTCATTTTGTGTAGTCCTCTGTGCATGTTTCTCTGTTAGGAAACTCAGCTATGTCCCCTGTTCTTAAGGGTAATTGTCTTCTGAAGATGTTCTGTAGTGTCTTTCAATGTAGAGTCTCCTGTTCCCTGTTGCTTGGCACTTCCAGGAGTTTCTCCAATGTGTGCTGCCTGTGCTATGCTGTTTTGTTTGGATGCTTTATCTTTCAGGACAGTGATCCCCAGAGGCTATTTGCCTGTTGTGGGTAGTGTTTTTTCCCTTGCCTGAATGTGGCACATTTAACTTGGCATGTTATGGTCTGCTTGTGAAATGAGATATGTGGCCAGCCACCACTGGAACCAAGACTCTGCAAAACTCCTGTATTATGAGACAAGGTGTGAGTAGGGGTTTGAGCAGGTGTGGTGGGGGAGAGGGACTGTTGTGCTGGGGCTCAGGTGAGGGGTACTGGGAAGGAAAGTTTTTCCAGAGCACGATGGGCTGATCTAGGTAGTTGGGTGAGTTGGGTGAGTTGCTGCTGTACTGGTTCTTGTAAGTGGCCCTTTGTTTATGCTGAGGGGTTGGGGAAGTAAATGATGAAATCTAGTTCCTTTGCTTTTGGAGGGTGTCTCCATGAATGCTGTCTCTCTAGGAAATTCTCCAAGATGAGCTAATAAACACACTGTGTGCCCCAGGCACTCTTAACGTAGCTTTTACTATACTGTATGACCATGGGTTGTTTTCATGCTTTCTCTCCAAGAGCAGCCCCAATGCCCTTTGAACTCTATCCCAGTCATGCTTGCTGATCTTTAAAACTCCAGGCTTTAAGCCCCACTGGTTGCCAGAACTCACAAAATTCAACCCTTAATATTTTTCAAGCCAGTTTTTAAGGTGATTCTTTTTCCACTGTGCACTCCCCTGTTAGTCTGTCTGTTGCCTTTCTCCAAGTCCCTCTCTACCAGAGCAGCCATGATCCATTTCTCTCATAAACCATGCTTCCACACTTCCTAACTTAGATGTGTCCACTTCTCTACCTTTAGTTTGTTCAGCCAGTCTTCAGGTCAATGTCTTGGATATTTAAGATAATTTGATAGTTATCAATTTATATTCATGTGAGGAGGTGAGCCTAGGGTCTTCCTAATCTGCCAACATCCTCCAACCTGGTATGTTGTAGTTTTGGTCTTATTAATCTCAAAGAATTTTCTAACTTAGCATTTATTCTTGAGACATTAGTTGTTTAAAAATGTATTATTTAATTTCCACATTTGTAATTTATTTGTAAATTTTTAGTTTTGCCTTTTTTTACCATTTTATTATTTTTTTTAATTTACATCCAAGTTAGCTAGCATATAGTGCAACAATGATTTCAGGAATAGATTCCTTAATGCCCCTTACCCATTTAGCCCATCCTACCTCCCACAACCCCTCCAGTAACCATCTGTTTGTCCTCCATATTTAAGAGTTTTTTTATGTTTTATCCCCATCCCTGTTTTTATATTAATTTTGCTTCTCATCCCTTATGTTCATCTGTTCTGGGTCTAAAAGTCCTCATATGAACGAAGTCATGTGATATTTGTCTTTCTCTGACTGACTAATTTCTCTTAACATAATACCATCTAGTTCCACACATGAAGTTTCAAATGGCAAGATTATATTTTTATTTCCAAATAATACTCCATTGTGTGTGTGTATATATGTGTATATATATGTATACACACACACACACACACACACACACACACACCACACCTTCTTTATCCATTCATCCATCAATGGACATTGGCGCTCTTTCCATACTTTGGCTATTGTTGATAGTGCTGCTTTAAACATTGGGGTGCATGTACCCCTTTGAAACAGCACACCTGTATCCCTTGGAAAATACCTAGTTGTGCAATTGCTGGATCATAGGGTATTTCTATTGTTAATTTTTTGAGGAACCTCCATACTGTTTTCCAGAGTGGCTGCACCAGCTTGCATTCCCACAAGCAGTGCAAAAGAAATCCTCTTTCTCCTCATCCTCGCCAACATCTGTTGTTGCCTGAGTTGTTAATGTTAGCCATTTTGACAGGTGTAAGGTGGTATCTCATTATGGTTTTGATTTGTATTTCCCTGATGATAAGTGATGTTGAGCATCATTTCATGTGTCGGTTGGCCATCTGAATTTCTCCTTTGAAGAAGTGTCTATTCATGTCTTTTGCCCATATCTTCCTGGATTATTTGTTTTTTGGGTGGTGAGTTTGATAATTTCTTTGTAGATTTTGGATACTAACCCTTTATCTGATATGTTGTTTGCAAATATCTTCTCCCATTCTGTCGGTTGCCTTTTAGTGTTGATGATTGTTTCCATCACTGTGCACAAGCTTTTTGTTTTGATGAGGTCCCAATAGCTCATTTTTGCTTTTGTTTCCCTTGCTTCTGGAGATATGTTGAGTAAGAAGTTGCTACAGCCAAGATAAAAGAGGTTTTTGCCTGCTTTCTTGAGGATTTTGATGGCTTCCTGTCTTACATTGAGGTCTTTCATCCATTTTGAGTTTATTTTTGTGTATGGTGTAAGAAGGTGGACCAGGTTCATTCTTCTGCATGTCACTGTCTAGTTTTCCCAGCACCACTTTATTCCATTGGATATTCTTTCCTGCTTTGTCAAAGATTAGTTGACATTACATTTCTGGGTCCATTTCTGGGGTCCCTATTCTGTTCCATTGATCTGAGTGTCTGTTTTTGTGCCAAGAAGTATATTTCTTAATGCCCCTTACCCATTTAGCCCATCCCACCTCCCACAACCCCTCCAATAACCCTCTGTTTGTTCTCCATATTTGAGTCCTAATGATTTTCCCCCACCCAGTTTTTATATTATTTTTGCTTCCTTTCCCTTATGTTCATCTATTTTGTATCTTAAAATACTCATATGAGTGATGTCATATGATATTTGTCTTTCTCTGGCTGACTAATTTCGCTTAGCATAATACCATCTAGTTCCATCCATCAAGTTTCAAATGGCAAGATTTCATTCTTTTTGGTTTCCAAGTAATACTCAGTTGTATGTATGTATGTATGTATGTATGTATGTGTGTGTGTATCACATCTTCTTTATCCATTCATTCATCAATAGACTTGAGCTCTTTCCATACTTTGGCTATTGTTGATAGTGCTGCTATAAACATTGGGGTGCATGTGTCCCTTCGAAACAGCATACCTGTGTCCCTTGGATAACTACGTAGTAGTGCAATTGGTGGGTCATAGGGTACTTCTATTTTTATTTATTTTTTTTTTTTGAGGAAACTCCATACTGTTTTCCAGAGTGGCTACACCAGCTTGCATTCCCACAAGCAGTGCAAAAGAGATCCTCTTTCCCCGCATCCTCACAAACATCTGTTTTTTGCCTGAGTTGTTAATGTTAGCCCATTTTGACAGGTTGAGATTGTATTTCATTGTGGTTTTGATTTGTATTTCCCTGATAATGGGTGATGTTGAGCATCATTTCATGTGTCGGTTGACCATCTGAAGGTCTTTTTTGAGAAATGTCTATTCATGTCTTTTGCCCTTTTCTTCCTGGATTATTTGTTTTTCAGGTGGTGAGTTTGATAAGTTCTTCATAGATATTAGATACTAACCCTTTATCTGATATGTCATTTGCAAATATCTTTTCCTATTCCATCGGTTGCTTTTTGGTTTTACTGATTGTCTTTTGTTGTGCAGAAGCTTTTTATTTTGATGAGGTCCCAGTAATTCATTTGTGATTGTGTTTCACTTGCCTCCGGAGACGTGTTGAGTAAACAGTTCCTGAGGCCAAGGTCAGAGAGGTTTTTGCTTGCTTTCTCCTTGAGGATTTTGATGGCTTCCTGTCTTACATTTAAGTCCTTCATCCATTTTAAGTTTATTTTTGTGTACAGTGTAAGAAAGCGGATCAGGTTCATTCTTATGCATGTTGCTGTACAGTTTTCCCAGCACCACTTGATGAAGAGACTGTCTTTATTCCATTGGATTTTCTTCCTGCTTTGTCAAAGATTAGTTGACCATATGTTTGTGGGTCCATTTCTAGGTTCTCTTTTGTGTTCCATTGATCTGAGTGTCTTTTTTTGTGCCAGTACCATACTGTCTTGATGATTACAGCTTTGTGATACAGCTTGAAGTCCAGGATTGCAATTCCTCCTGCTTTCGTTTTCTTTTTAAAGATTGCTTAGGCTATTTGTGGTCTTTTCTGGTTCCAGACAAGTTTTAGGATTGTTTGTCCTAGCTCTGTGAAGAATCCTGGTAATATTTTGTTAGGTATTTCATTGAATATGTAGATTGCTTTGGGTCTTATTGACATTTTAACAATATTTTTTCTTTATATCCAAGAGCATGGAATCGTTTTCCATTTTTTTGTATGTGTGTTTTCTTCAATTTCTTTCATAAGCTTTCTATACTTTTCAGTGTATAGATTTTTCACCTCTTTAGTTATATTTATTCCTAGGTATTTTATGACTTTTGTCCTATTGTAAATGGGATCAATTCCTTGATTTTTTTCTTTCTGTCACTTCATTGTTGGTGTATAGGAATGAAACCGATTTCTGTTCATTCATTTTGTATCCAGCAAATTTGCTGAATTCATGGATCACTTCTAGCAGTTTTTTGGTGGAATCTTTTGGGTTTTCCATATAAAATATCATGTCATCTGTGAAGAATGAAAGTTTGACCTTCTCCCAATTTGGATGTCTTTTATTTCTTTGTGTTGTTTGATTGCAGAGGCTAAGACTTCCAATACTATGTTGAATAATAGTGGCATGAGTGTACATCCCAGTCTTGTTCCTGACCTTAGAGGGAAAGATTTCATTTTTCCCCATTGAAGATGATACTAGCATTGGGTCTTTCATATATGGTTTTATGATCTCTAGGTATGATCCTTCTATTCCTACTTTCTTGAGAGATTTATTAATAAAGTATTATGTATTTTGTCCAATGCTCTTCCTGCATCTATTGAGAGGATCATGTGGTTCTTGCCCTTGCTTTTATTGATGTGATAAATCACATTGACTGTTTTGAAAATATTGAACCACCCTTGCATCCCAGGTATAAATTTCACTTGGCCGTGGTGAATATAATTTTTTAATGTATTGTTGGATCCCATTGGCTAATATATTGTTGAGGATTTTTGCATCCATGTTCATCAGGGAAATTGGTCTGTAGTTCTCCTTTTTAGTGGGGTCTGTGTCTGGTTTTGGAATCAAGGCAATGCTGGCTTCATAGAAAGAGTTTGGAAGTTTTCCTTCCATTTCTATTTTTGGAACAGCTTCAAAGAGAATAGATGTTAACTCTTCCTTAAATGTTTGGTAAAATTGCCCTGAAAAGCCATTTGGCCCTGGACTCTTGTCTTTTGGGAGATTTTTGATTACCCATTTGATTTCTTTACTGCTTATGGGTCTGTTCAAATTTTCTATTTCTTCCTGTTTCACTTTTAGTAATATATATGTTTCTACGAATTGTCCAATTCTTCTAGATTGCCCATTTTATTGGTGTATTATTTCCTGTAATATTCTTTTATTATTCTTATCATTTCTATTGTGTTGGTCGTGATCTCTCCTCTTTCATTCTTGATTTTATTTATTTGGGTGCTTTCCTGTTTCTTTTTATTAAACTGGCTAGGGGTTTATCAATTTTGTTAATTCTTTTAAGGACCAGCTTCTGGTTTCATTGATCATTCTATTTTTTATTTATTTGTTTGTTTGTTTATTGTTTTGTTTTGCTTTTTTTTTTGGTTTTGGTAGCATTGATTTCTGCTCTAATCTTATTTCTTGTCTCCTTCTGGTTTTGGGTATTATTTTCTGTTCGTTTTCCAGCCTTTTAAGGTGATATGTTAGGTTGTGTATCTGAGACCTTTCTTCTTTATTTTGGAAGGCCTGGATTGCTATATACTTTCCTGTTATGATGCCTTTGCTACATCCCAGAGGTTTGGAGCTCTGGTGCTATCATTTTCATTAGCTTCCATGTACTTTTTAATTTCCTCTTTAACTTATTGGTTAGTCCATTCATTCTTTAGTAGGATGTTCCTTAGTCTCCAAGTATTTGTTACCTTTCCAAATTTTTTCTTGTGGTTGATTTCGAGTTTCATATTCTTGTGGTCTGAAAATATGTACGGTATTATCTCAATTTTTTTGTACTTGTTGAGGGCTGATTTGTGTCCCAGTATGTGATCTATTCTGGAGAAAGTTCCATGTGCACTGGGAAAGAATGTGTATTCTGCTGCTTTAGGATGAAATGTTCTTAATATATCTGTTAAGTCCATCTGGTCCAGTGTGTCATTCAATGCCATTGTTTCCTTGTTGATTTTCTGTTTGTATGGTCTGTCCATTGTTGTAAGTGGGGTGTTGAAGTCCTCTACTATTATTGTATTATTATTGGTGGATTTTTTATGTTTGTGATTAATTGACTTATATATTTGGGTGATACTACATTTGGTACATAAATATTTACAATTGTTAGGTCTTCTAGGCGGACTGACCCCTTAATTATGATATAATGTCCTTCTTAATCTCGTTATAGTCTTTATTTTAAAGTCTAGATTTTCTGCTACAAGTATGGCTACTCCACCTTTCTTTTGTTGACCATTAGCATTCTAGATGATTCTCTATCCCTTTACTTTCAATCTGAATGCGTTTTTAAGTCTAAAGTGGGCCTCTTGTAAACAGGATACAGATGGATCTTGTTTCTGTTACCCTATGTGTTTTTATTGGAGCATTTATTCCATTGAGGTTTACAGTGAATACTGAAAGATATGCGTTTATTGCCATTATGATGCTTGTAGAGTTGGAGTTTCTGGTGGTTTTTCTGGTCCTTTCTAGTCTTTGTTGCTTTGGGTCTTTTCTTTTCTTTTTTTTTTTTTTTTTTTGTCTTTTCTACCCTCAGAGAGTCCCTGTTAACATTTCTTGCAGGGGTGGTTTAGTAGTCACAAACTCCTTTCATTTTCCTTTCTGAGAAACTTTTTATCTCTCCTTCTGTCTTGAATGACAGCCTTGTTGGATAAAGAATTCTTGGCTGCATATTTTTCTGATTCAGCACATTGGATATATCCTACCACTGCTTTCTTGCCTGCTGAGTTTCTGTGGATAGGTCTCCTGCAAACCTGATCTGTCATCCCTGTTAAGTTAAGGACTTTTTTCCCTTGCTGTTTTCATGGTTCTTTCCTTGCCTGAGTATTTTGTGAATTTGGCCATGATATGCTTTTTCAATGTTCGGTTTTTGTTGAATCTAATGAGAGTCCTCTGTCCTTCATGGATTTTGATGTCTGTGTCTTTCCCCAGCTTAGGACAGTTTTCTGCTATGATTTGCTCATGTAACCCTTCCACCCCTTTTTCTCTGTTTTCATCTTCAGGGATCTCTATGATTCTGATGCTGTTCCTTTTTAATGAGTCACGGATTTCTCTAATCCTTTCCTTTATTTTTTAATCTTTATTTTTGAGAGAGAGAGAGAGAGAGAGAGAGAGGGAGAGAGAGAGAGAGAGAGAGAGAGAGAGAGAGTGTGAGCAGGGGAGGAACAGAGAAAGGAGACACAGAATCTGAAGCAGGCTCCAGGTTCTAAGCTGTCAGCACAGAGCCCGACATGGGGTTTGAACCCACAAACCATGAGATCATTACCTGAGCCTATGTCAGATGCCACCTGACTGAGCCACCCAGATGCCCCGCTGATTTCTCTAATTCTTTAATCATGTTCTTTTGCCTTAGTCTCCCTCTTTTTTTCTGCTTCATTATTCTCTGTAAGTTTGTTCTTTATATCGCTGATTCGCTGCTCGGTCTCATTCATCCTTCCTGTCATGGCAATCATTCGAGATTGCAGCTCAGTTATAGAATTTTTTATTTCATCCTGAGGAGCTTTTACTTCTTTTACCTCCACAGAGAGGGATTTTAATCTATTTTCAATCCCAGCTAGTATTATTATTGTGATTCTAAATTCTGGTTCAGACATCTTGCTTGTATCTGTGTTGATTAATTCTCTGGCTGCCATTCCTTCCTGCTTTTTCCTTTGGCATGAATTCATTCATTTCATCATTTTGAAGGAAAAATAGTAATGAATAAGGTAAAAAAATTAAAATTAAAAACAGCACACACACATAAAATGAAATAAATGATGTTAAATCCTGGGTGTTTTTTGGTCTGGGTGTTGAAATGAGCTTGATATATTAGAGAAAAAAGGGAAAAAGAAAAAAATATGGAAAAAGGTTGAAAATTTTTAAAATGAATATAATGAAGTATAATAAAATGAAATGATGGAAGTAAAATAGAATTTGAAAAATTTACATAAAAGTAAAAACTTAGTCGAAAAAACTTTAAAAAATATTTTTAAAACAATTAAAAATAAAAATAATTCTTTTTCTTTCTGCTGAGTTCTGTGGTTCAGGTTGTTCAGATTGTTGTGTTAATCCTCACATCAAGTTTCTATATGTGCAGGATGGTTTAGTGTTGTTCTGGCTGTATTTCATGGACACAAGACACAAAAATCACTTCCATGCTGTCCCGCCATCTTGGCTCCTCCTCTATTTTTGCCTTTTTTAAATTGAATTCTAGCTTCATCTCATTGCCAGGGAAGAAGATACTTTTGATGATTTCAATCTTTTAAAATTTATTAACACTTCTTTTTGATCTAGTACTTAACTTAGGAAAAACATTCCATCTGCACTTGAGAATGCACAGTATGTTGTTTTTGGATGAATTTTCCTACTATATCTAGTTAAATAACAGAGTTGTTCAAGTCCTCTATTTCCTTGCTCATCTTCTGTCGAGATAATCTATCCATTATTGAAAGTATATATTGAACTCTTCTACTCTTCTTATAGAACAACTATTTCTTTCTTCCAGTCTGTCAATTATTACTTTATATATTTTGAATCTTCTGTTAGGTTTGTGAATGTTTATAATTCTTGTATTCTTCCCTTATATTCTTCTCTCTGTATTGAACCAAATATTTTATCAATATATAATGCCATTATTTGTCTCTTGTACATTTTTGAGTTTAAAGGCAGCTTTACCTGGTATTTTTATAGCTTCCCATTTCTCTTTTGGCTATTATTTGCATGAAGCATATTTTGTCATCATTTCACTTTCAACAAACTTGTGTCTTTGCGTCTAAAGTGAGTACCTTGTAAGAAGAATATAGTTGGAACATGGTTTGTACCCATGCTGCCGATCTCTGTCTTTTAATTGATGAGTTTAATCCATTTGCACTTAAAGTGATTACTGGTAATGGAAGGATTTATTTCTTCCATCTTGCTATTGTAATATATGTTTTGTGTGTTTTTTCCTTATTTTTTCCAATACTACCTTTTTTGGTCTTTTGTTATTTCTTTTAGTGTACTATTTTGATTTCTCATTGTCTTTTCAGCCTGATTTATTTTTTTTTAATTTATTTAATATTTATTTATTTTTTTAGAGAGAAAGAGACAGAACATGAGCAGGGAAGGGGCAGAAAGAGAAGGAGACACAGAATCTGAAACAAGCTCCAAGCTCTGAGCTGTTGGCACAAAGCTCAAGGTATGGTTCGAACCCATGAACTGTGAGATCATGACCTGAGCTGCAGTCAGACCCTCAACTGACTGAACCACCCAGGCGCCTTTTTAAAAAAGTTTTAAACATTCCTTTTATAATGTTTATTTTTATTTTTTAATTTTTAAATTTTTTTTAACATTTATTTATGTTTGACAGAGAGAGAGAGAGAGAGAGCATAAGCAGGGGAGGGGCAGAGAGAGAGGGAGACACAGAATCTAAAGCAGGCTCCAAGCTCCAAGCTGTCAGAACAGAGCCTGACACAGGGCTTGAACTCACAGACCGCAAGATCATGACCTGAGCTAAAGTCGGACCCTCAACTGACTGAGCCACCCAGGCACCCTTAATGTTTATTTCTGAGAGAGTGAGAGAGCGACCTGGGCAGGGACAGAGAGAGACAGAGACACAGAATCCGAAGGATGCTCCAAGCTCTGAGATGTCAGCAAAGGGCCTGATGCAGGGCTGGAACCCACAAGCTGTGAGATCATGACCTGAGCTGAAGTCAGACCCTCAACCAACTGAGTCACCCAGGTGCCCCATCTTCCTGGTTTAGTTGTTTTCTTAGTTTTTTGCCATGGAGATTACAGTTAACATCTTAAATTTATAACAACCTAGTTTGAATTGACACCAAATTAGCTTCAAGAAACATATTTTATCTCCTATACAGCTCCATCCTTCCTTTATGTTTTGTCACAAATTGAATCTTTATACTTTGTGTGCCAATTAACATGGATTTATAATTATTGTCCTATGCATTGGTCTGTGAAATCATGTAAGAAACAGAAGAGTTGCAAACAAAAAATACAATAATACAAGCTGTACTTCTTTTATTTTCATTGAAGTATAATTAATATACAGTGTTATATTAGTTTCAGGGGTACAACATAATAATTCAACAACTGTATACATTACTAAGTACTCACCACATAAGTGTACTCCTAATCCCCTTAATCTATTTCACCTATCCACTTCCCCTCTGGCAAACATCAGTTTATTCTTTGTATTTCATAGTCTGCTTTGTTGTATGACTCTTTCTTTGTTTCTTAAATTCCACATATGACTAAAATCATATGGTACTTGTTTTTCTCAGTCTGACTTATTTCTCCAAGCATTCTATGCTCTAGTCCATCCATGTTGTTGCAAATGGCAAGATCTCATTGTTGTTGTTGTTGCTCTTTTCATAGTTGAGTAATATCCCATTGTTCATATATATACCAACTCTTCTTTATCCATTCATATATAGATGAACACTAGGATTGCTTTAGTGTCTTGGCTATTGTAAATAATGCTTCAATAAACATAAGGGTGCATATATTATTTCAAATTAGTGTTTTTGTTTTCTTTGGGCAAATGTTCAGTAATGGAATTACTAGATCATACAGTAATTCTATTTTTAATTTTTTGAAGAAACTTCAAACTGCTTTCCACAGTGACTGCACCAATTTACATTCCCACTAGCAGTGCACGTTTTCTCTTTCTTCACATCTTTGCCAACACTTGTTATTTCTTGTCTTTTTCATTCTAGCCTTTCTGACAGATGCAATGTGATATCTTATTGTAGTTTTGATTTGCATTTCTCTGATGGTTAGTGATATTGAAGATCTTTTCATGAGTCTATTGGTCGTTTGTATGTCTTCTATGTAAAAATGGCTATTCAGTTTCTCTGCTGATTATCAAATCTTATTTTTAGTTTTTTTTTAATGTTGAGCTGTATAAGTTCTTTATATTATTTTTTGCATATGAACCCGTATTGGCTATATCATTTTCAAAGTTCTTTTCCCATTCAGCAGATTGTCCAATCATTTTGTTGATGGATTCCTTCACTTTGCAAAAGTGTGTGTGTGTGTGTGTGTGTGTGTGTGTGTACTCCCACTAGTTTTGTTTCTGTTTCCCTTGCATGATGGCACATGTTTGGAGAAATGTTTCTATAGCCAATGTCAAAGAACCTGCTGCCTATGATTTTGTCTAATAGTTTTAGGGTTTCCAGTCTCATATTTATGTCCTTAACACAATTTGAGTTTATTTTTGTGTATGGTATAAAAAAGTAGCCCTGCCTCACTCATTTCCATGTAGCTGTCCAGTTTTCCTAATACTACATATTAAAAAGACTGTCTTTTACTTGTTGTATATTCTTGTTTCCTTTGACATAGATTAATAGACCAAATCAGAGTGGGCTTATTTCTAGGGTTTCTATTCTGTTCTCTTGATCTCTGTGTCTATATTTGTGTCAATACCTCACTGTAGCTTTGTAGTACACATCGAAATCTGGGATTGTGTTACCCTCATCTTTGTTCTCTTTTGTCAAGATTGCTTTGTCTATTCAAGGCCTTTTGTAGTTCCATGAATTCATGTTTTTATTTGTTCTCATACTGTGAAAAAAATTGTTTGAACTTTTACAGAGATTGCATTAAATCTGTAAATTGCTTTAGGTTGCATTGGCATTTTAGCACTGTTTGTTATTCCAATCCATGAGCCTGGAAAGTCTTTCCATTTCTTTTGTATCATCTTCAATATATTTTTAAAAATATTTTTTAAATATTTATTTTTGAGAGTGATAGAGTATGAGTGGGAGAAGAGCAGAGACAGAGGGAGACAAAATCCCAAGCAGATTTCTATCTTCTATTTTTTGGAATAGTTTGAGAAGCAGAGATATTAACCCTTTTTTATTATGTTTTTAACATTTATATTCAAGTTAGTTAATACGCAGTATAGTCTTGACTTCAGGAGTAGAACCGAGTGATTAATCTCTTACATATGACACCCAATGCTCATCCCAACAAGTGCTATCCTTAATGTTAATCACATCTTTAACTCACCCCCCACCCTGCCCTACAGCAACCTTTAGTTTCTTCTCTGTATTTAAGACTCTCTTATGGTTTGTCTTCCTCTCTGTTTTATCTTATTTTTCCTTCCCTTCCCCTTATGTTCATCTGTTGAGTTTCTCAGATTCCACATATGAGTGAAATCATATGAAATCTGTCTTTCTCTGACTGACTCATTTCACTTAGCATAATACTCTTCAGTCCATCCACCTTATTTCAAATGGCAAAATTTCATTCATTTTCATTGCCAAGTAGTATTCCAGTGTGTGTGTGTGTGTGTGTGTGTGTGTGTGTGTGTGTTCATACCACACCTTCTTTTTTTGTTATGAAATGTATTGTCAAATTGGTTTCCATACAACACCCAGTATTCATCCCAAAAGGTGCCCTCCTCAATGTGCATCACCCACCCTACCCTCCCTCCCACCTCCCATCAACCCTCAGTTTGTTCTCAGTTTTTATGGTTTGCCTCCCTCCCTCTCTAACTTTTTTTTTTCCTTCCCCTCCCCCATGGCCTTCTGTTAAGTTTCTTAGGATCCACATGAGAGTGAAAACATATGGTATCTGTCTTTCTCTGTATGACTTATTTCACTTAGCATAACTATCTTCAGTTCCAACCACGTTGCTACAAAAAGCCATATTTTATTCTTTCTCATTGTCAAGTAGTATTCCATTTTGTATATAAACCACAATTTCTTTATCCATTCATCAGTTGATGGACATTTAGGCTCTTTCCATAATTTGGCTATTGTTGAAAGTGCTGCTGTAAACATTGGGGTACAAGTGCCCCTATGCATCACCACTGCTGTATCCCTTAGATAAATTCCTAGCAGTGTTATTGCTGGGTCATAGGGGAGATCTATTTTTAATTTTTTGAGGAAACTCCACACTGTTTTCCAGAGCGGCTGCACCAGTTTGCATTCCCACTAATAGTGCAAGAGGGTTCCCGTTTCTCCATATCCTCACCACATCTATAATCTCCTAATTTGTTCATTTTAGCCACTCTGACTGGTGTGAGGTGGTATCTCAGTGTGGTTTTGATTTGTATTTCCCTGATGAGGAGCGACGTTGAGCATCTTTTCATGTGCTTGTTAGCCATCTGGATGTCTTCTTTAGAGAAGTGTCTTCATGTCTTTTGCCCATTTCTTCACTGGATTATTTGTTTTTTTGGGTGTGGAGTTTGCTGAGTTCTTTACAGATTTTGGATACTAGCCCTTTGTCTGATATGTCATTTGCAAATATCTTTTCCCATTCAGTCAGTTGCCTTTTAATTCTGTTGATTGTTTCCTTTGCAGTGCAGAAGCTTTTTATCCTCATGAGGTCCCAATAGTTCATCTTTGCTTTTAATTACCTTGCCTTTGGAGATGTGTCAATTAAGAAAATTCTGCGGCTGAGGTCAGAGAGGTTTTTTCCTGCTTTCTCCTCTAGGGTTTTGATGGTTTCCTTTCCTGAAAAGGATTCAGGTCCTTTATCCATTTTGAGTTTATTTTTGTGAATGGTGTGAGAATGTCGTCTAGTTTCTTTCTTCTGCATGTTGCTGTCTAGTTCTCCCAGCAACATTTGTTAAAGAGACTGCCTTTTTTCCCTTGGATATTCTTTCCTGCTTTGTCAAAGATTAGTTGGCCATACGTTTGTGTGTTCAATTCTGGAGTCTCTATTCTATTTCATTGGTCTGTGTGTCTGTTTTTCTGCCAATAGCATGCTGTCTTGTTGATTACAGCTTTGTAGTACAAGTTAAAGTCTGGGATGGTGATGCCTCCTGCTTTGGTCTTCTTCAATATTACTTTGGCTATTCGGAGTCTTTTGTGGTTCCATATAAATTTTAGGATTATTTTTGTTGTAGCTTTGAGAAGAACCCTGGTGCAATTTTGATTGTGATTATATTGAATGTGTAGATTGCATTGGGTAGTATTGACATTTTAACAATGTGTATTCTTCCAATACATAAGCATGGAATGTTTTCCCATTTGGGCTCTTTCCATAATTTGGTTATTGATACCACTGCTATAAACATTAGGGTGCCTGTGCCTCTTCGAATCAGCATTTTTATATCCTTTGGATAAATTCCTAGTAGTGCAATTGCTGGGGAACCTCCAGCTTTGGCTTTCTTTTTCAACATTACTTTGGCTATTTGGGTCTTTTGTAGTTCCATACAAATTTTAGGTTGTTTGTTTTAGATCTGTGAAGAATGCTGGTGGTATTTTGTGGATTGCATTAAATGTGTAGATTACTTAGGGTAGTATAGACATTTTAACAATAATCATTCTTTAAATCCATGAGTATGGAATATTTTGGACTTTAACATGTATTATAAAGCTGTAATCATCAAGACAGTATGGTATTGACACAATAACACTTTATTATTTTTTAATTGTTTTAAATGTTTTTATTTATTTGAGAGAAAGAGAATGAGCAGGAGAGGGGCAGAGAAAGAGGGAGACACAGAATTTGAAGCAGGCTCCAGGCTCTGAGCCATCAGCACAGAGCCGACATAGGGCTTGAACTCACAAACCGTGAGATCATGACCTGAGCCAAAGTCAGATGCTCAACCGACTGAACCACCCAGGTGCACCACTCTAACCCTTCTTTAAATGTTAGTAGAATTCACTGCGAACCCATCCGGTCCTGTACTTGATTTTTGGGAGATTTTTTTAAATTACTGATTCAATTTCATTGCTAGTAATCAATGTGTTTAAATTTTCAATTTCTTCTGGATTAGGTTTTGGAACGTTATATGTTTGTAAGAATTTGTCCATTTATTCTAGGTTGTCCAATTTAGTGGTATACTATGCTTCATAAAAGTATCTCATAATCCTTTGTGTTTTTTTGGTGTCAATTGTTATTTCTCGTCTTGCATTTCTGATTTTATTTTTTGAGTCCTCTCTCTTTATTTCTTTTTGAGTTTGTCTAAAATTTTATCAATTTTGTTAATTTTTTCAAAGAACCAGCTCCTTCTTTCACTTATCTTCTTTGTTTTTTTTTTTAGTCTCTTTCATTTATTTGTATTCTAATCTTTATTATATCCTTCCTTTACTGGCTTTGGGCTTTGTTCTTCTGGGTCCTTCAGTTGTAAGATTAAACTTTTAATCTGATATTTTTCTTGCTTTCTAATGTAGGTCTGTATTGCTATAAACTTCTCTCTGAAGAATTTTTGCTTCATCCCAAAGATTTTATATAATTGTATTTTCACTTTCATTTGTGTCTCTTTATTGTTTATCTCCTCTTTAATATCTTGATTGACTCAGTCATTGTTTAGTAGCATGTTATTTATTCTTCATGTATTTATACTCTTAGAGTTTTTTTTCTTGTGATTGATTTGTGTCATACAGTTGTGGTTGGAAAAGATACATGGTATAATTGCAATCTTCTCGAGTTTATAGAAACTTATTTTGTGACCAAACATGTGATGTGTCCTGGAAAATGTGCCATGTACATTTGAAAAGAATATGTATCCTGTGATTTTTGAGAATGGAATATTCTCTATATATCTGTTTTGCCTATCTGGTCTAATGTATTTTTCAAACCACACTTCTTCCTTGTTGATTTTGTGTCTAGATGATCTCTCCATTGATGTTAGTAGGGTGTTAAAGTCCCCTTCTCCTTGTGATTTTTTTTCCTTTATGTCTGTTAATAGTTGCTTTATGTATTAAGGTGCTACCATGTTGGGTGCATAAATATTTAATATTGCTATTTCATATTGTTGGATTGTTCCCTTTATCATTATGTAGTGTCTTTCTTTGTCTCTTGTTACAGTCTTTGTTTTAAAGTCTATTTTGCCTGATACAATATTGTTAAACCAGCTTTTTAAAATTCTATTTGCATGGTAAATGTTTTCCATCCCTCCACTTTCTTTTTTTAAATGTTTATTTATTTTTGAGACAGAGATAGGGAGAGTGAGAATGGGGGAGGGGTATAGATAGATAGGGAAACAGAGGATCCAAAGCAGGCTCCACACAGACAGCAAAGAAACCAATGCAGGGCTTGAACTCAGTGAACCAGATCATGACCTGAGCTAAAGTTGCATGCTTAACTCACTGAGCTACCCAGACATCCCCCATCCCTCTACTTTCAATCTACAAGTGTCTTTAGGTCTAAATTGAGTCTCTTGTAGGCTGCAAATAAATGAATGATACAGTTTTACCCACTTAGTCAAGCTATGTTTTTATTATATCCATTTAGTCAACCTATGTTTTTTACTATTGGAGCATTTAGTCCAATTCCATTTAAGTTATTGATTTGTATGTACTTATTGGCATGCTGTTGCCTGTTTTACAATTGTTTTTATGGTTCATTTCTGTTACTTTCTTCCCCTCTTGCTCTCTTTCCTTGTGGTTAATAGCTTTCTGTAGTGTTTTGCTTGGATTCCTTTCTTTTTATTTTTCATTTTCTTTTCATTTCTAGTACAAAAACTAAATTATGTTTTTTTTGATTTGTGTTATTACATTCATATGTGGCATCTTATGTATATAGCAGTCTACATTACGTTTATGGTGGCTTAAGTTTTAACCCATTTTAAATGTTTATTTATTTATTTATTTATTTATTGAAAGAGAGAGAGAGAGAGAGCACAAGCAGGGGAGGGGCAGAGAAAGAGTGGGAGACACAAAATCCAAAGCAGGCTTCGGGCTCTTAGCTTTCAGCACAGAGTCCAACACCGGGTTCAAACCCACAAGCCGTGAGATCATGGCCTGAGCAGAATTCGGATGCTTAACAGACTGAGTCACCCAGGCAACCCTTACATTTTAACCCATTTTAAAGCATTGAATTTTTACTCCCCTACCCCACATTTTATGTATATGAGGTCTTACTTTTTATCCCTTTTATATCGTGAATCTCTTGGTTGATTTTTGGAGATGTATTTGATTTAACTACTTTTATACTTTGATCTTGATATTACTTTTATAAATAATTAGATTAATACATTTAGTATATGTTTGCATTTACCTGTGAAATTTGTTGTTTCCTCATTTTCTTATTCCTGATTATAGCCTCTCTTTTCCACCCAAAGAATTCCCTTTGACATTTCTGTAAGGCTGGTTTAATGTTGATGAATACTTTTAACTTTAGTTTGGGAACTCTACCTATTATTCTATTTTGAATACTGACATTGCTAGGTAGAGTATTTTTGTTTGCAGTTTTTTCCTTTCAGCACTTTGAATAGATAACGCCACCCTTTTCTGGCCTGAAAAGTCTCTGTTGAAAGCATCAGCTGATTGCCTTATGGTATTTCCTTCGTATGTAATCATTTTCTCTTCCTGCTTTTAAAATTCTCTCTTAATTACTACTAGTTGACATTTTAATCATTCTACCTCTTTCTGTGGACATCCTTGGGTTAATTTTGTTGGTGAATTTCTGTGCCTCCTGGATTTGGATGTTTATATCCTTCCCCAGATTAGGGAAGCTTTTAGCTATTATTTCTTCAAGTACCTTTTCTGCCCCCTTCCCTCTCTCTTCTCCTCTTAGAATTCCTATAATGCAAATGTTATTATCCTTGAAGATGTCTCTATGTTCCCTTAAACTATTTTAATTTTTTATTATTCTTTTTTCTTTCTGATGTTCATCTTGGTTGCTTTCCATTACCCTATCTTCCAGACCACTGATTCATTCTTCTGCATCCTCTAATCTGCTATTGATTCCTCTAGTGTATTTTTTATGCCAGATATTGAGTTCTTAATCTCTTACTGGTTCGTTTTAATATTTTCTATTTCTTTATTGAAGGCCTCACTGAGATCCTCCACTCCTTTCTCTAGTCCAGTGGGTATCTCAATGACCATTACTTTGCATTCTTTGTAAAGCATATTGCTTACCTCTGTTTTATTTAGCTCTTTTATGGTGGTTTTGTTGTATTCTTTACTTTGAGATATATTCCTCTGTCTCCTCATTTTGTCTTTCTGTTTGTTTCTATGTATTAGGAAGGTCAACAATATCTCTTGATCATGAAAATAATGGCTGTCTGAGAAGGAGGTCCTTGGTGCATTGTAGCAACTGCCCTCTGTTTGTCAGAAACAGGTGCTTAAGAGTATTTTCTGACACTGTTGTGCCTTACTGTTGTGGCTGAGCTGAGCTGAATTTACATTCAGTCTAGTCAGCTGCAATGACCCACTTTTCTTGTTGTGAGTGCACAAGCAAGGTTTTATCCCTGTGCTGTTACAGGGCCTGTCTAGGGCTACCCCAAGTTTGTATTTGGGCAGTATCCAACTGGATGCTGTGTTCCATCAGTCCACTAGGCCTGCAGTTGCACTGAACTGTTGGGCAATCTTTCTGGTGTGTATGGATATATTCCCCTCTCCCCAGGGTATGGGTCACTTTGGAGTGATGCAGGTCTCTGCAGGGGTTGTTTACAAGGGTTGTGTTCCAGGGACACCTACCAGGTGAGGCAGAGTGAATGGTACTGATCTGCAGAAGATCAAGGGTGTAGGTCATGGAATGCTAGCAAGATAGGTAGAGAGTATTGCAATGGTTCCTGCAAGTGTTTACATATCTAAGCTGGGGAGGGGGGAGAAATTACACCTTCCAGTTCTTTTGTTTTTCGAGAAGTTTGCTAAAAAAAGAAAATGTTTTTCCAGTGTATGTTCTAGGATTAGTAAATAAATCTACTTTGCATATACCCCAGGTGCTTTTCAATCTGCTGTTTGTGTGTTGGGCCTTGGCTGGGTTATCATGCTTACTTTTTTAAAGGAAAGGACCCAGTTTCCTATTGCCGTAGGCCTCTCTTAGAGTGAAGCCTACTGATTTTTAAAATACCGAGTTAAACCCTGCTAACTGTAAAAATTCACAAAGTTGAGCCCCACTGTTTTTCAAAGCCAAATATTATGGGGAGTCCTTTTCCCAGTGCCAGTCCCTCTGCCTGTAGTGACTAGTGTGGGATATGATCCTCTCACTTCTCTGTGCTTATATTGTCCACCCCATTTGTGGTTAGTCTCAGTAAGGATTGATTCTCAACTGCATCTCTCCCACCCTACCCTTTTCAGTGTGGCCTCCTCTCTACGATTAACCGTGGAATGTCTGTTCTGCCAATCTTCAGGTCATTTTAAAAATTGGTTGCACAAATGTAATTATTATCTCAATATGTCCATGGGACAAGGTAAGCTCAGGTTCCTCCTACTCCACCTTCTTCCCTGAAGTGTCCCAATGATACTAGCTTCTATTTTTACCTATTTAGTTACCTTTACAAGAAATCTTTATTTCTTCACTTTGCTTTGAGTTACTATATAGTTTTTTTTTATTTTATCCTGAAGGACTACCTTTAACATTTCTTATAGAGGAAGTTTACTAGAAGCAAACTCCTTTAGCTTTTACATGAGAATGCCTTAATTTCTGCTGTATTTTTGAAGAATAGTTTTTTATGGACTTAAAATTCTTTGCTGATATATGATCTAGCAATTTCACTCCTAGAATTATATCCACAAGACTTGAAAGCAGGTACTTGAACAGGTATCTGTACAGATTTGAGGAAATGAATTAAGACCTTAAAAACATCATGTAAGAGCTAGTATAAGGAGCACACAACTGAGTAAAATTCCTAAAAACCAAATTAATAAAATAGAAGAATATTCAAAATATAGACACAGAAATTAAACTAATTAGAATATAATAGAGATAGAGAACGAAGATAAACTAATAAAGATAATGCTGAAATTGAATAACTTCAATTCAGGAATGGAAAAGATGTATGAGAAGATGTATGTATGAGAAGATACAACAAACAGAAAATTTCCTTGAAATAATGTAGGAACTAAATTTGCAAATATAAAGACTGTACTCTGTGTTCAAGGTTAATGTGATAGATATTGATTGAAATCTAGTCATAACTTGAATACATCATTAAACATCAAAGATAAAGAAGGCAACCAGGCACAGAAGGCAAGTCATGTATGCACACAAATGAAAAAAAAATGTTGGTATTGCGCTTCTCTGGAGATGCAGCTAGTGTCAGAAAACAATGGATGAAATGTGTATAATGTTCTAAGAGACAGTATGATCCAAAAATACTAGTCAAGTTTTAGATCAAATGCAAATTTTACGGGCATACCTTCTAAAGCATGAGAGAACTCAGAATATATATAATGAGCATGAGTACACTTTGAGGGGGAACTACTGAATGATAAAATGTTTCATTTAAAAAAAAACTACTGGGGGTACCTGCTGAGCATCTGACTCGGTTTTGGCTCAGGTCATGATCTCAGTTTGTGGGTTCAAGCCCCTCATCAGGCTCTGTGCTGACAGCTAGGTACCTGCTTGGGATTCTGTCTCTCTGTCTCTCTCTCTCCCTCCCTACCCCACTCTTGCTCTCTCTCTCTCTCAAAATAAATAAACTTATGAACTTATAAATAAATTAATTAAATAAGTAAGTAAACAAATAAACGAACTACTGAATAATTAATGGTCAACTGAAAAAAGAATGGAGAAGCTGTAGAAAATGGACTAGTAGTGGACATTTATTCCAGTTAACCATATAGTTAAGAATAAACGGAGGGACTATTGTTATGGAATAGGATATGAATGTCACATATTCTGACTAAGTTGTAAATGTCATATATTCTAATTATACATACATACTCATATAACTATATCATCAAGCAGTGGTGGAGAAGAGTATATGAAATATACCAGTGCTATTTTCCTCATCTTTCAAAACAGAGAATCAATAGTTATTGTATAAAATTGAGGCATAAAGCTTAACAATTCATAACTCCAAAATCTTACTGTTTCTAATTCTATATTTTCTTTTATATTGCCATACATAGTCTCACATTCACAACTCATTATATGATTATGAGAGTCACCAATTCCCAATCTGAAAATCAAAGGAAAATAGTACATTGGAAGACAGAGGTAAGATATATTTTACTCCAAATCAAGGACATCTCCATCACTACATGATATTCCCTAGAACTTGACAGCTTCAACAAAGCCTGGAAAACAAGAAAAGAAATGAAAATTTTGGCTTAGGTGCACTAAAGCAACAAATGAAAGGCTAAGTGGCACTGTCTCCTAATCAGGGAAGTAATTTGAGAATAACTTGCTGCAGGTGAGGGAGAATAGACAGTGCCACCATGTTTACATAATTATTGCCAGTAGAATGATCAAGGATCATTTTCATAGAATTATAGGGTGAACTATGAGGTATAGGCAAAAACTGGAGAGGTGTGGTGGGTAACATGAGCAAACAATGTAGGTACACAGACTGGTCATATATTTACAGGGCAAAGTTCTTCCTATTGGTAGCTTCAAGGACACTAAACTGTGAGACAAATCCCAGTTTTGCCACTTCACTGGCTATATGACCTTGGGCATGTCACTTCCTCTATGGAGGCCTCAACTTTCCTCTCTCTGGAGTATTCTTGATATTCCTGAGTCTCTGGTACATATGGGGTCACTTTCTCAGGCTCGGCTGAAGCTGGGACAAAACTCCCTAATTGGTAACTACTAGACATCAATTTCTAGGTATAACCTTTAGCAAAAATCTGAAGTTGGTAACACTTATCTCTGGAGCCCTCCCATATTTCTAATACCGTGAGTAATCCTCATTTTGGTGCTTGTTTCAATTTCTCTATCACTTCCTCCAATAGCTTATCTAAAGTTTTTTTAAGGTTAGCTCAAAATGGTTTAAATGTTAAAGGTGGGGGGGATTAAGGAAATATTTATGGATAGGAGAGGTTAACATGTGCAGTGTAAATATTTGGGGCAAAGGAAATTGTCCATTTTGCTAGATACACAGGGTAGATTGCTGGTAATGATGGGCTAGAATTGTTATATTGGGATATAATTGTGGGGGGCTTTATACCTCAGGGTCGAGACATTTGAAATTAATTTTATTGAAAGTGGAAAGCCTTTTAAGATTTTGTCCAGGGGGTAACCCGAACAAGATGAAGGAGTTTACAAAAAAAAACAAGTTAAAATGCAAATTATATTCCCTGAAAGGGTAATACATTAGTTCATTAGCACTTACTAACACATTAGAGAGAGATTTATTATCAAGGAGCAAAGTGCCCTGACTGGGTTATAAGCACCAGTCTGAGAAATATTGATTAGGAAGAAAAACAGAGTAAACAAGATTCAGAGAACAAGTGGTACCTAAAATATATATTGCAAGGGGGAACTGAACAGATGGAAGCAGGAGAACATCACTGGGCTTCAGATGAGGAGAATGTAAGGGCACCAAAGTTAGAGTGCAAGGTTGGGTTCTGGGTCCATGTATAGTGATTTGAAAACAGCTTCTGACACAGAAAGAGCTGCCTTTTTCTGCTAGCTAGAAATCACACCATAAAAGATTAATTCTCTATGATCTGAAGAATTCTCTAGGTATTCATTTTTATATATCCTGAGATCCAAAGAAAATTCAAATACCTTTGGGTAGCAAACACCTAATATGGATTATTGGGCTCTAATTTCATCACTTCTTATAATCTCATTTTCCACATGTATAAAATGGGAGAAATGCCTGTTTTGCCTAACTCATAAATTTGAGGTGAGAGAATGAGAAACTCAGATGAGATGGTAGATGTTACAGAATTTTGTAAATGATAAATTACTAGGCCAGTATAAAGAGGGTTGAGTGTTTTCTATAGTTTTCCTTTTCCCCCATTGTACTAGGCAGACAGCTGGGCATTTTGTCATATGTATGTAATTATCAAGACTGTTTGAATTGAAATGACTTGATGTAATTTAAAATATTTTCACAAGAATTACATGGAGGTAAAAATCTCTAAATACAACAACAAAAACAAAGAAACCCACCATGCTTTTTAAATGAAAGTAGTCCATAATCAATCTCATTCAGATTCCAGAATATATAGGAGAGTTTGAAAAATAGAAATTACTTACCTTTACTTTTGCTATAGCCTCTTCAAGATTTATGGCTAGGCTGCTGAAGTTCAAATTTGCCTCAGATTATCACCACTTCCTAATTAACTGCAGGCTTAGAGTACGGCTCTATTTAGCTTTAAAAAAAAAGGATCTAGTACAATTTGTTTATTGAAGCAATTTCTTGTGTTTAATTTTAATATGAGAGTATCTAACTACTTTGTTCCAAATGTTTTATATCAATGGTTAATGATTTCATCTTTTCTAGATATATTTTTGCTGAATATTTTTTATCATTCCAAGACTTTGTTTAAATTTAAAAGGGGAAGTGTTAGTCTTTAAATGTAAAAGTGTATTTTCCTGATCTTCAAGTCACAATCAGTCTTATAGAGCCTAGGTCCAGGTATTTGAAAACACTCTGAGGATCACTGTAGTGCAATGGATTTAAAATGGCTTTAGCTCTTCATCTTTATCCTGGTTCTCTGTTTCCTTAACTACATCCCAAACTAGCTGGACATCCCCAACGGCAATGAATTCTTATATATTGGCATATGTCACTGAAAGAACACAAGTGTAAGGGAAAAATAAGGCTTACCTATGGAAAGCTGTTTTCAGAAGAGCAAATGATAAAAATTTTAATTGGCAGAGTTGTAGTCCTGGGCCAGATAGTCACTACATTAGGTAAGTCACATTCCCCTTCCAGGCCATAGATTCTCTATACATAAAACAAATTACTGGACTAGAAAATATGTGAGGTCTCTTCCACAAACATCTACTGAATCTCCTAGCCTTAGAATATAGTGTACACTTCTACCTAGTGAGCTATGTAAATGATATCAAAAGGTATGTGTAGACAACAGTGTTCTACCAAATTATTTCATTATGTTTTATGGGTCTTTTAGCAAAATATACTAGACCACTTTTCAAAGTACTCTCCTGGTCGTCAGCTTAAAACAGTGCACAAGGTCTTTCAGAGTACTTGTTATTGATGTAGCTGAACACCCAGACAGTACAATCTCAAAAAAAAAAAATGAAACCTGGGTCTCCTCATTAGAATCACCTAGAATGCATATACCAAGATACCATTGCAATTTCTTGAATAAAATTCTTCAGAGTAGGTGATAACTGGGAGCGTACACATTATTAAGCTCCTCAGCTGATTCTAACACCCACTAAAGTTTGAGGGTCATAAAATACAAAGTTAGAGTCCTTCAGGCATTTGGCAGATACACAGAGAAATAGGATAATTGTGCCTTGAACACAGCAGTTGCTGGGATTATAAAAGTGTGGGTGAGGAGGTAATCAGGACACTCACTAAAAGAAAAAATTTCCTGCTTATAGAATAAAACATTACAAACTATAGGCATGAAACTAAGTACAGGATTATATGAGAATGAATCCTCAGAGGAGAAAAGTGACAGTGTGATAATTTGACATTATAAAAATCACTCTTGGGAAGATGGCAGTGTAGGAGGATTCTGGGCTCATTTGTCCTGCTGATTGCTTAGATTCCACCCACATCGGCCTAAATAACTCAGAAAACCAGCGGAAGACTAGCAGAACAGACTTTCCAGAGCCAAGCATAGACAAGCGACACACGGAAGAGGGTAGGAAGGGCAGAGAGGCGGTGCATGCTACACGGACTGGCAGGAAGAGGCTGGGGAGGTGGAGGGGCAGCCCGCCTGGCAAGGCAGAACCCCCAAATTCTGGCTTGCAAAAGCAGAGGGGCTGGACTGCGTGAGTTCTGACAGCTAGCGGGACTTAACATCTGGAATGTTAAAAATCAACAGCTCTGCTCTCGGAGACCAGGGAGAGCGAGAGGACCCTGGGAGGGAGAGTTGTTGAGCCCCAGAAGGACAGAGCCTGGTGGGGGGAACAAAGACACTGGCAACAGCCATTTTCTGCTCCCATCCCACAGCCAAAATTCCAATGGGAACCAGTTCCCATCACCAAACTTGCTTGCAACACGCAAACGCCCAACACTGTGCTTCTGTGGATCCATCCCTCCAATGGGCCTGCCTCCCTCCAGGTGCTGCAGAGTCTCTCATGCAGGAGACCACCAACAGCAAAGCTACCTAGGCCTGCCCTTCCCACCCCTGTGCACCTTGCAGATCCACCCCTCTAATACACCCTTGGACAGATCCCATCAAAGCAGCACGACAAACCTGGCAGTGTCCAAGCAGACCATACAGGGGCCACAGCACTCCACAGTGAGTCCTGCCCCTGGGAAGTATAAGGTACACACCAGTCTGACTATGGCCCAGCGGTGGGCTGAGGGCAGATATTGGGTCTGAGGCAGCCCTGCACACTAATACAAATTTCTCCATACAGCAAAGCGGAAGTGCCCTGCATTTTGGAGCTACTGCAGGGACTAGCCAAAATGACAAAACTTAAGAATTCTCAAAAGAAACTGCAGTAAGTGTTGACAGCTAACGAATTGAACAAAACCAATTTAAGCAATATAACTGAAAAAGAATTTAGAATAATAGTCATAAAATTAATCACTGGGCTTGAAAAAAGCATAGAGGAAAGCAGAGAATCTATTGCTACAGAGATAAAGGGACTAAAAAATAGTCATGAGGAACTAAAAAATGCTATAAATGAAGGGCAAAATACAATAGAGGCGGCCACAGCACAGTTTGAAGAGGCAGAGGAGAGAATAGGTGAATTAGAAGATAAAGTTGTGGAAAAAGAGGAATCTGAGGAAAAGATAAAAAATAAAAACAGGAGTATGAGTGGAGAATTAGAGAACTAAGTGATGCAACAAAATGGAACAATATCCCTATCATGGGAATTCCAGAAGCAGAAGAGAGAAAGAAAGGGGCTGAAGGTGTACTTGAAGAATTCATAGCTGAGAACTTAACTGATCTGGGGAAGGGAAAAGACATTGAAATCCAAGAGGCACAAAGAACGCCCTTCAGACATAACTTGAATCGGTCTTCTGCACGACATATCATAGTGAAACTGGTAAAATACACGGATAAAGAGAAAATTCTGAAAGCAGCTAGGGATAGACGTGCTCTAACATATAAAAGGAGACCTATAAGACTCGTGAAGGATCTGTCTACTGAAACTTGGCAGGCCAGGAAGGAAAGGCAGGAAATCTTCAATGTGGTGAACAGAAAAAAAAATTATGCAGCCTATAATCCTTTATCCAGCAAGCCTGTCATTCAGAAAGGAGAGACAAAGGTCTTCCCAAACAAAAACTGAAGGAATTCATCACCACTAAACCAGCCCTACAAGAGATCCTAAGGGGGATTCTGTGAGTGAAATGTTGCAGGGACCACAAAGTACCAGAGATATCACTACAAGCATGAAATCTACAGACATCACAATGACTCTAAACCCATATCTTTCTATAATAACACTAAGTGTAAATGGGCTAAATGCTCCAACCAAAAGACATAGGGTATCAGAATGGATAAAACACACACACACACACACACACACACACACACACACACACACAAAACAAGACCCATCTATTTGGTGTATACAAGAGACTCATTTTAGACCTCAGGACACCTTCAGGTTGAAAGTGCGGGGATGGAGAACTGTCTAATATGCTACTGGAAGCCAAAAGAAAGCTGGAGTAGCCATACTTATATCAGACAACCTAGACTTTAAATTAAAGGCTTTAACAAGAGATGAAGAAGGGCATTATATAATAATCACAGGGTCTATCCATCAGGAAGAGCTAACAATTATAAATGTCCATACACCAAATATGGAAGCCTCCAAATATATAAAACAATTAATCACAAAATAAGCAACCTTATTGATAAGAATGTGGTAATTGCAGGGGACTTTAATACCTCACTTATAACAATGGATTGATCATCTAGACACAGGATAAAAAAAAAAAAAGGGCCCTGAATGATACATTGGATCAGATGGACTTGACAGATATATTTAGATCTCTGCATCCCAAAGCAACAGAATATACTTTCTTCTTGAGTGCATATGGAACATTCTCCAAGATAGATCACACACTGGTCACAAAACAGCCCTTCATAAGTATACAAGAATTGAGATCATACCATGCACACCTTCAGACCACAATGCCATGAAACTTGAAATCAACCACAGGAAAAATTCTGGAAAGTTTCCAAAAGCATGGAGGTTAAAGAACACTTTACTAAATAATGAATGGGTCAACCAGGCAATTAGAGAAGAAATTTAAAAATATATGGAAACAAATGAAAATGAAAAGACAACAATCCAAACGCTTTGGGATGCAGGGAAGTCAGTCCTGAGAGGAAAATACATTGCAATCCAGGCCCATATCAAGAAACAAGAAAAATCCCAAATACAAAATCTAACAGCACACCTAAAGGAAATAGAATCAGAACAGCAAAGAACCCCAAACCCAGCAGAAGAAGAGAAATAATAAAAATCAGAGTAGAAATAAACAATATAGAATCTAAAAAAACTGTAGAGCATATCAATGAAACCAAGAGTTTTTTTTTTTTTTTTGAAAAAATAAACAAAATTGACAAACCTCTAGCCAGGCTTCTCAAAAAGAAAAGGGAGATGACCCAAATAGATAAAATCATCAATGAAAATGGGATTATTACAACCAATCCCTCAGAGATACAAACAATTATCAGGGAATACTATGAAAAATTATATGCCAACAAACAGGACGACCTGGAAGAAATGGACAAATTCCTAAACACTCACACGCTTCCAAACTCAATCAGGAGGAAGCAGAAAGCTTGAACAGACCCATAACCAGCGAAGAAATTGAGTCACTTATCAAAAATCTCCCAATAAATAAGAGTCCAAGACCAGATGGCTTCCCTGGGGAATTCTACCAGGCATTTAAAGCAGACATAATACTTATCCTTCTGAAGCTGTTTCAAAAAATAGAAAGGGAAGCAAAACTTCTAGACACATTCTATGAAGCCAGCATTACTTTGATTCCTAAACCAGTGACCCAGAAAAAAAAAAAAAAGAGAACTACAGGCCAATATCCCTGATGAATATGGATGCAAAAATTTTCAATAAGATACTAGCAAATCGAATTCAACAGTATATAAAAAGAATTATTCACCATGATCAAGTGGGATTCATTCCTGGGATGCAGAGCTGGTTCAACATTCACAAATCAATCAATGTGATACATCACAGTAATAAAAGAAAAAAAAAACCATATGATCCTGTCAATCGATGCAGAAAAAGCATGTGACAAAATTCAGCATCCTTTCTTAATAAACACCGTTGAGAAAGTCGGGATAGAAGGAACATACTTAAACATCATCAAAGCCATTTATGAAGAGCCCACAGCTAATATCATCCCCAATGAGGAAAAACAGAGCTTTCTCCCTGAGATGAGGAACACGGCAGGGATGTCTACTCTCACTGCTGTTGTTTAAGATAGTCTTGGAAGTTCTAGCATCAGCAATCAGACAACAAAAGGAAATCAAAGGCATCCAAATTGGCAAAGATGAAGTCAAGCTTTCACTTTTTGCAGATGACATCATAGTATAAATAGAAAACCCGATAGACTCCACCAAAAGTCTGCTAGATCTGATACATGAATTCAGCAAGTCGCAGGATACAAAATCAATGTACAGAAATCAGTTGCATTCTTCTACACAACAGAAAGACAAATAAAGAAACTGATTCCATTCACAATTGCACCAAGAAGCATAAAATTCCTAGGAATAAACCTAACCAAAGATGTAAAAGATCTGTATGCTGAAAACTATAGAAAGCTTATGAAGGAAATTGAAGAAGATATAAAGAAATGGAAAAACATTCCTTGCTCATGGATTGGAAGCATAAATGTTGTAAAAATATCAATACCACCCAAAGCTATCTACTCCTTCAATGCAATCCCAGTCAAAATTGCACCAACATTCTTCTTGAAGCTAGAACAAGCAATCCTAAAATTTTTGTGAAACCGCAAAAGACCCTGAATAGCCAAAGTAATATTGGATAAGAAGAGCAAAGTGGGAGGCATCACAATCCCAGACTTTGGCCTCTACTACAAAGCTGTAATCATCAAGACAGCATGGTATTGGCACAAAGGCACTGATTTTCATGTTTTTGCAACCAGTGGGGCTTAATGACTACAGTTTTAAAGGTCTGCAGGCTTGGCTGGGATAGAGCCCTGAGGGTGCTGCCCTATCCTGCAGAGAAGGCAGGGAAACACCTGGGGGCAGACTTTGTGAAAATAGTGAAAGGAAGAACTCCTATGTCACAGGGGTGGTGGTGGGGGGTGGGGTTATTCGCTTTTCTTGGGGTGCTTCCCTGAGAGGGAGCATTCATGGAGATGCCTCTCTGGGGACAAAGGAGCCCACTGGTGTGATTTTCCTTCTGTGACCCTCAGCAGAAACACAGAGAAAAGTGCAGGAAGCAGTGCAGCATCCACACTGGCTGCTTGAACTGCTTGTACCAAGTCCCACAACCTTGGATTCTGTCAAGATTGGCCCTCTCTTCTTTTTTTTTTTCCCCTTTTCAAGTTATTTAAACTCTAGTTAGTATATATGGTAAAATTGGTTTCAGATATACAATTTAGTGATTCATCACATAACACTCAGTGCTCATCACAAGTGCCCTCTTTAATACCCATCACCCATTCAGCTCATTCCCCACCCCCCTCTTACCATCAACTTTCAGTTTGTTCTCTGTAGTTAAGAGTCTTTTATGGTTTGATTTTATCCTTTTTTCCCTTACTCTTATGTTCATGTTTTGTTTCTTAAATTCCACATATGAGTGAAATCATATGGTAATTGTCTTTCTCTGACGTATGTGGCTGAGCATAAAACACTCTAGCTCCATCCATCGCCCATGCTGTTGCAAACGACAAGATTTCATTCTTTTTTTTCTGGCTGAGTAATATTCCATTATGTGTGTGTGTGTGTGTGTGTGTGTGTGTGTTTGTGTGTGTGTGTGTATAGATATATTTATGTAATATATGTAACATACATATATATGTGTAAATGTAATGTACATGTAAAACATGTAATGTAAATGTAAAACAAATAATATATGTAACATATATATATGTACATATATATATATGTAAATAACAGCTTCTTTATCTATTCATCAGTTAATGGACATTTGGATTCTTTCCATATTTTGGTTGTTACTGATAATGCTGCTATAAACATCATAGTGCATGTGCCTCTTTGAATCAGTAGTTTTGTATCCTTTGGGTAAATACCTGGTAGTGAAATTGCTGAGTCGTACTGTAGTTCTACTTTTAACTTTTTGAGGAACCTCCATATTGTTCTCCAGAATGCCTGTACCAGTTTGGATATCCACCAACAGTGTGAAAGGGTTCCCCTTTTTCCATATCCTCACCAACACCTCTTGTTTCCTGTGTTGTTAATTTTAGCCATTCTGACAGGTGTAAGGTGATATCTCATCATAGTTTGGATTTGTATTTCCCTGATGATCAGTGATGTTGAGCATCTTTTCACATGTCTGTTAGTCATCTGTATGTTTGCTCAGTCAAATTTGCCTCAGTCCCAGCCCAGTGAGCCCCTTCCCCAGAATATCAGCAGAAACATCTACCCTCACCATATCTCCTGATGAGAGAGTTTATCAGGGCTTTAGTTCTCGTGGAAGTAGTATCATGTCTCATTTAACAAGCAGACCAGAGAACACCTAGATAAAAGTCACAACATTCTGGCCAAGGACCAAAAACTACCCACTGCAGGCAAGGAGAGCATCTGAAGACTCCTGGCTTGAAGTATAGAACACAAAAAAAAACACAATAGCAGAGCACATGCAGCACACACCAGAGACCCTCCCTGAAGCTCCAGGCCTAGACACTATAAGACCTCTTGTACATAAAAGCATTGCCTCAGGACCAGGAAGCATAATGGGCTTATCTGACACAGAGAAGAAGACACAGACTCAGACAAAATGCCAAAATGGAGGAATTCATCCCAAAAGAAAGAATAAGATAAGTTCACTGACAGAGATCTAAGTGAAACAGATATAAGTAATGTGCCTAATGAAGAGTTTAAAGTAACAATCATAAGGCTATTCACTGGGCCTGAGGGGGAAAAAATAGACTTCAGGGAGACCCTTACTGCAGAGATAAAAAAAATTCATTCAGAAATGAGGAATGCAATAAATGAGATTCAAAACAGGTTTGATACAATAGACAGCAGGCTTGAAGAAGTAGAACGAATTAGTGATATAGAAAACAAAACAATTGAAAATAATGAAGCTGAACAAAAGAGAGAAAAACAAATTATGGGACATGAGAATAGACTTAGTAAATTCATGGACTCCATCAAACATAATAACATTTGCATTATAGGAGTCCCAGAAGAAGAAGAAGAGAGAAAAGGGGGCAGAAAATTTCTTTGAGGAAATATTAGCTAAAAATTCCCTGATCTCAGGAAAGAAACATACATACAGATCCAGGAGGCAAAGAAAACGTCAATCAAAATAAACAAAGATCACACAAGGTATAATTAAATTTTCAAAATATAGTGATAAAAAATCTTAAAAGCAGCAAGACAAAGGGAGTCCTTAACTTACAAGAGAAAGCCCATAAGGCTAGCTGCAGATCTCTCAGCAGAAACTTGGCAAGCCAGAAGGGAGTGGCATGACATATTGAAAGTGATGAATGGAAAAAATCTGCAACCAAGAATACTTTAGGGGCACCTGGATTGGCTCAGTCGGTTGAGCATCCAACTTCAGTTCAGGTCATGTTCTTGCAGGTCGTGAGTTCGAGCCCCGCGTCGACCTCTATGCTTTCAGCTCATAGTCTGGAGCCTGCTTCAGTTTCTCTTGCTCCCTCTCTCACTGCCCTTTCCCTGCTCATTCTCTCTCTCTCTCTCTCTGTCTCTCAAAAATAAATGAACATTAAAAATTTTTAAAAAAGGATACTTTTCCCAATAATGCTGTCATTCAGAATAAAAGGAGAGATAAAGAATTTCACAGACAACAAAAACTAGAGGAATTTCTGAGCACTAAAACAGCTCTGCAATTTTTTTTTTTTGCAAGATGGTGGCTTAGGAGGACGCTGGGCTCACCGCACGTCCTGCTGATCACTTAGATTCCATCTACACCTGCCTAAATAACCCAGAAAACCGCCAGAGGATTAGCAGAACGGAGTCGCCGGAGCCAAACGCAGATGAGAGGCCCACGGAAGAGGGTAGGAAGGGCGGCGAGGCTGTGCCCGCTCCACGGACTGGCGGGAGGGAGCCGGGGCGGAGGGGCGGCTCGCCGGCCAAGCAGAGCCCCCGAGTCTGGCTGGCAAAAGCGGAGGGGCCTGACGGACTGTGTTCCCACAACAAGCGCGACTTAGCGTCTGGGAGGTCATAAGTTAACAGCTCTGCTCGGAAAGCGGGAAGGCTGGAGGACAAAGGGAGGGAGAGCTGCTGAGACCCCTGACAACACAGCTCAGTTTGGTGGGGAACAAAGGCGCTCACCAGCACCATCTCCCCCGCCCATCCCCCAGCCAAAATCCCAAAGAGAACCGGTTCCTGCCAGGGAACTTGCTCGCTCCCCACAAACACCCAACTCTGTGCTTCTGCGGAGCCAAACCTCCGGCAGCCAGCGGATCTGACTCCCTCCCGCTGCCACAGGGCCCCTCCTGAAGTGGATCACCTAAGGAGAAGCGATCTAAGCCTGCCCCTCCTGCCCCCGTGCACCTTGCCTACCCACCCCAGCTAATACGCCAGATCCCCAGCATCACAAACCTGGCAGGGTGCAAGTAGCCCAGACGAGCCACACCACCCCACAGTGAATCCCACCCCTAGGAGAGGGGAAGAGAAGGCACACACCAGTCTGACTGTGGCCCCGGTGGTGGGCTGGGGGCAGACATCAGGTCTGACTGCGGCCCCGCCCACCAACTCCAGTTATACACCACAGCACAGGGGAAGTGCCCTGCAGGTCCTCACCACGCCAGGGAATATCCAAAATGACCAAGCGGAAGAATTCCCCTCAGAAGAATCTCCAGGAAATAACAACAGCTAATGAGCTGATCAAAAAGGATTTAAATAACATAACAGAAAGTGAATTTAGAATAATAGTCATAAAATTAACCGCTGGGCTTGAAAACAGTATACAGGACAGCAGAGAATCTCTTGCTACAGAGATCAAGGGACTAAGGAACAGTCACGAGGAGCTGAAAAAGGCTTTAAACGAAATGCATAACAAAATGGAAACCGCCACAGCTCGGCTTGAAGAGGCAGAGGAGAGAATAGGTGAACTAGAAGATAAAGTTATGGAAAAAGAGGAAGCTGAGAAAAAGAGAGATAAAAAAATCCAGGAGTATGAGGGGAAAATTAGAGAACTAAGTGATACACTAAAAACAAATAATATACGCATAATTGGTATCCCAGAGGAGGAAGAGAGAGGGAAAGGTGCTGAAGGGGTACTTGAAGAAATTATAGCTGAGAACTTCCCTGAACTGGGGAAGGAAAAAGGCATTGAAATCCAAGAGGCACAGAGAACTCCCTTCAGACGTAACTTGAATCGATCTTCTGCACGACATATCATAGTGAAACTGGCAAAATACAAGGATAAAGAGAAAATTCTGAAAGCAGCAAGGGGTAAACGTGCCCTCACATATAAAGGGAGACCTATAAGACTCGTGACTGATCTCTCTTTTGAAACTTGGCAGGCCAGAAAGAATTGGCACGAGATTTTCAGGGTGCTAGACAGAAAAAATATGCAGCCGAGAATCCTTTATCCAGCAAGTCTGTCATTTAGAATAGAAGGAGAGATAAAGGTCTTCCCGAACAAACAAAAACTGAAGGAATTTGTCACCACTAAACCAGCCCTACAAGAGATCCTAAGGGGGACCCTGTGAGACAAAGTCCCAGAGACATCACTACAAGCATAAAACACACAGACATCACAATGACTCTAAACCCGTATCTTTCTATAATAACACTGAATGTAAATGGATTAAATGCGCCAACCAAAAGACATAGGGTATCAGAATGGATAAAAAAACAAGACCCATCTATTTGCTGTCTACAAGAGACTCATTTTAGACCTGAGGACACCTTCAGATTGAGAGTGAGGGGATGGAGAACTATTTCTCATGCGACTGGAAGCCAAAAGAAAGCTGGAGTAGCCATACTTATATCAGACAAACTAGACTTTAAATTAAAGGCTGTAACAAGAGATGAAGAAGGACATTATATAATAGTTACAGGGTCTATCCATCAGGAAGAGCTAACAATTATAAATGTCTATGCACCGAATACCGGAGCCCCCAAATATATAAAACAATTACTCATAAACATAAGCAACCTTATTGATAAGAATGTGGTAATTGCAGGGGACTTTAACACCCCACTTACAGAAATGGATAGATCATCTAGACACACGGTCAATAAAGAAACAAGGGCCCTGAATGACACATTGGATCAGATGGATTTGACAGATATATTTAGAAGTCTGCATCCCAAATCAACAAAATATACTTTCTTCTCGAGTGCACATGGAACATTCTCCAAGATAGATCATATACTGGGTCACAAAACAGCCCTTCATCAGTGTACAAGAATTGAAATTATACCATGCTTACTTTCAGAACACAATGCTCTGAAGCTTGAAATCAACCACAGAAAAAAGTCTGGAAAACCTTCAAAACCATGGACGTTAAAGAACACCCTACTAACGAATGAGTGGGTCAACCAGGCAATGAGAGAAGAAATTAAAAAATATATGGAAACAAACGAAAATGAAAATACAACAATCCAAATGCTTTGAGGCGCAGCAAAGGCAGTCCTGAGAGGAAAATACATTGCAATCCAGGCCTATCTCAAGAAACAAGAAAAATCCCAAATACAAAATCTAACAGCACACATAAAGGAACTAGAAGCAGAACAGCAAAGGCAGCCTAAACCCAGCAGAAGAAGAGAAATAATAAAGATCAGAGCAGAAATAAACAATATAGAATCTAAAAAAAGTGTAGAGCAGATCAACGAAACCAAGAGTTGGTTTTTTGAAAAAATAAACAAAATTGACAAACCTGTAGCCAGGCTTCTCAAAAAGAAAAGGGAGATGACCCAAATAGATAAAATCATGAATGAAAATGGAATTACAACCAATCCCTCAGAGATACAAACAATTATCAGGGAATACTATGAAAAATTATATGCCAACAAATTGGACAACCTGGAAGAAATGGACAAATTCCTGAACACCCACACTCTTCCAAAACTCAATCAGGAGGAAGCAGAAAGCTTGAACAGACCCATAACTAGCGAAGAAATTGAATCGGTTATCAAAAATCTCCCACCAAATAAGAGTCCAGGACCAGATGGCTTCCCACGGGAGTTCTACCAGACGTTTAAAGCAGAGATAATACCTATCCTTCTCAAGCTATTCCAAGAAATAGAAAGGGAAGGAAAACTTCCAGACTCATTCTATGAAGCCAGTATTACTTTGATTCCTAAACCAGACAGAGACCCAGTAAAAAAAGAGAACTACAGGCCAATATCCCTGATGAATATGGATGCAAAAATTCTCAATAAGGTACTAGCAAATCGAATTCAATGGCATATAAAAAGAATTATTCAATGGCATATAAAAAGAATTATTCACCATGATCAAGTGGGATTCATTCCTGGGATGCAGGGCTGGTTCAACATTCGCAAATCAATCAACGTGATACATCACATTAACAAAAAAAAGAGAAGAACCATATGATCCTGTCAATCGATGCAGAAAAGGCCTTTGACAAAATCCAGCACCCTTTCTTAATAAAAACCCTTGAGAAAGTCGGGATAGAAGGAACATACTTAAAGATCATAAAAGTCATTTATGAAAAGACCACAGCTAACATCATCCTAAACGGGGAAAAACTGAGAGCTTTTTCCCTGAGATCAGGAACACGACAAGGATGCCCACTCTCACCGCTGCTGTTTAACATAGTGCTGGAAGTTCTAGCATCAGCAATCAGACAACAAAAGGAAATCAAAGGCATCAGAATTGGCAAAGATGAAGTCAAGCTTTCGCTTTTTGCAGATGACATGATATTATACATGGAAAATGCGACAGACTCCACCAAAAGTCTGCTAGAACTGATACATGAATTCAGCAAAGTTGCAGGATGCAAAATCAATGTACAGAAATCAGTTGCATTCTTATACACTAACAATGAAGCAACAGAAAGACAAATAAAGAAACTGATCCCATTCACAATTGCACCAAGAAACATAAAATACCTAGGAATAAATCTAACCAAGGATGTAAAGGATCTGTATGCTGAAAACTATAGAAAGCTTATGAAGGAAATTGCAGAAGATTTAAAGAAATGGAAAGACATTCCCTGCTCATGGATTGGAAAAATAAATATTGTCAAAATGTCAATACTACCCAAAGCTATCTACACATTCAATGCAATCCCAATCAAAATTGCACCAGCATTCTTCTTGAAACTAGAACAAGCCATCCTAAAATTCATATGGAACCACAAAAGGCCCCGAATAGCCAAAGGAATTTTGAAGAAGAAGACCAAAGCAGGAGGCATCACAATCCCAGACTTTAGCCTCTACTACAAAGCTGTCATCATCAAGACAGCATGGTATTGGCACCAAAACAGACACATAGACCAATGGAATAGAATAGAAACCCCAGACCTAGACCCACAAACGTATGGCCAACTCATCTTTGACAAAGCAGGAAAGAACATCCAATGGAAAAAAGACAGCCTCTTTAACAAATGGTGCTGGGAGAACTGGACAGCAACATGCAGAAGGTTGATACTAGACCACTTTCTCACACCATTCACAAAAATAAACTCAAAATGGATAAAGGACCTAAATGTGAGACAGGAAACCATCAAAATCTTAGAGGAGAAAGCAGGAAAAGACCTCTCTGACCTCAGCCGTAGCAATCTCTTACTCGACACATCCCCAAAGGCAAGGGAATTAAAAGCAAAAGTGAATTACTGGGACCTTCTGAAGATAAAAAGCTTCTGCACAGCAAAGGAAACAACCAACAAAACTAAAAGGCAACCAACGGAATGGGAAAAGATATTCGCAAATGACATATCGGACAAAGGGCTAGTATCCAAAATCTATAAAGAGCTCACCAAACTCCACACCCGAAAAACAAATAACCCAGTGAAGAATGGGCAGAAAACATGAATAGACACTTCTCTAAAGAAGACATCCGGATGGCCAACAGGCACATGAAAAGATGTTCAGCGTCCCTCCTTATCAGGGAAATACAAATCAAAACCACACTCAGGTATCACCTCACGTCAGTCAGAGTGGCCAAAATGAACAAATCAGGAGACTATAGATGCTGGAGAGGATGTGGAGAAACGGGAACCCTCTTGCACTGTTGGTGGGAATGCAAATTGGTGCAGCCGCTCTGGAAAGCAGTGTGGAGGTTCCTCAGAAAATTAAAAATAGACCTACCCTATGACCCAGCAATAGCACTGCTAGGAATTTACCCAAGGGATACAGGAGTACTGATGCATAGGGCCACTTGTACCCCAATGTTCATAGCAGCACTCTCAACAATAGCCAAATTATGGAAAGAGCCTAAATGTCCATTAACTGATGAATGGATAAAGAAATTGTGGTTTATATACACAATGGAATATTACGTGGCAATGAGAAAAAATGAAATATGGCCTTTTATAGCAACGTGGATGGAACTGGAGAGTGTGATGCTAAGTGAAATAAGCCATACAGAGAAAGACAGATACCATATGGTCTCACTCTTATGTGGATCCTGAGAAACTTAACAGGAACCCATGGGGGAGGGGAAGGAAAAAAAAAAGAGGTTAGAATGGGAGAGAGCCAAAGCATAAGAGACTGTTAAAAACTGAGAACAAACTGAGGGTTGATGGTGGGTGGGAGGGAGAGGAGGGTGGGTGATGGGTATTGAGGAGGGCATCTTTTGGGATGAGCACTGGGTGTTGTATGGAAACCAATTTGTCAGTAAATTTCATTAAAAAACAGCTCTGCAAGAAATATGAAAAAGGACTCTTTGAGTGGGAAAGACTAAAAGCTACACTAGAAAGTAGATAGGTAGATAGCCCAAGTGTCCATCAACACCGAATGGAAAAAGAGGTATATATATATATATATATATATATATATATATATATATATATATACACACACACACACACACACACACACACACATACACACACACAGTGGAATATTACTCAGCCATCAAAAGGAATCTAATTTAACCATTTGAAATGATGTGAATGGAGCTAGAGAGTATAATGATAATTGAAGTATGTCAGAGAAAGACAAATGCCATTTTATTTCACTCATATGTAGAATTTAATAAACAAAACTAATGGTTAAAGGGAAAACAAAAGAAAGAGAGGCAAACCAAGAAAAAGACTCTAAACCATAGAGGACAAATGATAGTTAGCAGCAGAAGTTGGTGGGGGATGGATGAAATAGATGATGAGCATTAAGGAGTGCACTTGTTGTGATGGGTACCGGGTGTCATATGGAAATTTTGAATCATTATATTGTACACCTGAAACTAATATTACACTGCATCTTAACTATACTGGAATTTACATCATAAAACTTAAAAAGAAAAAACATGTATCAAAGTTAAAGATAAAATCAGTATAGTCACTTATAAGTATAATGATTACTCAAGGGATTCACAAAATAACATGATGTAAAGTATGACATACTTAAAACATGGCGGGAGTAAAAACTTAGTGCTTTTAGAGTGGGCCTAAACTTCAGCCACCATCAACTTAATACAGACTGCTATATACATGTTATATATTAACATATTGATAAGTATAAATTAAAAAACCTATAATATATATACAAAAAACAAAGAGGAATCAATCCAAGTATAAGATTAAAGAAAGCTATCAAACCACAAAGGAAGAGAGCAAAAGAAGAAAGGAACAGAGAAGAGCTAAAAAATAATCTGTAAAACAAGTAATAAAATGAGTTCATACTTATCAATAATTATTTTCAGTGTAAATATACTAAATTCTTCAATCAAAAGGCATAGAGCGACTGATACAAATAAGAAAGTTACAATATAAGTTACAAATAAGAAAAAAAAGTCCCATTTTATTATGCCTACAAAAGACTCACTTCAAACCTACAGACTCATACAGTTTATAACTGAAAGGTGGAGTACATTTACCATGCAAATGGATAAGAAAAGAATCCGGGAGTATCAATACTTGTATCAGACCAAGTAGACTTTAAAACTAAGATTGTAACAAGAGAAAAAGGACACTGAATAATAATGAAGGAGCTACCCAACAATAAGATATAAAAATTTTAAATATTGTGGCCTCTGGGTGGCTCAGTCGGTTATGTAACCAACTTCAGCTCAGGTCATGATCTCACAGGTTGTGTGTTTGAGCCCTGCATTGGGCTCTGTGCTGACAGCTCAGAGCCTGGAGCCTGCTTCAGATTCTGTGTCTCCCTCTCTCTCTCCCCCTCCCTCGCTTGTCCTCTGTCTCTGTCTCTGCCTCTGTCTCTCTGTCTCTGTCTATCAAAAATAAATAAACATTAGATTTTTTAAAATTTAAATATTTATGTACCCAGGGGCGCCTGGGTGGCTCAGTTGGTTGAGCGTCCGACTTCGGCTCAGGTCATGGTCTCGCAGTTTGTGAGTTCAAGCCACACCTTGGGCTTTGTGCTGACAACTCGGAGCCTGGAGCCTGCTTCAGATTCTGTGTCTCTCCCTCTGTCTCTGCCCCTCCACCACTCACACTCTGTCTCTCTCTCCTTCAAAAATAAATAAGCATTAAACATTTTTTTAAAAATTAAAAAAAATTTATGTACCCAACATGAAAGCAGCTACATACATAGTGCAAATAATATCAGACATTAAGGAAGAAATTGACAGGAGTACAATAATACTACGGGACTTTAACACCCCAATTACCTCAATGGCTAGATCATCCAGACAGAAAAACCAACATGGAAACATTGGCTTTGAATGGCTAAATTAACCAGATGGACTAGATATATTCAGACATTTCATCCAAAACAGCAGAATTCACATTATTTTCAAGTTCACAGAGAACATTCTCTAGGACAAACCACATGTTAGGTCAAAAAACAAGTCTCAACAAATTCAAAAAAGATTGAAATCATATCATGCTCTTTTCTGACCACAATAGTATAAAACTATAAATCAGTGATGTGTGCCTGAGTGACTCAGTCAGTTAAGCATCCTACTTTTGATTTGGGCTCAGGTCATGATCTCACGGTAGTGAGATCAAACCCTGTGTTGGGCTCTGCACTGGATGTGGATCCTGTTTGAGAGTCTCTCTCCTTCTCCCTCTGCCCTTCCCCTGCTCGCTCACTCACGCTCTCTCTCTCTCTCTCAAAAAAAAAAAAAAAAGCACCATAAATCAATCAGAAGAAAAATTTAAAAAGAACACAAATACATGGAGGTTAATTTAACATGCTAGAGCAATGATTTGGTCAGTGAAGAAATCAAAGAAAAAGAAAAAATACATGAAGATAAATGAAAATGAAAACACAATGGCCCCACGTCTTTGGCATGCAGCAAAAGCTGATTTAAGAGGAAAGATTATAGCAATACAGGTCTACCTCAAGAAGCAAGAAAAATCTCAAATAAACTATCTAACCTTATACCTGAAGGAGCTAGAAGAGCAAACAAAGCCCAAAGATACTAGAAGGAAGGAAATAATAAAGATGAGAGCATAAATAAATGAAGTAGAGACTAAAAAGTAAAAGAAAAAGTTAAAATAAATCAAAACTTCAGCCAGACTCAACAAGAAAGAGGATTCAAATAAAATTAGAGATGAATGAAGAGAAAAAACAAATGGCATCTCATAAATACAAAAGATTATGAGAATACTATAAGAAATTATATGCAATTAAATTGGACAACCTAGAAAAACGGATAAATTATTAGAAGCATATAACCTCTCAAAACTGAATCAGGAAGAAGTAGAAAACTTAAACAAACTGATTACTAGCAATGACATTGAATCAGTGATCAAAAACTTCCAAAAAAAAAATACAGGACCATATGGATTCATAGTAAATTCTACCAAACATTTAGAGAAATGTTAATACCTATTATTCTCAAACTAATCCAAAAAACAGAAGAAGGAAGGAATCATCCGGAGTTATTTTACAAGGTCAGCTTTATCCTGATACCAAAACCAGAAAAAGATACTACAAAAATAAACAGATAAACTACTGGTCTCTGATGCACGCAGATGAAAAAATTCTCAACAAAATATTAGCAAATCAAATCCAACAATACATTAAAAAATCATTACCACCACGATTCATTTGGATTTATAGTGGGGATGCGAGGGTGGTTTAATATTCACAAAGCAATCAACATTATACATCATATTAACAAGAGAAATGATAAAAAACATATGATCATCTCAACAAAAGCAGAGAAACATTTGACAAAGTTCAGTATCCATTCATAATAAAACTCTCAATGAAACTGGTTTAGAGGGAACATGCTTCAATATAAGAAAGGCCATATATGACAAACCCATAGCTAATATCATACTTAATGGTGAAAAGCTGGAGCTTTTCCACTAAGATCAGGAAAAAGAAAAGGATGTCCACTCTCACCACTTTTATTCAACATAGCAACCAGACAAGAAAAAAAAAGGCATTCAAATTGGTAAGGAAGAAGTAAAACTTTCACTATTTGCAGATGACATGATACTATATAAATAAAACTCTAAAGAGTTCACCAAAAAACTAGAACTTATAAATGAATTTAGTAAAGTCACAGAATACACAATTAATATACAGAAACCTGTCGCATTTATTTGCACCGATATTGAAATATCAGAAAGTGGGGCGCCTGGGTGGCTCAGTCAGTTAAGCGTCCGACTTCGGCTCAGGTCATGATCTCTCAGTCTGTGAGTTCGAACCCCGCGTCGGGCTCTGTGCTGACAGCTCAGAGCCTGGAGCCTGTTTCAGATTCTGTGTCTCCCTCTCTCTGACCCTCTCCCGTTCATGCTCTGTCTCTCTCTGTCTCAAAAATAAATAAACGTTAAAAAAATTTTAGAAATATCAGAAAGAGAAACTAAGAAAAAAATCCCATTTACAATTGCACCCAAAATAATAAAATACATAGGAATAATCTCAACCAATGACATGATAAATCTGTACTCTGAAGCTGTAAAACATTGATAAAGGAAATTGAAGATGACACAAACAAATGGAAAGATATCCTATGCTCATGGATGGAAAGAATCAATATTGTTAAAATGTTCATACAACCAAAAGGAATCTATAGATTTAATGCAATCCTGGTCACAATACCAACAACATTTTTTACATTATTAGAACAAATAATACTAAAATATATACAGAACTACAAAATACCTCAAATAACCAAAGCAATCTTGAGAAAGAACAACAAAGGTGGAGTTCTCACAATCCTAGATTTCAATGTATACTTCAAAGCTATAGTAATCCAAACAATATGGCACTGGAATAAAAGTAGAAACAAAAATCAATGCAGTAGAATAGAAAGCCTAGAAATAAACTCTCACATGTATGGTCAATTAATCTGTGAGAAAGGAGACAAGAATATGCAAAGGGAAAAAGTCTCTTAAACAAATTGTGTTGGGAAAACTGGACAGCTACATACAAAAATACTAAAATAGACCATAAAATAAACCATTTGTTTACAGTATAAACAAAAATAAATTCAAAATGAATTAAAGCCTAAATGTAAGACCTGAAACTATAAACTATCAAAATCTCTTTGACATCAGATGTAGAAAGTTTTCTAGATACGTTATGTCTCCTTTGGCCAGGGGAATGAAGCAAAATTAAAGTATTGGGGATATACAAAAATAAAAATGCTTTTGCAAAGTAAGGGAAACCATCAATAAAAAAAAATCCTAACTACTGATTGTGAAAAGATATTTTGAAATAATATATTCAATTAGGGGTTGATTTGCCTAAAATATAAAGTACTTACATAACTCAACATGTAGGAAACAGCTAATCAGATTAAAAAATGTACAGAGGATCTAAATAGACATCTTTCCAAAGAAGACTCACAGATGACCAACAGACACATAAAAACTAGCTCAACACCATTAATAATCAGATAAATGCAAATTAAAACCAAATTAAAACTTATCAAAATGGCTAATATCAAAAATGCAAGAAATAACACATGTTGATAAGAATGTGGATAAAAAGGGACTTTTCTGCACTGTTGGTGGGAATGCAAATTGGTGAAGCCACTGTGGAAAACAGCACTGAGTTTCCTCAAAAAATTAAAAATAGAAATACTATATGATCCAATAATTCTACTCCTGGGTATTTGCCCAAATAAAACAAAAACAATAAATTAAAAAAAAATACATGCACCCTTATATTTATTGTAGCAGTATTTACAATAGCCGAGATAACAAAGCATTCCAAGTGTCCATCAATAGATGAATGCATAAAGATGTGATATATATGTATACAATGGAATATTACTGAGCCATAAAAAAGAATAAGACCTTGCTTTGCATAATACGGAACTATAGAATATAATCTTAAGTGAAATAAGTCAGAGAAAGATAAATACCATAGATTTCACTCATATGTGGAATTTAAGAAACAAAACAAATGAACAAAGGAAAGAGACAAATAATTTAAAAAACTTTTAAATACGGAGAAGAAACTTATGATTGCCAGAGAGGTGAGTGGGGGGTAGTGGTGAAATAGATAAAGGAGATCAACAGCGTACTTATCTAGATGAGCATGATTAACTTATAGAATTGTTGAATCATTTTATTATACACCTGAAACTAATATAACACTAATTATACTTCAATAGAAAAATAGATTGGTTTTCTATCACATAAAAAATAAATAGAATACTAAGGGCAGGGTACCAATTATATCTACTTTTCTCACTGGTATGTAATGTGGACTGGCCTTAATATTGGTAGAGTCCCAGGTTTCATTGAAGTCATTGAATGCATCCATTAGCATGTAAGTTCTTTTTATCTGAGATGGAAAACACTTAAGCCATTATCACTTTAGTCAGAATGATAAGATTAGACCCTACTATTTATCAAGAACTTCATTATCAGGATCTGGAGTTTGCTGGGAGTTGAGGAAGTCTACAGGATTGAAAATTAGACAGAAAAGCCCAGGTAGAAATCTATAGGAAGATGTATTGGATACCTTAAGAGGGAAAGAGAGGTTAGTAAAACAAAAGAAGGGAATTAAGAAATGTAGTAGCCTTATTTAAGGAAAATTCTTGAATGTTCTTTTTCTCAAAAAATAGACCTTGATACAATCTCAAAATGAATCAAAATATATGAAATTCTAGGTGAGAGTATTGGTAAAAGTAAGGAAGAATTTTATTCTCCAGCTTGTCTAATTCTGAGGTAGAGATGGAAACTGAATAGGAAAAGCACAACCAAGAGGGAGTAGAGCATAGGGAAACCACATGTGCAAACATCCTTGTGGGCCTCAAGCCAGTTACCTGGTCAGGGACTCTTATGCTCCCATGTTCTTTAAGACATCCCTCTAACTTCCTTTGCATAAAGTTTTTGATTCCTAGGTAGGGTATTAAAATTATTTTTCTTCATTTTTAGAAATACTAACGATTTTCATGAAAAAGAATGGACCTTCAGGATGCCTGGGTGGCTCAGTCGGTTGAGTGTCAGACTCTTGATTTTGGCTCAGGTCATGATCTCAGGGGTGTGGGATGGATCCCCACATTGAGCTCTGTGCTAAGGGTGGAGCCTGCTCATCTCTCTCTCTCTCTCTCTCTCTCTCTCTCTCTCTCTCTCCCTCCCTCCCTCCCCGTCTCACCTGCTCATGTGTTTTCTCTCTCTCTCTCTTGTTCCCTCTCCCCTCTCTCAAAACGGACCTTCATAGAACCTTTCAAATGATATCACTCAGGCATCTACCGATTGACAGGCCTTACCCAAAGAGTCAGTATGGGTTGCATACAGAAGTGATAGAACCCTGAGTATAACATTTTCTCACCTGATACTTTTGCCAGAAGTCAGTCAAATATTTAATTTAAGTTATCAAAATGTGAAGATTCTCCTCTCCAACTCTTCTAAAGAGAATAGCAGTCATTTTGATAAGTGTTTGTGTATTCAGATCCAAGGTAGCTCACATTTAGCTATTTCATTCAGTTTCAAATGGCTTACCTTGACAAAGAACTCTAAGCAGAAGAAAATGTATCAGTGGTATCCACACCCCTACCTTCTCTATCCATTACGATGTGTGAGTCACTAGACTCACATTGATATTCCCCTAGTCACCCCAAGTCTGTCTCCTTTGTTTTTAATCATTGCTTTAGTCATTACAGCAAAGTGTGACTTCCCCTGAGAGTTGGATGTTGCAGTTAGTTCCTGCTGTCACTGACATAATTGTCAGATGAATTTGTATAATAAAATCTTTCACTGTCCTGATGTAGGCCAGAACAACAATAAGCTACTCCAGTGGAATGGATATACCAGCAAATGGGCTTTGAGACTATGAAGAAGTGTCAATGTCTGTTAACATGTCACCAGTCTTCCAAAATGAGTTTGATTTTGCATCTGACCAAAGAACTAAAACCAGCAATATATCTTTTCCTCCATGAAACTACCTCTCATCTGGTCTGTGATCTGAAAGGAAACTAACAATTGGAATTTCAAAATAAAATTAGGGGACTTTAAATCCATTTAGGTTTCTCCTTATTTTAGTAACTATACTAGTAAGAAGAGAGGGAAAATCCTATAGGGTGTGATTCAAGGGTACAGTGAGAAAGCACCATTTTTTCAAAAACATATTCTTCTATGAAACTGTTAATATGCTAAGGTACTTGGGTGGCTCAGTTGGTTTAGCATCTGACTCTTGATTTCAGCTCAGGTCATGATCTCCCAGTTTTGTGAGTTTGAGCCCTGAATAAGGTGCTGTGCTGACAGTGAGGGCCTCTTTGAGATTCTCTGTCTCTCCCTCTCTCTCTGCCCCTCTCCCACTCATGCTGTCTCTGTCTCTCTCAAAATAAATAAGTAAACTAAAAAAAAAACTGCCAATGCCCCAATATCTTTCATTCATTTATTCAATACATACTTATAGTGTCTGCCATGTACCAGGCACATTCTCAGAAACATGAAAAATATTGCAGGCATTTTCAGATGGGGAAGGGAAATAGTATAAGAAGCACTTGAAAGCTGGCCTGTAGGTAATGAGGGAAGGGAGTGAAAAAAGGATATCACCAAGAGAAGACAAAGCTAAAAAAAGAGAGATAAATTATCCTGATTTCTTAATTGTGGTTCCAACAACACTGTCAATATGTCTCATTGAGAGCTCCAATTAGCTAGTAAAATTGGTGATTATAGCTTTTAATCAATTAAATGCTTTCTGAGTTGTGGAAGATAATTATCTTGCAAAAAGAAATGTTTTACATTTGTGTTTTCTTTCTTTGGGGGGTTTTTAAATATTGTTGAATATGAAATTTATTAATTTTACTAATTTAAGGTAAATTTAATTTAATTCATTAAATGTTCACCATGCTTTTAGCTTACAACTGATTCATCACTCTTGTTTCAAGCACAGATAAATATTTTACATAGCTTATCAAGATTTTTCTCCAAGTCTTATTTGTTTTTAATTCCTGAGCAAACATTGCTCTGAGGTATATATTTTTTGTGAACTGAATATGTTCAAAGATCACAGATTACACCTTGTTGGCATTGACAGTTTTCCACAGGACCAACATTGGTTTTAGCAGCATTTTTAATGTGATTCCTGTGATGAGTAGGCAATGATGTTAATAATACTCCTGGGTCACATCAGTAAATAAGACCTACCCTTGCAGCAAAAATCTCATAGCCTGAGATCGCTGACATTTGAAGATTAGAAATTTGCTTTCTAAATCTTCTTTACTTTCCATTTAAGCACACAGTCAACTAATTTCTCCCCTAGAAACGTAAACAATTCATCCCTTTGTAGACCTGATACCATGAACATATAAAAAAATTTTAAAGTATAATCACAACAAAACATTTCTCTAGATTATGAAACATTATTTTGGCTTATATGTAATATAATATTCCTGTGTAACATAAACTCAAAACCATAGTGGTGGTACAAGTTATGTAATCATTTTTTTTTCATGTGACAGTTGTTAATTTCTGATACATTATCCAAGAAAAATACTAGTAGAGCCAGATCAATTCATTAAATTACCTTTTATACTCTTGAGAGTTTTCAATCAACAATCCTTCAAACTAATTCCCTATTGACTTGATCTGTTTTGGAAAACGTTTACACTATGCAAAAGGAGAAATCCATTTAATTACTGAATTTTGAATGGAAAATACTTACATAAGAAACCAAGTAAATGGTTCTTATTTTTACTGAGTGGATGATTTTTTTAATAAAAACTAATAAATTAATATTGATACAATACTATTAACTAATCCATGGACCTTAATTTAATTCCACCAGTTTTTATTGGAATACACATATTTTTTCCTTTTCAGTTCATATATATTTCTTATCATTGTCCATGTTAACTTTGATCATTTGGTTAAGGTGGTGTCTAACAGATTTATACATTGTATAGTTACTGTTTTGTCCCTTTGGAATTAATACATATCTTGTGGAAGAGATACTTTGAAATTATGCAAATATCCTGTTTTTCATCATATTTTTGCCCATGGATTTTAACATCCATCTATGATTTTTGCTTGCAAAAATTATTATTGTGAAGTTTTCCTATTGGTGACTTTCCATTTTTCTCATTCCTTCTACATATATTCACTGGAATTCTAAAAAGATGAGCTATTTCTTCCTTCTTATTTATTTATCCAATCATTTATTTACATAATTATGGACAGAGGGATATTTATTTTATTCTATGAGTTATAACCCAATACTGTCATTATTTATTTTGTTGCTTAAATTGTTCTAGTTTTGTTCCTTGAGATCTCTTTTATGACTATGAAGTTTCCTGCTTCTAAGGTATCATTGTGGACTTAGGTAGGAAATATATGTATATATATATTATCCCACATATATATGTGCATAAGTCTGTAACTCTTTCTGTAACTATCTACCTGTATATACATACACAGACACAAGTTCCTACTAATATCTTCATCTTTTATCTCCAATTCCAATCCAATGCAACAGAGCTTATTCTAGCCCTCTAGACAGTTTTTACATATAAAGAACTTAATTCAGTACTCAGTATCTACAGTGATGATCAGAATAGTGCCTGGACATATGCCCCAAGCAAAAATTATTTTAATAAACATAAGTTTGTGCTTTATTTCTGTCAAGGTTTCATAGTTACCTGTTTCAAAGATAACAAAAAACACTTCTTGAATATTTATTTCTTGATCTTGCATGATATTGTACAAGGTGCTCCCATGGCATGATGTTGTTTAAGGAAAATGGGCCTCTAATTAAGAGCTGATATTTCACATGGCTATTCATAGGTCAGAAAATAGAATAGGATAAAATTAGAGTTAAAATAAAGAATAAGAGTGTTGAATTATAAGCCATTTTACATATATATTAAAGGGAGCACTTGAATTGTTGGTGGGAATACAAACTGGTGCATCCACTGTGGAAGACAGTATGGAGATTCCTCAAAAAGTTAAACATAGAACTATCCTATGATCTACTAATAACACTACTGGGTACTTAACCAAAAAATACAAAAATGCTAATTCAAACATATAAAATGTTATGTTTATAATGGCATTATTTACAATAGCCACATTATGGAAGCAGCCCAAATGTGCATGGAAAGAAGAATAGATAAAGAAAATGTGAATAATGAAATTTTGCCATTTGCAATGACATGGATGGAGCAAGAGTGTATATTGTTAAGCAAAATAAGTCATCAGAGAAAGACAAATACCATATTATTTCATTCATATGTGGAATTTAAGAAGCAAAACAAACAAGCAAAAGGAAAAAAAATAAGAGGGAGAAGCAAACCAAGAAACAGACTCTTGACCATAAAAAGCAAACTGATGGTTACCAGAGGGGAGGTGGGTGGAGGGGTAGATGAAATAGGTAATGGGGATTAAGAAGGGCACTTGTGATGAGCATTGGGTGATGTATGAAAGTGCTGAATCACTATATTATACACATGAAATTAATATAACTTTGTATGTTTACTGTAAATTAATTAAAATAAAAACTTAATTTTAAAAAAAGAATCCATGGGGGGGTGCCTGGGTGGCTCAGTTGGTTAAATGCCCGACTCTTGATTTCAGCTCAGGTCATGATTTCAGGGTTCATGAGTTCAAGCCCCATGTCGGGCTCCATGCTGACAATGTGGAGCCTGCTTGGAATTCTCTCCTCCCCCTCTCTTTCTGGCTCTCTCTCTCTCTCTCTCTCTCTCTCATAATAAATAAACCAAACCAAAAGAAACAAAAAAGAGTCCCCGGGCTCATATTGATATAAACCAATTATTGAATAAGTAAACAAATGGGAGAAAAGAGAAAGCTCATATCTACTAGTATAATTTCAACTAGGAAATGTAAAAAAAAATGCTGGAAGTAGAAAACTACCATTTGGCAAATACCACAATAATATCATAGGCTCAAAGTATCTACCACCACAGTGATTATTAAGAAAAAAAAATACATTTAAGGTGGAGAAACCATTAACCAAATGACCAAAATTTATAACCAGTAATGAGACAAATCACCATCACATTATTGCACTGAGAGGCAAACATTGCTTCAATGATATTTCTATAAAAAAACATAATCTGACCACAAACCTAAATTGAGGAACATTCTATAAAATAACTCCCAGTATTTTTAATGGTGGCAATGTTCTGAAAGACAAAGAAAGACTAAGACACTATTCCAGTTTAAAGGAGACTAAGGGAGACATGATAACTATAAATGTAATATGTGATCATCAATTAGATGCTGGATCACAAAACACATAAGTTGGGTCACTGGTTAAATTTAAATAAGGTGTGCAGATTAGATACTAATAGTCGATCATTGTTAATTTCCTGATTTTAATAATTGTTGTATGATTATGTATGATAAATCTGATGAAGGGTATTTTGGAATTACTTGTACAATTTTTGCAACTTCTTTGTATTTCTGATATTGATAGAAATGCAAATTTTTTTAAAAAATAAAAAAATTTAAGATTTGGCTTATATTTCTTAAAAAAAAATTAGTGTTTATTTTTGTGTGTGCGAGAGAGAGAGAGATAGAGTGTGAGCGGGGGAAAGGCAGAGAGAAAGGGAGATGCAGAATCTGCAGCAGGCTCCAGGCTCTGAGCTCTCAGCACAGAGCTGGAAGTGGGGCTTGAACTTGTGAATCATCAGATCATGACCTGAGCTGAAGTTAAATGCTTAACTGACTGAACCACCGAGGTGCCTCAAGATTTGGCTTATATTTCTGAACAAAACAGATACTTATGTTGTTTTATTAATTTGCTGTCGCATTTCAGAGAAATGGGATGTTTCCTAATATTAGCTTGAAGTGATTCAATTTATTATGTATTCAACACATCCCGTATGATAGGTACAGAAAAGTGTGAAAGACACCTGGTTGGTTCAGTCTGTTAAGTGTCCACTGTCAGCGTGAACACTGCTTGGGATTCTCTCTCTCTCTCTCTCTCTCTCTCTCTCTGCCCCACCCATGCACTCTTTCAAAGTAAAAAAATAAAAAAAAGAAAAGAAGCTTAATTTCTAAGAAGGAAAGGAAAGGAAAAAATAAAAGAAGAAAATAAAAAAGAAAATAGGAAAGGAAAGGAAAGGAAAGGAAAGGAAAGGAAAGGAAAGGAAGAGAAAAGAAAGGAAAATAAAAAGAAAAGAAAGAACTGTGATTAATGGGCCACCTGGGTGGCTCAGTGTGTTAAGCGTCTAACTCTTGGTTTCTTGGTTTTGGCTCAGGTCATGATCTCACGGTTCGTGAATTTGAGTCCTGCATTGGTGTCTGTGCTAGCCGTGTGGAGCATGCTTGGAATTCTCTCTCTCTCTCTCTCTCCCTCTTTCTCTGCCCCTCCGACTCTCTCTCTCTCTCTCTCTCTCTCTCTGTCTCTCTCAAAATGAATAAACTTTTAAAAAAGAACTCTGATTAGTGTTGTAAGAGAGAGGCAGCATGTTACAGGCACTCAGGAGATGGAGAGAAGATTTTTTTGTTTTATTTGCTTTCAAATATCAGAGAAAAAGCAATTGTGAAATTAATCTTTGGATTAGGCTTCAAAGGAAAGCAAAATTTTGACAAGTACAACTTGGGAATATGGTGGTAAAAGATGTACAAAGCTAAAAGAATATCATGAATAAACATCCAAGAAAGAAAAACTAATGGAAAGACTACTCTCCTCCTAGGCCCTAACACAACATATTTGCACAATTTTGGGCCACATTATTGAGATATAATTTGATTATAATTTTTTATTGCTCATGAAAATTTCAGGCTTATACCCACAAAACTCTAGAATTGGAAGGTGCCTTAGATATTTTCATACTCAGCCACTTCATTTTAGTGCTGGGGAAAATGAGGAGGCTTTTATAAGTCTTCACATGGTGGGAGCAGTAGAACTGGGACCCAGAACTCTTGTATCCCAATTTAGTACTCTAACATTGTGAAACTTTTATTTTTTTTAATTTTTTAAGACTTTATTTTTAAGTAATCTCTACACCCAATGTGGAGCTTGAACTCAAAACCCCAAGATCAAAAGTTGTTCATTCTACCGGCTGACCCAGCTAGGGACCCTTAACATTGGTGAAATTTTTAAAATCAACATTGGGATATAAGTCATACGTGTTACCTTGCAGATACAGAATCTTTGCAAAGAGGCACAGTTTCAAGGCACACTGTGACAGCCAACCAGTAGCCAGCTATTAGTTAACATTGATGGGTCTGAAATTATATATATATTTTTGATGTTTATTATTTTTTTTGAGAGAGAGAGAGAGAACATGCTACCATGTGAGCAGGGAAAGGGAAGATAGAGGGAAAGAGAGAGAATCTCAGGCAGGCTCTGGCTGTCAGCACAGTCTGACATGGAGCTTGAACTCAGGAACCATGAGGTCATGACATGAGCCAAAATCAAGAGTTGGATGCTTAACCAACTGGGCTACCCAGGAATGCATGAAGTTATATTCTTATGCAAGCCCACTCATATGTTCATTTCTTCTGGCTGTGATTGGTTTATGAATCATACCTTAGTCAGAAACAAATCAACCAATGGAAAATTAAATTATCCTGTCATTTGTACATCTTCAGGTACAGCCTTCATAACCATCCTACACATCCTTCTCTCAGAATCAGATGTTTTCCTTTTTGAAGAGATAACATATGGATTATAAAAATGCATCTACTGAAATAATAATGTCCCCAGATGGCATGAAGCTGGACCAGGGCACCAGATGGGGTGAATGAAAGAATTGGGTCAGGCTAGGAAGTCATATTTTCTACTCCTTACCTATGCTACTGACAGTGTCTGCTCTGAAGGACCATCTCTGACAATTTGTTCTTTGCTATTAAAACTTCCCTATTACCCTCAGTATGTCATTACTTTCTTCTATGCATGGATGTAGGTAAGATTTATGCCTATAGCATGGAAAATTGTGAGAGCAAGACAATGGGACCTAGAGACCTTCTCACCTCACTGCTTACTAAGTCTGTAAGGTCAAAGGGAAGCCTAGAAGCCCCTTTGGTATTCTAATTAATTTGCCAGTAAATCTTAAGATTCTGATTTCAGTGCAACTATCTCCTGTCATGCCTAAACCAAATTTAAACTATTTAAATTTAAATCCAAGTTACCAAGCTGGCCATGAATAACAATTAAGAAAAACAAGTAGCACAAAGAGACGATGGGGATAAAAGCAGACCTTGTTGCTAGTCAGGAGAAGCAGTACTGAGTTTCCCATTGTTAATGAGTAATTAAAGGAGTACAAAAAACAGCTCACTGCTTTTTAGGACCAACTGCTATTATAATCAAGATCACAGCCACAGCATCAAGAAATCCTGACTTCTAGACTGATGTGCATGGATACCCAAATTGGTATATTCAAGTAGGCAAGATGGAGGTATATATGGTGAAAAAGGTCAAGATAAAAAGGGCTTATGCTACTGTTCTTGTTTGAAGCAGATCTTCTCCAAATTTTCCACACTCCCTACTTCAGTTCTTCCGTATTTCCAGAAACACCTGGAGAAAAATACTCTTGTTTTCAATTTGTCTTCTTACCTACCACTACTCTCTAATTATTTCCTTCCATCATCAAAATTTTCCTATCTTTTGTCCCATTTTCTCAGGATGCTTCTCAAAGAAGAACTAGTTGAGATGTCTGAGACTGATGATTGTGTAATATGTTTTCTCTTTCAGATAGCATTTATATTCTAACAAGGGGCTTTAATTATTTATCAAAAGAAGTGGCAAGCTAAGAAAAGGGTGACACTTTGAAAATCGGATGTCTCTTTTTGTTCTTAACATCACTGCATACATATTTTATCCTATGGGCAAGGCTGGCCTAGTATAGTAGAGAGCCATCTGGATAGTGCTAACAGCAAATATACTACAGCCAGTTTCCTATTCTGTACTCCATGAATATAGCCCTAATGAGTTATAATACAGACTACAAACATATCAAACTGAATTGCTAATATGTGGCTAGATTTGGCTGAGAAAAAAAGTTATTAATTCAACATTTCTTGAATTATTCTCCCATTCTCCCAATTAGCATATCCTCCTGCTATCTCCCCTAGGACTGCTAAAATAACTTCCAATATAGCATTCATTACTTGGCTTTATTCAAATCCACCACACTCTGGATGACACCAGTTAGCAGCCTTTATAGATGGGTACCATCTGAGAATGAGAAGAACCATGAGGTACATGAGTTTTAATCGTTATCTCATGGAGTTGATTTATAGATGGTCCTAGCCATTTTGAACAAGGAAAAGTTTTCATAATTCAGATGCTATCTTAAGAATCAAAATTTCTGCTTTACATTTTGTCTGCAAAAGTTTTTGAGATGGTAATTCAGAAATTGAAAACCACCTCAAACAAATTCCACAGCATCATAAATAATATGTTATTTCTTTCCACTGTTCCTGTAATAAGTTTAAAGTCACAGAGTTGAGCTTCTCAGATCTGGGGAGAAAAATTATTTCCAGGGCACCATGGCATTTTCCAAAAAGAAATTATCTTTAATTCTTAACTAAAAGAAATAAACATAACCCAGACAAGTATTTTTAAAAATCAGCTGGGGTCATTAGGGTAGTAAAATCAAACAAATGATTCACTGACCTGACTTTTTCCAAACCAGAAATAAATGCAAGAGTATAATGTGAAGTATGTAGATGGTGACAAACCTGAGGGCAGACTTCCCTCAACTAAGTCTCTCAATACACCAGGCTCAAGCAAAAGCTGGAGTAAAAATGTGTGACTTACACAGTTCCCTGAAGGTCAGAGCCCCAGGCACATTCACTTAATAGTAGGGAATTCTAAAGGCAGACAAGCTACCTTGACTCAAGGCAGAGCAGAACATTTGCAGGGGGGTGGGAGGGGGTGGATCTGAGTAACAGGTATATACTCTGAGTGACACATGATTAGAAATACTCA